>NC_088885.1:9384619-9992957 GCF_037157495.1 Lathamus discolor
ATAGCTGAGCTAGCTAAACATTCCTAACCTTATTATTCTGCACAAATACTGGAATAGGTACCAGAATGAACCATCCCAGCCTGTTACTTTTAACACTGGTTCATTTTAATATAAAGTTAGCCTGTGGAGAGAAGGAGAAAATATTCTTCATGTATACACACTGCATGAAGCCTGCCTGCTAGTCTTGTACAGGCTGTTCTAGTTCAGCAATAAAGTTGGAATAGCAGGAGGAACAAATACCCGTACTTTACAAGCAGCTTGTTTCAGAAGTCACCAAGAGGGACCTCTGAAGGTACTTGGGTAATTTTGAGTCTACCTACTTTCCAGTCAAAAGGCTTTCACATACATGTTGCCAGTTACTGAAATCTGCCACAGTTTTTGAACAGTACCAAAAGTACTTTTCAGTCAAGCACAGAGACAAGACTCCTGTTCTGGGTGAAGGATGGTGAAAGGGAACGGACAAAAAATAAACCATTTGATGATGTCTGGCATTACCAGACCAATTTGCCTTTGATCCAGGGAAGGGACATTATGCTGTGAATGCTAGAGACAGGTCCTATCATTTTGTTGGACAACGTCCTTAAATACCTCTAGACCTTGCAGTCCCAACTAGATTGGGCGACTTGAAAGAAGGAAAAAAGTTCTAAAAGCAACTAATGCTACGATAAGTTAGCCTCAGCTGTATACCTGACTATCGATCATCCTAAGGAAACACAGCAAACCCTGCAGGCTTTAGCTCTGTTGCATAAATCCCATTTAAATCCCCTTGCAATTCATGTTGACTTTTGTCTTCTTCCCTTGCCAAGTCTTAGATGTTCTGAGTAAATAAAAGCTGCTGCCCTGCTAATAACCCTTCAACTCTTCCCATCTGATCAGTTTTTGTTATGCTGAAGTGCAGTGCTAGTCAAGTCATAACTATGCTCTATAGAAGCTGCTTCTATATGAATGACTGCTTCTCTGAATAGTTTTCCTAAAGAAGAGGAAGCTATCTGGAATCTGATAAGAATAATTTTTACATATATAAATAGATATAAAATAATATATGTAAATGGCAGTTTCTGCATACATGGACTAGTCATCAAGTCTGTGCAAAATCAATGGTGAATATTATCAGGTGAGAGGCATGACTGGCTGGCTGGTTACCAGAGGAGGTTTAAAAAGCCTGAACACTCCCTCAACCTTTCCTGCAAATCATTGAGGAACCTGCTCTGTCAGACAGCCTCATCTGTCACTCAGGAACTACATCTGCTTGCCTGTTTATTTTCTCAGGGTTGAGGTCACCTGCCCTCCTTTTAGCTAATCAGAGGAGACAGCAGTAATCAAAGCACAAGATCAGTGCTCCTGGGATGTCTTCCTTGAATAGCCTCTCTGTACGTTCTTCTGCAGACCTTGCAAAGTGATGTAGACATATACATGCAGAGGAAAAGAACAGGAGTTTGGTTTGGTTTGAGGTCCAGCTAGAGGAAGGAAATGTTTCTGAATCTTATATGCTACCTGGAAAAACAGGCCTAATATTTAGTGAGGAATTTGTGTGACAGGAAAAAAGCTGTTGCTAGTTTATTAGATGGTAGCTCTTCATAGGGAAATTCAACTGATGTCCTATCACAGAAGTAAAGTGCAAAAGCAAATGAAAGTACTTCTTGAAAGAAGTACATCAGTCTCCTTACTGCTCATTGTCCTTAAGGGACTATGCGTAGGAGAGCATGCCAGGCTGGGTAGTTACTCATTTTGCCTTTCTGAAACTTCTTCCACTAGATACCTTTGTTAGGCTCTGCTAAACAGTATTAAATAGTTTCAGGCCCTGCCTTAGAGATCAGTGCATTTCAGCATCAACATAAGCTATTCCTGTGGAGATGACTCTTAAAAAGGGCTTTATACTGTGGATGAGAGGTTTGTACCTGAGAGACAGGGCAGTGAAAGAAAGCCAGAGATAAGGGAGAGAAAGCACATCTGACTTGTTTGCCCTTTGCCTAGTTGTGGAGTGGGCTGGCAGTTTGCCGTACCTTGCAGACCCTTGAGCATCTTGAAAGGATTTAAAGGATACCAGTGCCAGCCTCCTCTCTCAAGACTGACTTCTGTCTGTAATGCTATTGTTGTGATGAATCATGCATTGACATGATTAGCAGAGAACAGTGCAATTACTTTCTTGCAGCGGTGGCTGGTAAAGGACTGCCTGGAACTCCAGGCCTGGCAGAGATGGAAAAAACATCTTGTCAGATACGAAGAGAGCGGAGATATGGAAATTATTGCGTTTACAGAAAAAACAGTATGTTAAAAGGAGCAAAGGAGAAGAGGAGGAAGGCTTGTAAATGAACACTATCCAGTAATGGGGCCCTGACTTGGATGGATCTTCCCCCTGCATGGATATGGCTGTTCCCATGCCTAAGAAGCCACTCCTGCTTATCAGCAAGTACTTATACCAGATGGTACCCCCCATGAACAAATAAAACCAGGAAATCAGAGACACTGACAGATACTGAAGAAAAATAAGCTATCCTGGAGAAGGTTTAATAGTTTTACTCAGTACTAGGAAAGTGCCTGGCAAAATTGAAAAAATAAAATAAAAATAGAGACAGTATGGAAGAGGAGACAGCTAAGAGGAGAGCACAAACCAGCTGCATGGCAGCCCCCTTATGGCCTCTTCTTGGGAGGGAGGGCAAGCTGCTGCTTCCTGATGCAGGTTAACCTGCTTAAAGAATGATGCTGGGATGATATCAAAGTCCCGAATAGTGTCTGAAATTCAAGTTCTCAGTGGAGAGGGAAGAGTGAAACAAAACACTTGTGATTTCTGTAGTGTAAATGACAGTTACCTCTTGATGTCCTCAATATATTTTCCTCTAATTTCTCTCATTGTCAAGACATGAATGCTTCCAATGCTTCTGAATTTGTCAGTCTTTGTAGACCAAAGCTGCTTTTAAAGCATAATATCTTATATGTAGTAGGACACCTTACCCAAGAGGGCCAAAGCAAAGGCCTAGTGCTTGCACCATTCAGACCCAAGATGCATCTACAGCCACTGCAGGCTTTCGGTATCATGCAGGACAAACATGGCCCATCCTGACCCCACACTGGAGTCACTTAAATTCTGTCAATCTGAGTGTGAATCCCTGAGTGTGGACAGAGTAGCAGGCTGACGTGTTGGTCCCTCTTCCCTCCCAGTTGACTGGAAATATTAATTGACTATCACAGAACTACAGAGTCAACTGGGTTGGAAAAGGTCTTGAAGATTGAGTTCAACTGGTCCCCCAGCACTGCCAAGTCCAGCACTAAACCAGATCACTAAAAGCCTCATCTACATCTTTTTTGAACACTTCCAGGGACAGTGATTCCACCACTGCCCTGGGCAGCCTGTTCCACTGCCTGAGCACCCTTTGGGGAAGACTTTTCTCCTAATATCCTAGTCTAAACTTCCCCTACTGCAGCTTGAGGCCGTTTCCTTTTGTCCTATCATTCATCACTTGGGAGCACAGACCAGCCCTCTCTTGGCTCCATCCTCCTGTCAGGCACCTGTAGATAGGGGTAAGGTCCCCCCTGAGCCTTCTCTTCTGCAGACTAACCCCCCCCCCCCCCGGTCCCTCAGCTGTTCCCTATCACACTTGTGCTCCAGGCCCTGCACCAGCGCTGTTGCCCTTCTCTGGCCCCGCTCCAGCACCTCAATGTCTCTCTTGTAGTGAGGGACCCAGAACTGAGCACAGGATTCGAGGTGCGGCCTCACCAGCGCCCAGCACGGAACAGTCACTGCCCTGGCCTTGCAGGCCACACTACTGCTGACACAGACCAGGGTGCTGTTGGCTTCTTGGCAGCCTGGACACAAGCTGCTCATGCTCAGCTCTGTCAGTCATCACCCGCGGGTCCTTTTCTACCCCAGTGTCATCTTCCAAGCACCTCTAAACCGAGAGCTCACCCTCCCGTCTTGTCCCACCCCAGGGGGCCTCGCTGAAGCACCCGCTCGGCGCCGCGCCGCGGGGGGACCGGAGCCGCGGCCTCTGCTGCCCTCTGCTGTGGGGCCGGGCTGGCGAGCAGCCTGCGGGGCCCGTGCGAGGCGGGCTGCGCGCTCCGCGGCGCGGGGAACCGCGCTGGGTACGCTCGTTTTGGTTTCGGTTTCAACGGACCGAGAGCGATCAACCACTTTCGTACTGAGCGAGCCGTTCGTCACCGGCTCTCAAAGCAGGGCACTTCCAGCGCCGACACTGACGTGCGGGTACTTTTATTGATGGTGCCCATCACTCCGCACTACGTAACCCCTCCGCGCTCTCAATGTTCACTAAAAGGGAACTCAACGCCGCCCCTCTTTCAGAAGGCGAAGAAGCGAGCACACCACCGTCCGCCTCGCGTTGTACCTGCCCTTCACGTCCCACTAAACGCAGCCGCGCCGAGCCGGCATTGCTCCGCTGCCGGAAGCGGCCCCGAGGGCCGGCGAGAGCCGCAGCCCCAGGACGTAGCGGTGAGGGCCCGCCCCGCGGACGGCAGGGCAGAGCCTCCCCTGTCCCTCCCCTGGACGCCCGCACTGCCCGGGACGGGCCCGCTCCCGCTCAGCACAGGCCGCGGCTGCCGCCGCCACTCAGCCGCTGCCCGTGCCCCGCCCTCCCGCCGCTGAATCAATCGCCGAGCCACGGATCGCGACGCCGATCGGCTCTCTCGTCTTGCCTTCCACCTCCACACGCACCGCCCCGGGCGCGTGGCCGCAGGTGCCCGCCGGGAGGAGCGGCTCCTTAGGGAAGAAGGGACGGGGCCACCGCTCATCCCCGCCCGCCCGTCTGTCTGTCCGTCTGTCTGTCCGTGTGTGTGTGTCCGTCCCTCATCTGCCCCGTTCCCGCAGCGCTGGCTCAGGGCTCTCCCCCTCCGCGAGCCGGGCGGACATGGAGCGCGCGCTCGCGCCGCTGGACTGCCTCCTGCCCGCCGGTACGGTACCTCACACCGCCAGCCGCCCGCCCTCCCTCAGGGCACCGGGGGAAGGAACGGGAGGGCGGAGTGAGGCGGGGCGGCCCCAGCGCTGTGCTGGGGGCCCCCGGTGGCGCTGCCGAGGTGCAAACACGCCCGCCCCCGTCGCCTGTGCGTGCTGGGTTCGGAGCGCGCCGCTACGAGCGGTGTGGCGCTGTGCCTGCGCACTCGCGGACTCTCCGTAAGGGGCCGCCCGCCGGGCCGGGCCCCGCTCTGCCGCGCGTGGTCCGGTTCGTGTTTCGCACACCGGATTGTGAGCACTTAACCCCCTCTTGCTTCACACTGGTATTTGAAACGGCACCCCCGTGGGGTTTAACCGGTAGTTTTAGTGAGCTCTCCCTGGGGTTTGGGCTGTCAGTGAAGCGTATCCCTTGGCAAGGAGCCCTCGGTGCTTGGTGTGCCTCTGGCGTCCGAGGTTCTGCCCTGCAGAGGCTCCTCCCTGCTTGCCTCTTCAGTTCTGCAAGGCTAAGCGTTAGGGCTGGTTTTGGGGTTTTTCCTGGGGTTTTCCCAAGCTGTTCTTGAGTGATCTGTTTTTGTGTGTTATTTTGGAGACCTGAGGGGCAAGCGTTACTAATACATAGCATTAACCTTGTCATCTGTGAAAATAGAGCACCTGTAATAAGCCCAGACTCATCTGTTGCAACGTCCTGAACCTGGGTAGGGGCAATCTAAAGCACAACTACAGGCTGGGTGGAGACTGGATTGAATGAGAGTAGCCCTGGGGAGGAGGGAGGAGGACTTGGGGGTGTTGGCTGAGGAGAAACTCAACATGAGCCAGTTTCACTGTGCGCTTGAGCCCAGACCACCCACCCCTTACCCGTGTGCTGGGCTGCATCAAAAGGAGCATGACCAGCAGGTCGAGGGAGGGGTTTTGCCCCTCTGCTCTCGTAAGACCCATACTGCAACTTTGGGGCAACAATGTAAGAGGGACATGGAGCTGTCAGAGTGAGCCCAGAGGAGGCCACAGAGATGCTGCAAGAGCTGGAGCAGCTGTGCTCTGGAGCCAGGCTGAGAGCTGGGCTGAGTCAGCCTGGAGAAGGCTCCTTAAAGGGAGACCTCAGAACAGCTCCCCATGCCTAAATTAGGGGGCTGACAAGAAATCTGGAGAGGGACCCTTTTTAGAAGGGCATATACTGACATCACAAGGGGGAATGGCTTTAAACTGACAGAGGGGAGATTGAGATTAGGTATTAGGAAAAAGGTTGTTAATCTGTGATGAGGCCCTGGCACAGGGGAAGCTGAGGCTGCCCCATCCCTGGCAGTGTTCAAGGCCAGGATAGACAGGGCTTGGAGCAACCTGGTTTAGTGGAAGGTGTCCCTGCCTGTGGCAGGGGTTGGAACTGGATGAGCTTTAAAGTCCCTTCCAACCCAAACCATCCTATGATTTTAGGAAGACTGTTTAGTAGACTGTTTGGAATAGGTACCTCTTATTCCCTATGTCATTGCAGTATCTAGTACAGTACGGCCTGATTTGCTATTCAGTTATATCATTATAAACAGTAAATATTTCTGTCTTTCTATAATGTGACTTCAAAGCTGCGTAAAAAAGCATTTTGGCATAGTAGCTGAATTCTGACTTGCGCTGCTCTTTTCTGCAGCTCTGTCACTGCAACTTAAGCTGCTGTGGTGAGGTCTGTGTTGTTTATTCACTAGCAAGATCTGGAGGAAGGGAAGAGTTATAACAGAATATATGCTTTTAACAGTTCAATATCTTTTTACAGCCAGCAGTCTAAGAACATGTTTAAACTCTTTCCTGTATGTATGTATATATATATATATATATAAAATTGTATTTTGCTCTAATTTTTAAAATTTTTTTTTCAGGTTGTGTTCAGAGCTAGTAATAGGTAAAGCTGTATTCACCTTGTCCCTGCCAGAAATGTATCTTTGTCTCTTGGTGTGTATTTTGAGATGCATCATTGCTTTGGGTAGAAAGAAGGGATGAGCACGGAGGTGAGATAATCATAGGTGATGTTTGATTTATTGCAGCATGATGTGCTCTTGTATGAAATGAGGACTAATTACTTAGTATGTACTAAGGTGAGACAAAAAATGTGCCTTAAGAGTTTATCCCTGGGTAAGAGCCGACATCACTATTTATATTCTAAGCCATCTGCTTTTGATAGGCATTTGTATGATGTTAGGGTTACTATATATATCCCCAGTTTCCACCAGCTGTCTGTTTGGGGTTCCCCCCCCCCCCCTCCTTGGGTTATGTCTGGTTGGAGGTGAAGATTTGGGTGTTTTTTCACAGTTTCCAAATGACTCACAGCCTTCTCAGACCAGAGGCTTCAGCTGAGTGTCAGGAGTCCTGCTTCATCTGAAAAAATAGCTGCTACAAGTATATGAGTTGACTTGGTTACACAGGATATTGTGGCTATGAAATACCAAGTGGTACTGCATCAGGATCCTTGTTGTCATTCCAGACATTCATTACCAGCATTTCCAATTGGTTTAGCCTGCTCAAAGTCTGCAAGGCTGAGCAGATTTGGCAATTTCATAGTTTAAAATCTGGTATCCTACTTGGGTAACTCAGAAATACGGCTTTCAAAGTTGAGTGGGTGAAGTGAGGCTCCCAAATTCTTCATGAGGAATTATCAGCAGTTCCTTCATTTGTTTGCTTCAATGGGATATGTATTTAAGTGTCCAAATAATACAGAGCTAATCTGTGTAGAACGTGGTGCTCTGTAGAGGCTTGATGTGAGGTTTCGAAACAATCCCTTGTGAGGACATTGGAGTACTACGGGCCTTGTTTCCTTGCCTTCAATAGCATAAATGTACATTAGCAATGTATATTATGTTTCTGGATGCTCTCTAAAGCATCTCCACCATATGTGCAAACACAGTTGGCACCTTATGGTGAGGAGAATGGAAAGGATTTGTCAGCTATGTTTAGAGGTTGTTAGTTACTTTATATTTCTTTTTGAAGGTGTTCAGAAATGGTGCTGATATTTATATGCAAAAGAATAAAACATAGGTTTGGAACCTAGTATTAGGTACCTAAATTGTAATTTCAGGTCCATGTGCATTTTGGTAATTTTAGTCAGTGTAGTTAGGGCGAGTTCCTGTTTAGATTGCACATTTCCCTATATTGCACCTGATGGAAGTCCAAGCAGTAGATATTTGAGAACTGCTGTGCTAACTAATGTGCTCAGGGATGTTGAACGTTATTCAGTCAAACAGCTGGAGCGTAGTTGAAAATCACTGTGCTACAGTCAGAACACTGTGCTGTGGGCTTCAGAACTGTGTTGATTTGCCTAATGTAGTTTTGGAATGGGTAACAAGGTAGAAGTTGAAGTGAGGTTAAGCTCTAAATAGAGTATTGCATACTGAAACAAATATATTCTTATTTTCTCATGAAATGAAACTTTAAAAGTCTTACAGGGGTTCACCATGAAGTCTGTATGATGCTGATGTGAAAGGATCAGGCAGAAGCTTCACGGACCAAAGCTCTGACACAGCTGTTGTAGAAGGCTCGTAATGATGTCACACTAGGGGCCTGTGAATCATGACAAGAGTAGCTTTGTTTCTTCTGGAGTATCCTGCTATAGGCTAGATATTAACCTCCTGCTGTTTATACCCTTTTCTTGCACTATCATTGCCTCCTGCTGATTGTCTCAGGCTGTGCTGCAGGCATTTCTGCAGAGACACAAGTGTTTCTAATTTATTATTTTAATACCCCGAACTGTAGGAGCTGAGTGTGCTATGCTTGTGATGCTTGTGTCTGATTAACAGTGTAAGGTCTGTAGCATCCTCTAATGAAGTTGTCCTGGAATACCACTTGAGACTTTCAGAAGGGCAGAGTGCTGGTTTATTGCGCTGTGTTTTCTCACAGCAATGTTTTACGTTGTGTGCCATAACATGGCCTGGATTCTCACTTACCTCCAGATGTAGCTCATGATTGGTTTTATCAAGTGGAGTGATGCAGAAGGAGGATGTCTTCCTCAGTTTATAATCCAACAGCTCTCAATATGAGTGTTGTGTCTTGTCTTGTTGAGGTGGAGGGACTACAAAGAACCAGCAAATCTGGTCCTTCTGCTCTCTTCTGTGCTTTGCAGAGGGTTTGTTGGAGTTGAGCTTCCTATGACTGACAGGGAGCCTGTGCTACCAGTGAGAGCTGGTTCTGCCTGTCAGTATTCCTCTCTGCCCAAGTCCTGTGACCAAATGCACTCCTGAACTGTGCTGCATCAAGAGCTAGTGATTAAGACTCAGTCTGCTGAGAAGTGGGTGTGTAGCTTCATCTCACTGAAGCAAGGTCATCTATATGTCATGTGAGACAATGCCACAACAAATAGGACAAAGAGTTATGTGGAAATATATAGCTGTTCCTTTGTGCAAGGGGACTATAAAATTCTGCATTGAATTTAAAGCAAAGAGAACAAGAGGAAGTAACAATATGTTGTGAATGATCTTCCATCATTCTGCAGGCTTGATTGTCTCTTGCTTTACTATATGTGTCTTTTGCTGGCAGTGTTACTGACTGTAAGCAGGTTATCTCAGAGAGGATTATATTGCCACATTCCTTTTTAAATGCCCGGGGCTTGAAGCTCTTCCTTAATGTTCTCTTTCTTCTAACACGAAGGATTGAAAATTATTTGTAAAATGGTGAAATATTTGCCACTCACTGAATGACCTCCAGCCTGGTAGAAATGCCAAAAACCACCTAAATGCCCCTTCACTAGAGCTCTGTGTGGTCTCCGTGATGCATTATCTTGTTGTCTAATACCCAAAATTCTATAGTAAAATCAGGACAGTCATAGGGTTAGGAAATGAACCTCGTGGCCTTTGTAGCTGTTAAACATTAAAGGCTTATGGAAATGGGTGCAGTCCCAGGCTATTGGATAGCTCTGTAATTTTACAGGTTTTGTGCCATTGCTGTTGTGTCAGACCAGTCAAGTTCTTGGGTGAATTAGATCGCTCAAAAGCTGTGATTGAGTTCACCGAAGTTGAAAAATGTTAGCAGGGGTGTCGGTTCTTAAGACTACTTCAGCAGTTCCTCAGTGAGGTTAGCAAGCACTTCCATGTGGCTATTATGCTGTTTTTATCTTTGAAATTGAAATTAGTTTAAAATGCCTTTTTTTTACGTGAATGTGGCTGACCAGCTCCTGCTCTTCATTTCAAATAAGTAGTAACACCAATCATTTAGTTGAGTTACCTGGGATGCCTTAGGTTGTGTTTGAAGTAGCTGTAAATATTCAGTCTTGGACTCTGCTGCTTGCTACTCTCTGTGCTAGGTCAACAGTCTTTCCATGAGCATTATTGTATAGATTACTTACAGGTGCTTATGAATCAAGTATTACAGGGGGCAGTTAGCAGACATAATCATTATTAACCTCACCCATTTCTGTTAGATCTTTGCGTTTACACACTGAAAGCTTTTGGAGTTCTTTATGTTGTGAGGTGTTTTTTACTACTTTATGGAGATGTGTTATGTGAAATGGTGCAGCAATTTGAGCTAATAGGAAATGAAAATACATTTACTTGTTTTCGTATGCACACACAGAGCTTCCTTTTGAAATAAGCTGACATCGAAGCCAGTTGCTGTTTGTATGAGTAGTGGATTCTTGTCTTGTGCACTGTCAGTGCACTGACAGTTGCTTATCTTGCAGTCACTAGTAAGACATAACTGACTCTCTGGATGGAAATATAATGGTGGAGGGGACTGAAGTGATCTTAAAAAACGAACAAACACCCCCAAACCCAAAGACAAAAAAACAATCAATCGCACACACCCCCCCCCCACCCCCCCCCCCAGTATAAGAGCAATAAAGATGTCATTGGAGCTTCTGAGACAAAAACTTCCATTCATTATCGCTTGCACAGATAGTACAGTGCTCTTATAAATTCCTGTTGGAATGTCTTGTTATTTTCTCTTGGTTGAGGCTTTTAAGAGCAGCTTGCTTACACTGAGTGCACAGAGTTGTATGAGGAGTCACTTAGGTGTAGCAGGTTGAGCCTTGAAGCTAGGAGGTACATTACCTGGCCCCCTGTAGCCTCTGTTTCTTTGGCTTGTTTGTGTTTTCCTCCTGTGATTTCACATCAGATAAGGAAGTGAGAAATACACTTATTCCAGATATCAAAATGTTCATGTTGCTTGTATCCAATTAAACGTGTGCGGGACAGCTGGAAACTGTTTAAACTTGTTAAAGAGCAAAATATTAATCTTAGAAGGTATAAGAAATGAAGGAAAATAGTGGACTTTCAGGCGTTAGTTTTGTTTTCATTACTGCATTTCATTTGCATGTCTGTGATCAGCTCTTAAGATATTTTAACAGTTTCACAACAGCCTTAACATGATGTTATATCTCAAATCTCTGTGTATATGCATATATGAAAGCTAGTCTTACTTCTTGGAAGTGGAAAACTGAAGAGACTTACATTTTTCCACTTTGTAGAGCTCATCCAACTCTGATTTATGGAGAAATTGAATAAGAAGCAAAGAAACCAAGCACTTCATTTACACAGGAGAAAATGTAATATGAAGAGGTTTAAGATTTTTCGAAATCCAAAGTAACAAATCCCAGGCATACTTGTGGATTTGCTTTAGATTTGAACATTCTGAGACATTAATCAAAGCTCAATCTATGTGGAAAATAGCAGTATCAAGAGTAAAACCTAAACTCAACGTCTCAAAAAGGAAAAAAAAAAAAGCCAACCTAAACAAATAAACTAAAAATAACCCCAAGCAAACAAACCACCTGGAAACAAGTAAAAGGGCTTGCAGATTTACCTTTATAAGTCAGTTCTTGGCAGCTTTTGCTTCTAGTGAGTTTAAGTTTGGATGTAACCTGAGGGATTAGGGCCTTAAAGAAGAGTGCCCTTAATTAATGCTTTGTCCAGGGAAATTACTAACTAGAAATTGAAAAGATTTATTTCTATGTGACATAATGACAGTAATCTATGCTGGTCTCAATGTGCTGCTGTTGAAAAATGTGGATAAAAGGAGAGGAGGGGGAACACACCCCCAACCAAAAAACAACCCACAACCAACCAACCAGTGCAACAAGCCAGTATCAGAGTTTACCAGTGCAAAATATAGTAAATCAATAGGAGAGACCTCTGGTGTATGCACCTGGTTTTTGGTATGTTAAAGAACATTTTCCGTCCCTTCAGAGAGAGGGAAATTTGCAGTGTGTCCAGCAAGATTAACTAATCTAATTATTGCCAAATAATTTCAGGATTGAAAAGGACTGCCAGTTGTTGTTTCCACCCAAGCAACTATACCTGATCACAGCAAAGGATAACTGGTTTGTAAGCTTTTTTGGCTTGCATCTGTCTGTAATTTATAGCTGTACTAGGTTACATATAAGTAATTTACGGAAACAGGTTCTCCTTTCCGTCCAACTCTGACCTTAAATGCGAGGAATATGATTAACAGTGTTTGTGTAGTACTGCCTTTGCATAATTAAAAAGAGAATTGAGAATTTGAAGGTGCTACAGGAACATTCAGTTAAATTTTACACACAGAGTACACGCTGTAGCTCTTGGATTGCTTTTAAATTAAAGCCCTTGCTGTACATCCAATTGCAGTTGAAGCTGCTGGAAGGCTTTTCCTGTCACTTCCTAGCTTTGAATTTTATTTTGAATGGTAGTCGAATTTTGTCAGTGCTGGTGCTGATTCTTTGTAGCTCATGTTGATGGATTGTCTGCCAGCCTTTCTTTCTGGCAGGACAGAAGCTGGAGGGATGCAAGTGTTTATCAGGCCAATTGAAATAAATGGGAAGCCAGCCAGTGAATTCAGTAGGAGCAGAACCTGTCCCCTCACAATTAATTTATTTTGTGGTTGTGACTGCTGGTGTGGATTCTGCTTTGTTTTAGTTTCTTTTTTTTTTTCTTTTTTTCTTTTACTTTAGCTCCTCTTTTCACATCCATGCTTTCCTCAGAATTATCCAGTCAACATTGTTCCTGGACAACACAGCAATAATAGTGGCATTCCATGATATTTATACATACAGTTTTGACCAAATTGCTTAGTGGCTTTAGTGGTAAAAGCTATCTGCGTGTCTGACACAAAGAAGTTCGTTTTGCAGCAAAAGGAAAATACATTGATGCTACAAAGTACTGGGGTCTCAAGATTTCATCATCTAGAAAAGCTTTGACTTCTCTGACAATGTCCTTAAGGGTGTCTGTGGATCTGTTTGGAGGCACAGCAGAGGCCGTCAGGAGAGGCAGAATGCTGCCTATTTCTCTTTTTTTCTTCCCACAAATATAATTCATAATTATGTAAGCTATGAAGGTATATATGAAAGACGAGTACTCTTCTGCTTCCATAGCAGAAGGGCACTAGTATGTCAATGAAATCTTGTATGTATGTGTGGGATTTATTTGCTTTTATGCTTAACAGCTTGATTTGACTGTGACAAGCAAAGCATTGAGGAGGAGCAACAGCAATTCTGGAAATAGATCCCTTATTTGAGAGTATGCTGCACTTCCACAAGGAGGGTTTTCTGGCAGCGATGACATGGGTAGAGTGTGTTGTAACACGAACGTGCTCTGCGCATCTCCTTTCACTGCAGCAGGCTGTTTTTCCTGCTGATGGAGTGTGAAGTTCATGTGCAATTATCAGTCAGTGTCTGCCTTCCCCAGGGAGGACGGGGAGTGATGAGAGCTGGGTTGTGGCCTTGCAGTACCGCTCAGTGGAGATGGCCATATGGTATGGGAGAGAGGGTGCTTAGAAGGGGTGTCACAACAGATGTTTTATTGCATACTTGTTGCCAAAAGCTTTGTGTCAGCTAGCTCCAGTAAGGTAGTGTCAGAGCTGTCCTAGGGGTGCAGTTAAGGAGGAATGCTGTTTAGATAACTCATAGTGTGGTTTATTATTGGTATTGCAGTAGCTATGTTTTATCAGGCAGACAAAGGCATAACAAGACCCAGAGGTTGGACATAGGAGCCAGACAGATTCATACTGGAATTAGGTACAGGTTTTTTAACATGTGGAGGAATAACCAGCCATTTGAACGCTGTACCTAGAGAAAGGTGGATTCTTCATCAGCGTAAAGCAGTTGCAAGTCATACTTAACTTGAAACAAGAATGAATTTCAGGCTATCCTTTATACAAGAGGCTAAATTAGATTGTCACTGTGATCTGTTCTGGCCTCTGAATCTGTAAATCTAAAACATTTAGCCTATCACATGAGACACTACTTTTGCTTACTATTTAAGTAGACAGGACAGATTGTGGGAAAAGAAAGGAATTGGTATATCCCGGGTACTGCAGTATGGAGTGTCAAGTGGATGGTCTCATGTCACAAAGGAGGTCTTTGAAAATGGGAAGCCGATTCCAGACCTCTTGCAGTGTGGTTCAGAAGTTCAGAGAACTCTACTTCCTCCTTATGTTTTGTTGTATACTTTTAAAATAAAATAAAGCAAAACAAACCAAACAAACCCTGTAGAGCTTGGTTATGGTTCCTAGGCAGCAAGAAGAACTTACTACAGTAAGAATATACTGCACAGCGTGCTGAATTTAGTGCTGGTTACTCTGTGCTATCAAAAGCTTTAAAATTATTTCCATGGATTCTATCCTTATTTATCAATAAATATTATAATTGTGAATCCCACAAGGAAGAAAAGGCTTAAATTTAGACATCAGAGTGAATAGTTATGCTGAACTTACACAACATTATATCCAACTATTCTGTTTCTCACCCAGATTTATATTTGCTGAATACATTTGCTGAAATAAATAGCCAGTTTCCTTTGAGAACAGAGTTGGAACTGAATAAATGTAAGGCATCAGAGTACTAACAAAGGGACTGAAGTCTAAAATAATGCCATTGTATAGCCCAAATAATGTAAATTAGAACAGCAGAGAGGAAATCTAAATTTAGGAATGCGGAGGAAGAGCTAGTGATGTTTTGTGAGAGTTTATAAATTTTGTAGTCTGATTCTTTGTTGTTTAATCTTCTCTTCTCCCAATGGGAAATACATATGGAAAATACACGTCTTGTGATAGAATCAGTAGGTAAAAAGAATTTTGTTACTTTTCTCGAGTGGAGGAGCCTATCAAAAGAGGAGCATTTAGGAAGGAAAGCCTGCTGTTGCATTCAGTGGAAGACCCTTTGCAGCTGACAGTCTGTCTGTACAAAAGATTTGTCCCATTCATAGCTTCCCCAAGAGCATATGTAACAGATCTTGGAAATAGGCAGCAGTTCTGTTGCAGCTGGTTAAGAAATGAATTTCAACTGCAGCAAAGAAGGCTCAAGTTAGATACTGGGGGGGGAAAAAGTATAGGTAGCAGGAGAAAGCACTGGAATACTTTTTTTGAGAAGATGATGGAGTCCCTGTCACTTCATCTACCTTTTGCTTTGTCAGGGGTAGGTGAAGAGGAATTATGTAGAGACCTGATTCTACTTAGGGGCAGAGGAAAGGACTAGATGTACAAAACCTAGGTGTACAAAAGCATAGGAGATTGTGATGTGCATATATATATGCACACATATATATATCATATATATAGAGGCAGTGAGGCCATTTCTGCAGACTTACTCAGGTAATTATGCTAGATTCAATTGGGCTGTTCAGACAAGCAGGACTTAGTCTTGTGGTTTGAAGTTTACATTCTGTAGATTACTGATGCTTTCTTTTGCAGTAATGATACTTATCCAAACATGATTTTTAGCAAAATCACAGATGGCATTGGGAGTACACAAGTATGGGAAAAGGGTTATGAGGAATGAAGGTCCATAAACTCCGAAATAAGGAGTGAAAACTGTGTGTAGCAATTGCTGTGAATCTGCCACACAGGAATCTGTGTCTGTGATCTGATTTCATCAGTTTCCATAGTGCTGCTAATGGTCATTTGAGTTTCTAGAGGTTTCAAAGCGATTACCTTGAAAAAAAATCTGGACACTTACAATTCCTCTTATTCCGTTAGTTTTTACAGGTGATCTTTTGTATTAATAAGTGTCTCCCAGAGACTGTTACAGGAGTTTCCAGAATCTGCTCTTTTCCCGATGTCCAAAAGGGAATTTAGATTTTTGAGAAGCTTCTTCAGAAAATAGCTCCTATTTCTCTCCCCCTGTCCCCCCAACTCGGAATATGTGTTTCTGAGGGTAAAAATCAGTAAGAGAATGCATCTACAAAGAGTTTCTCTATTGTTTACCCTATATTATAATGACAGAATTAATTCACTTAATTGTCGTGCATATCACTATAGCAACAAAGCTTGTTGCCAGTGTAACTTACACAGTCATTATTATTTTCAGGGAGAAAGTATGCATCAAATTACATGATACCTGGTGATTTGAGGTACATTGGTTATGGAGTCTGTGTGCAACTGCTGCATGGGCAGATGGCTGAGGTCAATATCCACTCTCTCTTCAGCTTCACAAATCAGAATTGGTGGCAGCATTGTCAAAACATGTCAACACTTCAAGGGTGGCGTGCAGCAGAGCAGTGGCTCCGCAACACATCTTGGCACACAAGCTGGGGCTTGGAAACAAATGGAATTCTTGCGATATACCTGTGGGTAGTTTTTAATTTGGTTGGGGGGGGTGAGGGGTGGTGGTGTGTTAGTTGCTTTATACTTGAAGCTTGAGCTACTAACCTAGAAGACTGTAGCACTTAGGAAAAGGGTATGGCACTGAGATGTTTTCCTTGGCATATTGCATCAAGAAGCAGCTGTGCTTGTACTGTTTTGATGGTCCTGAATACGCATGTCCAATTCCAGTGCTTGGCAGTTAATAACTGTTTCATAGAAATAAAATACATCACAATGGTAAGGAAGCAAGGAAGAGGCTGGGGAAGAGTATTTTCTGGACTGCTATATCATAAATTGCTGAATAGTCTGGAGCAGCAAAAAATGTGGGTGATTTCCCTAGAGAAGGGAATAAGAGGTTTGAATCTAGTAGTTATTCTGCTGCCACTCACAGTAGACTGTGACTATAGAGGGTGCAGAAGGTAATGTCATAAAACGGAGGAAAGAATTGGAGCAAGATGCAGGAATAAATACAGGTTGTTTCTAAATGATACGCTGGCTTGAATTTACTTAATGGATGCCAAAAGCCATTCTTTTTATTTAGAGAAGACAGCGCCTTGCCTGAGAGAACAAAGACAACATTTTGTTCTTTAGAGGCATAAAACTGGTTCTCCTAATTATTCCTGACATTTTGTCATTCATGCTATGAGCTTCCTTAGAGAATAGAGGTAAATAGCCAGGCTCCTGTGAGAGAGGAAACATGAAGTGAATGAGTTTAAGGGTTGAAATTTGCTAGCATTGGCACCAAACCCTAAAATGATGTTGGAGTTGCAGAATAAGATGCTGGAGAACAGTGTGAGATACTGTGGTACTTACCAGAGTAAGCAACTCTAAGTATGACACAGAAGAGTCTAAATTAGGAATGCATTTATATGCAGCTTTATACTTCTGAAGTTTAGGTTTAAGTAGAAGGCTGAATGCGGCATGTGTTATTCCTGTATTATTTTAGCATCCTGAAGTCCTTGCAGGAAGTCTGTGGTAGAGGAGGTGGATGACAAAATGCTGTTCAAGCCTGGAACACTCTGAAGTCTCACCTTGTACAGAGAAACCCCCATGGCTGAACGGAGCACTTTCCTGGGGTCCCACTCAACGTGGAGGTAACTAGAGCCTGTGCAGATGTATAGCTTACAAGACTGGCAGCCAAAAAAGCCAGCAGCTAAAAAGCTGTTTTCATGAGAAAAGCAAAGAGAGGAGACTGTTTTGAGTTTGGATTCTCCCGCCTCCCTTGTGATACAGTGCTAAATGCAATGTGTCTTTTCAAGTGACCTTTATCTTAACTTTAATCTTTCTTAGCCTCTTTGGGGAAGTTGTATTATCTGAATGTCTTCCATGTGTAAAAATTTACTTTTCCATCCTTTAGCACCTTTTACTCTTTTCAGATGGCTATTAATGTTATTATATGAATAATAGTGTTACGAACAGGACTGGCTTTTGGGGCATTTAAAACTTTACAATACTAGAATGGTACTTGTACCATTTGTGTCAATAAAATTCTGTCAATCACAGATAAAAATGGAATTCAAGAGACTGAGAGTAGGAAAAACAATTTTCCTGTATTGAAAGCCACGAGTTTTAAATAATAAGTATTTTTCTTGTTAGAGGTTTGGGTGCTGAGAGAAGATGTGTGAGCAGCGCCTGTAGCTTCTTTTGAAGGTTGAGATTCCCAGTCCTTTTAGAATGAGGCAGTTTAGGTGGGAATAATTGGAAAACAGCCTTGAAGGTTTCTGTGCCTATTTGAGTGTGAATGGATGTATGTCAGACCTAATTAGGTCTACTGAGGAAAACATAAATGTCAATCGCTTTTTACCAAATGCATCCAGCTACTTCTGAGATTGTGAATGGGGTCCAGTGAGCACACAGCCTGCTTAATGTCACCTTTCTAGCTTATGTCTTTTAGTTCTGTCCCCTGTGATGTATGGCATTTGATTTTTCTTGAAAACAAAGTCAGACAGATGGAAACTAAGTATTGCCATTCTAGTGCTTCCTTAGCTAGTATGTCCAAAAGAGCACATGTAACGGGACTAATTCAGAACATTTAATGAAAATGGTGGTTGTTTTACCTTCCTGTATTTCATAGGGTTTAATCAGTTAGATCATGGAGCTCTATGTATTGGAAACTTGATAACCCCTTCAGTGCTTTGTCCAACTTGCTTTTTGTTCTATAGCTATGACTATATATCCTATCGGAAGCATGAAATGTACATCTGTTTTCAACAGTGATTATATGTGACGGATCTTTCCTGCTTAGTTACATTAGGGTATGCCTATTGTGAGTACTCATATCTTCTTTCTTGGTAAGTGATATACTGCTGGTTTTTCAGGGCCATCATGAACTCTGTCTTTCAAATATTTCCTCTGTGGGTGGCTGCTTTAGAAATGTTTGTAAAATTCCAGCTATGTGCTCTTGTAGTTTGTTAGAAAAGGGTAAGTTTACCCAGGGATCCCTTAAGAGCATGCTAGGAGTAAAAGGGTATTGTCTGTAAGTAGCATCACTGCGTCAGTAGAGGCTGAGATTGTGCTGGAGAGGAAAGAATGTACCTTGCTTTTAAATTTGTTTGGGGAATTTGGAGACAAGTGGCAGTTTAATATTGTTCACATGAGAAAGTTTATTTAAAGCACGAGCTGTGCTGTGTAAGTAAACTTTTACAAATCCCTTTATGGACTCTGTTTTGTGATGTGAAAGCAGCTTACTCAGTTCACCTTAAATGTGTTCCTAAGAAAAAGAACTTAAATAAACTAAAGTAAGCCTAGTGGGAGTTGAAACAAGAGTGTCCATGCAGTTTTTTGTCCAATATAATTAAGTTGGTTGAAAATCATACCTTGCAGGTATCTATACAGCATTTTCTTGGAGACAGCGTCTCCTACTGGGAGTGGAGGGGTGAAAGGCAAGACTTTCAGCTCCCACTGCTAGCATTCATAGCATTGAAATCAGTGGAAAACTCATATCCACTCTCATTTTGGCCCTGATTTGAATAGTGGAGTGAAATTTTGGAAACTTCAGATTTATGGCTTGAAACTAGCAGACTTACGATTTGAGAAACTGACTTAAGTGTCTGTCTTTAAGGAGATCAAGAGATCCCCTGAAATACGTTTTGTGCCTTGCAATGCTTAGAAAAGTGCATGTGTCTCAACAAAGATGTGGTCAGTGCATGTAGCACCAGATGATCCTGGAGCTTTGTCCATAAATCGTGCATCTGCTTTTAGAGTTTAGTATAAGTTGGGTCAATTTTAGCCTCATTTTCTTGCAAAGTGATCAGGGTTGGTTTGTTTTTTTTTATGTTCACAGCGAGTTAATCAAAAAGACTATTTGAGATTTAACAACTTCTGCAGTATTTTAATTCTTATAGAAGCAAAAGAGTGTAGATTCCCCTGTTACATTGTAGTAAAGCAGATGTGGTCCTTAAAGGGATTTCTTTGCAAGTGCTTCTCCCAGAGTATTTGCTAGAGGTACTCAAGCTGTTCATTGGTTATTATGTTTGCTGTGTTTTAAATGAATGTATAACTCCAATTAAGTGTCATGGGATATATGCTTGAAACCATTATGTGTTATAACATTGTTATCTTTACAATTGTTTGGTTATTAGCAGTAAACTCTTTCTTTGGAAATGGTGCCTACAATGCTGTGCCGCAGACAGCTCCAGAATGAGCAGGAAGAGAGGACTGTTACATCATGGCCGTGCTCCTGGTACAGTGGTGTGCTGATATGGCAATACTCTTTTGACGACCTCTTATTGTGTCTTTGTGTATCACTGCGCTGTATTGGCTAGGTATTTCCAGCTGGCTCAGAATTCTGCACCTACTGGTTAGCATCCTGTCAGTGGTAATGGGATTGTGGCAATTTGTATGGAATTCTGATCAGCAAGGTCATTGTCACACTTCTTAAGCCTTCTGACTTCCAAAGTCCTATGCAGACCTGGTCATTGTAACATACAGAATAAGTGTATAGCCTGGCTAATCAGAATTCAAAAGCTGAATGCTGAAAATCCGTGTTCCTTTTCTCTTGAGCACTCAGTTCAGCAATTCATTATTAAGCAATGATATTTTATACGACATTGCAGGTTGACGTATGCAGACGTTATAGAGACAATGCCCCAACTTGTTCTAAGGCTAAATTAGCAAGGGATGCTCCTAAATAATGGGAGAGGGTATAGTTATTTCCTTGCATTGCATGTTCTGCAATTAGGGAACTTTGTTTGTAGGATGTCCTGTTGTTTGGGGTTTTTTGGGGTTTTTTTTGGTGGGGGTTTTTTTTATTATTATTTTTATTTAATTTTTTCTCTCTCCTCATTTCTGGAAATTTTCCTGACTCCGCATTGTCTCATTATATTTTTCTGAGCACAATGAATACTCACTCGTATAGGAATGGCTTATTAAAAACAAAATGATGGCGTATTAAAAACAAAATTTAAACCTCTGTTTGCATTCAAATATATCCTGAAAGATGAAGCCTTCAAGCTAGTTGAAATTAATGTGCAGACTGGTTCTTACTGAAAATGATTCACATACTAGTTTAAGACAGTAAATAAGATACTTGTGATATGAACTGAGAAAAGAAAGATGTCACCACGTAAAGGTGAGATGACTGTCATAAGCACTGAGTAGTAAATAATGGCATGCAAACTGTTCAACTGCCAATGCGTGTTTTAGGTATTGTGGCACCAGGTAAATTTGAAGAGATTTTAAAGGATAATATGTAGTGAGTTTCAGGTTTTCACAAATGTGGGGTGGTTTAACAAAGTATTGAAAATTCAGATAGCTCATACAGAGCCTTTAGGCTGAAGTTGCTGCAGGACATCTGTGAAGAAAACATTGCCAAGAAGTCAGTATTGACATAGGGGAGCCAGCAGCAAAGGGTAAGGACAGCATCATCTGATAGTCTAGTTATGGGTGGGATTGTCCAGAAACAGTAGGATGAGGGGTAATCAGAGGATCTTCAGAGTTTTGGAAGAGGAGAAATAAGAAAGAAATAACTTGGAACATGTTGGCATTGTTGACCAGTCTTGAGATCATTCAGTACCCTGGTTCTCTTGCAAAAGTCCTGCTGAACCAAGGGGCCTGAAGTGTTTGTGTGCAGTCCAACTGGTGATGGTATTGAGTAGGAAAGTCTGGTTATAGTGTAAAATGCCTTGGCGTGAGTATAAATCCCCTGTTGTTTCATTAGGTTATATGAATTAGATTAGTGGGGTAGGCAGAATTGGATCTGTCACTTGTCATGCTTCTATAGTATCAGAAAAATGTTTTCTACAGCAATACACGCTCATAGCTTGTACTATTGTACAGCCTACTGTTTTCCAGCACTCGCTCATTGTAATTGTATTCTTGCCTTTTAGTTTTGTATCTGGTACCTATAAAATCTCTTTTTATTCTTAAGAAAAGCAGACCAATCCATGCCTGAAGGAGGATGGATCTTTTTGGTTTAGCATGTGCAAACTGCCCCCCCAGATGATAAACTGCAGTCCATTCAGGTTCTCTATAGGTGCTGTGTGTTTGAACACATTGGTTTGGATTCTGAGTCCGTGAACTCTGGCCTTCTGTCTTGTATGATTTTTGTTCTCATATTCGTATCTTAATTTTCATTTCACTTTTAATTGGCTTCATTATATTTGATGGCAGAATGTTTGCTTTATCTTCAGTGTTAATAGTCTAATTGTTTCTCTTGCCTTAAGTAATATCTTGTTGACTTTATAAGCCATCTTTTCCACATCATCTGCAGAATTGATTTCCTGTGCACGTAGCTGTGTTGTCTGCAGCATCCTCCCCAAACTTTCTCAATTAGCATTTTTATTGTTATATTGGATTTTTTCAGTAAGAATTAAGCTGTGAAGACAGTTGATAAAAATTAGTATTATTAGTTGCTGATCTTTTCAGACATCACTAAAAATCTGTGTATTCCCCATTGTACAACAGCTTAGGAGTTTATAGCTGATACAGTCTTTCTAAAAAGAAAACAAACCCAAAACCCCACAAAGCAAACCTAAGGAACCAACTACCCTGCAATAATTGAGTGCTATTTTCTAAGTCCAAATTAAAATTGTCAATAACTTTTCCTGTGTGAACAACAGATGTCGGTGGTGGTTTTACTGAAAGTGGTGCATGTAGTGCTTGTTTCCGTAGTGTTTTATTGCTATTTTCTGTTGGTTACATTCATCAGAAGGAATTGGGCCTTGCAGACAGCAAACAGATGCTGCAAGCAGGTATGTTTTAGCTCTTGAAATACTCTTAAGTATTCTCTTCCCTTTCATTGTAATCATGTAGAGAAATATAATGAAGTAAGCATGGTAGACTATGACATCACCGTTGTCTGTCTTTATATCTTTAATGGGTGTGTTGTTCTGTTCTTAGTGTACGTGCAGGTTGTATATTAGATCATGACTTACTTCTTGGTTTTCAGCTTCCAGTCATTTATTTAGGCAGTATGCCGCCGAGGTCACCTGTGATATTGAAAGATTGGAGGCCCTATCACCTGGTAGATCCAGAGCAGCAGATTGTCTGCATCTGTGGAGTTCTAGCTCAGCTCTGCCGCCACTCCTATAAAAGGGCTACTGTACTCACTGTCTGTCGCTTTCAGAAGAGTAAATGAGATGAGCACCTGTATTCACTGACACATTGTGCCTTTACTGCAGGTCTGGCGTTGAGAGAAGATTTTGTACTGAAAAATTACGCAGCTTTCTAAAAGACATCTTTGTCCTAAATTAACACAAGAAGAATTCTCAGAGAAGTCCCTAAATCTTAGCTAGGATCAACCAAAGCATTTTCATTTAAATTATCTTAAAGTATTTTATTTCAGATGTGATTGTTGAAGTTCATGCTTAAATAGTGAAAATTCTCTCCCAATGACATATCTCACTTGCAGAATGATGAGCTGGGATAGTTTAACAGCTTCAGAGAATTTGGAAACAAGCATGTTTACCAAACCTCATGTTTCCTGTGACAAATTTGTTTTATTAATGAGTGTTTATCTTGAGACAAAAAGATGTTTTCTCAAAAATTTTCTAGTTTTCTCTATCTGCTGCATCTTTTTTTTTTTTCTGTAAATGCAGAGCCTGGTGCTACGTGGTAAAATATGCGTACTTCTTAGAGAGATATTTTCATTCCAGTGTGCTTTAAATTCAATGTCTGCTTGTATTTCTTTGGAAGAAAACAAAAAACCTGACAGTCAAGGAAAAAGTAGTCCTAAAAATAATACAACCCTTACGCAGAGTCCAAGACAGCAGTAGTTTATACCCAGACTTCCAAAAAGACAATGTAAGGTAATTTAGGTAGGTATACTTTTTCTTTTAATGTTCCTATGTCTGCTGAACCATCCTGGCATACAGAAGCCTATTGTTCATTGTAAAAACATTATGGTGAGTTGTAAGATGGAAGTAGTTCCTTCAAACTCAGCCTAATTAAGACTGAACCATCCTGTCACTAGTGACAGATTCTCACCTGATAAGCCTGGTATTTCCCCATTAAGGCCAGGTTGGACAGAGCCTTAGGTGACATGGTCTAGTGTAAGGTGTCCTTGCCCTTGGCAGGGAGTTGGAACTGGATGAGTTTAAGGTGCCTTCCAACCCAAACCTTTTTGTGATTCTATGATATTATTGTCCCCATTCATGTTAGCACTAAGTGTGCTGTTTCCTGGCTTCTTTTAAGTCATTTCATCAGTTGTTAAGATTTTTCATGTGAATGTAATTTAGAGTTGAACTTTAGGTTGTTGATCTCAGAATTTTGTTTGCTACTGGGTTAGATGAAAGCTGAATCAAATGAAGTTTACTGTAGAGGGGAAGTATAGAGTCAATTTTATACAACTGGAGTTAAGAAAAAGTATAGAAATGGGTAATAAGGACTGTCAGTAGTATGGAGCATTTCCATTCAAAGAGACTAAATAGACCAGAACTTCAGCTTGGAAAAGAGATGACTGAGAGAAAATACAGTAGAAACCTGCAAAATCATAATTACCACCAAAAAAAAAAAGGCAACTAGGAACAATTTATTTTTATGTTGTGGGTTGGATGTTTTTTTTTTTCCTTCCCATTGCCAGAGCTGAGGCTGTGAAATGAAACTGTTGCACAGAAGGTTTGGAGCAAAAGAAGTAATTTTTGTGCAGACTGCAATTAAATTGTACCAGCTTACAGCCACAGATATGGGGGAAATGAAAAGTATTAAGAGTTTCAGAGGGATTAGAGAAACTGATGGAGAAATAAATAGCAGCTATTATTAAAACCTGGATGCAGCTTCTGGTTCAGTTACTAAACACTGGGAGCTGAATGACACAATAGGGGAAGCGTGTTCCATGCATGCCCAATTTCTGTACTCTTCTCAAAGCCTTTAATGCTTCTTATTGTGTCAGAACAATGAAGTAGACAGAACTTTATATATTTGCTTATTTTCAGTACCTAGTATTTAATTTCTAAAGAACTAAAGGTAGAAGCTGCTGTTAACTGGAAAAAATCCCTCTTCTGGATTAAGACTTAACCGTGCCCTCCCAGTCACCTTCTGAGAGTTTGTCTCTGCTGGAGGTCACTCTGCCCTGGGTAGCGGGGTGACAAAGTGGGCACTCCTGTTTTGGCGAGCAGGGGGCAGGTTAGTTCAGAATGCCCCACAGATACTAATGTTTCATCACACTGGTTTAGCAGTGGTTGTCTGAGCAATATGATAGTCAATTCATTCAACTTTAATGAGGGGGGAAAGTGCTATGATAAAGACAAATGCATCCACATTACATGTTCATTATTTTTTTCAAAATTAGAAGTTAAATTCTGTACCTTTGGAAATCAGTGTCAAAACTCACTAAGGTAAAGGACAGCAGCTTTTACAGCATTGATTTAGTTAAATGGGTACAAATCTGTATGCAGAAAAACTCTACATTGTGAAAGCATAATTGCAGAAAATAGTCTTATCCAGAGTTAAATCTTCTGCTACTTCCTCCTGCATAAAGATTCCTAGTCAGGGTACTCATAATTAGTATGAGGTAACATAATTAAGTCTTCCGTGTATGGTTTTTCGGTGTGTTTGGCTGTCATTCTCAAAGAGCATGTTAGGGATATGGTTCTTCCAATATCAGTAAAATCCAATCAGAATAATTTTCAGAGCAATAAATCACATTATTTTCGTCTCTCACTAGAACTGAATTATCAGTAAATAAAGAGTATGTGACATCTTAAAGGGCATTTGCCAAGTACATTATTTTCATATGGAACTCATTTCACATGTTAACAGTTCCTTATGGAACTAAAGCACATCTTATTACAAGCTAAAGTGTAGAAGAGCTTTTTGTCTTGGATTCTTTGTGAAGTGATTGAGCTCCTTGTATGGAAAGAAAACTCTATGTAAATGCATTACAATTATATTGATGATGATTATGGCAAAGCACTGAAGAAAATGATGCAGGAAAGTGATTAGATCCTTCTCTCCCTTAAAAAAAACTAAACAAAACCCAGTGTCTGAATAGTTCTGGGTTTTTAATCACTTGAGAGATGAAAGCTGTGTAAAAATAAAGCAAATCTGGCTCTTAGTGTGGATATTTAGCTTTCAGGATTTCAGTATATTGCAGATTACCTACTTTGTTACCTGAGCTCAGAAAAAAATATATCCAAAAAGCTAGGTGCAACACGCAGTATTCTAGTCTTATTAAAACCCCCTGTAATTAGTTATAGCATGGTAAAAAATAATAAGCTTATTTTGAGCCAGAGCGCATGACAGTTTGTATACAGATTTCCCATCAGAAGAGTGATAAAAACTTGTTTTATAACCACTCTCCTTGTAAAAACCCAAGTAAATATAATTGTAACTGTATGTCAACACTATGCACTGATTATGGAAAGAGGCCTTTCGGTGCAGATCTCAAGAGGTTTAGTGACAGAGCAATGTGTCCTTTTTGGTTTAATTATTTTTCAGAACTTAACTGAAATGACAGCTAAAGAAGAGGTCACCTGAAGAGCGGAATGCAGCGCTGGGCCTTAAGGAAGAAAGGAAGCTGACTTTGGATTTGTGTCCCTGTATAGAAGGGCTGCCACTGTATAGCGGTTCTTTTGTTCTGATGTTTAGAACATCTGTCGACCTGGTCTTGAAAAGCAGATGGGTTATTGAAGTCTCACACCTCACAGAACCCAGGCTGCAGCACTGGGACACAAATTGTTGCTGAACTGTTTGCTTTTGATTCAGATTTCCTCCTGGTATTTGTCAGTATAGTGTGTATATTCCCAAATGGGAGGAAAAGGAGTTGATAAGCTGTTTTATATTATCTGGTATTAGGTTATATACTTTTATAACTAGATGAGGGTCGAACAGTTTTGTACTTTGTGAATGAAGTCTTTTCTGGAAACAAAAATACTAGCAATGAAATGTTTTAAATAACATGTTTATCAGGATATGCAGTGAGTGCGACTCTTACCTTATAGTTTATCAAGTCGCTGTAAAGGTAACAAGAATGAAGAAGGTAGTCTGGGTCATCTAGTTGGTGACCACTTTCATCTCACACAATGTAATCCTTCTCTTACATTTAACTGGCTCTGGTTTTTATGTAACGGTGGCTTGGTTTTTTGTTGTTTACTCTCTCTTATTTGGTTGATACTACAAAACACCATTGTTCTAATATCTAGGAACTGTTTTCTAATATCCCTTTTTATGGGCAACTTGGACATACTGATTCATGTGTGAATGTATTCCTTTCAATCCTGTTCTTCTGCATGGAATCTTCCATAGGAGGTTCTGTATCTTTTACACAAAACTTTCTTGTTTTCTGTGTACTGAGCACAACATTCGATTGCATTTTTGTTTATACAACTTTGTTGTCTTTGTGCCGCTTGTGGTAATCTTGTGACCAGTTGGCATACTTATGAAGTTGCTATGATTTGGCAGTTCAGGATCTCCCAGCTTAGAGCATCTTTTTGTTCATTAGACCCCAAATGCATTTCTCATGCTTCTGATAATACTGGTTTTGTTACTTCATGCTTCAAAGTCATGCATTAAATTCCAGGAGGTATCCATCTCTTTCTTTGTGTTGATGATGCCTTCTCACTTTGTCTTATGCTGCAGTGATTAAAGTATTAATGTTAGTCCTAGCACTGAGCCCTGAGGATGCATGCTAGGAACCTTTTCTTCAATTTGATATATTTCCTTTTGAAACAAATTAGTATAATTTGCCCATTAGCAATTTTCTTGCCCTATTTAGCTCTCTTCTACTGATCAGATCCTGTGATAAGATCCTGTGCAGCTTCATGACATTATTCCTTTGCAGTTCCAGATTTATGGCATATCCCTTCTCATGAAAATCAGAAAAGAAACAAAAAAAACCACACCCCAAACCAGCCCATAACATTTACTTTGACAGGATTTTCCTTCAGTGAACTCATGTTTACCAAAATATACTTGAGTTCTTTACTTCATAATGCTGTGTAGCTGCAGACATCATAGGTGGATGCTTTTAAGTCTTCCTTCTGGTAATGTGCTATTAGCTGTGCAACTGAAGAAGTCCTCGCTGCAGGATTTCCAGCCAGAGGAATGTAATATTTTTCTTAATATGTAAATCAGGACTGACTCAATAGAAATCTGTGAAGTCACTCTCTAAATTCTATGCAAGCAGAAAAGATTTTCAAGTTCAGCACAGTCTTGCTCAGGCAAAATTTGAGTAATTCAGTATTCCAGAATTGCTGTAAAATGCAGTTGTCAGTAATTGTCCTGGGTTCAGCAGCAGCAGTCATTTTTCTCCTTCTTAGTAGCTGGTGCAGTGCTGTGGTTTTGACTTTCAGCCTGGGAACAGCGCTGATAACACCCATGTTTTTAGTTGCTGCTCAGTAATGTTTACTCTGACCAAGGACTCTGTGAGCCTCATGCTCTGCCAGGGAGGAGGGGAAGCTGGGAGGAAGCAGAGACAGGACACCTGATCCAAGCTAACCAAAGAGGTATTCCGTACCACAGCATGTCATGCCCAGGATGTAAACTGGGGGCAGTTACCCAGAAGGGCTAGTTCAGTGCCGGGGTCAGGCTGGGTATCAGTCAGCGAGTGGTGAGCGGCTGTATTCTCTCCCCTTGTTATTTCCCTTATCATTATTATCATTGGTGGTAGCAGCAGTGGTTTGTGTTATACCTTAGTTACTGGACTGCTCTTATCTGAACCCATGGGAGTTACATTCTTTCAATTCTCCTCCCCATGCCTCTGGGAGCTGGGGGAGGATGAGAGGGCAGTGAGCAAGCGGCTGCGTGGTTTCCGGGTTGCCGGCTGGGCTTAAACCACAACAATAATAATGAACTGTACTTCTCTGGAGTTCCTCTTGCTAGAATATGGGGATTTTTATCAACAAAAATGTGTTAAATTTCATTATACCCAACAGAGTGGGTATTAGCTAGACATAGCGGAGAGTTTTTTTGTGAAAACAATGTCATAGGAGTGTTAGAAATGTGAAGCGTTTGCTGGGAGAGTATTCATAGGTTAAAGGTCAGAATTCATATCGGAACAAGTGAAGTGAGACTCCTGGATGACATGCAGATGAGTAATCCAGTCATTACCATATTGCTTCAGGAGCTTTTTCTTTGTTTATACCCCAAAGAACAGATCCAAGAGACCTATGCACAGGATTGCACAAGGTTGTGGATAGTGTGCTTGCTGAAGCACGTCTTAACCTATGCCCTAGCCGTGCTCCTAGCATGGGCCTGCCTGCTATCTGGGTGGCAACTGAGCACATGGGAAGTATTAAACATGACACCAGTTTACCTAGCGTGGGTACTAATAGCAGCATGGTGTCTTAGACATACCAAAGGAAACCGTTTATTCCACCTGATCTTTTATCATGGTGTTTCTTTCTGTGTTATTAAACTTCTGTTTCTTCTGAACTTCAGTTCTTCAACCTTTATTTCATACCTTCATGTTTTGACCTAATAGTTTTCTGGAAAGCACTGGGGAAGCCATGTACAAATGGGTATCTTCTATATATTTGAGTGTTATGAAACCCATGGATTTCCACTCATTTCCTTTTGAATTTGACTTTTTTTCAGTTTTTACTTTCCAAATCACTTACCGAGTTATATTTCAGTCTTTCCAGTTTCATGTACTTTTCCATGTAGCTGCATATATACACAAGAAAGCCTCTCTCCTTCCTCAGTATAGACAGTAAGATTCTTTCCGTCGTATGACTTCTTAACGTTGCTTTTGTTTCAGTCAGTTAGCTACTTATGGCATCGCTTCTACTTTATATCCTCAGCTTTTTCACATTAGGTGTATTTGTTTCTGTCTTTGATTGATTAAGCAGATTTATTAAATACTTAAGATCCCTTCTACCTTCCTTTTCTGGCTGTTTTTTTTTTTCCTCTTCATACTTGAGCTTTTATGTTAAGAAATTTGTGCCTGGGATTATATTTTTGGCTTTAATGTTTTATACCAATGCTATATAAATAGTAATAAAATTGAAAGAGGAAAAAGTGTTTACAGGTGTATACAAATATGTTTAAAGTAAAATGTCAAGAAAAACCTATTGAAGAAAAAGGACACTTGGGAAAAATTCATTTAGAAAACCATAGGTATCGATATATTATAGCTGTTGTAAGAGGAATGAGAGATTAGGAAACTACATTATTTCCTTGTTGGTTCACTTATGAGAAAATGGGACTTAAAAAAGATATTTCCAGCTTATTCCTTGTAATTAAGGGGGCTGTGCATCAGTGATTAACTGACTAGGCTAACCCTCTAACAGAAGGCCTCTCACTAGTTCCAAGGTGCCTCGTTTAGGAAGCTGCAGTACTTGTCATCTGTTTCTATTACACTTTCCTTGCTAGAGCTGTGGAAAGATAGCTCCACTTAAATAAGATTCAGTTCTTTGTCATTAGAATGAAGAATACAAAGGAAGTGTTACAGTAACTTTGAATCCACTACAATTCTCTGAAAGGCATACTAACAGAAGCTCTGCTAATTTTGCAAGAGGGAAAAAAAAGTGGTTTTCAGTGGTACTTTTGTCAGCTCTTTCCTATAGAGAACTAGGAGCTGCCTTTATCTTAAATAATATCTTAACTCAATGCAACTAATCATGTTATGAAAACACCATTTCTTTCTAAGCATACCGACTCAGCCTTGCTATGACTCTTCAATGAAATTACTCTGTAAAGCAAGATTTTAATGAAAGGCTTGGGAAGGATTTACACTTAATCACGTCTTTTAATTAAAAGCTTCTCCTCCTCCATCAGATTCTGTGAGGGATCAATATATCACAGATTGGGGAGATTAAAAAAGGAGTCTTTTGCTGTCTTAGTTGCATAGCTATCTAATGGTGACTTCATCCAGACTATTACTCAGTGCTTTGGATTAAAGCCTCTGAAATTGGCTGCTGTGTTTTTGTTTGGTTCACTGACTGTTTGAATTTCTTTTAATGTGTGTTGTTGTCCATCTGTAGTATTTTATTCTCCTTAGCTGTAACATTCTTCTGACAACAAGCAGCCATGTTCTGATTGCATTATCCTGTATAACTATTGCATGGCGGTAAGACTGCTTTTGTGAGAGTGCTTTAGAAGTTTTCCAAGCAGATGCTGAAAGGCCCTAAACACAACTGGATACGTCATTGTTTCAGATACTTCCTTTAATTTTCTTCTTTTCTTTTGCATTCTCTCTCCACCTGCCCCATTTAAAGTAACTAAGTGCTGGCAGATCTTTATTCGTATATGCAGAACTGCCAATGTCAGTTAAGCTCTTAACACATGCATGACTGCAGTGCACAGCTGAAACCACTGCTTCCTTGAAAGGAACAGCACCAGAACATGTGAATTACTTGTGCTTTCCTGATGTAAATCATAAACCTATATGTCTTCTTGGGGAAGCGGATGACACCTGTAGTAAGAAAGAGCAGCCGATCCAGAATAGGAAGAGATATGAGAAGAGACTCATATGTCAGCAGGGCAGTAATTCGGGGCCTGATATTTCAATCTAATACATACTGAATAATACATAATCAATCATTATGTTAGTATATGTGCATGATTTTCAGAAGTCTTCTATTTCCTTAAAGTGTTTCTGCAACAGTTAGGCTGAAATGTTTATACAACTGGCTTTTGAAGTCAACAGGAAAAATATGTGCTAGGAGTAAGGGGGTAGCAGTTTGAAGCTGAAAGTCAATTGGCTATAAATAAATACATATAAAATTTAAGATGAGTAATTTAATCTTATTTTACGAGTCGAGAGTATCCACGCAGTCAGTTCAGCCAAATAGAAGGGAAGTTTTGTGTTTTGTTTTTTTCTGACTAACACTGTAGAACTCCACTCTGCCTGGTTTTTGTGCCAAAGTCCTCAGATGGCTCTAACAAAAACTACTTGTGTATCAGTTGTGTTTGGCCTGAGAACTGTTGTAAGAAACTAGATGTCTTGGGGAAGAAAGCGAAACAAAGCGTGAAACTCATCCTACCATAAAATGAAGTTGTTAAGTAATTTCACTGGGAGAAAATAGTTACACTTAAGGTCAAAATTCAGCCTGCGTTAAGGGAACACAGGTCCCAGTATCTTCACCTGGACACTTGACTGTGTCTTTGGGACTGATTTTTTTTTTCCCTAACTGAATAAATAACTTGCAAAACATATTTTTTTTTTTTTTTTTTTGCATTTTGAGCAAGTAAATAAGTCAAATAATGTCTACATACCAGTGTAGGTCAGTACTGCTGTAAACAGACGGTATTCAAATGCTGCTTAGTCCTGGAGAAGCTGGTTGAAATATGTGAGGATGTGGTTAATGAATCGGTGTGAATGTTTTCTATTTCAGTGTTCCAGGTTTTTATGACTTAGCACAATCTACAGTGAGGTCCTTTTTTTTTCTTCTCTGCTTTTATTTTTCAGTATCAAAAATGTATTGAAGCAAATTAAAAAAATTACTTCAGTAGAACAGGAAAGAGCAGGAAAAGGAGCAATTGAAAATCGTTAAAGGAATATCTGTTCTGAACCTTCAGAATCTAATGTGCTTGGAACTCATTTAACATTTACCTACACGATTAGCTAGAAGAATGTCAAAATGAAATCTAAACTGCAAGATAGTACATTGTATTAGCTTCGTCTTAACTACAAGAATAACAGAAATGCTTTTGTTTTATTTACCATTAGAAATTTATTGCCATGAAGCATCTCATAAACCAGAGTTATACATATTTTAATCATAATTAAAAACATTAAAGAGAATGTCTTCACACAACGTGTTAAATGAGCTTGCTGATGACGCTGGGTTTGAGTCCTCTAGGTAGGAAGTACACGGGAGTGTAAGGCTTTATATTGCGTGAAGGTATTTACAATTTAAATGGATTTATTTAATGCAATTATTCTAATACCTGACAACTAACCACAGTCTGTTGAAGTCAGTGGAAGGATTACAGCTGAGTTGCGTGCCTTAGACATTAAGTTCGTAGAGGTCTCTTTTGAAAGATGTCCCATTCTTTTCAGTGTAACTGTACAGCACAGACTTGTCCCACTTGGCCTTGGGGAAGGATGAAGAATTGAAGCCTGCATTTAAAATCAAGCATGTGCCTTAACTGCTGTTCCCCACAAAAACTGCTTTTGCTTCTCAAGGATCTTAAGTCATTCACTGAAGAAGTATTTTACTCATACCATAGATCTATTGTGGTATGTACTAATTGCACCATTTAAAAGACATACTTCTTTCTGAAAGTGTATTTTGTTTGTATCTTTGTATTATACTGCAGTTGTACAACCTTATTATTTATAAACGTTCTTTATCACAATTATTTTCCTGTTCTTTTTTCCTACTTTTTCCAGTCAAAAAGACTGTAGCTTCATGGCACATCCACTTATAAAGCAGTTTGCATAATAATTGAAAGTAGGTTGATGACAAAATGTAAAATGTATTCAGAAAACAAAAAAGTGGACATTTAACACTATTTTTTCCAAATAAAGGGGGGGAAGGGTGCTTTGGGGTGTAAAATATTTGGAAAATAAGGAAAAAAGTCACTGGAGCTTGCAATGACGAGCATTCTGTAGTACAAGAGTGTGCACTTCTTTGGTCATTAAAAATGTCATATAACTTAGTTTAGAACTTGCATTGTGCTGATAATGCATTTCTTCCAAGACAAATGTGTATTTTTGTTTCAAAGTATAAGACAGAGGAAGAAAAGAAAAATATGTGGAGAGCTAACTGTAAGCAAACAAAATTGGTGCTTTTTGAAGGATAAAGGAAAGGTGGTGGAGTTAATTGTGTACAGTTCCAAGTAGCTTTAGAACTAGCAGGAGGAAATTAGCTGTTGTGTGAAAACAGCATGAAATGTAATTCAGAGCAGCTGTCTAATTTATCAGGAAGAACAAACTGCTCATGTTCTTAAACTGTACTCAATTACTTTATTCAACCTTCTTTGACCTGTTCAGCCTGGTCGTGGTTGCTTAAAACTCAAAACTGAAGAAAGTTTGCCAGCCTTTTAAAATACACTGTAAGAATCCCATGAGTTTCCTTTGCAATATACTTCCAATAATTTTTGAATTTATATAACTCTGTACTCATCATCTCTGTGGAAGTTTTATGACATTCTCTACTTAGCAGTGCAGACTCCAGAAACTTACATTCTTTTGTGACTGATTCCAAAACATTGCCGAACTGCTGGAATATAACACTAAGCTAAGAGATTCTTTGCTATAGGAAATGACTGTGAAACCTTGAGGTAAAAACTCTGCTTTGCTGGTAGCCCATTGGGATTACTGTTTTATTCTGTGATTGTGCTATTTCCTCACATACTGACCATGGCTCTGTTCATACTGTTTTTCAGAACAATCTTTTAAACTCTATTTCCTCTACATCCTGGTTGGGGATTGAAGAAAATACATAAACCACCAACAGAACCGCTGTTCAACCAGAATAAAACAGTGTAACAGCACCAGGTTTTTTAATCACAGATTCCAGTTTACACTGTTAATCTGTTATAAAACCCCATCAGCTGTTGGTGCAAATATCAAGTTTCTTTCTACAGAAGTTACTTTTAACGTTTTTAATTAACAATACTTTCCTTTTTTAGCATAAATAAGACATTTAGATTGCAGAACCACAGAAGGGCTGGGCCTTGAAAAGATGACCAGAGGTCCTCTCTTTCGAACCTCCTGCTGAAGCAGGGCCACTTACAGCCAGTGGCTCAGGTTAACATCCAGATGGCTTTAGGGTATCCCCAAGGAGACTCCACAACCTCCCTGGGCAGCCTGTGCCTGTGCTTGGTCACCCTCACAGTGAAAAAGTGTTTCTTGATATCAGAGGATATCTCTTGTGTTTCAGTGTGTGCCCATTGCCTCTGGTCCTGTCCGTGGTCACCAGAAAACTCTGTATATAGTTCTGGCAAATGCTGTTACTGCAGAGAGAATAAAAAAATAGCGTTTTTTCAAGGCATTCGTGCTGTTTAGATGATTTAGCAAACCTTGCTTATTATTCCTCTGATGAGCAGAAAAATTGCTTCTGTGCTTGTGTGTCTTCAGTAGAGCTGATCACAATGGAGCCTTCTGGTGCTTGACCTAAAAAAAACCCTTTAAAATTGATATAATTTTTGCAACCAAAATGTAAAAAGCAGCCTCCAGTCCTTTTCATAATGTCCCTGATTTCAACTTGGTTTTCTCTGTGAATTTAAGATCTCTTTTACAGTAGAGAAAGCAGGTAACAATTCTCTGGAACTTATATACTTTGGGTATATTTCTAGTGATGGAACTTCTACCTTTTTGTACATACTTTGGGGTCACATTTAGAGTCTTAGTAAAAATAACTTGGTTCTAAAAGTATATATGTATATAAGTATGTCCTAGAAAGCAAATTGAAACAAAGTAACATTGTGTATTTGTATGTTTATATATCTAAAAAGCCCAAACCATTTCTTGATAATAGCTGCAGCCTTAAATCTACAGGTAAACCAAATGCTATTGAGGAAATGCTCATTGCCAGGGGTTCTGGACAAGGGTATTGTTAAGTGAACTAGAGCTTGAATAGAATGTTCTTGGGGTTCTGTAAGACATGTGCCAAAGTGCTTTAGATTTGGAGACTGTGATGGCCCAAGATTATTGGTTGATATTCAAGGATCACCTGCTACAAGCTCAGGAGTGTTGTGTCCTGACTAGAAGGAAGTGCAGCAGGAGGGCCAGGAGACCTCCTTGGATGGATAAGGAGCTGCTGAGGAAACTTAAAGTGGAAAAAAAGGCTTATAAAAGGCAGAAGCAAGGGCAGGTGGCCTGGGAGGAATACAGGGATGTTGTCTGGAAGCTAAGGACAAGGTTAGGAAAGCTAAGGCCCAGTTAGAATTAAACTTGGCTAGGGATGTGAAAGGTAACAGGAAGGGATTCTATAGGTACATTGCGAATAAAAGACAGACTAGGGACAAAGTGGGCCTTCTCTGGAGCCTATCAGGAGAGCTGCTTACCCAGGGTTTGGAGAAGGCTGAGGTTCTTAATGAGTTCTTTGCCTCGGTCTTCACTGGCAAATGCTCTGACCACACCACCCAGGTCTCGGAAGGCAGACACAGGGACTGTGAGAATGAAGACCTTAGGCCCACTGTAGGAGAGGATCTGGTTTGAGACCATCTTAAGAACCTGAACGTGCACAAGTCCGTGGGACCTGATGAAGTCCATCCATGGGTTCTAAAGGAGCTGGTGAATGAAGTTGCTAAGCCACTGACCATCATATTTGAAAAATCAGGCTGTTCAGCCTGGAGAAGAGAAGGCTGCATGGAGACCTGATAGCAGCCTTCCAGTATCTGAAGGGGGCCTATAGGGATGCTGGGGAGGGACTCTTCGTCAGGGACTGTAGTGACAGGACAAGGGGTAATGGGTTCAAATTTAAACAGGGGAGGTTTAGATTTGAATATAAGGAGGAAATTCTTTACTGTAAGGGTGGTGAGGCACTGGAATGGGTTGCCCAGGGAAGTTGTGAATGCTCCATCCCTGGTGGTGGTCAAGGCCGGGCTGCACAGAGCCTTGAGTGACATGGTTTAGTGTGAGGTGTCCCTGCCCATGGCAGGAGGTTGGAACTGGATGATCTTAAGGTCCTTTCCAACCCTATTCTGTGATTCTGTATGAGAAGTAAGAAACATGAAGGAAAACTGAGAGCTGTATTTGTTTAGCTTTGCAAGAGAAGTTTGTAAGACGACTTGACTGCAGGATAAGAGGAATACACTGATAGAGAGCACTTCAGCCTAATGGGAAAAGACATACCAAGATAGAGGATCGGTGTGAAGGATATTAAGGCCAGTGTGTGGATGTTGAATGGATTTGTTCCCTCCCAATTGGTATCATAGTCAATCTTGAAACTTCTTGGTGCCTTCGCCTTGCACCAAGTTTGAGTTTCTTGTCAGTGCTTCTGCGACCTTTCCTGACTCATGTTCTGTTGGTTTCCTAAGGACTCGCCCACATCACTGAACATTTTTGCATCTGTCTAATCGTTTTTCATGCTTAGAATATCCTTCCTTGCCCAAGCTCACCCTCCACCCATTCTTTCCTTTCAAAACCAGATTTCTGCACAGGGACCCACAACTTTATCAGTTTTCAGGTGATGTGGAATAAAGCTATAGAACTTTAGGGGAAAAAATAGTCCATTCTTAAGTGCATTTGAGCTTGCTTAAGGTTACACTGCCTTGAGCCCATTTGTATTTCTGGTTAATGTTGCACTGAATATTGATTTTCTTAGTTCACTGTGTATCCCACTGCATTGCTATTTTTTCAGATGCATGCTGTGCATAGCTTTTAACTCAGCCAAAGGTGTTCCTTGTGTACCCCAGCAGAGGTGCTGGGAGGCATCACAGGTGACTGTATTAAGCAAAGATCATCCACGTGTGCTACCTACAGTATGCGGTACTTGGGTGGGAATTCTGAAAGCACTTCAGTATCTTGGCTGGCCTAGGCTTCCTTAAAGTCTGTAGGGAGTGTATGTTTAGGATTAAAAAAAAAGAAAACCAGCACCAAAATTCAAGCATGCTGCAGTTCCTTAAGGCTGCTGCTTGAGAGGATAGAATCTCACACATGAGATTGAACAGTTCAGTTCCAAATATGTTTTCCCTACTCATGATTTGTTTTCCTTCTTTCATTTTATTCCCTTCCAACACAACAGGCATTTTCTCTTCCTTGTTTTTAAAACTTTCCTGGGTGATGCATTCCAGTAGGGTTAGATCGCATAGAACTGTGGGGGCACGGAGCATTTCTGTGCCTGGTTCTGCTTTGCTGCAGGAGAAAATTACGCAAAGTGAGGAATCTGAGAAGAGGGGGAATGATTAGTGGGAAAAACAGGAGAAACCTTTCTCTTGAAAATAAGCAACGAGTCTGTATTTACTCATTAGTTAGTAACGCATAAGAACATATGGAAAATAAATGTATACAAATGTTTCCATAATCTTTTAATGTTGAGATATGAGCAGTTTAAAGTCAAGAGACTTTTTCTTGCAAATCACTCATGGGGCAGAATTTGAGACAAATCTTGATTGTGAATGTTACTCAACAATAATGGTTGCATCTCATTTTACCACAGATTTTATGCTAGGAAATGACTGAGAAGGGTTTCAAGTCATCCTTGACTCTTGAAAGAGCCTGTTGCTGAAGAGAGAGCGAGCTGATGCCAGATGTATAATAGTTTCCAAGATTTATAGGAGAGAGATGCTGGAGGACTGTAGGGAATGAGAAGGACCACAGTGGTTTGGGAATGGGTAGTAAATTACAGATGACAGAATTGGCTACCTGAAGTGGTGTGTGAGATCAAATTATCTTTGTCATAGTAGCTCTGTATTTAAAATGCATGGCTGAGGAAGGGTTGTTGGACTCAAGCTTTGCCTGTAAATGTATGTATGTGTAGCTGTGTTGATCTATATTGTGAGGAAAATATGGTACCTGCTGTACTATCTTTTTACTTATAGGAGAATATATTAATTATAGTAAAAAATATAGTAACATAATCCTAAGTGGAAACAGAGGTGACCCCAGGAATAACTAGAGCACAGGTTTGGTTTTCTTTAGAAATCTGGTTGCTGTCACACAACTGGTTTGAGATTATTTCTCTACTGCTTTATTGGTGGTAGGATGAAGTTCCCCAGCTGATTTTCCCCTTAAGAAAAAGATTGGGGAGCCATTGTGTAAAGCTTCTTGTCAGTATTTGTGTGTTGGCCGTGAACTCTGACAAAAGAGCAGGTCAAGGAGGTAAGGTGAATACTGTTTCTTAGCACAGCTCTCTGCAGAGTGACTTCGTGGTCTGTGCCTTTGTCATTGACATGCTGCACATCTGAAAGTGTCACAGAACTGAAATAGCACATAATAATTGTGTGCTCTGTTTACAGACTAATGCTAACTGCCAAAGTTTCATCTGGAGAAGTTGGTATGCCTGCACTGAGGGAGGATGGTTGTGATCTGTAACTCCTCTTAGAACAGTAAGAAAAACTGCAGGAGTTTATTAAAGGAACTGTAAAAGCTTACTTGTTAGGACTCTCAGCAGAAAAACAAGTGGCAGGAAAATGTTCCTTTTTGTTAAGACAGCTGCATGTTGGATAGGTCTGTTAGATTATTTTTAAAGATGGTTTATTCTGATAAATGGATTTTGGTTCCCTCACAAAACTTACTGTTCCCTTGCTGAGCTAAAAAGAGCGCAAACAAAAGGTTCTGTTTCAAAAAGAAGAATCCAGCCTGAGAATGCTGTCCATTGACAGTAGTTAAGGATATAGCTGGATAATGTTTTGATGCTTTTAGAAACAGTGGGATCAACATGCACTGCTCAAATCACTGCTGTGACTTTGTTTCTTATAAATTTCCTGTGTGCCTCTCCAGCTGCTTGTGAACTATGGCATGAGTTTGTCGTGACAGAGTTTCAAGGTTGGACTTCTTTTAATGATCAGGCAATTACTTTCTGTTTCATATTTGTATATGCTGCTAGCATTATTCAAAGTATGCAGCAAGTGGCACTTGGTTTCAGTGACTTGATCTGCATTTCTCCTTTTGGCAGTTAGGTAGTTAGAAATCAGCTCTTCAAATCCAGAGCACCTCTTCTTACGTTCTTGGGCAGTACCATTACAGTGAAACTCTGCTCCTCACTGGAGCCAATGGCTGTTGCTTTAGAAACAGTAATAATGCAGTACGAATGTGCAAAGACAGGTATAAATACACTGTTTCTCTTGTTAAAAGGCTGTCATAGAATCACAGGATAGTTAGGGTTAGAACGGGCCTTAAGATCATCCAGTTCCAACCCCCCTGCCATGGGCAGGGATTCCTCACACTAGTCCATGTCACTCAAGGCTCTGTCCAGCCTGACCTTGAACGCTGCTAGGGATGGAGCATTCACAACTTCCCTAGGCAACCCATTCCAGTGCCTTGCCACCCTCACAGTAAAGAACTTCTTCCTTATATCTAACCTTAACTTCCTCTGTTTCAGTTTGAACCCATAACCACTTCTCCTATCACTACAGTCCCTGATGAAGAGTCCCTCTCTGGCATCCTTGTAGGCTCCCTTCAGATACTGGAAGTTGCTATGAGATCTCCACACAGCTTCTCTTATTAGGCTTTGAAAGACCGTCTTCATATGGGAGGTGCTCCAGCCCCTTATCATCCTTCAGACCCTCCTCTGGACTTGGTCCAACAGTTCCATGCCCTTCTTATGTTAAGGACACCAGAACTGTACACAGTGCTCCAAGTGAGGTCTCACATCTCCTATAATCTTAAAATGCTTTACTTTTGATATCCAAGTACTTTATTGTACAATTACCATTTCTTGCTTCAAAGAGGGTGACTTGTTAATGATCTCTCTGTTGCTTAAGGGCAAGGATAATAAGGTCACTAGGGACAACAGAAATTAGAGCACAAAGTGTTCCTTGTCTGTGTTGTGTTGCTCATTGAAGTATCCTTTATAATCTTTATTCTCCATAAATTGTAAATAACACGATTTGACAGAAATATAGATTGCCTTACTACACAGTAATGAATGCTTTAAGAATCATGATCATTTGGGAAACTGTGCCAAGAAGCAGAGGATTTTGTCTTCAGTCATCCAAAATTGTGCATTACAGAGCACGTCTTCATCTTTGGCATCTATCAAACAGCTTGCTGGAAGCAGCAGGGCTAGTAAACAAAGCATGTTGGAGTAAAGTGGTCCCCCCTGGGGAATAATTTAAAGTCATAGTGAAGTTTTGTTTTCAGAAGACATCAAATTACATTTCCACTGGAATATCAGGCATATTAAATGCATGTGTGATGGAGAGTTTGGGTTAAGAGAGGCTGCTGCTTCTACATTTACTGGAAAGCACAACAGCTCACATTTATCTCAATCTCTCACATTCTGGCTCTGTACAAGCCCACAGTACTTTCACCAAATTGTATGAACGTTATTCAAGATGTGTCTGTATTTTTTTATTATCTTATCATTGTTTTCTTTTATTTTTTATCAGTCTGTTTTATACATAGAAAACCAGAGGCAAATAAGTAGATACCAATTTTTATTGTCTTTCTAACTTGGCTGCTTTTATGCCTTAAAACATGCGCAGTATGTCCATAGTATATTGGCAGGCAGGATACGAGGGCCTCTAATAAAGAAACAGGGAATTACAACTACAACTTTTGAAGGGTTTGCATTTTTTTCACTCTGTTTAGTTGACAGTTGTCTCTCTTGTTCCTTTCCATAGCTGGAGATTGCATTTGGCCCAGGCAGTGACGTGAGTTACCTGAAGACCAAATTTCTGGTCAGAACCCTCACCAAGAATTGCTGCGTTATCTAAACCAAACTCCACAAAGGGTTGCAGGTATAGGTACTTGGAAGATGGTTGAGAAAGAGGACGTGGAGGTGCGTCTTGGGTCAGGTTTTGCAGTTCCTCTCTCAAACATATACTATATTTTCTCTTCTTGACATCTTGCTTAGTACAAGCTAAAAGTTTGGTATGCTGAGCTGCAGTAAACTTGTGAGCTTTCCAGAAGAATGAACAGGTCTTTGTTTAGGGAATTTTGGAATATGAAGTTCAACAAAATTATTGGTAGATTGAACCATTTTTCACACTGGAGACCTGCCAAATTCATCACCTTTCTAGCCACAATTTACTGTTGGTAAGCTTCTGATTACTAGAATTTCCTGTTAATGTCTCATAGACTCTTCCAAACTGTACTGAAAATCACTCACCTACATGTATTCTAATGTTGACTTTGTGGATACTCTGCTGTCTCTTCAGAAGCCAAACCTGTTGATTTGGCAGGCTCGTGGGGCAGGGTGAGGTGTTAAGTGGCAGGGTTGTACACAGTGAGGAGCTCTGGACAGCAGATGAAGTGAGGCCAGGGGTGGAGAACAGTTAGCTGGAGAAGGGGCAGTGGACACTCCTATGCGGCACAGGCCTGGAGGATGTATCACATAATGGGTAGGGCCGGACATGGACCTGAAGGCAGTGCCATTGGCGTTTGGAAGAGAGAGACGGAACCCCATGGAGCAAGTGCCGCTGAAGCCATGTGAATGCTTCAGCTATTTCCATGCATAAAGGGGAGAAGGGATAGTTTAACTTCTGTTCTTGTCCATGGTCATCACTGTACCACATGATTGAATGGACTGAAGAGCAGAATGTGTGCCTAGGTATATTTGCATAGCAGCTTTAATCTGAAGCTTTAGGGATCCTGTTGTGTGCTGAGATGTGAAGTGGCTTGGCTGTTGCTCATTTGGGACCTAGAAAAGGTACCCGAAAGCAGCATACAACCTCTGCATTGTATCTGCTGAAAACTTTTCTATGTGTAAAAACAGCCATCTCAGCCAAGTGATCTTAGTGCCATTGTGCATTTGGTTAATTTAATGGGAGACTATCTACCTATCTATCTATCTTTCTGTCTATCTGTATTGTTTGGTGGTGTTTGGTTCGAAGATGCAGAGCAGTTAAAGTGATGTGCGGCCACATTAAAAAATACCCTAACCTCTACTTGGTTGGAAAATCACCACCTTTTATATTGTATTCATTGAACTTTTCTCACCTAATTCATTGTGTGAGTGTTGCAGCAGGCTCACTGCTTGGTTCACTAGTGGCCTCCTGAATGCTTCCTTTTCCAGATAGCTGCTTAATATCAGATTTCCAGTCTATGTGTGTATCCCTGCTTTTCAGGTGCAAGACAAAAGGTTACTAGAGCTTTTGAAAAATATGCTTTCCAGGAACTCCGTGGTTATGTTTTCCAGTTTTTGGAGGTCACACCACATTATAAGCAGTTTCTGTTTTGTCACTCAAGAGTGTTTTTATTGTTACTCGGTTCAGGTCTGCATTATTTTGAAATTCATGGCTTTTAAGTCTGAAATGTATATTCAAAAAGTGGAAACGCATTTTGGGTTCCTTCATTTGTTTTTATGATGGTAGCATTTGGTGCCAAATGGGGCATTTTAATCACTTTTTTAATGCTGAAATTACCTGGGTTTGGGTTTGGGTTTTTTTTTTTTAGCATTCCACATCAGAGAAGTAAGGTAATTAGAAGAGAAGATTCATTTCTTTGTCTACAGAGGTATACTTAGCAGTCAACTGAATTGTCATTTGAATTTCAAAAGGCTTTGAGAAGTACAGGTTTACATTTATTAAAGGAAATAAAAGGCCTCAGCAGGACATATTTTGCAGGGCAAGTCAAGCACTGTATGTAGTTTTATTGTATTGTATGTGGTGGTGATTTTAGCTTTTTTGCTTTCTAAGGAATACAGAATTAGAAGTAAAGCTGCATTTGCACTCTGCTGGTTTGTTTTTTCATTATTGAAACTTCATTGATTTAAAAACTACGGGTGTGAAACTTTCCTCATTAAATTGCATGCTACAGTATATAGGGTGAATCCATCTAAACCACTATCTTCTCTTGAAAAAAGAAACTATCTGAAGTGTTGCTGACCTGTTTTATCTGAGTATCATTATAGGCAAAAAAAGGAAATAAGGGAAGGCATGCTCTTGAAATATTTAGGCTATAAGAATTTGATGCATCTTTTTAAAAAATAATATTTAAGGAGACTGAGAAAAAAGACCTTTGCATTATTTGCTATTAGGTGATTCTTATGAACCCATCAAATGCAGCTACTGAAGGTAACTGTAGCGTGTGAGCACTCTTACTGGTATTGATTATTCCAGCAATTTCAGAGATAAGACTGCATTCGGGAGGAGTTTTGGGGTAGGATAAGCCTGAAAGTCATCATACTGGGTGTGAAGGAAAAGCTTGAAGAGGGACTGCGACATAAGAGGTGCTTTGCTGTAGCTTTAGCATCTGGTTTTGCCTAGTTGAAGACAAAACACTTCATATGTAGAATTCCTTTCTCTAAATATTCTCATAATTAAAACAGCCTATTCTTTTACTGTGTGTCAGGGAAAATGGTATGAGGATGAAGGGAGATTGGTTATACAGACTTCCACAGTGAAATGTTGGCCCTTTAGGAAACCAGCACAGAACTCCTGCCTGTGGGTGCAGCATCTCTGCAGAGGGCTCACACTTAGCAAGTCATTTTGACACTGCGACAGCCCCTGGGATGGGCCTGAGTAAATCTAGGTTGGCCAATACATGGCAGTGCCAGTGGAATATTTGTCTGGTTATAAGACTGTTTCAGCAGTCTTGACTGCCAGCTTGTGTGTGTCCCAGTGCTTCCCGAGTCTCCACAAGTCACAGTGCTGACAGCAAAGCCAGCATTGGTACTACCAAATACCAGTGTGTGCTCAATCTTGAGAAGTTGCCCCGAATTTTGTAACCCTTCGTATTACTTCATAAGGATCCCTGCAGATCTCATTCTATTTGGCTATTTATTCATCACTGAAGGGTCTTTACATTTGTTAATGTTTTCTTAAGTGTTTTTAAAATAAAAAGTTAATGGCCCCTCAGTTTAATCTGATTTGAACTGTTCATCATTTTGCTTCTAGGCATATGTATTTTCTTCCACTAGTACTGCTACTGTTTGCCATAGTCAGACTATGTGTTGTACCCGTTGCATTTTAAGTAGTTCCTTTTGTGCACAGCAGTGTCCGTGATTCTTAAAGTTTCTTACCTTTAAATAAAGGATTTGACTTTATTAGACCCAAAGGCTATTAAGTTTTAAATGCCATTTGTTTTTCATTAAAAAGGCTTTTCTATTTTAAATCCCTGACTTCTTTTTATTAAAAAAGTAATATTCAGCTTTTCTTTTATTTTTAGTCTATTGGTGCTTAATCCATCAGCTAAATACAGAGCTGTAATCCCATAGGGCAAAGCATACCTTGCTGTGTGTGTGGGTGCACTTGTGCACATGTGTGTGTGTTCACAGATACCTTTATGCTTCCATTATTCGTTATTTTCTCTTTTTACTTCCTTTGCTTCCTCTAAATTTGTCCTGGTGCAAAAACTATGAATATTTATTAAAGATTTATTCATATTCACATGCAGAACTAGCAAATTAAAGCAGTCCTGAAGGGACTGATGTTCATCCTTCTTTCCTGTCACTTTGCCCATAATTAGAGATGCTCTTTGAATATCCTTTCTAAAATATAACTTGTATTTGATATGGGGTTTTTTTTTTCTGTTCATCTACATTTAGGCACAGTGCTACCTCCTGTTCCAAAATCAGGCAGATGAACCATCTGTTAGAGGCATATGAGCGCTGTAGACAGGATCAAACCTACAATTTATCAGTTGTACTCTTGTTAGGTGTTGTCATATTAGTCAATAAAGATCTCAGTTGTGGCTTTAGGGAAGAAGTGGGAGGTGGTGTAAGAAGCCTGAAAGCTGTTAAGATGAAAGTAACATATATTTACAGTAGTTCTTGCTGACAGGAAACTTTGCTTTGATTGTAGTGCAGTTAGAATGGAGCAGAAGCAAAAGTTCTTAACCACAGAAGTACACCGAAACAGCAGCAATTTCTGCAACTTCTCTTTTCTGGTGGATTTTTAGGCAGAGTGCAGGGCTCCCCCATGCCATCCTCTCTAAGCTTGTAAATCAGGTGGATGGGAGGCACTTCCAGGTGGGGGACCCTGTTATGCCCTTGCTGGGGGGGGAAGGGAGCTGTCACTGAAACCTCCCTCTTTACAAACTTACTCCATAGTGTATTGCAGACCTGATCAAGAGATCTTCATGCTGGTGATCAAACTAAACACATTAGGTTTATACTTACAACCCAAAGTTTTTGTTCTTGCCTGTCACCATCAGGAGCACACATTTGTGTGTTAAAGCTTGACTAACTGTAGTTGTTGTCGAGGAGTGTTAGAGAGACACCTGTGTAAAGAAGCATTGTTAAAATCTCCAAAGACCCGGCATAGCAGTTACTGCACTGGCCATGAATCCATTATGGATTCATGCCTTGACACAAAACTGTAATACAAAGAGAGGTGATGCTATCTTGAAATAAACTACAGAAACCATGGGGGGAGAGTCCAGCTCTTGATTTTATTTCTGACTAATTTGAACAGGCTTTTCTGTGCTTGTGAGAAGTGTAAGAGAAATGAAAGAAAACTCTTCTGTTACGCCAGTTGAATTATTTAACAGTCCTCTTGACCTTTTGCTTATGAATTATGAATTACAAAACTTTGCAGGGGTGTCAACCTCTGTAGCAAAAATCTTGATTTATTAGAACTCCAGTTTGGCATCTTCTGTTCTTTGACGGACTGGGCTTGGCAAAGTAGTTTAATCTATTTCATACACATATTCTGTATTAAATTCAGTGAACTATGATTGAATTAAAAGCATTGACGATTTTTTTTGTTGTGTTGTTTTGACAGATCAGTTTTGTTTATGCTTTTCTCCTTTATGAACAAAATTGGTTGTCCATAAAAGTGTTACATGTACAGGCTACTACAGCTGAGAGAAGTACAGATGAGCAGATTGATTCTAGTGACAACTGTTGCAAATACTTAAGGTCTCTGTTTATTACAAATTAACGGTCTGCAAGCATGTTTTTGGTTTAATCTAACTGTGGCTGCTTTGATGTCCTTTCTTGGCCAACCGATATGCAGGGGAAAAAAGTGGAGTACTTATGAAGCTGCTGAGTAAGAGGTTCTTTTGACTTTCTGGGCTATTGTGGTTTAGGCAAGTAAGCAGCTTTTTGAAGAACAGATAATAGATTAAAAGTTGCAAGCTCAAAAATCTTCTCTCCGTTAGCCCTATAAGCACAATTTGTATAGTTCCTATAATTCTAAAAGAGAAAAATACTGTCCTACTTACTCATTTTTAGCTTTTAATGTGGTGTGAAATTGGGAATGTTGGTTAAAGCTTAACCTAAGTGACCAAGCAATATTTGAGAGTAAAACATTCTAAAATGATTCCAGTTATCAGGGAAGAGGTACTCTTCATACTTTCCTGAATCCTTGGACTTACCAAATGGTAGTTCTTTTCATGACAAAATCTGAAGCCAGTAGGTGAGGTTGCTGCAATGTGCAGGTGCTGTTGACCAGAAGAATGAAGAGAGTGGAAAAAACTCTGTATTACAGGAAATGGGAAGGAAAGGCTTTCTTGTCAACAGAAGAGGAGAAAAATTATGATGGTGGTAATTAAGGAGTTCCCCTGATCAAACACTGGCTGTCCGCTGCTATGTATCTTACTGTTCTCTTATTCTTCTGAAAAGGCGACGTTTAATTTCTTTGTATTTTTGTGTCCGAATGCTGTCATGACCCCGTGTGATGACCGTCCCCCCCATTGTCCAGAAAAGTGGGGTTTAACTGACTACATCAGTGTTAGGCAACAGTTTTTCATTGTCCTGATTTTCTGGCCTGGACTCCTATTTCCTGTGCAGAAACCCACCAGTTTCAGATGGACTGTGTCTGGTTTTGCCCTGGTGGGTATCAGTGTAGACTGAAGTTTATAGCTGGGCTGGGATGAAAGCCCTGAGGAGATAATTTCAGACTCTTAACTTATTCACTGGAGAACACTGCTTCTCATACAAATTGCTACAAATCTCTGTACTTAGTGAGGCCAACTGTGAAATGAGAATAATCATGCTTACGCACCTTTGTAAAGTGATTTTTAGATCTTCAAATAGAAATTGAAGTTCAAAGCGTTATTATTAAGTACATTTTCCAGGTGGAGTAATGAAGAAGAGAGGCTTAGATTCTTTTCTTAGAATCTTTTCCCAAAAAGTGTGAACTTGCTGATCAGGGTGTATTTTCTGTGCCTCTCTGGATCTGATAAACAGCTGATAGAATCTTGTACAGCTAATATTTAGTCTGCTTTAATTCTGCATTTAGATACTCGGCTATAATTTCTCCTGTAAGTTGACCCAAATGTTGCTTAACACATAAAAATGCTCGTCAAGATGTCAACCATTTCACAACCATAAGGAAACTTTCATTTTAGGGGGTGACTGTAGACTGTTAGATGATCAGCGGTTCTATAAATTCAACTACTCTGTTAGTTCATGAAGCAGATGAGGGTAGCCGAAGATTTCCTCATGCAGTCATATTACAAAAATCATTAGATCAAGAAATAGTAGTAAACGTGCTACTGTCTTAATTACCTTTCTGTTTTTAATCCTTTAGGAGCTGGATATTATAGTGTAGATTCTTTGCTGTAAAGGCCCCAAAATCGCTTTAAATAAATGAAAGTTAATATTAAGGCTGTGCATGGGACACTGTTAACACTGAAAATGGCAAAAATCCATTGTTTTCCATATCTGTCAAATACTGTGAAGTTCAAGCCTTTGAAGCACTGTCAGCAGTTGTCTGTTAAATTTCAGTTTCTTGTTGAAAGTACCAATATGATTCAGGATGCACTGGCTTTTGTGAATGGGTCTCATGCTCACTAGAATACTGATATAGCAGAGTTTCTAGTGGCAGATCCAAGCGCTGCTTAAGTGGAAGCAAATGTGTAGTGTCCCTGGAGTGAGTAAGGTGGCGTCAGGTTTAAATCTGAGCCTACACTACAAGTGTTATTTTGGTGGATTTTTTTGAGTGAGTCACTGGTGTCTCAGACTGGGTGTGCTGAATGTTAACGGTGTTTTGATCAGTGAGTTCTAGGTACTTCTTTCTCAGTACCATTCTCCTTGAGGCTGTGATGAGGTGTGGACAGCTGTGCACACTCAAAAGGTGAAGCCTTCAGAAAGAAAATGTTAAAGCTGGAGAGAAATACAGTTCTCTGCGGAGTTTTTGAAGGATCACAAAAAGCTACAGTGAATTTGGGTGAAATAGCAGTGTAAGCACTGGGATATGCATTGAGGTCCACTTTAAATAGTCAAATAAAGCAGAAGGCATCAGGATGAAATTATTTTATGATGGTCTTTATATTCACTGCAGGAGAAGCAATAAAGATATTTACAATATGAAGTTGTGTATAAGGCACCTAAATTAGGTCTCAGAAAGAGATACTGCTTATTTAAAAAGAGATGTTCGCTATGGCAGTCATGTTACTTTTCTGCTGTATGGATTTATGGTTTTGAAATGGTTATGCCCCATAACTCTTAATTAAGCTTGACAGGTTTAGTATTGAAATTGAAGGAGCTGGTTGGAAAGACAGTTTGCAAACAAGGGCCTCTCTTAATGGTCCCAGAGCTTGTCTTTGTTTACAAGCTTTACTGTATTGTGGAGGAAGGAAGAAAGTAACAGTTACATTTAATTTTACATGATCTGCAGCATGTCAAAGGAAGGGACTATAAACAAGCACAAGTGGCCTGTAATAAAAGCAGTTATCATAGACTTTATGCGGTAACTAAACCCACCAAACCTTATTTGTGTGACAAGTATCTTATGGGAATGGATTGACATCATGATTTGGTGGGACTACTTGTGTAAGCAGTCTACGTACAGGCATGTTGTGAATGCTCCGTCTCTGGCGATGTTCAAGGCCAGGTTGGACAGAGCCTTGGGTGACATGGCTTAGAGGGGGGTGTCCCTGCCTTTGGCAGGGGGGCTGGAAATAGATGACCTTAAGGTCCTTTACAACCCTATCTATTCTATGATTCTAGCTTGTGAGGGCCCTGCTTTCTTGTGAGCTTGTATTTGCTGGATATGGTATCCTGTTCTACCAGGTCACAAATTAGGTCCCTCTAATTCTATCAGACCATTTACTTTCAAAGGGCTTTTTCAATCTTGTTTAAAAGTTAAATGAAGGAAGTATAGCTCTCATTCTGAAACTTTCAACAGTAATTAACTTTTTTATACCTCTAGAAGAAACATCAATATTTCAGCAGAGTTCTTTTGTTTCTCTATAATGCAGTAGTTTTATTCCAAAATGCAAATTTAGGCCAGTTCCTGATCTTAGTAAGCCCACCATATAGCTTACTAGAGCTATTCAGTCCACAGAACTTTGATTTCAGGTCTTATTTTTCTGCCAGATGCAACACAATGACATACTGCAGAATAAAATCTGAAGAGGAGCTTTGTCCTGGTTACATAAAAATTCCTTACGTGGCTGATCGTGTAATGCAGTTTTCAATTACTTTGGGGTTTTTAGCTTTTTGTTTATTTTAACTTGTTTTCTTCAGATGCAGATTCATCTCTTTGTAAAATAGGTAGAATTAGGTCTTAAAAATGTTTTGGTAAAAGATGTGAATGTAAAGGTATAGAATGGCCTTAAACAGGCAGCAGAGCTGAGCTGCCTCCAGCAGGTAAAAAACTAACTCTAGAAATAATAAAATGAAGCTCATAAAAACAAAAGACATTATATTAGAAGTGAAACGTTTGTGAAAGTTATTGGCAAATTATGGTCCTTGCCTTTCTTTCCTACATCTCTTAAAAGGAATCTCATTATAATAGTGGAAGATGTTCTCCTCCTCCTTATCAGTCTTTACCAGAATCTTGATCTGGGGTCCTAAGCACCCTCCCACTGCCACCGCTGCTAAGATGGGCTGTTCTGACTACTCTGAAAGCCCCTGTTGTTGTTTTGAACCTTCTGGATAGCACTTGTGACCCTGCATAAGATCCACTCCCTTCAAAGTACAGAAGAATGTGCTTTGGGAAAACAGCAAGACTGAAAAGGTGGTATGGACATGAAAGTCTTCTCTGGCATCCAGTCCAGAGAGGCATAAGGTGTTGCAGAACCTACTGTCTCAGCATGGGTTTTCATCAAAGCATATGGGTTGAGATCCTTGGTATCACTGAGAGTTCTCTCATCAATCTCACCCATTATAGCTGAGGAGTAAATAATTGGTGGTTGCAGAGATCACTTACAGTTTACACAACTCGTTTAAACTCAGTGAACTTTTTCAATAGAAAAACAACCAACTCGAAAGTCCATGGTAGTAGCCAGGTTGAACGCTATGCACTGTTAGCTAAGTGCTTAATGAGTACACTAGAGTTCAGGACAGTAAGATATACTGTATTGCATTGGAATGGCTGAAGGGTAACAGGAAAACAGAGGTTAGTCAAATTGTCCGAACTAGAATTTGGCTAGAAGCCATGTGTGATTCATAATGTCTGTTATAAGATCAGGCTGAGAAGTAGAAAGGAATTCTGGTTGTTAGTATTTGCTCATCTGCTGAACAGGAGGGTGATCCTCCTGCAGTCACATAGTGCCTGTTTTCCCATTTCTGAAAATGGGATGTTACTGTCTACGCTCACACCATTATACTGGAGTTTAGCCCTTGGGCTATTCAGAAATGCACATATGACTTTGAGCCGCAGTGTACTCATCTTGAGTGTGGTAGTTAGGCTGTGTATACAGGGCAGATGGAGAATTTGGATATAGAAAGAGTGCAATCCATCAGAGTAAGTGTACCAAGAAGAAATCAGGCTGAGCTTGTCAGTGGGAATACCATGAGCAGCAGGAAGAACGAAGCTTCTAAAATCATGCTCTGTTGGATTTAGATATCTTATGCTGTGCTGCAGAAAGTTATTTCCTCCTCTTGTGACTCCCAAGTGCCAAATCTTCTGAAGATAGTGAGAGAACTACTCATCTCAAAAATACCCCACAAAACCAGAGGTTGTGCTCTTCTCTGAAAGCATATCACACATTAGAAAGGAGGCAACTGTGGCTATAAGGTTCTTGTAATATAATGGTCAAGTGATTGGAGGATTTGTTCAAGGTGTGAAAGATGTTTGGACAAGTCAGTGTTGGAGCTCAAAACTGTATCCGGGTTAATGGACTGCAGCCGGACTTCCATCCTGTTTAATTGTTTTATTAAAAGAATCCTCTTTATTTAACTTGTGGAGCAGGGAGGGAAGAATCTGCTTCCCTGAGAATAACATCGTGTCTGGGGAGGAGACTGAAGTGGGATTTGGATGTCAGTTCCTTCTGACAGAGAAGGAACCCGAGTGTGGGGCATCAGCCTCCAGAGGGAGTGCTCCAACTATTCATCTGTGCTCATGAAAGCTCCTTCCTGCTTCTTAGGAAAGCAGATCTATCAGGTATGCTCTGAGAACAGCTACTTCAAACATGTCCTTCAAATGAGATCAGTAGAGAAAATGTCTAGTTGGTGGACAGCTGTGTTTTGAGATCAAAGGAGGCATTAGGTTGCATCAGCCTCTTAAACTTCAGGTGCATCTCCGTACGGATCGAAATGAGACCTTTATATGCATGGGAGGTATTAATGCCAATAACTGATGTGTCAGTGGAGTGCTTGGTGGCAAGCAGAGCCAGGGGGATTGAGTGCTGAGCAGTCAGACACTTACACGTTCATGTGGATCTTTGGTCAGTACTCTAATATGTAAATCATTAGGTATCCAGTAAATTTTGTGAATCCTCTAAAAATACCTGAAGACATCTGTTGATCATAGGTGAAATAAGATGGCATTATACTGTTTGCAGAGCTGAGTGTTTGTTGAGGGTATTGTGCTTTATACCAGTTTACCCAAAGAGACTACTGACATCTGCCTTCTCTGCCTTGTGATTCCTTGAAGTCACCTTACTCTTTCAGCTGGAAGATTAAGCTGACAATAATGGCTGAAGTTCTCAAGTGAGGCAGGGAGTTTGTATGTCTAGTTGTATCCCTGGAAACAGAGGCATCCCAGATAACAAGTATTGTTAGCATGCTGTAGTCAGAGAATGCGATGCTGTGTTTTTAGAGTGCGAGGATGATATTATGTTAGATGTGGCTATTAAACAGCTAGGAAGTGAGCTGCTGTCTTGGGTTTTCATTTAAGGTTGGAACTTACTTGAATAGCGATAGTAGTTTGGGGGAGCACTAAAGAGGAAAGTCAGTGGTTAGAATCATAGAATACTTAGGGTTGGAAAGGACCTTAAGATCATCCAGTTCCAACCCCCCTGCCATGGACAGGGACACCTTACACTAAACCATGTCACCCGAGGCTCTGTGCAGCCCGGCCTTGAACACCGCCCGGGATGCAGCATTCACAACTTCCCTGGGCAACCCATTCCAGTGCCTCACCACCCTAACAGGAAAGAATTTCCTCCTTATATCCAATCTAAACTTCCCCTGTTAAAGTTTGAACCCGTTACCCCTTGTCCTATCACTACAGTCCCTAATGAGTAGTTCATCCTCAGCATCCCTATAGCCCCCCCTTCAGATACTGGAAGGCTGCTATGAGGTCTTAATGCAGTCTTCTCTTCTCCAGGCTGAACAGCCCCAACTTCCTCAGCCTGTCTTCATACGGGAGGTGCTCCAGTCCCCTGATCATCCTCGTGGCCCTCCTCTGGACTTGTTCCAACAGTTCCATTTCCTCTTTATGTTGAGCACACCAGAACTGTGCACGGTACTCCAAGTGAGGTCTCACAAGAGCAGAGTAGAGGGACAGGATCACCTCCTTTGACATTCCTTTTGATGCAAAGGATGTAAAGAAACTCCTAAAGTTTCTTTAAAGTGAAGATATTTTATTAGCTTTTTGAGGAAAAAAGGTCAGAACTAGAAACCAATGTTTTACAGTAATTTGTGTTTATTTTTCAGATGAATGGAAATGTCATAGATTTAAGCTGCAGTCCTAATGCTCTGTGCCTAGAAATTTTAAACAGCAAAGTCAAATATAACCTAACGCTATCAGTATTTTAATAGCAAGCCTGTATGTCTAATTCTTGTCTTTTAAGAGCTTCTAATTGGTATCAAATTTAAAAGGTGTAAAGTGGGTGCTGTCTCAGAAGAGGACCTACCAATGAATAGCAAAGCACTTGCTATATTGTGTTTTAGAAGGGTTGTGTCAGAATCTGTGACCTTGGGGACTAGACTTTCCAGTCTGCAGAAAATTGTCCCTCCTCCTGCTATTTTACTCTCTGTTCATCTCTTCTTCCTCAGCTGGCTATTTTTTCCATGCCACAGGATGGACTATATCTGATTGATGTTCCATACACTTACTTGTCTCTATCTTTTCTGGATCGCCAGACAATTTGAGTCAAACCAGTAGTCTTGAAAACTGGAAGGGTGTAACTGATTAAGTGGTAACATCTCAGGTTTAAAACCCCCCAACCCTGCTGCTTCCAGCCGGTTATGGATTTTATCATGCCCAAGTTGAAATTGAAGTCCTGTTTGCACAAAGCACAGAATGATGGATGGGTGGTTGGTCCAGCAACATCTCTGAAACAAGCAGCAAGGGTAGGAGATAAACCATGCCAAAGACCTTGCAGTAGCGAATGGGCCATATATCAGTGCATCTCTCCAGGAAAGTGTCAGGGTTCATGTACCTTGCTACCTCCCTACAGTGATTGGTTAATGGGATGGGTTTATTTTCAAATGAGAGTTGGTAATGGGGCACAAGCATAATTTCCATATATGTAATAGTAAGAAGTGTTGTTGTTGTGATCTAATTTACACAGACAGTTCTTATGATTTGGTTCGTTGAGTGTTGCCCTGGAGAGTTGAATCCTGCCATGAAGTTTCTTTGCAATGCTGGACAAGTTATCTAAAACTGAAGGTTGACTACTGGGAAGTGTGTGATCTTATTCTGCTTGACCTGACTGAGGTGTTGGCACATAAAGAGCAGAAGTCCCAAGCACTCAGAAATGCAGCTATGGACTACAGGAGTTTTTATTAAAAGAAGTGTCCCATCATATACTGAAATGACAAACAGTCCTCACAGTCTCCAGAGGAGCACCAGAATCAATTGACAAGTTTTCATTGCAAGGCGTAGCACTGTTCTATCACTAGTAGTGGTCAATAATGTAGGTGGGTTATCCCATGTGAATGTCCCTGTTTGTGACTTATTGTGGAAAAATTAGTTGGTTTGAATTCATCCACATAAAGTCTTGTAGAGGGCTCTCCAGAGAACACCACACTGCGGCTTGTCAGTAGGACTGTTTGCACAAATCCACCTTTTTTTTTCCTACTCCTCTTGTTGGAATTTGCCTGGAGAATTAAAAGCTGTGAAATATTTAAAAATCAATAGAATTTACATGAAAAAATTAACACTAAAGTGCATGGGTAGGGGTAGCAGAGCCTTTGCATGGAAAGCAGCTGGGTATGCATATTTGATTTATTCCTTCAATAAGTTTGAGAACATGTTCGTAAGGTCTGTGATCCTTTTGCATAATTTGTGCTGGTTTATTATTGGACTTGTCACTCTTACGAGGAAAATCAAATTGCTCGTTTGGAGGCTTGGGATTCACTGTGGGTAAAATGCAGCTACACAATGTTTTCTAAATAGTGGCTATAATTAATACAGTAGCCCAAGTTGAGCTGTTTCTCTGAACTAAAGCGGACAGCTACCTTGTTAGCGAGAGCACAGATGTAGGGAGTGGATTTTACTGACTTGAAAGTTTTTCCATTTTCTAAGTGGCAGTTCTGTAGGGGTTGTGAAACTTTTTACACATGAAGCATTTACAGTGCAGTGCTGATTTGAAATGATGTTGTTTAGATTCCCCAGTATTGCAGCAGAGCACTGGATTTCCTGGTGAAGGGAAGGGGAAAACTTAGTTCAAGAAGGAGAGCAGCAGAGTGAGAAGTGGTTTTGTGTAAAGTGCAGTATTTGTTCAGTAGGAAGTAATGGTTTATTCTGAGAGGTAATCTTAAAAAGTAATATCTTAGAATTCAATTTTAAGTGCTTTCCCAAGGATTTATAGTGCAGATAAGCTTAAGTTTTGGGTTGAGCTTCCCCTCATCTTCCACATAGGTAGTGCTTGTCATCAATGAGTTGCCAAGGACAGTAATTTATAAAATGAAAGCCTTGTGAGGCAGAAATCACCTTTCCAGAATAGCTGCTGCATCAGCAAGGGCATTGCATGTTAGGAAGTTCATCTGTGTATTAGGCAGGAAACTACAGGTGGTGCTGTTTCAGTGTCTAAAAGAAACCAAAAAAACCAAAAAGCAACACAATGGAGAAACCCTTTGCGAAGTGGGGGATGCTCCCTTCTGTGATGGATTCATTCTTCTTAGTTTTTGTCTAATCAAACATTTACCCTGTTTCTGGTGTGGAGGCTGTTCAGTTGAGTGTGCTTGGGAAGTGGATGGTAGCTCTTAAAACCAGCCCTAATTGAAATGGTCCATTTCAATAAGCTGGCAAGTAGTTCCTTCCAGAGCATCAGTTTTGGACTTAACACTTTGGAATGAGTGCTTACGTTGAAGAAAATTGTGCAGATTTGGTACTGATCCCCCAAGCACCTTTATTTTAGTTTTAAAATCGCACATTCTCTGCATTTGGGAAACATCTGAATATGTGCTGAGCATCTCTTTGATTTTTCATAAAGACAAGATTAAAAAAAAAGGCAATAAATTACCATTATTTTAGTGGAAACTCTGAGTGTTCTGGATTTTTATTTTCCGGTGATGGATGGAACAAATAGCCCATTAGGACTGCAGTAAAATCCTTCTGAATGTCAAAGAAAAAGCTAACTGTGTTGCTACAACTAATACAGCAAAATGAATAAAGTTTCACCATGAAGCTTTTTGAGGTTGCATTGAGCAGTTAGTGTATTTTTCCTTGCTCTATATTCAACGCTACAATAATTTTCTGCCACTGGAGGCAGCAACAGGTACCATCTTAGTGTCCCTTCTCTTACTGGTGTAACACAGAATATTCCAGGTGTAATCGCTGGCATTTTTCTAAACGAGCCTTCATTTAAGTGAGAATGTGGGCCCCTTTAATGAAGCAGTATTCTTCAACTAGCCATGTTCCTAGTTTAAGGAATATCAGTATTAAAATCCTTTTTCCTGAAGTGTTTGTTAAAACTGTCTATACCAGTTCATTATAATGAATTATGTTTTTCTTGATATTGTAATTCATACCTTCGTGAGCTCACTTGTTATTATCCTGCATTAGTGGCATCTGCTTCACCAATAATAGAAGCTCCCATCCCAGCTTTTGCTTGACCAAGTGATGTCTGGGACTACACAGAAGCCAGGTTTTTCGATACACAGAGCATGTTAAGAAGAATTTTGACGTAAAAGTGACATTTTGTGCATTTTTGGTAGGTTGTATTTTAATTTAATAGGAGAGTTTAATGTGTTAATTAAAAAACAAACACACACAAAAGCAAAGCCCAAACCAGCAACATCATAGCAAGCTGCCTCAGTAATTTTCCTTTCATGATCTGTAACCTTATCTTCAGTGTAGTTCTGCATGAACATTATCTTATGTTTGCTGGTTTTATCATCTGTTGTCTTTAGGGTTTATGATAGACTCCCACTAAATGTAATTGATGTGGAATTCTTAGAATCACAATTTCAATGCTAATTCTTTTGCAGCAGAAGAAACTTCAGCTGCTGTATGAAGAGCTGTCTCAGTCTGTTGCTCTTTGCCTTTTATCAGTGTCACTGTTTTGGAATTGTGAAATAATGCCTTGTCCCTTCCCAACTACTCTGACATTTAGTAGGCAGTGCCCGTTCATTTAAAACACAAACCTGTGGGGCAGGGATTTCCTGAATGATGCTACTGGAAGCCAAATCACTTGTTTTTTATTTTATATCCGAGAAAGTAGATTTGATGTCGTTGTGTATTGGGACTCCCATCTGTGATATGATTAGGAATATATGTAGCCCAAATTTCTGCAGTATGTTTTCAAGAGATCTTGGTTAGTATCTTGGCTATCTAGATGTATTTCTACCAGTACAGAAATTTTCTGAACTCTTATAATCATTCAACTTTTGAGATTAATTTAATGGTAAAATCACTCTGTCCCCTGTACTAACTGTATCTTTCTTCTTTCGGTCCTCTGTACTAAATCTGCTTCTTTGTGGAATGTTCTTGGTAGATTGTAGGAAAAGAAAGGAAAGGAGAAAAGAAAAGAAGGAAAGCACAAATTGTAAACAGTGAACTGAACTACGAGTTGCTTAAGTTGAAGTTCTGACTTTGGAGTCATTCTTGGTTAGCACCTGAAGGCATGTTGGTATCTTAGCACACTGTATCCCCCGTTGTGTGTTACCACTTACATCATTTCACAAAGACTGGGAGTAGCAGTGATCTTTCCCTAAGGCCTTCTTGTTTGAAGCAATGAAAGCTTTTTCCCCTCAGGAAATCTAGTATGAATTTAATTATTTATTTACCTGATGTGAGGAGTACCTCACATCGTGCAAATAACTTCTAGCAATATTATTCTAACACTGGAAGGAAACAAAGAAGGGGCATATATTACTTTGTAGGCTATTGGAGAAAAGGTTGTCTTTAAAAATATATCTGCCTCTTGCACATGCTTTCCGACAGCCATACGGCTCGAAGACTGGCATGTGACAAGGGGAAATCAATAAAAAATGTATAGTGATATTATAAATATTTATAGAATAGCTGGCTGAGTATAATGTGATAGGGAGAAGCCAAGGAGGTTTTTAGAATAGCAAATGTGTGCTCCAAAATATATTGGAATTCTTCCGAGTGAGTTCAAATGGGTAAAAAGGCATTGCATAGGCTGTCAGAGACACTCGCAACACCTTTCATTCAAGTCCTCTCTAAGCAACCACAAGAAAAACTTTGTCACAGAAGTGCAGCTAAAGAAAAGTTGGGAAGCAGAGAAGGGCAAAAGAGTTCACAAAGAGTTAGGTTATTCCCTGATGGTCCCAGCAGGGACTTGTAGGGATTTTTGATGGATTGATTAGCAACCTAGGAAAGTAAGGAAGTCGTTCTCTGTGCTTCCAGCAGGTTTAAAATGATCCAGCTTTATTCAAAGACTAGGAATTTTCCAAGTCTACTAAAAGATTTGTTTAACTATGTTTTTACATCTAACTGGCTGTTGCTGTAGTTGTGCAAATGTTAATACAAATGTCTGTAAGTTACGCCTCTAAGACTGCAAGGTTTATAAGCAAAACAAGCTGGGGAACAAATTTGATTCCATAAATGCATGTAAACATTTCCTATAGTCATCCTTCTGTCCTCCTGTCCTGTAGAAACTGGGCCCTGCCACATGAGTTACTCCTCTGCAAGAGGACTTGTATTGAGAGATTTGGCTCCATTCTTTCTCCGTGTTGATGTAAACATCAAGAATAAGCTGGAGGTTTTATTTGGAGGAATTAATTCTTTCCTGCTTGTGCTGCAGATGGCTGAATTTGCTCAGTCTGCAAAAGCTGTGAGAAAAGTACATAAGGAAAGAGAGAATTATACTAAAAATGGGAGAAACTATGCAAGAGACCATCTTGTTCCTCCTTTAACAACAGGCCAAAAAAAGCTTCTTCAGTGGAGATACCCATAACTGGGGACGGGTTATTTTTGCTCCTGATTTCTTGCTTTCACAATTCTCTTTCCCATTAGTCCAACCAGAGCACAATTTTGTTAATGGTTGGGTCAGGGTGCTAATTACCTTTGTGAAAAATGGGTGGACAGACAGACCAGGAGATAGATGCTTCCTAATTTGTTAAGGGCTTTTAAAGATAAATGGCCTTGAAGTAGATTTGTTTTCAAATGAATAGCGAGTAGAGTGCTTGGAGCTGTGGCACAGTGAGCTCTCATCAGTTTTTCTCAGAGTGATGGATGTTGCATATTCCGTCCATTGATGTGGTCTTTGCCATCAGAAGTCCCAATTTATTAAGAGTTTTTAGGGCAATAGTTGTAAATTATTGCAGCCCAATTTTATTACTGTTTCACATCTACCAAGGACTGAGCCCTTTGTGCAGCTTTATATAAACTCAGCGAACACCATTAATATATTGACATCTAGGCTCATTTTGGTAGCATTAATCAGAGCATGTTATCATGCATTAATTGCACTGGTTTGAAGTGACTGGAACATTCACTTTGCTAAAAGCAGGGGAAACAATAATTTCCATTTCTCTACTTTTTCAACCCAGAGCTGTGCTTAAAAAACCCATCCCAAACCCAACCCATAACATACAAGCCCCCTCCTAATTGTGTGTACTGGGGGCATCTGCCTCTACTTCTCTGCAACAGCTGAACAAGAACCAGCAGCTCTTAAAGGCGTTACTGGAAACTGCTGGAAGTGTCGTCTTTGAAAATCAGCCTCTAAAGTCTCTGTGTGGACACATACAGCCAGACCTTGGCTTCAGAGACCTGTCTTACTATGTAACAAGAATCCTCCTGATGTGCAAAAAACCCCTAAAAATCTACTGTGTTTTCATAAGCTGATACGGCTTAAGGGTTTAAAACACATTGAAATGCCATTTGTGATTCACCAGCAGGAATAGGTTTCCAACACCTGTGTCTGTATTATCATATCAGTAAAAGAAACATGTTTCCTGGCTCTCTTCAGTGGAGGGCACCACTGGATGATTATATTTAATGTAAGGAGTTGGCAGCCTTTCTCACTTAACCATCATTAGGAGATCTGCTGCTGAGGTCCCATTTTGTGAGGCAGCTGGAAATTGGCACTTAGTTTGAATGTATTGTTTTCTACCTTTCTCTTAAAGTTCAAGGACAAGGCAAAACAGTTCAGACTATGCAAAGAATAAGGCTTTGCTCACTTTCTTTCGTTTCCTGGTCCTTTGACCTCTTAGTTCTTTTCTAAATAAATTTATTCCCTAAGTAAAATTATTCCCCTGTATAGCCACAAATTAAATAGAAGTGTGGACTATGTCAGCAGAGATGCAGGTGGAAGACGTGCAGGGAAAGGTATTTGAAAGCCCCACGCAGAAGACAGCTGTGATGAGCATGTAGACTTTTTACTGGAGTAAAAATTACCTAAGTGTTCAGTAGTGTTCCTCTTGATACTTGAAAAGGAGGACAAGACTGTTATTTCTGCTTTAGTCAGCTGAGGCATGGAACGGGGTCAGTGGTGAAACCTTAAATCACTCGAAAGGCAAGATGCTGAATAGTGGTGTTTCAGCCCTCTGACCCTGCGTTTCATTCGTTACTTTAAATATTGTCCCCTCCCTACTCCCACCTTAAGATGTTCCTGCACTTTCTGGACTTCTGCCACCTGGTTTTCCTCTTGTAATGTTGTATAGCTTAAACCACAGCTTTACCTCTAACCTTCTGCTGCACTGGATCAGCTCAAAAGTCCAAAAGACTTCTTTGTGATAGAGGTTTTCTTTGTTCAGTTACAGTGGCTTCACATGACCAAATAATACTTCATTAACCTGATGGCCTAAGGATATAAAGCTCCAGGGGAAACTTGTATTCCTCTATCATTGGCAAGATAATTAGGAAGTGGAATAATGCAAATCTCACCCCAGGCAACTGCCTTGAGATTTAAGTTTTTATTCTGAAACCAAAGTGGTTGTGTCATAAATCCTTTTATATTTGGGCTTTTATATTTTTAAGTTTATTGTTGACCTTCGCAATGAACATATTGCTGGAGCAGGAGGCTTTAGGAGCCCAATTAAGTTGGGCTGGTAAACCCACTGAGGTTTTTAGTCCGCAGTGTTACAGGCTTAAGTTTGCTTTAACTAGCTTTGATTTTAAGCTCCTTGGGCATGGCTTTTCATTCTGTATGTGTAAAGTATCTATGAGAGTGTATCTACCACAGTTAGAGCTTCTACATGATATGAAAACATAGGCACGAAAGCTGCTGGTGGCAGAAAGAGTTCTGCATCAATCAGGAGAGTGGAATATTGGACTTAGATTAGAGACAGCTTCATATGGAGTCAGCTACAGCCTTCCCGGTTAATAGAGGCCAGGGGGGAAGCTCATATCAGTAAATGCTGCATCCAGGCAGCAACAGCAAGCCGGAGATTAAACGCAAGAGCTGTATGGATGTGATGTCCTGTTGGGGATGGCCTTCTGTGAGTAAAAAGTCACTTAGAAATGAAAAGTTTAGCAAAACTCTACCAAGTAAAAAGGTGTCTAATGAAGTCTGGCAGCTTTTCTCTCTGAAAAAGAAGCAAGGAAATTAGTGGGGTTGCTCTGAGGTGGTTGGAGTAAAAATTAATATGGCAAAAGAAAAATGAAGGGGTAAAAATCAATATTCTTGCTAATAAGAACCAACATTTATTTTACAGGAAACCTGAAGTTTTGCCTTCTGATTCTGAACCAGCCTTTCAACAAAGGTCATTTTCATTGTCTGTGGAGCAGAGGTAATAATAACTTACATACATCTTCATTTGCTTATTTACTTAGCTGCTACCCAGCTAATGTACTTCATGTCTCTTGAATTGCAATGTGGCAATTTCCTCTTAACTAGAGCAGCCTTCTGGTGCGGGTGTGAATTGGCAGAATATGTCCCTTGCTGCAGGATGCAGCAAATGAGCTGATTATGCAAATTTTGCATCTCTGCATTGCTTACGTCAGTAGGATCTTTATGGACCGAGCTGGGTAAGACTGTAGCTTTTCAGAGGCATCTTAGGAATGATCATTGTTTTGCTGACAAAGTGTAGGAGATCAATGGTGCATTTAAAGAGTCTGGAAACGAAAGTTCCTTTAAAGGTCATCGGTGAAATGTGTTCATTTTCATCAAAATAAAATGAACCGTGTAGATACTATGTTGTAGAAGCAGTGGGAATTTGTGTGCGTGTCAGAAATATGCAAATCAGATTTCACTACCCCTTTGTTTAATAAGCGCAGTGCTAATCATCGTCTCTGCTATGATAGCTGTACATTAACTGAGGTTTTGTAGAGATATGTAAATCTTCATAAGCTTGGAGCTATTAATTCCTCCAGTGCAGAAATGTAGTCCTTCAGAAGCTTTCTGACAAACCACAGGAACCATCTCGAACTTGTTATCAGGCTGGGAACCTTGCGGAGAAGAGAGATTCCTCTTAACTGACGGGGGCAGATAGAGCTGTTTGATTTCACCGTAAGCATTAAGGGCTGGCAGGAGGTAGCTGTATGGGGAAAAGCAATCGGAGCAAGGGATGAAGCGGGCAGGATGTGTTATACCACCTAATTCCAGTAAACCTAAAATTACATGCCTATATAGGCAGACACGGAGAAAAGGAGACGCTTGCATGGGATGGAGCAACGCATCTGAACGAGTACTGTACCCCAGACAGGCTCTCTTTCAATATCATTAAGAACTGCTCAGTGGAAGGGCTTTCAAGTTGCTAGATGTGTTTTTACATATTTTTTTATTTCCAGTATGTCTTTCAGTGTATCTTTTTGTATTAAATAATGAGGAGAAGGGTAGTTATTTTGATCTTATTTCTTTGTCCCACCTTTCCTGTGTTTTTAAGGTTGAAGTTAAAAAAGAGACAGGAAACCAGACGTGCACAGTTACTGAATGGCAGTATTTAGTGTCTTGTAGTACTCTGTGTGTTACTTGCTGTGTTATGTTAATCATACTTTTTTGTCTATTCAGTGGAATTTTAAGTCTTCCTTTTGCAATTAAACCTGGGCAGGGTGACCTTTGGGGCATGGAGTGTGAATCCAGAGCATGGGTTTGGCAATGCCTGACAGACAATGCTAGTGGAGTACCGTAGGTGTCAGCAGTCTTGTTCCCCCTGGCTCCTGCTTTGAAGGAGTTGCAGCAGAGACTTGCAGGACTAGGAGAACCTGGGGGTTTCGGTGTGTGAACTGAAGGAAGTTCTGAAAGAATGAAACATACTTAGAAACAGTACTTGATGACCAGCTGTGTATGCTTGAAATCTCACAAAGGAGTGTGAGAAGAAAACAGTGAGGCTGTTGTTCATCACAGAATATTGCCAGCTACACAGACTGGGGCGAAAGTGGAGTGAAAATGCAGAGGAAAAAAGAAAGATAAAATATTGACTGAGTTCTCTACAGCAGTGTTGGATGTTACTGAGTACAGAATGCTGAGACATAAGTGTTATTTTTCAAGTAGGTTTGTCCTCTCAAAATAACTTGTTTCATTAGCCCTGTCACTTTAGCGTCGAGTAAAACTGAAGGTGTGATGTGATATGTCCTGAGTTTAAAAAGCCCCATCATATTGATAAGTGTGGCTATTCTAGGCTAAAATCATCCCAGGTGTAACTGCTCTTGACCTCAGGAAGAAGTGATTGCAGTTAATTAGCCTTTGTCTTATTAGACTTGTATGAAATCTATTTTTACTGACATACTTTCAAGCAACTATTTCGGTCTGTACAAGTTTGTATGAACTTCCTTCCTGTGCTTTGTGAAGGACAGTGAAATCTGATTTCTTTGCTTCCAGGGACAGCTTTTACCACTCCTGGCATTCAAGGTGGATAAGTGACAATAGTGAAGTAGTATAAGCTAAACACTATCATGATTCTAGTCTATTATATTTATTACTGCAGTGAACCAATCTAGAACATGTTATCTTTGTGTAAGGTAGAGTCATACAATATTAGTGCTATCCTAAAGGCTGGATAGATGAAATGTTGAAGAGATAGTTTGCAGAAAGCAGGGTGAGGAATATTATGGCAGAAATCACTGGTAGATCACTGAAGGGTTTATATGGTATAGTGAAGAGGGGACAAACCAAATGACGAGAAATTGAAGAGAATAGGTAAGGGAAAAAGGTTTCATCGTAAGTGGAGCTGATATTAAGGAGACTCAATATGGGAAGGTAAGGTGGATGCGGAAGGCTGGGAGTATACTGTGGGTAAACACAAGGCTGGGAACCCTGGTCAATCGAAAATGCTTGACTGTAGCTGTTGATACAGCTATTTTTACCAGTGAAAGTTGTACAGCTTCCCTTTCAGCCTATCCTAACAGTGGAAAATATCTCGAAGAGACAGGACTCAGCTGCATGTTTCTGTGTCCAGGAGATTCCTATAAGGAAGACTGGATCCAGGGGGTTCTTACCTTAATAACCCTGTGTCACATCCTAAATTCCTGCTTGTACTTCAGCATGTTTCTAGCTACTGTTTTGAATCCTGTTTAGCAGAAAAATTGGTAGGGAAAAAATCCAGTTTACGTTAGTTTCTAGGACTACTTCGCAAGTGGTTTCAAATGTAAATGTTTTAAATGGAAAGGACTGTGGGTTGAAAATCTGAAGCTGTCTCAGAGATTCCATTTGGAAAGTACAGAGGCCCAGGTTTTAGTGGCTGAAAACAGAAGGGGTTGTCTGGAGAATAAATGCAAGTTCCAGAGATTTTGATTCAGCTCGTTAAATTCTCTTTAATCAGAAATTCAATTACTTATTTATGCCAAGAATTTCAGCAGTGTCTAGTGATCACAAGTGCTTCTGTTTATGTGATGTTTCCCTAGTGAAGTACCAGAAAAGGGGCAGAATTATGGCAGTGCTAAGAAATTGCCTCTGTGAAATTGTCTCAAGTTCAGGATCCGATGTTGTTTTTTGCTTCTGAAAACATTGCATCTACAAGCTATATTCCTCAAATGATCCAGAATTGTCTTCATGGCCTCGCTTGATTGTAGCATGCTAACTAACTGTGCATTGAAGACTGCTTCCCATTCTTGAATGTTGACAGTGACAGCTGTGAAGAACAAGAAGTTACGCTCTGAAAAATAAGACTATTTCAAGAATCAGAATAAAATAGCAACATGCTACAGCAATCATAGAGTTCCCATCAGTGCTGCGTTTCTGGAATGGCAGGTTTGCTGTTAAATAGTGTCTTTGAATCTGCTTGTTGAGAAAGACATGACAATAGCTCTTTTTTTTTCCTTTAGGTTCCACCAGTCCTCTGTCTGGGTCTTCTTGTATCTGTGGGTTTACTGGTTAATGCAGTTGCAGAATTAAAACGCTGGTTAATGCAATTCTTCTTGGCTGAAGAGGAAAACTATTACACTTTAAATTTTAGCCATTAGTGCTACAAAATGTGCTTGGCTGATGTACCAGAATAAACTACCAGCATTCTTCTGGAATGGACTTACTGGATCTGACTTGTGGGATGTGTTTTTAATGTTGGACAAGCAGATGGGAAGGAGTTGTTTATGAGACCAGGCTGCAGAAATGTCTGTCCTTCAGGAGTACCTCGCTAACTGGTTTCTTTCATGGACCATTCTTTTCAGTGAAGGAATTTGGGGTCTAGAGACGTCTCATTATGCTGCCCTACCAGCCACTTCTCTGGACATGCATAGTGTGTAGGTATTTTATGGTGCTTTGCACATCATGAACATGGGGGACCTCCAGAAAGAAGGAAGTTGTTCTCCCTGGAGATTTCAGCCTGTGTTTTGGGGGGTTCTATATACTGAGACAGCAGGAAGCATACTTCTACCACAGCAGTGTAATAACTCAAATCCAAACTGTGCTAAATTGTCTTCATGTAAACAGCATTTTCTTACACTGCATCTCCTGCGATTGCATGTCCATAAATTGAATACTTTCAAGTTTCCATCTCTACCAATACTCATTTTACAACAATCAAAGTAGCTATTGGATTTTAAATAGTATCTTAAATGGGAGGCAACTTTACTTTCAAGGTCAGCCTACATTTTTGGTGAAAATGCCTCTACTGAATGTATTGTGAGCACTTGGAGGTAACTGCCAGTTACAAAGTGCCTCCTGAGTAATCAAGTAAGCAAAGATGCTAACTTGTATCATGAATTTCAGAGTTACTTGTGTTTGAATGCCACATACTCCCATGCATTTTCTGTTCCATACGCTTTTGTCTGCAGTATAACTGGTAATTGATATGTTGAATGTCTTCTGCTGAGGTCCAAGAGCTGTTTGTAAAGGTAAACAAGGTATAAATAGAAGTGGTGCTGCGAAGCTCAGGTATACATACTGAGGTGGAGATAACAGATTAGTTGAAGCAGTTTGAACGTCTCAGCAGAGAAGAGGGTATTGTAGCTTAATAACAGGAGGGGAATAACCTCACTTCCCCTGTTGCTTTTTTTTCCATTCCGTGATTGATACCTTGTCCTCCATTGTCTTCACCTATGCTTCTGGAGTTATTTGTTTGTACAGCCATTCGCTTACCTATCAGCTCTTACCTATCAGCAATGAGCTTGCCTTGTTGGCATATGGTGTGTTTTTTTTCTCACCTTTTATTTTCATTTCTAGCTGAACTTGCTAGTAATATATCTCAAATTTGTACTAGACCCAGAATTGGCAGCTGGCATAAAACCTGAGTGAATTTAGAGCAGCTACTATTAATAAATAGGAAAATGTTCATAAAAATGGTGATTGGGATGTCGCATGGACTTGCATGCTTTATTGCACTTCCCAGTAGGCATTCAGACTAGCAGTAACTCTTACTGCTGGCCTCAGCTAAACTGCTGTGTTCTCCTCTAAGTAATGTTAGACTCCTGATAAGTCAACAATGAAGTTAATTTTTCCACATTTGAACCAAAATAGGAATATAATTTCTAGTTTGTATCTAGGAACTTAAATTTGCTGTTCTTTGCCACTCAATTTAGATTTAAGCATTTGCTTATGGTGATGTGCCTGTTGTTGGACTGCATGCAGTGAGTTAGTATCCTTCAATTGCAGGAGTCTGAGAGAAGTTATTTTGAGTGTTCTTGAGGGTAAGGAATCTATAATACATGTTAGGAGCAAGAAAATTTGGCCCCGATTAATTCTGGCTAGACCATGCTTTAAGCTTGGAAATGTAGTATCTGGATCTCAGGATGTGCAATAGTTTGCACTAGCAGTGATTTTGGGGAGAGAGTTTTCGAGACCAAGCTTTGCCCATGACTTGGTGAATAATTTTGACCTCTACCAGCTTTTCAGGGATGAATTGCAGGTTTACACTCATCTTTATAAACCTAAGCTTAAAACTCCAGAGAGATGGTATATTTCTCCCATGTGTGACATGTTAGAGCCTTTCTGGTTCAGAATCAGGGCTCTTGAGAAGCAGCCTAGGTGTGTGGACATTCTGAAAAGTAGCTCTCATTGATTTTTGCAGACTTTTAGACAGTTATTGGCAAAGCTGAGAACAGAGCTGATCTTTTAGGCCTTCTGCACAGTTCAGGTTCCCTCAGCATAGTAGAAGCTGTTGATAGAATGGGGTCTTCAGATAGGATTTGAGGCATAATAGGCTGCATTTTATTTTGTTGTTGATTTCAATTCTCTACAAATCCAGCAACAGGAAATTCGGAGATCTAAAAGGAATTCTGGTTGTTTAATGCATTTGAGATTTTTGTTGGAGAAATTGAGAAAATGAGTAATTAAGATCCCCCTCTGTGGTGCTTGAAAAGCTGAACCCTGCTTAGCTGAAGTTCAGAGGAACAGAACAATAGAGGATTACTTTGAAGTACCAGTGAAAAGCCTAACAGGTGATTACAAGGCAAGAAAAAAAAAAAGGTTATTTCAGTGCTTTTTTTTCCATTGAGTCGGGATGCAAATCCCATTAGGGGAGTTCTATTGTCGCAAGATTTGCTATATAGAAGCCTTTGGTAGCATCATACTATATGTCTGGTTACCGTGATGTTTCCCAGAGGACAGTTGAAAGAAGGAGCTTTGAAAAATATTGTCAGGACAGTACTTTAGAGCATCCCAAGCAGAAAGGAAGGTGTAAGGCAATAGGAACAACAGAAAAAAGATGATTAATGGCTCATTTTGTTAGTGATTCAACAAGAGAAATGGCCCTGGGGATGAACCCGGGGAGCAGGGGTGAGTGCATGAGCTTAGTGTAAGTAAAACTTGTGACATCAGGTTCTTAATCCTATAAAAGGAATGCTTGGATTTTCGCTGCTTCAAGCTACCAGGCAAATGTTTAAAAAGATTGTTTCTCTGGGAGTTACTACAGGGCAAAGTATTATTATCATAGCTAAAGCTTAGCACGAATCCACTGCTACAATGAAGATGTAAGGTCATGAAAAGACGAATGTTATCTAGGGTTCCTGACATCAGGGTCTTCTCACTGGCTGTGATAGCCACTCTTTCTCTTACTCAGGGGAGACGAGAAAGCCTGTACTGGTACAAACACCTTGCCATTAATCTTGGTCCACTGGTTATTTCAAAGTGGTTGTTTTTTAAAAGTGGATCTCTTCTTTTTGATTTTACTAAAGATAGTTAATGTTTCCAGCCTTTGAATTTGAAGTTTTGATTACTTTATTACCATGATTGCAATAATGAGTAACCCAGCCAGTGAACAGTTTAATTCTCCGTAACAAGTTGAGACTATGCTTGTATTTATCGTTTACTTGACTGATGGAGCGCGCATCCTTTGCTGTATGCAATGTCTGAAGGAACAGCAGCAGTTTGAGAATATGGATGTTGGATTGTTGGCTTTCTCATCTAAACAGTTTACATACTGTCTTGTTCTCACCATATTATCAAGTATAAAAATTGAAGTTTAAATTCCTGTAAGTCACTAAATAGGTCACTTTTTTTCCTCTTCTCATTCTCTCTGCTCTTTTGTAAAGGTAGGTTGTTTGATTTGTTAGATTTTAATAACACATGACATACATGTGTTATTAAAACAGTATGTGCATTTACATTATGAAAACAGCATAGTGACATTATGGTTTTTTTTTTAATGTGTAGTTAGTTAGATAGCTTGCCACACAACATCACCTAAGTTCTCAATTGGCTGATGGACTTGTGTCAAGGACAGCTTTCTCTGTGATCCTTTCTGGTTTTGTTAACTACCTTCTATAGCAACACCACTTCTAAGCTGCTTTAATGTATTTTGGCTTTATGTTATTCAAAATGTTGTCTATGAGAAACACATGCAGATGTGTTTTGTTTGACTTTGGGATCCTGAGTGTTGTTTATTCCCAGGCAAAGACCAAGGTATTTCAGGAGTTAATTGAGGTCTGGGCTCCTTACTTTATGTACCTAGTGGGAGCCACTAAGAGATTGAGTAAGAAGAAAGTAGTTCTTATAGATACCAAATAAACAATTAAGCCTGATGACTTCACTGGGGTCATTCTTGCACTTCATATACCAAAAGCAAATGGTCAGGAATTTGGTGTGGTTTGCTGGATTTTGTTGGGGTATCTTGTTGGGATGAGCCAAAAGAGCTGTGTGTGGTATTAATTCTATTACCTGAGCATGACAAATAGCAGGAATGACTTGAGGATTTTCTGAGTTTATTTCAGTTTGTTTCCTCTGCCATAAACTAGTTATTATATGAGACAGAGCTTGGATGTTCAGCTGTTTAACACCTGTATTAGCTGAACAGTTCCATATTAGAACTTTGGAGTATTGGTTGGTTTTTTTTGTTTGAGTTCTGACTGCACTAAAGATTTGCTTGTGTAAATGAATGAAGCTCTGTTGATTTTGATTCAGTTGCCTGTATTTACACTGGCCAAAGACTTAGCACATAAAACCAGAATGAGTACCGTGGTTTGTTTTCTTTTCCTCTCAAGTTAACAATTCTTTATCTAAAACACTGAGGAGCCAAGGGTGACATACAGCAGCCTGTTCATTGGCAGTGAATCACATTGGATCAGAAAGGAAAAGGTTGGCATAGGTTTCTCATTCTGGAAAATTCCATTGACCTCAGCTATAGCATGAACTTTTAGAAGTGTTTTATTATAAGTTTCCATTGTTGAAAGCTCTGTTAACTTAGAGCCTGATGTAGAGGCTCTTGATATCAATATTCCTTCAGTTACTTTGAATTAATTTTGCTCAAACCTTCATAAAATTCTTTCTTTGAAAGGGCCTGCTCCTGTTTGCACTGAAATAAAGTTTAACCGCGATGTCCTGGCTAAGGTGTGACCACAAGAATGAATGCTGGTTCAATGTAAGCTGCATTAGTACTGAAGTAATTCCGTGCTGCAGGGTTTGAGTATTATTCTGTTGGAATTTCTTTTGAAAAATCTCAGCTTCTTCAAACTTCAAGCCCAGCCAGGGTCTTGCTCCTTGACACTTCTCTTTCTGGCAGTTACGAGTTGTTAAGCAGGTAACAAGTTTTTGCTTGTTTATAAACATGCACTTGTCTTGCAAGCTTCCTAGTGTTGGCTGCATCAAACACTTGGCATTAGCTCCTAGCTTCCAGTAGTCCATAGTGTTAGCTTGGTGTTTGTGATGTGTAATAAGCTGTGAATAATTAGTAATCAGGTTAGACTGCATGGTAAGGTCTAGAACATCACTTTTGAAATGTGTTTCATTCAAGGAGGAACAGACAGAGAGGGACCAGTTTGACTTTGCAAAGAGGCCCCAAATGTTTTGCAGTAAAAGAATTGTAGAAGCTCAAGTTGCATTTAGATTGTGGTATTGAGCAACATGAGTGGCCTAAGAAAAAGCATGAATTTGTAACAGGCCATCATAGAATCATAGAATAGTTAGCGTTGGAAAGGACCTCAAGATCATCTAGTTCCAACCCCCCTGCCATAGGCAGGGACACCTCACACTAAACCATCCCACCACCCAAGGCTTCATCCAACCTGGCCTTGAACACCGCCAGGGATGGAGCACTCACAACCTCCCTGGGCAACCCATTCCAGTGCCTCACCACCCTAACAGGAAAGAATTTCCTCCTTATATCCAATCTAAACTTCCCCTGTTTAAGTTTTAACCCGTTACCCCTTGTCCTGTCACTACAGTCCCTGACAAAGAGTCCCTCCCCAGCATCCCTATAGGCCCCCTTCAGGCACTGGAAGGCTGCTATGAGGTATCCACAATGACTTAAATTTAATTTGGGGCTATGCCAATTCTGTACTTAAGATAATCTTAAATATTTTAAGTTTAAGAGTTCTGAGTAAGTTATTTAGCCTGTGAAAAGACATGATTCAACAAAACAACACAACTCATGTTTAATACAGGGTTAAGCTGGTTAAAACTGCTTCGAAGTCTCTTGAGGTACAAATCAAAGTGCTGCAAGTGCGATATATGGCCCAGATAATTTCAAAAGGAAGACTTTATCTTTTGGGTTTGGGTGCCTAAATTGATGAGGTCTGGCAGTAAGGAGGCAGGGACCCTCCTAAATAGCAGCTCAGATGGGAGGTCATTCTCTCTTGTCTTTCCTTGGCCAGTCTACTGAAAAAAATAAAATAAAATACAAAAAACCCAAGAGGCAAGTGAATTTTGTGGCATCTTATATTTATAGTCAATCTGCTTTATTTAGTCTTAATGTTATCTGTCTCCTCTTAGTCTTTTCCATTAGCCATCTCAAATCTTCCTGTTTTATTTAGCAACAGGGAAAGGACAATGAGGATAAGGCTTTGGAAACTGCAAAGCTATCATCTAATTCTGAACGTGTCTTAGTTGTCGTTTTCCTTGAGCGCCTCTGTTTTTTGTAGGCCTGTGCACCTTTGTCATAGAGCAGCCCTCATAAGAACTTTGTAAAACCCAGATACATATTAACAAGGCATGTGAAGTTGACCTTTTGTCTGGGAGGGAGATTGCTAATGCTGTTGGCAGTGATTTGTGAAGTTTGCTTTCTTCAGTGAATTTAGGATCAGTTTAGTATTTAAGCTTACTTCTAAATCATGCATTGAATTTCTTTGCTTTTTCCTTAGATCTATAGATTTGGGTGAGCGTTAATGCATCAGTCATATTTCCTTGAGTGATTATACTGCTTCATGTCCATTGCATTCACCTTCTAGAATTGCTTTGGCAGCAGAACTGACTACGCAAAAATGTGTAAGAAAGGGTAGACATAATAAATGCACTATCAGTTTGGCTGATGCAGTTCGACGTTTAAAGTTGTGTTTGTGACCCACTGTTCATCTCTGGCAATTTAAATATACATATGCAGTGTCCTTCTTCAAAGTGTGCAGGACAATAGGTAGGCTCTAATGTTATTAGCATAATAAATCTTTACTAAAAGAGGTTTCTCATATATTGCAAGTTCATGACGCTGCTGTTCTCATTTAGATACTAAGTATAGATGTGTGCAAAATTTCTTGAAGTTTGCTGCAAGTCACAGCAGCAACCTTCAATTATTTCTTTTCTTTTTTTATTATATATATATTTTAAAAGTGTGCTATCTTATCCCTCCTGAGACTACTTAAAATAACATAAATAATTGCATGTTGAACCTTTGTCTCTACTGGTGCAGTAGCATCACATTGTCTAGGGCACTTCTTTATCAAGGTGTTGCAGGATGCTGTAGTTTGTAACTCATCTCACTAGCTGTAAAAGGTTGGGGGAAAAGGATCTTGAAGACTCTGGGGAAACAAGTATGATTTATGTTGTGTTGTGTTTGACTGTATTAAAGATGTATACATCTCATTCCCAGCTGCAGAAGAATGGCACAGTCATTGCCTGCCAACTGAATGCATTTCTAAAAAGAAACTACTAAAGATTTTGTTTGGGATGGTTTGGGGGTGTTTTTAAGCCTGTTGGTCTTATTCCTAATTTATTTGTGATACTTTAGCTAGCATTGTATTAAAAAAGAATGATATCACTGTTTCCTGTGAATTAGTGTGATGGTTTGGATCAACTCAGGCTTAATGATGTGTTTTTCTTCATTCATAGACGCAGTTGTTGACTTGAAAAAGAGGAACTTATGTGTATGTTCCTTTTCTTCCTGCGACTGCAAGACCACCGTAGATGTTCAGGTGGGAGGTAGAAGTGTGTGTTACACAATAGTAGACAGCGGATTTCAGTGGATTTGGTGATTTCATGGCAAAGTCTTCAGAATTACAGAGCGCGAAGAAACAACGTGCTGTTTAGAGACAAACCCACTCTGATACAGGCTGAAGATGTTTGAGCTTTGGTTGGGGAAGCCAAGTGCATTTCCCATTTTCACTTTTCTTCTTTGTGGAGAGGTCAGATGTAAGTTCAGTCTCTTCTCCTTTGGGAGCTGCAGTGATTTCTTTTTCTACTATCACTTAGGAACTGTTGATGTTTCCCTAGGGAATCTAGAAAAAGTAGGATATGAAAGTGGGCCATAGATTTGCATCAGGGTATTGAGTACTTCCCTTACATCTCTGTGGAAGAACTTTTCCTCTCTCCAAACATGGTTAACTGATTGTCTAGCCACAGACGGTCACTTAAGAGCTTTTTTTAGGTCTAGAGGTGTTTCTGGTTCTCGCATCATACATCATTTTCTCTTTGGAAACCACTGCCAGAATCACAGTTGTGTTTGAAATCATACTACAAGTATATCTCTTGTCTGTGATCTCTCTGAAGTGCTAAATGTTTCCAGATGCTGAGGGAAACAGTAGAAAGAAGAATCTGGCACCAGAGCCAAGTTCCAAACATATGTGTGCTGAGCAACCAATACTGGGATGACATGAATGTTAAACTGTTCCTGGGATATCTTCCAGTTCACTCAGTATTTGAAATGAACAAATTGTCCCTGGGTCCACCAGGGACTGAGAAGCAGCCATTCATTTACTTGTATTAAACCAACTGTGTTTTCAGAATGTTGTTTCAGTCTATTGGGAGTGCTGTAGCACAGGTTTATTTGGTTTAGAAAAGGCATTCTGCATTCATGCTAGAAGCAGCTGAGAGAGAGTGTGAGTGGGAAGGCTGACACACTGTATTTTTTGGGGGGAATATATGGCATATTTGGGCATTTTGAGAGAAACATTGTGGTAGTAGTATATCCAAACATAAATAAGTGTAATGAATGCTTTTTCCAAGTAGCCTGTAAAAGTTGTGCCATTTAGGACTGGCAAGTTTCATCACCTTCAGTCCCTTGGAAAATCCTACCCAAATCATGTGAAAATACATGTTCATCTAACTGAGATTCTCAGTCTTTCTTTTCCTCATTTAGAAATGGAAGTTGGGAAAAGATCGTGTTGTGAGTATCCATACTGAGCAAGCGGTCTTTTTGTGCATGGTGGTTCTTGAAAACTATTCAGGCAGTAACACTTATCAGAGTTTATGCTTCCAAGACTTACATGGAGACTTTTGTGTATGGTAAGGCAAGAGGCCAGAAGCCTTCATTAGCTGTGAAGGTTGTGTATGGCTACTTGGCAATGCACACTGAATGCTGTCATTTTCTTTTTTGGCATGATTTATTGATGTTTAGAGAGTAAAGGTGGATAAATCTTCTTTGGACACGTGTTGGCAAAACACTGTGAAGTGTTGAAACTGTTGGTTAGCTTTTCTTTGACTTCATTAAATGTAGGCCTGTCTCCTTTAAATTAGGATGGACTGTGTGTGGGTGATGAGCTGGCATGCCATTCTGGTGTCAGTTTGTATAGGAGAATAAATCACAAACCTACAAGGGGGTAGAGTCTTAGTTTTAACAACTCACACAGGCAAAGCCCAAACAGCAGCACCTTCCCAAGTGATGCTTTCTTTGGGTAAGTATTCTTTGGAAGAATGCAGTAAAATGAATCCCCAACATTAGGAGCCATTTTCAGTCTCAGGGATTTTTAATCTGCCAACTTTCTGTGGGAGTTTAAGCTAAGTTCCAAATGAGTATGAATTCCAGTTCATTGCCCACTGGTATTATTTAGGCCGTAAGACTTATCAAAATGGATTTTATGGACATGTTTGAAAGTTAACCCTCTCCTGTGCTGAAAGTGCAGGCTGCCATGCTTATCTTGTTAAACCCTCTAATGTAGAACCTTTAGCAAGGTGAACAAGTATTGATGTCTTGGGCTACAAATAAATTACATTTGGTGTGTTCTGTATCTTGATGCTTTTCAGTAGATTGGCAAGGAAATAATAAACTTGTGGGTAATACCAAGACACTTAGGTGGTTTTTATCATTATGTTATGTGTGCAGCCATAGGCACTTAAGACAGATGTCCTCATCCTACTCATGTCAACAACAATTGTTTCCTTGACTTCATCAGTTTCAGAAAGGAGAAGTGTCATCCTCTGCTGCCTTCACTGCCCTTGCTAATAGACCCAGTTGCACTCCATTGCAGTGGAAGTGTGAGTTGCCCTTCCCCAGGAGGATGAGCTGTCTGTAAAGTTAATATGACTGTTTATTCCTTCTCTCTCCCTGTCCTCAAAGATGCTGTAATGGAAAACAGATATGGGCAACTGCTTCAGCTGTTTCACATTCTTCATCTGAAAGCTACATTTTTATAAGTAGCTCATAAAAGAGTAATAAATTCTGATTTGCTAAAAGCCATCTGCTTAATGGATTGCTTCAGAACTATTTATAATAGCAGCTATCTATGTAATTAACAGTTATAAAACATATTGCTTGAGCCTATAAGATGCATATTACCATTGTTTATTAACCCTTTGTAAGGGATGTATGGCTGCATTCTAAAGTCCAGGAGAGACTGTGTTTGAACAAAGTGTAACATTGAGTTAAAAACTTTAAATACCGTTTTTCAGTTGTACCATGTTTACAGAAATCATCTCCCTTCACCAGTGTGTGGTATCCTGGAAGGCTTACACCTTGACTTTAAATCTCATGGTTTTTACCTGGCCTTGAACACCGTCAGGGGTGGAGGAGGCCTTGTGTGGGATGGTTTAGTGTGAGGTGTCCCTGCCCATGGCAGGGGGGGGTGGAACTAGATGATCTTGAGGTCCTTTCCAACCCTAACTATTCTATAATTCTATGATTCTATATGTTCCAGAAGGGAACACGTTGCTCAACACTGGCCAAACTCAGGCTGTATCACTGCATCTGCCTTCACCAAGCTCTGAATTTAAGAGCTAATATCATACAACCATAGAATAGTTTGGGTTGGAAGGGACCTTCAAAGCTCATCTAGTCCAACCCCCTTGCAATGAGCCATGACATGTTCAACTAGGTCAGGTTGCTCAGAACTGCATCCCGGCCGGCCTTGTGTGTCTCTGTGGATGGTTCATCTACCATCTCTCTGGACAACCTGTGCCAGCATTTTACCACCCTCATGGTAAAAACCATGAGATTTAAAGTCAAGGTGTAAGCCTTCCAGGATACCACACACTGGTGAAGGGAGATGATTTCTGGAAACACGGTACACTAAAAAACCTCATCTTCCATTCAATTGAAAAGGGACATATTATGAAGAGGTTGAGAGGGGTACAAACAAGGGGTGTTTTCTTACGATGTCTGTATTGACTCCAGGTGTGTGGGGCTGAGTTTCAGGTGGAGCTTGGCAGACTTTCACCAAGTCCAGCCTCACCCCTCCTGCTTGTTTGGGTGCACTCTCGCAGCTCCTCAGAGACTTGTACAGCGCAGCCAACCGCAAATACAGTACTATGGGGATCCACCACAGAGTTGCCACTCACTGGCAAGTGTGAGTGTCCTGATTTAACTACTTCCATACCTTTTAGAAACAAACCAGAAAGGATACAAATGTTCTCAATGTTGGGGTGTTTTTTTTTTTTGTCTTTTTCAGTGGTATTCAAATGATGTCCAAGAGGTGAAATTATACATACCAGTGACTTAGGCTGGATCATAGAATCTAGAATAGTTAGAGTTGGAAAGCACCTTAAGATCATGTAGTTCCACACCCCTGCCATAGACAGGGACACTTCACACTAGACCATGTTGCCCAAGACTCTGTCCAAGTTGGCCTTGAGCACTGCCAGGGATGGAGCATTTAGAACTTCTTTGGTTCTTTCTACTTGAGCCTATTTTCCTAATGTTTCTTTAAAAGTCTCCCAAGGATCCAGCAAACTGAAAATGCTTAGTTGATCTTGTGTGAAAAGCAGGAGGCTGCCAGCACTCAGCAATTCCAGAGAAGCTGGCAGGGATTTTTAATGTGACTCAAAGTGTCTGAGTGACAAATTAGTAATAAAAATGTCACTAATTAGACTGTAGTAGAACCTTGATAATAAAAACTACTTGGGTGAGACTAAATGTATTCAGATGATGGGGAGCCCAGATAATGGGAATCGGCTGAACAGAGAGACAAGCTGGCAGCTTGTTACAAAGGGAGGCTTAGGGAGATGGTGGGTGTTTTGAATAAACAAGCACCTAATAGAATTTACGGAACACGGTCCAAAAGTAGTAATGAAAGGACAGCTGGATTAAGAGTTTTAACTAGTAGGGAAAAATTAGCTCCTTTGAACAAAGGACTGAGGTGATGCTAGAGCTTCTCTCTGCAGTTTTATCGAGACAAATAAGCCTGGGCAGTCTGGCTTAAACCTTTTCAAATCTGCTCTGTCTTACCAAATGGATACTGTGTGCTTATGGGGCCTCTCGGGTACCCTGTTTTGCCACCAGCACAGGTCCATGACAAGGAATGTCAGTAGGAACTGGGGCTGTGGCAAGGTAAATTACCTCTTTAGAGGGTTAGGGCTAGCTGATTTCATCAGGTAAGAGGTTAGTTCTGTGGTGGGAACGGATGGCACACCTTCTGGGGAAAGGGAGGAGACAGTGGGAGGTTTTCTTTATCCTAGAGGCAGCTGGTTTAGTAAATGCAGTTTAGCAGAAAACGTGCTGAAAATGCTAGAAGTTGCCCTTTGTAGTAAGATGAAATTTTGACAGCAAGGGAGCAAGATGTCCATAGAGGGAAGAAATAATCCAATGTCAGTATCACCTGTTGTGTGAGGAAGAAAAACCTTCCCTTTTTGACAGGGTAATGTCTTTAAAGTGGGAGCTTTTTGATTCATTGGTGGGTAAGTTGAACTGACTGATCTAGAGGGATGCTGTTGCGCTTTATATCATCTTTTATGCTGGCTCTGATGTTACACCGATTCTTCCCATTCCTTCTGAGGTGGGATTGTGGGGGAAGTAGTACATTAAGTACCTAGTTTAGTGTTTTCATGTGTAGCAGACTTTATGGTATCAGGTGAAAGGGCATGTGGTATGGAAAAGAAAGCAACCCTGGAGAACAAGGCTATAGAATATGCAGGATAAAATGGGTCTGCTATGCATGAAAAAAAAGGGTGAAAAAACCCTAATTCCATTTTTTAAAAAGAACTCCTTTTTCCTTGCTGGTCCAGCCTTGTCACAGCATGGCTACACTAAACACAAGTGTGATTCCTGTTGTCTTTTCCAATTTACTACTGTAATTACCATAATGTGGGGTTACTGAGCTATCCCTTCTATGCTGCACTAGGATCATTTGTGTGATCACAAAACACATTACTGCTATGGAAGCACTGATCTAGCTGTTCTTGAAAATACCACTCTTCAACACCATTTGATTTGAGGCACCTCCATTAGCTTAACGAGGGCCCTTCACAGTGATGGGACAGGCATCGCCAAGTGACTGGGAGTGCCTGTCTTAGTGTCCTGACCCATCTCACCCCTGGAGTAGTCTCCTATCTTGTCCCTCTGATTGCTAGGCAGAGATCTTTAAGATCAGTTAGGCAGGACTAATCAGGGTCTGCAGGCCTATTTGAACCTTTAGACCCCTTGATACTTCTAATCCCAGGCTTTTTTCTGCTTGCCTTCTATCTGGTGCAGAGGTTTGCCTGAGCATCCATTTTCTGCCATCCCCTACTTACCGTCAGCCTGTTTTCTGAAGACACAGCTCTTCCTTGCACAGGGCCACCCTTTTACTTCTCATCCTGCTTATAAATAGTTAATATCTAGATATTTCAGGCTTCCCCCTGAGAACCTTGTGTTCACTCACCAAGAATTTACTCACAAATTGGCATCATGCTTGAGCAATCAGGGATGCTTACACCAGAGGTGGCTGTGACTTCTGAGGTCAGAGCTTCATAGCTTAGTTGATAATTAGAGGACAAGATGTGATTCATATTCAAGTGGACTTATCAGGAATGTAGTCAGCTTTTCAATTAGCTAGTAGCTTCTAAATCACTATGTCAATGTATTTATTGCAATGGGTATTTGGTTTAGTTCTATCTTTAAGATAATGCTTACGTACTCTGGAAAGCAGAGCCTTGCTTTCAAAAATAAACAGGTTTCCCACAGCGAAATCATGAGTGGACTAATTGGGCTTCTATAGTTATCTCATTGCAGTATATGCAACCATAATTTAGGCAACAATAATTATTCATGGGTTTGAGTCTGCCTTACCTCCACGATGAAGGAAGTGTGTGTAGGAGGTTATTTTTGCACCTGAATTAACTCAGTAAAACGTTAAATGAGCTTGTCCATTTTACACAGGACAGCAGTGCTGGTGATTAGGAAAGGCCGTTTAAGGGCTGATCATGTGAGGTAACAGATCAATTTTACACTTTGGTTCCCTGTTGCACCAGTGTTGCAATTAAAGAACCAGTTGCAGCTTTTTTCTTTTGGCAGCTGTTTGGGTGGCTTGAGCAGTTTCTGAGTGGGAACACTTGGACAGGAGCACAGGCAGTTTGAAGCCTGTGCAGGTATTTAGCATAGCACTTCATATTGCTGCATTTAGTAACAGATGCCTCAGTGAAGGGCGTACATTGGGCAGCCCAAATGCTTTTCCTTATATAGGAATAAGGAGTGCAGTAATTCCCTAGAAAATTCCAAACTCAAAATACTTGTTTGCTTACAAAGCCAGTGGTTTTCTGAGTAGTAAGAAACAGTATATGATCTTAAGGGTCTTTTCCAACCTGGTTGACTCTATGATTCTTTTTCAATGGATAGAAATGTACAGTTTCCATCTATGCTTTCTCTCGTTGTGGCAGGGTAGTGTGAGACTCTCTATACTAGCAATCCTCATCATATCCACATGTGTGAGATATTCTTTTCTTGAGCAGCTTTCTAAAGTGCTTCTGCAGTGGGTCCAAGTAATTTCAATTACTGATCAGCTTATAGCCGTGGGATATTTCTACATATATACATTTAAGCCATCAACAAATAAGAAACCAGGTAAAAGTCACTCATAGTACAAGAATTACAAGATGCTCCCCTTTTAATGATGCTAAGCTACTCTGACCTGGAAATACTAATGACTTAGACAGTTGTTGTATTTTGGGTAATGGTTGCTTAACACCAGAAATGAAGTACTGAAAGTCACTAGGCCATACATTAAAAGATCCTTAACATCAAATAAAAGTTGCAATCTGGGACAGGCTAAAGCTAACTGAAACCAAGAAAGGAAAAGGCTATTAAAGGACATAGGTGACTTACTTATAGGTTGTCGTGTTTTAAGCTCAGCCATAAATTATAGTCGCTCTCTCACTCCCCCTTTTCCTTCCCCCGCTCCCAGACGGATGGGGAGGAGAATCGAAAGAATGTAACTCCCATGGGTTGGGATAAGAACAGCCCAGTAACTAAGGTATAACACAAATCACTGCTGCTACCACCAATGATAATATTGGTAAGGGAAATAACAAGGGGAGAGAATACAGCCGCTCACCACCTGCTGGCCGATACCCAGCCTGACCCCGGCAGTGCACTAGCCCTTCTGGGTAACTCCCAGTTTACATCCTAAGCATGACGTGCTGTGGTATGGAATACCTCTTTGGTTAATTTGGGTCAGGTGTCCTGTCTCTGCTTCCTCCCGGCTTCCCCTCCTCCCTGGCAGAGCATGAGACTCACAAAGTCCTTGGCCAGACCAAACATTTGAGCAGTAACCAAAAACATTGGTGTTATCAGCGCTGTTCACAGGCCGAAAGTCAAAAACACAGCACTGCACCAGCTACTAAGACGGAGAAAAATGACTGCTACTGCTGAACCCAGGACATAGGTACAGGGCTTTTCCTCAGTTGATCATACTATTAGTGGATGCCAGTGTAAAATTAGAATTAAGCCTGTCAGTGTGGGTGTATTTTTTGCTAGTGGGTCACACTCTATGATATGTCTGTTAAAGAAAATAAAATATCCTTACTAAGCTGGCTGTCCGGAAACATTGCTGTTAAAGTGAACAGGAAAATGCTGGATTGTTCTGGTTGCAGCGCAGTGTAAAGCATTAATTGCAACCTCCCCTTGACTACCCCACAGTTCATGCTTTTGCATAAACTACACCCTCATGCACTGAGGTTAGTCAGGGTGTTGTATACTCACCCAAGCAAAGGTGTAGTGTACCTGCGTGTGGAAGGGTCTTGCAGTTCTTCATGCTACCTTGTGTTACCTGATGGAAATTAATAGAATAGCCAGTCTGTTGCTTCTATATCCATATAAAGGTATATCATGTAAGGGATATGTGATTGTGCTGTCTCTTTTTCTTCCAAAATAACTTTTGCTTGAGTGACTGATTTGTAACAATCAGAGAGGGACAGAAGTACCAAACATAATAAGGTGCAGTAAGCTTTGTGAATATAAGTGGCTAGTTGTAACAGACAGACAGATGTTCCCGCTAGTTCCTGACCTTGCTTCTCACTGAAATTATAGCATAAGCTTACTGCTAGATACCAGAAAACCAACCTTGTGCAAAATACTAAGCTTGCCAGCCACAGAAAAGAGATTTTGGAAGGTTTGTGGCTTCAGCGCAGTGTTGCATGGTTGCTGTTTTCCCTCCCCACTCTCTTCTGTAACGCTTAACTACCAGGTCCCCCTCTTTCCCCTTTCTTTCCTCAAATGTGATACATCTTCACACCACCATTGATAAAAGTAAACAGAACAGAGCTGTAATAGCTGACACTCCTTTAAAATGGTGGGATAAAAAGCAATGTGTGCGAAGTGCAAGTGGACAGAGAGAGTGGCAGAAGAAAGGAATTGGGTGTTTTTAAGCCACCAAGAAGCGTTGCTCTCAGTGCAAAGGCAGAACATAATATCTTTCTTTTCATAATGAAGTTTCATGTAGCCAGAGTAATGGCGAGAAAAAGCCCTAACAATTACGTGAATGTGCTCTTTAGAAGAAAGAGAAGGAAGAGGCTTCTGTTCCAGAGATGGAGTAGAAATCTCCCTTTTAAACCCATTCTAGTCTAAAAGACTGACCTATCTTTTAGTGAGCCTTGTATACACTGATTTTTTTCCTTTTTGTGGTCTCTGACCTCATTAGTGGTTGTTGGAAATAATTAAAATGCATAAAAGAAGATCATAATGGAAGGTAGGACAAAATAATATAATTGACCACAATAATGTAGGCTTTTAGATATTGTTGCGTATTATTGTACATTATCCGACTTGTTCTTCTCTACTGTACAAATGGCTTCCTCAAAAAAACTGAGCCATGTAGTGCAAAAAAAAAAAAAGCAAGAGTGATGATATCCTTGATGACTTACTCTTTTTCATTCTAATTCTATGAACAAAGGTAGAAATTAAAGTTAGGGCACAAAGAATGGAGGGCTGAACCCAGTCCTAGAGGAGGAAATAACCTGGTATGATGTGCAGTGTTACGCTTCTGGAGTTTAACTAAAACTGAATATGCCTTCCTAGGAGGGGAGTTTGCAGAAAGTATGGGAAGTGCTTATTCTTGGCCTGTGTTTTGCACTGGTGTTGATTTAGAGGGCAAAGTTGAGATTCCAGGGATCCAGGGGGTTGGCTGTGGAAGAACAGAACACTTGTGTGATATCTGAAAAAAGTCTGTTCAAAGATTTATTGATTGCCTGTATATATAAAAATCAAGCCTGCAAAATATGACCCTCTGCATAATGGAGATTGCTCCTTTGGTGGCCATTTGATGGGCAGGGCCTTAAAATTTGCTATTGCTTAGTGCAGTGTCACAGAGGAGATGATTTTTTATAACATGTCTTGGCTCACTTTTCCTGTTCTCTATTATTTTAAATGTGTTCTAGCACTTCCTGTCAGTGGCTGAATTGGGCAGGACCTGTATCTCTGTGCCATCCGACAGTATGTTGCACTCACAAAAGCAAGTAGTTGTGCTCACTTGGACCCCTCAGAGCTATTGCACAAGAGAAAAAAGAGCCCCTGCCTGGATTTCCTGGTGTTCCTGCTCTGAAAGAAAAACGTTTTGTGAGTTCTCATATGAAACCTCAGATAACAAAACCAAGAGGCAGCAGAAGATCAGTCTTTATTAATTCATTCCTTTCTGCTTATGAAAAGCCATCCCCTCAAGCTGTAGATCTCAGGCAAGGCGCTGAATGAGTAGGTGCTCCCTGGGATGATTTCTGAAGATTGTCAAGTGCAGATCAGTGAGGGAAGTGACTTCTGGAGTTGTGTCTTGCATTGCTAATGCTGTCTGCCTCTCTTTACTCAGACCTAGAAAAAACTCTTATGTTTCCTCTCCACTGTAAGTCTTCCCCACTTTAAATTATAATAGATCGCACTCCCCTGTTGAGGATGGGGTATTGAATCTCTTGAAGGCAGCTACAGCTGGCAATTTAACCTCTGAAGAAGTCTTGATTCCCATGGGGTTGGCAAAGCTGTGCATTGCTAACAGTGTCATAGACCACAGTGTGTGCAGTAATACGGCTGTAGCTCCTGAGGGAGTTTTTCTTCTTTAAGAAGACTGAGAAGAGAATAATCCCTTTAATGGGTTCACCTTTCCCTGACAGAGTGCTGCAAGCCAGGCAGCAATGAGGCCAGAATTAATCAGTAGGTAGCTGATGCCTTGACTGAAAGGGCATCATACTAGCCTATGAGTTCTCAAAAAGGTGGTGTATGCCACCTAATGCTAGACACAATACTGAATCATTAGAGGAAAACATAGAATCCTGGACTGGTTTGGGTTGGAAGGGACCTTAAAGCTCATCCATTTCCAACCCTTGCCACGGGTAGGGACACCTTCCACTAGAGCAGGTAGTTCCAAGCCCTATCCAGTCTGGCCTTGAACACTGCCAGGGATGGGGCAGCCACAGCTTCTCTGGGCATCCTGTGCCAGTGCCTCAGCACCCTCACAGGGAAGAATTTCTTCCTTATATCCAACCTGAACTTCCCCTCTTTAAGTTTAAACCCATCACCCCTTGTCCTATCGCTACAGTCCCTGATCTGCTTATAGTAGATAAGCAGTGTATAAATTATCTGCTTATAGTGGCTGTATGTATGGTGATACTGAAACTGCACAGAAAGATGGTAGTAGATGGAAGTCTTTTTAGATTGACTGACTTAATGTCTGCAAAGTTGCAACTTTGAAATATAATAATTTTATCAAGGTTATCAGTATTTTATCACAGCTTCCAGATTCAAGACCATAGGAGAGCTTGTTTAGAAAAAATTGGTTTGGATCTTAACCTTTCTCCATAGAGAATAAACGGAGTTGCTGCAGCACTGTAAATTTTCTATTAAGAACTGTTGGGTTTTTTGCATTAAAATTCAGTGACAGCATTTTGCCTAAAGTAAAAGAGGATCTGAAAGTGGGGTATAAATCAGTCAATGCCCCCTTCCTTTGGCAGTGTAGAAAATACCTTAGCCAGAGCAGTGAAAAGGGTGTTTGTGTAAATGCAACTGCATTTTATGTACGTAAGCAAATACTGAATGTATGTTAAGATTTATGAGTGAATAGGCTGAGACCCACAAGAATGACAAGACATAAATCTGCAATGAATGAAGTCTTTTGAAATAAATTCATGGGTTGAAGGAGAGAAATGGGGAGGAAGCTGTATATCTACTAAAAAGGCCCAAGTAGTCGTGCAAAATGACTAATGCTAATTTTTCCTGCTTATTCTATGAACTGAAGTGGTTAACAGAACATCATCTCTGTGGTGCTGATCTTATTTCATTTGTTTTTTTGGTAGCTGCCATACATCCTTGCCATACAATTTTGGTAGTAGTGTAGAACATCCTAGTGATTCTTCACTGCTATTGTTAAATGTTGGGAGCTCTTAGTGTTCCTGAAAAAAATAAGAGAAACCAGACCTCAGAAATGGATGTTTAATATGCAGAATGTGAAAATTTGCATTCATACATAAATTAATTGTATTTTGTGCCAAAGATGGGATTATAATTTGTCTGCTGAGCAAAGCTCATTGTTTCTAGCTGGTTTTATCTACTATCTCTTTCTGTGGACCATCTACATAAAGTTGACTAGGAAATACACATTCCACTAATTGCAATAGTACTGAGTTCTGTATGGTTTTTGTGGTTTAAAGAGGTGATTTATGCCCTTGTGGTTTAATATCTTGGCAGTACAGTGCGTATTTGTGTACATAGTGCCTATTAAAGTTCATGGGAGTTTCCAAACTCATCTTCAGGACATAAATTGATGGAGCCAGTTATAGAGTGTGCTAATACCCTATTGTCTCCGCTTATGTTTTACTCTTCATGGGAACATCTTAATGGCTGTACAAAAGGACTAAATCATAACTAGCTATATGAAAAGCCAGTGATTAGTAAGTGAGTATGTAGGTTTAATAGGAATTTAATGAGTGACTCAGCCAATCCGATCTGTGTCGGAAGCAAATTTAATGGATCTGGGATAAAATATTTCTGGCTCCCAGATGTGATATTCATTGAAATGATCCCTTCTGCAGCAAATGTAACATAGAAGAGAGGGAATGAGAAGGGTTTTTAATGTTTTGTGGTAAAAGGCAAGTATGCAGATTCTCACTGTAATAGAAACAAAAAGGGAATAGAGACCTCTTCATCACATTTCCAACTTAAGTATATGGGCAGACTAATTGGTTACCTCATTTTTCACTGGTACCATCCATATGATCTCAGTTTGTGAATGGCATGAAAATAGTAAGATAAGGAAATACGAGCATCCATGGGGAAACTATGCAATGTAGCCTACAACAGCAAAGAAAAAGGAGAACCTTTCTCTTTTAGAGCTAGTGCCTAAGGTTTTCAGCTAGATACTAAAGAAGTAAATTGTACCCAGCTATGTAATGAAATAATAACTGCAGTGATATAAGGAATAATCAAATCAATTCAAACCTTCTAATTTGTGCCAAGTGCTAAATTGTAATTATAACAACATATGAATATTCATAGTGTAAATAGATAGCATGGCAAAATCAAAGCAAACATTTACACTCAGTCTAGGACAGTGCATTTCTTTTTTAATGTCTATTTCCAGGGTTAGATCTACATTCCAGATTGCTTGGAATGCTTTAATTGTAAACCATCTTCCATTTGTTTATATTTTCTGTAGTTCTCACAGTGGAATCTTCTAGGGTCTTTTGTCATTGCATGATGACATTTTAAAAACAGGTTTCATCAGAAGCATTCCGTGGTAATGGAAATACATGGAGAATAAGCAACCAATAGCATATTTCTCCTTGCCCCCAAATGGCAGTGTTCTAGGAATCTCTGGTGTAAGGAGAATCTTAATTTGGCAGTGCTAGGAAGATGTTTCAGAGCATACAGAGAACAGCATTCGGGGGACCTTGCTTTAGCTGGGCTGTATTCCTAAAGAGTGATTAATCTAGGAACACTGTTTTCTACACGCACAGTAATCAACTTGTCCAGTGCTCTCAATGAAGAGTTAATTCCAAAGAAACACACTATTCTATCACATTGAAGACAACTGGCAATTTCTTGCCCAAAAGTGTACATGGGGTTGAAATGTGGGAGATTATTGGAGGGACTGCCCTTCTTCCTAATGTCAGGAACATGGGAAGAGATAGCCAGTTCTTGGAGTTGACTTTAACAAGTATTGGTATGGATGTTGCCAGCATGTAAAGGCTGGGTGGCAAGAAGCAGGACTCTATAGTCTGTTGTTACAGATGTTGGCATTGGATGCATAGCATCTCTGGCTATTTCTAAGATCCAAGCAGATGTATGATACTGAGGGAACCTAAAACTCGATTTCTTTTTAAATGTCTTTTAAGGGACGATCAAATGGGTATATCAAATTACCAGAGAAGGGGTGGAGTAAGGGTAGAAAACATAAACAGTGACACCAGGAAAGTTACAGAAACTGTTACTGAAGCAGCATCTGCCTCTAAGGTAGCTCCATGTGCACAAAAATGTCTGTCTTTGATGATTTGGATGCTTTTCTTGCAGTACTAAGGACAAAATCAGTGTTCTTGCTAGTATACACAACTTCCCCAAGTCTCATCAATGCTTTCTATCCTAAAGGACAAAAATAGGGCTAAACATGGAAGGAACACTCTTCTGAGAAAGCTTGCATCTTGAAGGTGCTTGGATACAGAGAAAAGGCTGTCTGCAGAAAAGAAACTGGTCTGAGATTAAAATGGGGCCCTGGGGGGAATTCACTGTGTTAAAAAGGCAGCTAGAGCAAAAAGGCTGCGAAGCTGCATTTGTCTTGTTAAGCACCCACAGACCTTCCACCATGAGGTACCTTGAGAGCTTGAAGAGCTGTAGTGTTAGCATGAAGTTGAATCAGTATGTAATAATAAGTAGCGGTACCACTGGTTAACAGGAACAGCTGAATCATTAGTTGACATCTTGTCTTGTTTTATCCCGCTCACGTGTTTATTGTTCCTGAACTACCTGCCTCTGCATTAGTTGTCTTACTGGCTGTCATATAGTCCTATTGAAAAGAAAAATCTGTTTGGGGTGCAAACATGGTGACTTCTCATGGTGGGCCAGGAGACGCTTCAAGCATGACCACTGCCTCTGGATGTAAAAGCATGAATAGCCTGTTAGAAGCTTTTTCTCCTTAAATGATTTCTTTTCCTTTCCCCCCACTGCTAGTAAGAATCCTTGAATGGCAGTACCTGCTATGGAGGTTTGAGTGATAACTGAATTTCTGCAGCAGAAAGAACTAAAGCAGCAAAGCATATGCTGAAGGTGCAAGTCCTGCAGAGAATATTTTCTTCATGGTTTTTAGATCTCTCTTACCATGTAAACCAATATTTCTACGTGGACATAGTATAAAAATTGATAGTGCAATATTGTGTTCTTCAATTTTGAGCAATAAGGAGACTGGGTACCTTTTTTTCTCTGCAACAGCTTACTCAACTTTGGGTTCAGGTCTTTCTTCCAGCTCTTCCCCTCTCCCTTTAGCCTGGCTCAAAATCGTTGTCATTCAGCAACTTTGGTTAATACCCCATTCAAACAAAAGGCCACCCTGTATTTCGTTGAAAGTAAGAAAACAAAATCTGCAACATGCCTATGGGCTACCTTCACTTCAGATATGAAGAGCAGAGAGTAAAATAAATGCCAGTGTCTTGATCAGTAATTTAGGTGGTTACTATCTTGAAGAATATCAGTGGACACGTAGTGCTTTGACAACTGGGACAGAAGAGCCTCAGCTTTAAACACCGTATATTGGCTTTCACTTAAGAAGCTGTAAGTTTCTGCTGACGTTGATTAGGGAAGATTAGTACCTATCAAGAAATTAATAGTGTACTTTAGGTTGAGTGTCATTAAAAAAAATACCATAGAGCAAAGGGAAGGTTTTGTTAGCAGCCAGTTTTGAGAAGAAGGGCTTAGTTTAACAGCAGTGCCTCAGTCTCTTCTATAATCCAGCTATGTTTGATTTCTTAACTTCTGCTCCCTTATCAACCTGAGTCCTTCCTGAAACTTTCTGTGCATACTCTTACTGCTATTATCACTTATCAGAAAGGAATATATGCTTTTTAAACTTTCTTCCCTATTTTAAACTACTCAAGGACCCACAGAAATCCTAATAAATCCTAATCCATGGATGTTGCTAATAGATCAGAAGGTATTTGTGGTGCTATCTGTATGGTAATGCTATTTTTTATATCAACTGACAGAGCTGAATGCTGATTTGATTAAACCTTTTGATGTGGTGGGAAGAACAAGCATAGCTTTGGCTATTAATAACGCTTCTTGGGCTGCAGTCTCACACACCTCTGCAGGTTTCTCCTTTTCCTTCTTTATGCCTGTTCTGCAGCACTGATGGGATTCTGATGACTCCCATCTGCTCAGGATCTCTGTGGATCTGGTGAAAGCACAGGGATGAGAAATCCTGAGGGCATGGTAGCACCGAAGTGGTATAATATGACTTATTTGTAGTAAGTGATAGATGTCCATTTTATTGTTGTCAAGGAAGATGGCTTGGGGCTGATGTATTTGCCTTCTCATCACTGTGTGAAGTAAAGATACTAATTGCTGAGGCAGTCTTGAGTGTCTGGGTTTTGTCCTCCAGCAGAGCTTTATACTGCTTGGAGATAGCTGGACATGTCTGTTGTGAACTTCCTCAGGTTTTGCTCTCACGTTTGCTTTCATTTATAGCTGAAGATGAATTTGTGGAGGTTTTTTTTCTTGAACATTTGAGACTTAAGTTTGAAAGGTAAAAGTGAATATGCATGGAGGCAAGGTGAGTGTGAGGAGAAAAGCCGTATCAGTTACTTCGGAAGCTTGTCTGCTGCATTCTCCTCAATTTACTAAACCTGAAAAGGAGGTTGCATGTTTCTGCCACAGCATTCTTCCCATACTTTTCATCACTTTGCAAGGAGGTAGTTTTAATGGTAGGCAAAGTAGTATGCATTTCACTGAGGAAGATAAATCAGGCTGCTTTTACTCTATCTCCCCAGTATTTGTGGGGTATTGTTTGGGGGTTTGTTTCTAAAGTGAAGCTAGAAAGCAGCTTTACTGTTCTGTAGGTCTAAGGGAAAAGAAACACCACCTTTGCTCCTTTGAGAACAGTGGATCTGAAGTGCTATTGCTGTGTGATGATCAGAAGGGGGAGAGAGGTAAAAGCAGCAGGAGCAGCAAGTGAAAAATGAGTTTTGGGTTTCAAAATAAGGTTGTAGCAAATAGGAGGATAGAGTTTCGAATGAAGGGTTTTCAAAATGGCAAAAAGAACAATAAGGCATACCCAGTAGTGTCTGAAGAGAAGCACTTTCATGTTTTCAATATCATGCTTTCTTTTCAGACATGTTATTATCTACTACTGCAGCATGTGATGAAACGGGAGCACACAGGGGTATGTTGAGGGACTAAGTTAGACCATGTTATAACTGCATGAAAAAGCCCAATGTGAAATCCTCTGGGATTAACATCTAGAAAAGGATGTCTGAGAAAGGGGAAATACAAGCCGACACAAGAGGGATGTGGAGCTGTTGAAGCAAGTCCAGAGGTGGCCATGAAGATGACCAGAGGGCTGGAGCCCCTCTGCTATGGAGACAGGCTGAGAGAGCTGGGCTAGTTCAGCCTGGCCAAGGCTTTTGGGAGACCTTACAAGTCTTCCAATACCTAAATCCTAAATTAGGGCCCCTGCAAGAAGCCTTTACAAGGGCAGGTAATGACAGGACAAGGGGGAATGGGTTTAACCTGACAGAGGGGAGACTGAGATTAAACATTAGGGAGAAATTCCACTGTGAGGGTGCTGAGGCGCTGACACAGGGTGCCCAGAGAAGCTGTGGCTGCCCCATCCCTGGCAGTGTTCAAGGCCAGGCTGGATGGGGCTTGAGGCAACCTGGTCTAGTGGAAGGTGTCCCTGCCCATTTCAAGGGGTTGAACCTGGATGATCTTCCAACCCAAACCATTCTATGATTCTGTGTATAGTTCTTGCTTACCTGAGGGAGCTATGGGATGATGAGACTGAATATGACAGTGGTTCCTCAGTGGTTCTACCCCTCACTTTGAAGACAGGGCTGAGCTGGTGGCAGCTAGCTTTCATGGTGACCTAGCAATTTGTTTTGAGCAGCCACCATGGCTTGCTTTTACTGAGGGGAGTGTATGACTATGGCAGCACAGTCAGTAGGTGTGTAGCATGGTATCAGTCTAACACAGGAGCAATACTGAAGCTGCAGTGGCTGACAAAAAGAAACCTTAAGGGTGAAAGAAGCAGCTGAATCTTGTCCTCTTCCTGACAGCTTCATTTGGACACAATAGAATGAAAGGAGAACTGGCATCTGTTCAGTCCTTTGCTCTGCTGTGTTTGGTGCAGTGCTAAATCCTTTATGAGTATCAGGCCAGTAAGGACTTGTTTATGTCATGGTATATATTAAAGTCTTTTGCATACATATAATTCCCTGGATAATATTACTGTATACAATGCATAGTAAATAACAATCATTTGCTATTATGATTTAGGGTAACAAGTATTGGGTGGAGAAGAAAAGGTCAAGGTGTGAAATGACTCTTTTGGGGTCATGCGGGCCACACAGCTGTAGAAGAGCAGAGAATTTTACCTCAGTACTCTCGGTTTCGTTCTTACGTGGCAAAAGCAAGCCGTCATTCTTTGACTTTTTAACAAGTATGGTCTGTCTAGTAGTGCTGTGAGAGAGCTGTGTGTGTTCCCTCTTAGGAGAGGTTGTGCACACAGCCTGTCTTGTCTGTAATGCATTAGGTTTCCTTTGATTCTGACCCTGGTGAAATGGTGAGAATGAAAACAGTGCCTTTGGTTTTGTCGCGGATCCTGATTGAGTATCCTGCTGACTATGTCAGTTAGGAGTGAATGAGTGATTTGGATTGCTTAAAGAATCACTGTCAGGGGTATTGGCAAAAGTGGTTTTAATATGATGTTGTAGAAGCGTGACCTAATGAAGTTCAAGTGCTAAGTTGCCTCTATTATTGCATGGGAGAAACATGCAAAGGAAAATTGGGTTAGAATGATTCACATAGAAACTGGAGATGCAAGAGTAAGGAAGACCCTCCCATTGAGTTACGAGGTTCAGAAAGGACCCCTTTGCTTTCTAAGCTCTCTCTCAGAGAGAAGCCTACATGCAGCTGCATCCAGAGTCAGTCAAGGGTTTACGTCTAAAGGATTATAAATGCAAAGTGTGTAATAACTGAGTAACTACGTGGATTGGTAATTTTTCATTACTGTTAATTCAGTGTGCTATAGGACGCTTACTGAGGATCTGTTGTAAGGGGTTTCTGCCTTGAGCAAGGAGGGCTCTAATAGTCCCAGGTAAGGAATCTCAACCTGTGACAGGTGTCTTTGCTCGAGGGGAGAGTCACCTGGTGTGCAATCCAGCTGCAATTCAGGGAGAGCTCAGACTGGGCTCATCCAAAGATCTGCTGTTGCTAGGAAGTCTCTAATGCTGAGGATCAACCTTACGAGGCATCCCAGCTGAACAGGAGATCAGCACTATGCAGCCACGCTGCCTAGCAGAGAAAGCTCAAAGAAGGCTCACTTAGGCTGTTGTATTTATGGAATAAAGTGGTTGGCTTGTCATCAGATTGCATATAGTGGGAAAGGTACACAGGAGACTCCTTGTACCCACAGCTTTCTATGTTCCTTGATAAATGGGTCTTGAAAAAGCCACCCGCTATTCAGGTGTCAATCGCATGTGTTCCAAGCTCATGTGCATTGATGCTCACTGTGTCACTCTGCCCCTTTGTGTGTTTTCTGGAGGAGCTCTTGGCCTGGCTATGGCTCAGGCCTTCACCTCCTTTGGAGTCTGTATCAAGCTATTGCTTGTTTGGTTTAAGGGTTAAGTGCATCTGTCTCAGGTTTACATCTTGACTTTTTTATTAGTCTTATTTCTTAGGTGCTGCTCTTATATTTATTGTGACCAGCGAGGTCTGCAAATGCTTTTATTTTGCAGAAGTTCACTGGAGCTAGTGAAAGTTAATGTCTGTGTTCTCACTTCATTGTTTTCCACAAGGTAAAACTCCCTCTTCTCTGAGGGTCTTCTCCCAACAACAAATGTCATTAATCATTTATTTATTGTACCTCTTGGTTCAGGGCGTTAGTTAAGCATCCACACTTCTTTATGTATTTGCTTTGGAATTTACGTACTGTATATAATGGCAGTGTAGCCACATGACGTTCTGTACCAACAGGGCTATTTTTAAAAAGCTTTCCTGAATGATTTCCTGTCATCATCTTCCATTTATCTTTGTCTTGGTTACAGCCTGTTAATGGTGAAGAGAGCTGATTTGGGGGAAAGTTCACTGTTAACTTAATTATCTTTTATTCAGGTCCACTGGATTACTGCAATAAATGCTGATTGCTCTCTCAGTCTCTTTCTTACCCTCAGTTCTGCATTTGCACTGCAGATTTTCTGCTAAAAATGTGCTGAGGGTTTTTTTGGTTGGTTCTAAATATCCTGAGTACAGGATTCGTGATCGTTTGTCGGTCCTTTGGAAGTTACAACGTGGAGTAGCAGTGTTGGTAGTAGAGCAAGAAAAGATCTGTGGTCAGATGGATGTCTCTAGGTGAGGTTCCCCACCTCCTGCACTCCTTGTGCATGACCCTTAGCATAGGACTCTTCCACATGTACTGCCATTCTGTCTTGGAATCCCAAAAGACTCTTGTTTAGAAGCCTAATTAAGATTTCAGTGCATAGATGAATGGCAGCGTAATTCCTTCTCACCCCATGGTGTTGACCTTTGTGGACTGAAGTCTAAAGCTGGCAAGAAAGTAACTCTGTTCCTCTGTGGAAAACCCCCAATTTTTGCTTGTGCTCAAAATCCTAAATGCTAAGCAAAGCCAACTTCCACGTTTTTATGCCAGTCATGCTGCTTTGCTTTCCCACCTCAGCAGGAAGAAGTGGCTTCCTTGACCCAAGCTGTGATTTGTACTTGCGCTTCTGAGGAGCCTGACCTGACTGTGCTTGAGTGCTTCAGCTTGAAAGATTGAACTGTGGCTTAAAGTGGTTGAGAATCATGTGTTTATCATCTATGCTATTGGCTCTGATTTCTTGTACAAAAGTCGGCTTGAAGTAGATTTACTGCCTTGTGCAGTGTACATAAGCTATGTCTGTGCCATAGCTTATGTTGTACTCAGCATAAGAGCAGCCTTCATTTAAATTTGCATCAGTGTTGCATGTCCCTGATTTTCAGTGTTTCCTGCAGCTATCAAAAAAGCAGTACATCAGGGCATGCCATGAAATGACCTCGGAGAGGGCTTTGGAGGTGGCAGCCTGGCATTAAATTTCAAACCCCGTATTTAAGAACATAAGTACTTGGACTTTGCTAGCAGCAGAAAATACTCTGTGGCTCTTTTAGGCTTGGCTGGCTCTTAGAGCAATTTCCCTCTGATATGTTGTTTCAGGTGTGAAATTAATGTTTATAATCTGAGAGTATTCCTTTAAACCTGTTTTTATTACCCCTGAACATATTTTTTAGTGTGCAACTCTGAACGTTGCATGACCAACCTTTTTGCTTTTCAAGTGTCTTTTCTAAATCATGGCACATTGATATACTGTCACATCAATAAATTAAGTTAAGGGGCTAACCTAAACAAATGCCAAAATCATTAGCAGTTAATTAACCTTCTGTACTTCTCTCCAAATTGACTTTGGTTTAATTGATGACGTGGGCTCAGTTCACTTGCTTTGTGCTCATAGAAACAAACAAAAGGAACATGACACAAAATTGAATGAGCGGGAGGGGGAAGAGGGAAAGCAAGGAAAAGTATGGGGAGGATGTGCAAGCACGTCATATAATCATAGAATAGTTAGGATTGGAAAGGACCTTAAGATCATCCAGTTTCATCCCCCCTGCCATGGGCAGGGATGCCTTACACCAGACCATGTCACCCAAGGCTCTTTCCAACCTGGCCTTGAACACTGCCAGGGATGGAGTGTTTACCACTTCTTTGGGCAGCCTGTTCAAGCACTGTTCCACTCTCACAGGGAAGAACATACTCCTTGTATCTAACCTGAACTTCCCTGTTTAAGTTTAAACCCGTCACCCCTTGTCCTGTTGCTGTAGTCCCTAATGAAGAGTCCCTCTCCAGCATCCTTGTAGGCCCCCTTCAGATATTGAAGGGCTGCTCTGAGTTCTCCACACAGCTTCTCTTCTCCATCAGAGTGTCAGCAGCAAAATGTCAACTGTAATTATAGCAGCAGCACTGGGAAAGGGTGGGTGATGCTTAGGACTTTTCCCTGCTTCCCTTGTCCCTAGCCTGTTGGGATAGGTGGCAGAGGTTTCAGTTTACTGGGTTTTGTTAACAACAAAAACAAGGCCCCATTTTCCTAAACAGGAAACTTCCCCATTTCCAAATCACAGGCGGGAGGAGCATAGTCCACCTATGCTTGCTGGAGAGCATGAAAATTACTTCATGTTGCTTCTCTGGCATGATCTTAATTTAAGATGGCAGTTGTTTGTGTATGGTGAAGGACGATATTAGTTGTGTTGGCTTAGGTACTGGAGTATTTTGTGCAGAGGAACCTGTGCCTTGTATTCTGTCCCCGTGCTTGTGTGCTCTGGGCAGTGTGTGGACCACAGAGCAGGTCTGTACTTCATCCTGCCAAGCAGGTTTCCATGAGGCTCTGCATATGTGCAAGCATTACTGGTGTGAATGATTTTTGAGATCTGACCTGAATTTGACTTCACTGTGCTAGCATATTGTTAATGCTTTCCTGCATTTCACTCCCTTTCGGGGATGTGCACCTTTAACCCGGTCCTGCTACCTTGCATGGTGGAGCAATGTATTGTTTCAGTGAAACCACAGCACCCTGATTGTGGCTGCTCTGTGTGGGATGCTCTTCGGACTGATGCATTGAAGTACTTTTTAAGAGCATTAAAAGAAACTCGATGAGTTTAACCACCCTACTCAATAAATGTGATTCAGAAGTATTTGTCAGAATTGTTGAAAGAGCAGAACTTTAATTTGAGGGTTTTTCCTCTTTATTGCCTCATAACTAAGTATTGCAGTGCTGCAGTTCAAGTAGTTCAGCATAACCTAATACCTTGATTTTTACCACAGATAATATGAAGTTCCAAATAGCTAAATATTAACCAAAATATTTCTGAAACAGCATTTGCTGCTGGAAAGATTCTGTATTGACCGTAAATGCTGGTTTTTTGCTTGCAATGGTATGAATTGCATTAAAACTATTGAATTAAAACTGTTGAATTAAAACTGAATTGAAACTTTTTTCTCTTGTTAGAAAAAAATGCTAAAAATCTTTTGCTTTAACTTGTTAGTGTATATACAGTGTTATACATAGAATCCAGTTTGGGTTTAAAAGTGCAGAACTTGTTTTAGTGGGTTTTTTGTTTGATTTGTTGTAGGTTTATTTGTTTTAAGGCAGTCCCTAGAGATTCTAGTAGATTCAAAAGACTTATTCTGCCAAAGAAGTGGTGATGGGATTAAATTTAAACAGAGGAGAATACAGAAGAAGTTCTTTCCTGTGAAGGTGGTGAGGCTCTGGAAGAGGCTGCTCAGAGGAGTTGTGAATGCTCTGTCCCTGTGTTCAAGGCCAGGTTGGATGGGGCTTTATCAACATGATCTAGATTGAGATGTCCCTGCCCATGGCACAGGGTTGGAACTAGATGATCATAGGATCCTTTCCAGTCCAAACCATTCTATAATTCTATATTGGAATTAAAGTTGAGGATCCCGGCATAGGATATGCTGGTAGATCTACATGAGCTGTGAAAGAAGAATTTCCATTTTCTTCCACTGTGAAAGTAATTTGTAACTGCTAAACTTGTCTGGATTATCCTGTTACTTTTGGATAGCATCTTAAGTAAAGTTCTGCTTCATATAGTTATGGTAAAAATTACTTAATGTATGTATGTTTTTCTTTTCATCCCTCAGATGCTTGTCTTAAGTTTAATGACTTGTAGAAAGCTGTGGTAGAAATTGTACATTTAAAAATGACACGAAATCACATGTTAAAGCTATATATTTAAATCCATAGGAAATAGGCTTGCCCAGTGACTATGCTAATAAGAAAAATGTATGTATATAAATGAGCACACAGATATTCTCCCACTTTTCTTACTTCTCCTTACTTCTTCCCTCGTCACCTTTTCGAAGTTAAGCACTCCTTGAGGGAATTTGCTTTGAATATGCTGCAGGGCTGTTGGGAAGTGGATTTGTGTGTTAATTTTTGACACGTTTTAGTTTGCTGATAACTTTCCCCTTCTGTGATGAGATTTCCTTTTATTAGTTAATGCTGACTTTGCTGCATTCGAACAGCATTCTCCATCACACTTTGAGTAGCAAAGTCACCACCATTAATACAGAAAGGATGGAGGAGGAGCAATGAACTATTTATTTTCACGTGTTTGGGATTACCATGTAACTTCCAAATGGCAGAGGAAAGTGGAGTTTAATGGTTACTCTTAAATTAGAGGGGAAAAAAACCAAAGAAAAATTAAATTGTTTACTTAGACTTAGAATCATAGAATCCCAGACTGGTTGGGGTTGGAAGGGACCTTAAAGTTCATCCAGTTCCAACCCCTGCCATGGGCAGGGACGCCTTCCACTAGACCAGGTTGCTCCAAGCCCCGTCCAACCTGGCCTTGAACACTGCCAGGGATGGGGCAGCCACAGCTTCTCTGGGCACCCTGTGCCAGCACCTCAGCACCCTCACAGTAAAGAACTTCTTCCTAATGTCTAATCTAAATCTCCAGAGGCTCCAGAGCAGAAGGTGAGTAGTATCATGGGGTACTTCCCAATATATAACATGTATTGATGATATGATGGACTTGACATGAGGAAACATTCCTTTACTGAGGGGGTGGTCAAACCCTGGAACCAGCTTCCTGGAGAGGTGGTTGATGCCCCATGCTGTCAGTTTTTAAGAGGCATTTATTTGGGCGATGCCCTTAATACCATGCTTTAACTTTTGGTCAGGCAGTTGCACTAGATGATCTCTGTAAGTCCCTTCAAACTCATCTAACATTTTCTTCTTCAAACCTCCTCCTTTCCCTAGCAGTACATGGTGGGGAAATCTCTGATGACATTTCTTCCTAGCCTTGCACTAGCAGAAGGCATGGAATACCCCTGACCATGTCCTAGCCAAGGCACTGGCTCTGTCACGCTGTGGGAAGGAGGTGTGTACCTTCCAATGCAGGTAAGAGCTGTGGATTGTCTCAAGGTGGTTTGACCATCTGATCAAATTTGCAAAAAGCAGCTGTGAATTCCTGTTTCCATTTGTAAGCTTTGTGATTTGTGCCCTTGAAAGTGTTTTTGGAGCTGAAAACCTCTGGCCTTGCAGGGAAGTGCCAGTCTCACTATTACTCAGTTCAGGGCGAGAGTGGAATGAAACGGAGTAACATGGAATGGAATGGAGCAGCATGGAATAGAGTGGAATGGAACGGAATGAACCACACTAGGTTAGAGTAGAATAGAAATGGAATAGGTTATGCTAAGAGATGCCCTGGGCCTAAGGGGTCCACCCAGGAGAGCAGCTCTCTGCAGTGCAGGTCCCATGCTTCCCTTTGTCTATATTACTTTCATTCTAATGATTAAATGATGCCTTTTTATTTATTGAGATTTGATTAGTTAGAAGAGGGATTTAAATATATTTGCCTTCTACTTTAACAGTAACTTGGCAAGAGAGATTCAAGGTGAGCTGAATATTAGAGACTAGAAAGAGAGATTAGGAGACATCCCTGTGAAAGCTAGGAGTATAGTAGAGTTTATACATTGGTAATTTTAGGCTTGCAGCATATTTGTGTTTGAATGGGGATAAGGTGGGAATAGATGAACTTGGTTCCTCCTTTATCCGGTTTATCCTTTTCCAATCATGTCCTGTGCCTTGGTTCAAATAACTTCTATAGCTTAGCTTAGTTTATCAAAGGGATTGGAAATTTTGTTCAAAGTTCTGGCTGTTTCCCAGATACTACTGTTTAGCTTTGCACCTAAAAGACACTAAGCATATCCTAAGGTCTGTTTTTCTGGGCTCAGTTTAAGTTGAAGAGCAAAGTTTCTCGAAGAAAAACAGGTATTTTTAGTTTCTAATCACTTTAAATGTTATAATAACCTGCTTGTTTTAATTCTTTCCCCACCCCTTCTGAACTTGAGGTGCAGTATCATTATAATGTGGGTTAAAGGCTAAAAAGAAATGGCTCAACCTGTAATACCTCAGAAATGCATGTTCCCAAGCAGTGATTTCTGGTGCTTCTCAGCTTCACACTCACGTGGCCATTCATGTAGTCCAGTTTGACACCAAATTTGACAGTTGTGTGAGAAAAGCATCTGAGTTACTGTTGAATAGACGGAGGATATGCTTGCTGGGAAGAAGAGTGAATGTGTACAGAGGGTGCAGCTGGAATAACTGATCCCAACTGAATATAAAGAAAAGAAAAACCTCACTAAGGGAGTTACCATGGATGATGCTTAAGACCACTCTTCATATCATCAAGGATATAACAGCTTTTCAACACAGATGGTGTACTCTCACAAACAGAGTTGAGATTAGAGGTTTGTTGGGTTTTTTTTCTTTTAATATGTATTTTAAGATGATTCAATGAAAAAAGAGAAATTATGGTTCAGTGGCCTTTTGTACCTTGCTTGCCCTTCTGAATTTTATTACCATGGCTTTTCAGGCTTGGCAGGTACCTTGGAGATATGTGCTTATGGACTTTTCAACTGTCTTTTCACTGTTGGTTTGAACCTCCTATGTTGGATAAAAGTCCTTGGATTTCAGTTGATAACAGATGGCTCAAAATTGAGGGCTGATGATGTACAGTGTGAACAGTGGATGTGTTGTCTCTTGGCGGTGGGATTTTAAATAGCTGTAGCTGTATGAATTCACATCAGATGAAGCTGAAGCTTTTCTGTTCTAATGGTAGGATCCCTTGGAAACTCAACACAACTCATGTATAGGGGCATTACATTTAACACAGCACCGCTCACCTTCCTGTGGAGCTCCAGTCAGGTCAGGACATGGGTCAAGCCACTATGAATCACGCCACAGGAATGTTAAAGGTCCATCGGTCACCCACAAGGCACACTTCTGATAGTATGGCAATTGCAGTAACAAAATGTAGTTTTGCTTTTAGAGCTGCTTTGCTGCTTGATGGCTTAGAACTTGAACTGTTCTTAAAACAGTCCATGCAAGTAGATAAAAAGGGAGATTAAAAATACTTAAAAAGGACAAACCTCCTAAAAAGACTGGTTTAATGTTGCCACACAGTAGTAAATACAGGCAAAAACCCCAGGTGGAAATTTAGCATGCTTTAATACTCCAGGCAACAGAGATATTTCAAGTGTACTGAATATATTGAACATTTTGAGCAGTGATCCTTTCTCTCTCATTGCACACATTATACTCGCCTTTTTTTCTTACATTACAATTGCACTTCCCTGCATTACCACAAACCGTTTTTAGAAGGAGAGTCATGCCTTTTAAAACCAAAGCGTTCAGTTTGCAAGTGGTTACTGATTGTACTACTAAATATGTTTTCAAAACAGATTTCCCTGAAACTTGTCTGTCAAAGGGATATTGCAAGCAATACCTTCCTGTTATGTATACAAAAGCCTATTACTTAAATCCAAGGGAAATCAAATTTTAACAGACCGTGCAATTCTAGCATCTTTTCCAAAAAATATGAAGACAGTGAAAATCTAGTTTTTAAATTAAATTGGTGTCTGTTTCGACTAGAATCCCTAACTTGATGTTATGGTTTGTGTGAAGTAAAACCTTTTACAACCTTACTCTTCCCTGCCTGTGGTCTGCAGGATGTTCTTTCCTCCCCTGAAGCTGCTTCACACTGCAGGTATATAAGTTGCTGTTGTGTCTTCCCTGGTTCAGGCAGTGTTTCCAGAGATCGGGCTTGACTTCTGCCTCCTAAGATGGATGGAAGCAGTGAAGCTTCCCAAGCCCGAGTGCTCGCTGCAGGTGTGCCTGTGCCTGCTTTGCCTGAGCACATCCCTGGGTGGCTCTGCTCATGGACCAAGTGCTCCCAGGGAAAACTATCTCAGGAGGAGACTGCCAAGCTTGTCACCTCCTGCCTACCTCATCAGTCACAGTCCACAGCAGAGTACATAATCTTGGCACCTTTGTTTCTGGTCTCAGCAGATCACAAGTCAGGATCTTTGCTGAGCTGGTAAACGTGAAGAGGTCTTGCGTGCACAGAGGAACAGAAGCAGATGATGAGTTTCTTCCCCAGAGGCTGTACTTTATTAGATAGTGTACAGACATAAGTGAGAGAGAGCTGTTGCATTAGGGACCGGCATTAGCAACCTACAGGTTACTTCCAGTGGGTATTGTGCGTTTTGTAGATATTACGTTACTCATTTTCTCTCTGCTTTGTCTGTCTTGGTTTTATTACGGTAGTGCCTGGAGAGGGCCTACAATGTGCCAGTTACTGTAAGCACAAAACCTCTCAGGCCTAGTCCTGTTCATATTAAATAAGAACAAAAATTAGATTTTAGAAGCGAGACTGAGAGATGACAAGAGGAAAAGATGTAATAAGCTATCTTATTTGCTTGATGCCTCTCAGTGCCATCATGCACTTGTTTAACTGCCCTGTTTGTTCAGGGAAGCGGCTTCTGGGAATCCCTGTGCAAGGATAAATGGGCTGCTACAAGCATAGTGAGGAGAGCTTGGGGTTTTGAGGCTGGAAGAAGAAAGAAGGTTCGGCTCAGATGTTTGCGGAATGAGAAGGAAGCAGGGAAACCTGACTACATGTAGTTGACTGTCATTAACTACCACCGTGGTATGGTGGTATTAACTCCAGTGGCACTGGGAAACAGGGGCTCAGTACCTCACTGGAGGAGGAAGGACTCTGTGTGTTCATGTTCCAGTTGCTTATACTTCTCCCCACAGGATTATGCTTCAGAGAGGCCAGCATAAAACCTTTGCTGTAGAAATGGTTTCTGTTGGTTAAAGAAACAAAAACCCCCAAGTATGCTCTTTCCTGCAGCTTTAAGAGGATTCCTTGATAAGAAGCTGTTTTACCTTGTTCCTTCCAGGCAATGACTGGACACGGTCCAGGGGAAACCCTCTTTGCCCAGAGTTTGCTCAGCAGTTCTGCTCATCTGCATCTTATGTTTGGCTGCGGGCAGTGCGGGTACTCAGCACATTCAGGGTCTGCCTCAGAGCCCTTTTCAAGTATCTGCATAGCCTTTTCTTAGTATCGTGATGTAAATGTGCTTTCCAAGTGTTCCTTTTTTTTTAATGAGCACCTCTAGTAGCAGTTTTTGGTAGTGGTGGTAAGAGCACTGAATTCTCTATCCCTGGCATATCGTCATTAGAGCAAGTCAGGACCTCATAGGATCTGTTATTCAACAGAAGCAACCCTCTTTTCCTTTCAAGTAGATCATGGCACTGTTGTTTCAGCAGCCTGGATGATGAGTTAGCATTTTTCTAGCCTTGTCATTACATTGTTTAAACTGTTCCCCTTGCCTTGTCAGCCTTTGTAGTAGAAGATTAATTCCTAATTTCTCCGGCAGTTTCTTTGTAAGATGGCTAAATGTGGTGGCAGAAAATGGCATGCTTTGTTGTGTCAGTGATAACTGGAGACTTAATGCTTCAGGCATGAAGGAATAGAAGGGAGAGACTCTTGGAGAGCAGGCTGAAAACCCTCCAGTAAAAAAGCCTTCTCCTCTCAGGGAGACATCACCCTCTGTAATTTCCAGTCAGTGTGGAAGGAAATGTTACAGAATCCTAAGGGACCCAGAAAAGGTAAAATATTATGATCTGCAGCACCAGCCTCTGGCTGAAATGGCAATATGAAGAGCACAACAAAGAGGCTTTCTGGCCCTTGTTTTGTGCTGGGTGTAACCCAGCTGACATTGCTCCTTAGGAGATCCAATATCCATAACCTGGGATGACTGGACACTGGAGTAATAGAAATTTGTGTATGAATTTAGACCTAAAAGACTCACTGCAAGTACTTAAAGGTACCATTTGGGTAATTCCCAGCTGTTCTCAGGCAAATCAATAATGAGCCCTGCTCCAGAGGTGCTTAAGTAGGTACTGCATTGAGTTCTGTTTGCACTGAATAGCAGTAAACTCTTTAATGTGCGGAAGAGGACCGAGCACCCAGTAAGTAAATGGAAAGCTACACATAATGAATGCTGTTATGCAAGCTGTTACCTCAATAGTAAGTTTCCATGCTTTCTGTTAAGCAGGTGTATACTAGCAATCTGCTGTTTGATCCTGCTTGCAACCAAAACACTTTGCACAAAAAGTGTGCGTAGCTACCAGCTGTCAAGAATTTCCATGTTCTTACCACATGCCACAAAACATCTTTGCTTGCTTCTGTTCTTGTCTGTGTCCCAGTAATCTACTGATTGCAGTACCTCTGACTTACACCCACTGCCATGAGCAAGCTGCTCTAGTGGAAGGTGTCCCTGCCTGTGGCAGGGGGTTGGAACTGGATGTGCTTTAAGGTCCCTTCCAACCCAAACAACTCTATAATTTTCTTCACCCCATTTGATTGTTAGTAGCTTTCCTAGAATATATCCACTTTCTCCATTTTCTTTCTGAACCTGGATATATTGCTAAAGACAAAAAAGAAATGCCCCTCAGGCCAGCAGTTGGAACCCACATGGTATAAATGAGCTAGTCCCAAACTTGATAGACTTTTTTGTACCATCTATATGATAATTTAATCTCTTTTTATCAAAGCTCCTTTACTGTGCAGGTACAGTGTGACATCTGGCTTCAGGGTGAGGAAATGCATTGCTCAGTTTCAGAACTGATACAAAATGCGCTGCGAATTACACATCGTTCAGAATGGCAAATTAGGATGTATGTTTGGAAATGTGTGATTTGCTTTGTGTTGAGATAATTACGTGGCTAAAACCTGGACTTGCTCAAGTACCAACATTTGCTCACCGCGGCCTTGATCAGTCAGCGGGGGGCTTGATCCATTGTGGATCACTGGGGGCTGATTTCTGGGCCTGTTTCTGATAACTTCCCTAATTCAAATCTGGACCTGTTTGCAGCTTGTACCAGAGGCAGATTTTATTGAATCAAGTGACTCCTCTCCCTTCCCCTTTTAAGTCCCTATTAGAGCTTGTTTTTCCCATGCCCTGACAAGAAGTTGGTGGCTTAGGGCCAGATGGAGGTTCAGGGTAACTCACCAGTGTGAAAGGCTAATGGAAACCAGTGATCCTACTGCTTAAACTGAAAATCCAAAATTAGGATAAGGCTGAGTGCTTTGGAAAATGATGTCAGTGAAGTGCAGATGTGTTTGAATATAACTGTAACTCTGATTCCCTATTTCTCCCTCCCTGTAAGCTTTTGGAATGATTTGAGCTTGCAGCAGGTCTCTTACAACAATAATTTAAAGGTTAGCTTTCGTTACTTGTATTTCATTTATGTTTCTGTACAGTCACTTTTCGTTATCTCTTCTTACACAAGAATGTCTTTCTTAGTCGTCTTATTTTTAACAGAGTAGTGGTTTGGTTGGTTTGGTTTTGGTCTTTTTAGTTTTATTTTTTCCAGATGCATACTGCATCATTTTATTGTTGAATGGGTGGTATCATTCCTCTTTAGAGGAAGAGGGACTGGGAATATCCCAGTGAATTAAGCTGTGTCAGAAGTAAATGTTCCTTTAAACGCCGCTTGTTGTTTTCACTGTGTGTGAGGGATGCACCACTCATGCCTGGAAAGAAAAGAGATACAGTTCAGTTTCCTGCCTGTTCCCATCCTTTACTCTCAAAAGCAGATGGATTCCTCTTTGAGGGCAGGTGGATGTCTCCTCCTCCTGCAAATGCTTTCGTTTTGGGTTGTGGTGGCAGGGGTCACTTCTCACTTGTCTGCTGCTGGAAGAAGGCAGCATCTCCTCACCAGACATAAGGCAGGCTCTCCAGGAGCTTGAGAGCCCTTCAGACCGAGAGGGCAACAGCAGTGAGCAGTGCTGTCGCTGCAGCTCCCTGGGCACAAACCACGCTCCCTCCATTCTGAACCTGCATGGAGTGTGGTACATGGGCTTTGGGGAACTGCTGCATGGGAATGGCTGTCTCATCCTTGGTAGAGGGACAAGACAGTGTGTGGGGTTGTTGCATATCAAGAGAAGTTGCATGATTGCTCCCTTTTCATTCTTGCTTATTTGATGAGAAACTGGCCTCTTCTCTTTGTTTTCCAAATGTGTTTGTACAAAACCCCAGAAAGCACATGCTCTTCTGGTTACGTGTTCTACTTTGCTCTCACAATTGATAAAGTCGAAGTAAAGTAATTGTGCAGTTCATGAAGGAGACCTTGAAATAGGAGCCAGCGGCGCTGGAGAGCAGTAGTGGGGGAGAACAGAGAGACAGTAGGTGAAGAAGAGGAGATGAATTTTTTTGGTGCATTTGTGAGGAAGAGCAGGGCTGACAGAGGGCACCTGTGTTGCCATGAGTTGATGAGATGGTTTGTGCATCTGGAAGCTGGGATAGGTGAAATAGCAAAGAGAGAGCTATTAGAATCAAGACAGTGAAGAGAGAGCAAAGATAAATGGCATTAGGGCTCAAACTGTTTGGGGCACCTTGTATTTAGAGAGTGTTAACTATGGTTTGAATCCTGATACTCGAGGAGTAAAGCTCTGCTCAGCAGAGGTGGCTTCACTGGAATCAGAGACCTGCTCAGGGGTGAGACCCAGCTGCATGCAGGAACCTCTCAAGATATAAAAGCTTAAAGCAAATACCATTTTATGCTCCTCCAGGTAAGATTTTTAAAGCTGCAGGAGTGGGGTTGGCTAGAGGAAGAATTAATCACATAAAGGAAAGTTTTAACCTACTTGTGTTGTTCACAGCTATTGATTTTGGTTTGCTGAAAGAGCAACCACATCAAATGTTTCTGAGATGGGAAATCTAGCTGTTGAACCGAATTTCTGAAACTCTTTTTCTCTGCCGGGGGACTATCGATAGGTTGAACTGTGACTTGATAATGCTCAGTTTTACCTGTGGACAAGATAAATGAAAGCGCCAGGGTCTCTAGTTCTTTCTTATTTTTGTTTAACCTTAGTTATAGATGGCAGTTTGATCATCTGCTCATCTTTCGCAGAGAAATTACTGCATCTTTAAGCAAAAAACACCCTCTAAATTGCAAAATCTATTAGAAGCTCTGCGACTGTTTCAAGCAGATGGTGAAGCCTCGTGCAGGTCAAGCACAGCAACAGCACATCTTTGTTGGCAAAATTGTGCTTGTTGCCTTTACGGTACAGGTGTACCTATGCAGCATCTTGTGAATCAAAGGTGCAGAGATCTTTCCAGGTTGGCATGACAGTGGGTGTCATGTGAAATCAGGGTGTTGCTGTCCCTGTTCCTTACTAGGGAGAACAGCCCTCCAGGGTTGGGTGTTTCACACTGCAGAAAGACAGCTACTTGCCTTAGGGGTTTAGTTATCTATTATCAAATCAAGAGTAAGAGAAATTTGTTTTCCTTTATTAAAACTTCTTAAGAGGGAGGATCCTGCTTTAAATACATGTTGCTGAAGTGGGCTGGTTGAAGTGGACCTCAGTGTCTCAGCCAATGCATGACCAGCACAGACAGTTGGAAATAAACTAATAAAAAGTAGTGAAGAAATACATATTTCAGGTGAACTAGGGAAAATCCTTCCTTACACATGCTAGTACGTACTTGTGTGTGTGAGTTTGCTTGATTTTTTGGACATTGTTTTTCTTTCTTTCTTTTTTTAGCTCTCTTTAATGTTCAACATGTAAGGCTCTGGTCTGGGAATTCAGCTGCACAGAACAAGGGGAGGTAGCAGAGGACCTGGTCAAGACGAAATGAACAGAACAGAAGGAGAGAGAACTGAGGAACTGAGAAAGACAGGAGTTCTCTCTTCTTTTAAAACAGGAAGATAAGAGCCAGGTGAAAAGGCTGACTTCTGTGTAATTCTTGTGCTTCAAAGCCTACTAGGTGATACCATGTAGGCTCCAAGGAAGGTGGAATCCAGATTAAAGAAGTAAAAGAGGGTGGGGTTTTTTTCAACATTTCACCATGTTTTAGAGAGACTTCGTACAAGGCGGGTAGTGACAGAAAAAGGTGGAATGGCTTTAAGCACAAAGAGTTGTAGATTTAGATTATACATTAGTAAGAAATTCTTTCCTATGAGAGTGCTGAGGCACTGGCACAGGGTGCCCAGAGAAGCTGTGGCTGCCCCATCCCTGGCAGTGTGCAAGGCCAGGTTGGACAGGGCTTGGAGCAACCTGCTCTAGTGGAAGGTGTCCCTGCCCATGGCAGGGGGCTGGAACTGGATGAGCTTTAAGGTCCCTTCCAACCCAAACCATTCTGTGATTCTATGAATACTAATTTAAGGCAGGCCAGGTGCAGGAACACACTACCTTAAATGAAAATGCTGTGTACTAATCTGGAATCTCCAGCACATCTGGTAGATTGGGTAGCATGGGATTGGTGCAGTGACTCAGACCACATTTGAACATCCTGTCTTCTCATATTTTCTGTTGCTGATAATGAAGTGTTTATTATGGACAGAGCTTGTAAATGAAATAGAATATCGATAGTCTTTTTGGCCAACACTTGGCTCATTTAGATAAAGATACATTAGACATACTTAGGATAATTTTTTCTCCCACCCTCATAAGCCATGTTTCTATGAAGAATTTCAAAGGGTAATAATTTCCAATTAAGCAGCAACATTGAAAAGGATCACTGGCTATAGTGAGATTCACAGCTGCTCTATAGTTCTTTGGGCTTGTTTTTTCCATTGAACCATTTTGAGAACAAAGAGCAACAGATACAATGTGCAATGCATTACCATATGAATAAGACTGTGTCTTGGGGTTTTGCTTGTTTGTCTCTTGTTTGAACCCAGGACAGAATGTTTTCTTAAAGCAGACTTTGAGAAAAAGCTCAAGTGTTCTCTTTATTCAGTGCATAGGTTTTAACAAGGAGAAAATGGTCCCAAAGAAGAGGTCATTAGTTTTGTTCAATAAAGATTAAATGGTTTGGCTTATGATCATGGGATGGCAAATGCTTCCGTATTAGCATTACTATGAAGGGGGATAACAGTTAGATAGGAGGTAATTGAAACAAAACAATTCCTACTTGATTTCTGTGATTTCACTTCTGCACTTCAAACTTTAAATCTTGTCTCTCTTCTTCAAAATGAAAAATATGTACCAAAATGAGAGGAAAAAGTTCTTTCATTTTGCCCTTTTAGGACTATTTATCTTTGGAACACATTGAAATTTAAGGCCGAAAGCAGTAATTTTGTCACATTTTGATAAAAATGGTCATCTTTGTAGCTGAAAATTAGATATGGACACATGTGCCACTAAAAAGAGATTTGAATAGCCCAGAAGCTTGCAGGTTTTCCTAAAACACTAAGCAGTCCCAAATCTGGGGGCTGAAGTCCCTACTGAGACTCTGCTTTCCTGTTCACTTTAGGCCATTCTTCCTTTAGGAGACCTTAGGGGACTGTCATAATGCTGTTGGAGAGGCAGAGGACAAGAACTGTTTCTGCTTAACGTGAAGATCTGTAAGTGAGCTACCTTCAGATGGGTTAGCTGCGGCCAGCAAGTGAATGGCATTCTCTCAGTTTCCTTTCCCATCAAACCTTCTTTTGGAAGAACATCAAAACTAAGGTTTTAGCACATAAATGTCTTCCATGGGGAGAGCAAACAGGTGAGAGAGATCTGATGTTCTACTGATATTACATGGAATTGGGTGTCTCTATTAATTTAATACTCCATATTCCCCAAAGCATAGCATTAAATTATGGACTTACATTAGAAATCTTCTGGAAGGTTTGATTTACCTCCAGTAAATTGACAATTTTACAGTTTCAATCTTGTATTTTGCTGCTATCTATTGGGTTTTCAGGTCCTCATTAGCTTTGCATAAAACTGCCAACTCATGTAGGCTTTGAATCAGGTCCTCACATAGCATGCACACAAACCTTGTGGTTTTGCATCTACTTTTCCTATTATAGGGATGATTCAGATATGGATCGTCTCGGGACTTCAGTGAACTAATGGCATTATATCCCTCAGCTGCACTGTCATCCGGAAAGCTGTGGCATAAGTGTATATCCTCAGGAGAACCTCTGAGTATAAAATTTTCAGTGCAAATTCACAGTAAGAGGCAGATGGTGGTGGGTTTTTTTCTTATCTCAGAGAGAGGAATAGAGGACACCTTGAACACTGATACAGCCTGGCGTTTTCTTTCCCATGGGCACGTCATGGATGATACACAGGCTGTGTATTTTAAGCAAAGCCTGTGATTCAGTGTGCAGCCTTGCTGTGAGGAGGGTTGTCACACTGAAGTTCATTCCCCTTGAGAGCATACACAGGGTTTTGTTCAGTAAACTCTGGATTGCTTCCCACAAATATTTTTACTTGAAGATTTCATCTAAAGTTTCTCTTATAGCCTCATTAAAGAGAGGTTTTGAAACCACTACACTTGTTTCTGCATCTCTTTTATGCACTGGGAAACTACTGCTATGCCAGCTTCATTCGTAACCAGACTCTGCATACTGATGCTGATTTACATTTTTTTTCAGGGAGAATAGTATTGGCTTTGCATTTGCATTCTCTAAGGGAATTCAGATGAGAAATCCCATTTCGCATGCAGAATTACATTTCTAGTCTAGTTTGGTGCTGATTCTGGCCATCCGTATAAGCTTTCTCTGTGTCTTGGGATGGTTTAACATATCATTTCATCAAGATAGGTTTAAGCTTTCCAAAATTACTGTTTCTGGTGATTCTTTTGAAAATGTTAATTCACACGTTCTATGTTATTTAAGGAATGCAAATAATGTATTTTTTCCTTCCTTACGTTTTTTTTCCTACTTTTTTCCAATATGAATAACAAAGGAAACATGTTTGACAAAATTATACCATATATCTGATGTTTTATGTCTGTATGATGGCTTATGCTAGCTGACCCTCCTTCTTGTCCATTGGAAGATTCAGCAAAAGGAAAGTGCCTAGCAAGAATATTATTTCAATTTCAGATTTATTTTGTGTAGGAAGATTTTGGGGATCAAGATTAGTCTTGATGTAGGTAGCTAAAACTCTTCTCCTAAAGGAGCAGTACACTGTACTATCAAAACTGCCTTCAGGTTCATTCTTAGCAATATGAAATGAACCAGGTAAGACCACATCTACTTCTACCTTATTTTGCATTTCCAGTTCCTTGAGGAAACTTCCACTATAAGTTGCCACTGCCCAAATCTGAGAGTTAAAAGAATGGAAAAGATACGGGGATCAGTAAGGTACAAAGGGCCGTAAATGAAGTGTTGATATTACCTGCTCCCAGTGTTTTAGGCAAGCAATTCCAAGATACTGATGTAATTTCAGTGTTTTAAAGTATTCACTTAACTTGGGCTAGTTTCAGAAGATGCACCCGTTTCTCAAATTGCCTTATGGTGCCTTTAAAGAGTGCCCCATCAAGCCTTTTTCTTATGTTCAGATGAAATACGAAATACTCTCTTTGGACCATTTCCCTGACGCTGTGTTTAACAGTTTACTATTAATATTGTTTGCTTGAAAATCTATTGAACAGTTTATTTGTTAAGAGCAGCAGCGATGATCTATACACAAGAGTACGTAGCGTGAACTTTGGAGCATCTGTATGTTATCAGGACATTAAAGAGCAGTTCCACATGCATTAGGAAATTGGGTGACATGGGTTAGTGGGAGGTGTCCCTGCCCATGGTAGGGGAGTTGGAACTTGATGATCTTAAGGTCCTTTTCAACCCTAACTGTTCTATGACTAAATTGTATTTACCATCTGAGCCTTTTCTTCACTGGTTTCTTGTTTGTTCCTCTTTTTGCTAGGTATTTCCAAACAGCTTTTAGACCAACATTATTCTCTTGAATAGTTCAAATAATTTCTCAAGAAGGTGTTGGTGCAAGTTTGATTGTTTCAGGAGTTTATGCATTGTGCTATTCTAGTTGTCTTTCAATGGAACTGGAGCTTCTGGCTTTTATGAGATCTGGAATTTAAGATTTTGTTAGACTATGATATAAAATGCTTATGTGGAAATTATTCCAGACAGCTAAGGAACGGTGTGTGTTTTAGTAGCATGAGAGTTAATCTATTTGGAGCTATTTAAAGTAAGTGTGTGATTAATTTTTTGATGAGTTGCAAGGCTACTGCAAATCCAATTTAGGCAAACAAAATCTGAAATACAAATGTGTTAGCTGAAAATATTTAATCATAGACAGGTATATGAACTTACCATGCTTATTGGTTTACACTTGCAGGTTGGCTTGAATTATTAATGCATACTGTTAGGTGGAAGCAGAAGAGGCAAAAGCACTGACTTGGGCAGTGAGGAGGAGTATAGTCTTGCTGGCGGCCAGTAGCAGCAGGAGACTGTTCCTCCTTATTTGCTGTTTTGGCACAGCTGACCACCCTTTTCTGACTATTGCTTCCTTGCCTGACCTTCATCTTGCTCACTGTAGGGTAGGGAGCAGTGATGGCATGCAGGCTGCTGCTGGCATTGAATCAGCAATGCCAGATCAAAATAGGAGCTTTATTTAATCTTTACAGTCTGAGCCTTTGTGCAAATGTGTGTGTTTTAATGCTCATAAGGGTGTTGGGGTGGTTTTTGTCTTTTGTTTTTTGTAGGAATAGAATCAGCTTGCTATTAAAGTTTGTCCAATGACAATGCTGAGTGGCAATTACAATCGCAGGCATTTGGGGTATTCCATCATATTTGTACCTTTTTATCTTGCTTGTGTCAGAATTCAGTGTTGCAGCAATGGAAAATATGAAATGAAGACGTAAGAAGTGACATTCAAAGCTTGAAGTCAGTGCATGTTACGCTGAATTATTAAACAATGTAATTTTAAAACTTCAGAAATAAAATTGATGGTGAAGCCTCTCCATTTCACATAATCAGGTAATGGATGCAGAGAAAAGCTGGCTGCACACTCTTGCAGTTACTTTACCTTCAATTATATTTTGATGTATGTGTTTGTTTGAAGTATAGGACACTGGTAGACAAGGTATAGTGGAGTTTGGTTAGTGATGCAGACACTGTACTTAGAAAGCAATGAAAGAAGATGGTATTTGAAAGGCAACTTGATGCGATATATGATGAAGAATAGCCGGCATGGTGTCTGCAGGGGTTTGATCTTTGAGACTCAGCGCAGCATCAACAATTGGGGTTTCCATAGGCAATGTCTGAGTGAGAGATTTTAGTAACTAATTGCATCCTCTAGGGAAGAGCCACAGTCCAGAGCAAGCTTCGGGGTTTGTCAGTCTGGAAACCAGGATCCAACCCAGCTCCAGGGCTGGCTCATAGCACCATGGGAAAGGCTGGCAAATACATGAGTGTAGAGAGCTTGGGTTCCTTCTCACTGTGGAAAAGACAAGACTAAGGCACAGGCAGCTACACAGGTAGCTGCCTATGTTTCAGCAGCTTATTTGATTTGTGAGGACCTTTGACCAATTATTCTTTAAAGACATTCGCAACAGGCAGTTTATCAGGAAAAATTCAGGATTAACATTATGCACTTCAGTGCTTTTTTCCACTTTTTTTCTTCCTTTTTTGGGGGTTGCCCTCTAATCACACGTTTTTACTGTGACCTGGCAATAGTAAATGTGTGCCCAGAGCAAAAAGAAAAGCTGGTTAAATGTTACATTATTGCTTTAGCTATCATTTTCCAAACAGAGAGCACTAAACCAAAAGGAGCAGGAAATGAGAAGAATGAACTTCTTCCTGTTTCTTCCCACAGTGTCATGAAGCCACGTAGCCTTGTCAGGAAAAGGTCACCTAGATTTTAGTCAAAATGAAGGCAGAAAGTACTTTGATGTTTGGGCTCTTTCCTCCTGGTTTTCACTCAGCATGGTGCTGCTCCTGCGTGCGAAGCCTGGCCATAAGGCAGCACAGTGAGTACCTGAGCTCCTGGGTTTGACAGAATGGGAGAAGAATGACAGGAAAGAGAAGAGAAAATCATATCCTAAGTAAGGGTTGTAAGAATATTAAATCTAACACCTGACAAGAGATTACTCCAAACCAAGCAGCCTTGAATATGAATCACTGTAATGAACTCTGTGTGGAACTGTACCTTAAGACAGTCTACAAGCTCAGTCTAGTGAGAACGCAGTTGCTCTCCTGCCCCTATCTCTGACTCTGACAGCACTTTACTCCTACTCTATTTACTGATACTCCGGGTTGTTTGTTGTTTTTGCTTGTGGTCCTGGTTTTTGGAACTTAAGAATTTGTTTCTAAAAGGGTTGATCTTTTATTCCTTCCTCCCCCCCCCAATGGACATTAAGATTTAAAATGTTTGTTTTTTTAAAGTAAGCTTTTCTTTTCACTGAAACACAGAATGGTTGCAGTTGGAAGAGACTACCATAGGTCATCTGGTCCGACCTCCCTGTTTAAGGAGGGTCACCTAAAGCACATTACTCAGGATTGTGTCCAGACAGCTCTAGAGTATCATCAGGGAAGGAGACTCCACAGTCTCTCTGGGCAACCGGTTCCAATGCTCAGTGAGTTTTGGTGATTGTGTAACTTAGCTTTTGGCTAAAATTCAGGGGAGGTTTCTGTCTGTGGAGAAATGGTTTCATTTTCCCTGTGTTTCGTTTCCGTGTGAACTCTTTAGAGAGATGTTATCTGCATGGGTTTTGCTCAATACTGAATCAATGCGCTGAGAAAAGAATAGTGTTTCCTAATTCATCAGCACATTGGTTCTTTCATTGCATTCTCGTATTTAATTGCTTAATGAGTCCTGCTCTGCTTATCTGAGATCTCTATGATACTTACAGCTCAAAGCAGAGTGATTAAAGAAGCGCAGCAGTTTTGTAGGAAACATATAATTACCTTACTAGATGTAAACTGATTTTTAATCTGAGATCCACAGTCCAGTCCGTATGGAAGCAGGCTGCCAGCTCCAGCATTGGTGAACCATTTACTTGAGGACTACTAGGCTTCTATGTTCTTTGTGTGATACAGATGGCATGGAAGTCAGGTACGAGGTATTGTAGCTTATGAGCCTTTCTTGGGTACACAGACAATTTAAGAATAGTAACGATTGTTTTCTTCACAGCATTTGTAAAATTAAAACTTGTTCCTTGGCTGGAAGTATGCATGAAAAATTGTGTTGCCAATGACAGAAATAAAGAGCCAAAAAGGAGGATTTGGGGGTGAAGTTCCTAAGAATAGGCTCAATCCTAGAAAGTGCTGAGAACTGCTGCAGAAGGCTGACTGCTCTTGCTAATGTTCATAGCCACATGAACGTGCAACTGTAGCAGCAGCTTAGAAAGCACCTGCAGATCTCTTTCATTCCGCTTGGAACCACAGAATATCCTAAGAGCAGGTGACATTCTTCATTGTGCTGGTTTAAAGCCATGTGCACTGCTGTGAATTTAAAATACCAGTGACAGGAGCTAAGCCTTTTCAGTTTTAGACTGATAATTAATTAAGGATAGACCTATTTTAAATAGTTCAGAAGCCCCTTAGCAAGACCAGTGTCCAACTCCAAAGCAGAAAACTATGATGGACTGACAGGTGAATTGCTAAACAGAGCTGCAGATGACCAGAAGAGAGATGTCTGCAGTGCGCTGTACTTGGTATCCAATAGCAGTTGCATGCAGTCCTGATGACACAGGTACAAACACATGGGTGGGAGGGAATAGTCTGGGAAGCAAATAGATCCCCTAGCTAGCAACCTGCAGCCATAAAAAGCCATGGATTTGTTAAATATGTTTCTGCAGTTTTTGCAGGACAAAGGAGGAAAAGAGAAAGCACATAAAATATTCTATGATTCTGTGAAATACAGATTCTGCATTTTGATGCTGACAACTGGTACGTTTTCAGTAATGCTGAGACAAAAATATGTTAGCCAAATGTATCAAACAAACCAAGCAATTCTCTGTGTATTTGCCATATATTATCACATATACATTACCACCAGCTCTCCAAGTCATTAATTAGGCAGGGTTCTCTTATGTGTACATTATGCTGGCAAGTTAATTATGGTTACCAGGTTACTGAATCAATAAAGGAGTGAGGGAAAGAGATCGCATACCTAGAAGAAGTTGTGTAAAATTAGAAAAGGAGCAGAGGGGATATGGTAAGGAGGTTTAGGGGTAGATGTCATAAATTGGAATTTAGGCAAAACCATGGATTCATTTCAAGATCTGTGTGGAAAAAAATTAAATGCTAATTGCAAGAAAGAATAGACTAGGAATAATAAAGTTATGCTTTTGATCCCCAGGTATTGGTACTGTCTGAAAATGTATTTCCTTTTTATACTGTCATCTTAGTCTGCAAGAATTGCATCCGTTCTGAGAGTCTTTTCCCCCACCTGAATTTGCAGGACTATTCATGGTGTGATAAAATATGTGCTTCTCTTCTGCAAAAAGCATCAGGTCTCGTTATCTCAGAGCAAAGACCTTCCTTTTTGTGTTTGATATGCCTTTTATATGCTGTCTCACAGTGACAGGAAGTATTTATATTTAACCAAACAAGAAAGTACAAATAGAATACAAATTGTTTCCATATTTTTTGTTAGAATAATTTTTGTAAAACCATAATCACTAATGATGAGTCCTAAAATTGCTCTCTCAAGTTAAGTCACGAAAGGGAAATAGTTCACTGGTTCCTAACAAAAGAGACACCATTTAAAATGAAGGACATCATTACTCAGAAAGACTTTGGTTGCTTCATTCGCATTGCCTATAAGAAGCTCTTTTCAGAGATACCATGGACTGATGATATGCTCTCAATGTAACTCTTCTGCATCATAGCTAGAGCTTAAGGGTATTTACTCTTGCTGTAATCTCAAACACTACTGGACTGAACGTATGCTACTCCCTGTAACTTGGGTAGCAACTGGCAGTGGCATTGAGTTCCCCTTCTGTACTCTTCTACCAAGCATAACAATGAAACAGTTGATTTTCTGGTTTCATCTCCATTCCCTAGTTCACTGAATGACGTTGAGTTGTATCAGAAAGGAATTTGACTGATAGAAAAGGTGGTAATTTGACAGAGTGGGCTATTTCTGAGAAGTGGAGTTTAACACAGAATAGTCAGGTTGGAAAGGTTTTGATTTCTTGTAATGCCAAGGAGAGCAGATTCACACATTGAGCTGGGGCTGCAGTGCTCTTGCGCTCCAGTGCTCTTAGTGCCATGTCTTCTAATAGCAAAAGCATGGAATAGTACCTTGGGGCTCTCCAGCTGAGCAGGATGGCCACGAGCACAAGTCTCCTCTGCTTCCAGTTGTGCTGGCTGGAAAAGCTACTGCTTCCTGTTGCGTATCACAGCATCTTTGCTGGAGGTGTTGGTCCTCCTGACCCATCAGAGCTCAGCAATCTGCCTGGGTGACCATTTCCTACTCTGGCTCTGTTCACAGAGGCAGGATTAACTAAAGGCCTTTAGATAATGTCTTTACTGACCTAGCTCTTCCTAACATACATAAGCTAGAGATTACTTCCATATGCAGCACATATGGCAAAATCAAGGGGTGCCCAGTAATGGGATGATAATCTTTGGGTCAGAAGAGAAGGTGTGTGCAAGATCTCGTGTTCTGGATGACCACTTAAGTTATTCTTCCCTCCACAAGCCCTACCATCCATTTTGGTCAGATGATAACTTGTCTTTGGAAAATAACTTGTCTTTGGAAGATAACTTTCCTTAGACCCATGCGTGACCATAAGTACTTTGTCCCTCTGTGTCACCTTCCACCTTTCTTTTCACACGTGTTTAAATTGTAAACTTCTTGGAAGAAAGTGTCTCTGTTTTCACAGTGCCAAGCAAAACAAAGCCCTCATCTTGTTCAGGACCTTCAGTTTCTGCTGAAATCGTTAATGAGGTTTTGTGTGAGCCATTGCAAAGTGCCTAGAGACTTCTAGGTTTGCCTACACAGTTGCTATGGTGCATCTTGGCCAAATTGTTGTTTGTAAAGCAATTTTGTCTCTAATATAAAAGGCACTGTATAAAATCAGTTCCTATTATCTTTTCATAGAGAGTTTTCTATCTGAATTGTACATGTGGAAGTGCTGACTGTCTCCTTAAACACTTCCAGATAATAAGGATACATGTTCTTCCACCTAATACGTATCATTACTTCTTATCAAGCAAGGCTTGCTTCATAGCTGTAGAAATAATGTGATTTACTGGCCTCCAGCCAATCAGTTAATTACCTGCTAGTTACTTAAAGCACCAGGGGCTTTGGTTCATTCCAGTGTAAGTTATTAACTTGCTGGTAAAGGATCAGTACCTCATAAATATTTTCTTGAAATAACTTTCCAATGCTGCTGAACTTTAATTATTTTATTATTATTATTTATTCTTATCTATAATAATAAATGTGTGGGGGACAGCTTTAAATTGAAGTCATGTAAGGCAACTATTGTGATCTGAGATACCATATAGCAGCCCCATATCCATGCGTGCAGTGTGTAACTGTGATAGACCTGTTACTTAGGCACCTTCAGGTCTTTGAGAGAACTTCAGTAGTTTTGCATGAACCAGACTGATGGAAGGCTGACTTGTTTTGTCATACTTGGGGAGTTTTGGTGATGTTGTTTTAAAACAAGATCAGGTGAAAAGATCTTAGGCCGGGCTTCGCTTGTGGTAAATCCATTGAGATAATTTACAATAGTTAAAACTGTGGCTGTCTTAAAGTAAGACAGGTAATATCCTCTTTCATCTCTCTTTCTCTTTATTTCATCCCTTCTTTTTGTTTTCTCAGAAGTTGTAAGCCACTTGCTTAAAGTGTGGGAGAACAGATGTAAAAAGCACTGTTCCAGGAAGGAAAAAGCCAGGGCTGTCTTTGCCTGGGAAGCATCCTTTAGGCAGGTTCCGTACCCAACATTAGCCAATAATTTTTCTGGGGCCTTCTTACAGTTTTGACTATAAGGAGTATCTCCATTGGTTAATTGCTTTTGTAGCTCAAGGAGAGAGAAGAGATTCTGTAATTTCTTAAGTCCTAGGCCTCACTTAGATGCCTTATATCTGCTAAATAAACTGATGCACAGGACAGCTAATTTAAGGACAGGTGTTACGTACTGTTTTTGCGATAAGCTGTTACTAACTTCTGTGTGAGCTGAACTACCGGAGAGAACAAATATGCCAAGGTGAAAGGAATTACATTAATCCAGTTTAAGGTGAAAGGAATTACATTAATCCAGTTTCAGCTGTAATGTCAAGTGAAAGGAGAAGTTAAAAGCTTCCAATCAGAGTGGGTAAAAAGGGTTGTTGTTCTTGTCTTGTGATGTTTACATTCATCAGGATGGATGAGGAACCTGGCAAGAGCCTAACATAGTGATTAACCATTGTAAGTGGCTGGCCAGCTACCATAATTTAGAAATGGTCCCACTTAGTGGAATTTGTCAGGACCAAATCTGCTTGACCTTGGGTTGTTAATATGGGTTTGGATGGTGGCTGAAAGACTGGGTGAAGTAAGACAAGGGGACAGAGAAGAACTTGGTCTGCCCAAGGCTCTGCCATAGTGTGTAGTGATACTATGAAGAGAGCAGGCATCACAGGAGCAGTGCTAGGAGAGATACTGAGGAGTGCAGTGCTTGTTCTCCTGCCCTGCACATTCTTGCTGCCTTCAGGAGAAAAGTTGCTGTACCCAAAGCTACCTGTGATGAACTGGTATCTTTTGTGCTGTCCTGCTTTCTTCCTTTTGTGCAAAAAGCCTCATCTGAGGTCGCATGGTACTGCATGGTAGATATATGCACACAGAACTTCTCCTGTTGTGGGAGTTCAGCAGCCAAATAAGAAAGAACAGCTCAAAGATGGGAGCAGGTGTAGAGACGAATTTTGTTGTCTCAGTTTGCATAGGCTGGCTAAGCTAGGGACATAGGTGATTGTCCTCCTAATGAGTGCCAAAAGGAAAACTAGGTTTGTATCACTGCTGAGAGGTTGTAACTGAGAAATAAACACCAAAGCAAAGCAGCTTTAGCTGAAAATTGGATTCTCAGCAGCAGGAAGTGCCTGATCTGATTTTTTATACCTTTTTTTCCCTAATACTTGGGCGGGCTGTTTCTTTCTTTGTCTCTCTTCTTTTTCCTTTTCCCCTCCTTCCCTCTGATCCTCTGATTTCCAACCCTCTTGGGTCTACCAGTTGGTCTCTCTTTGCCTCCAGACCTGGAAGGAACATTCTGCTGCAGTATAGAAGCTACAGCTTCTTTTATCTTGTGTGCTGTGCTTATCTGACTTGTGCATCTCAGAGCAAAACTGATAAAGACTGCTAAAACAAGATGGTCATTTTCAGTCTTTAACAGCTTATCATCTTTAATAAAGTCTCATGAAAGAACTGTGTGTTTAGTTATCTGGTGATTTATAGGAATGCTTATGAATAAAATCTATCAAGTTATGCCTGATTTTGTAATATTATTCAACTTCTCTCTTTTGTCTGACTTAAGTCTATGTAAACAAAGGGATCACAGAAGAACAGCATGTTTGTGCTTGTTGAAAATCAATTGGCATGAACCCTTCGTGGTCCCCACGTTATGTGGAAGCACAGAAAATTATTGTGGTTTTGTTCCTTTTGTACCAGCATCGGTCAAGATTTAAAGCCAAGATCTAACCCATCTGCTTTGTATCAGATGATTCGAACAGTCTGTGGAACAGTATAGGAGCTGTTGTCACAGAATCATAGAATAGTTTGGGTTGGAAGGGACCTGCAAAGGTCATCTAGTCCAAGATGACTGCAATGAGCAGGCCCATCTTCAACTAGATCAGCTTGTCCAGAGCCACATCCAGCCTGGCCTTGCAGGCAGTAGAGTGTTCATATGTGTGTCATCGGAGGGGAAGAAAAAAGAGAAAACTGATGTTGTCATGCCTAACTAATATTTTTTTGCCCCAGTTTTTATGCAGGTCATGGGTGAGCAGATTGCTAGGTTTAAATTCCTACCTGTTCAGAGAAGTACATACCCATCCATGGAGGATGGGCCCCTTCCAGGTTTTGAGTACTTGCCCCCATGTGGTTAAGCTGATGGGCAGTAGGTTAGGATAGATAGAAATAAGCTATTTGTGAAGTAGAGTGGCTAGTCAGATGAAGATTAGACTAGTCTGATAAAATAATTTCAAATATCTATTTAGAGAAACAAGGAAAGTCGTCAAGTATAGGAAGATAAAAGCCATGTGAGATATCAACTTTTTTTCCTATGCTTCAGTGAACAATTGAGATTACACAGAAATGTCAGTAATGGAGTAACTGGTTATGTTTGTTTATAATGCTAATGCATTGATGTTCTATTTCTTCACTTGCAGCTGCACTGAGAGCTTGTGCTGATGGAGGTGCCAATCGTCTCTATCACATCACAGAAGGAAGTCAGGACAGGTACGTTAATAGTAAACGTGAAGCTGTTGAAGTCATCTCAATGGAAGTAATGTATGGAGGAGCAGTTACTGAAGCAGCTGCCTGCTCTGTGTGTGCATGGTACTTTAACAAACTGTGGCAGGCAGCATAATATTTTCTCCACATTAACTTCTATTCCCAGCCACACTTTTTAAAAGCACACAGATAGCCTCAAATACCTTTTTTCCCTAAGCCCACTGGTCTTTTTTCCACTTGAAATCTCTGCTCTAGGACTGTCGTATTTTATACATCCATCAGAGCTAGGCCTTTGATGCAGCCTCAGAAAAAACTTGCTGTGCCCTTAGCAAGGGTTGACTAGAGGAACATGTGATGCCTCTTGCCTAGAGCTGAAACAAAGTATATCCTCTTCATTCTTCTTGGGAGGCCTTAGAGGAAACCTGCTTTGTCAAGTGAGATGGGTAATAAACTAGGTCATTTTGAATTGTTTCTAAATAAGCATCAGGGCATAGGACGTGAGTAAAGGCAAGTGCAGATGTTGTCTATAAATGTATATGCTGGGTGAGGAAGTATAACTGAAAGGAGAATATGTTCTTGTTTTCTGTAATGCCCTTTAAATTATAAATGATCCTAGGTTTCTGCCCTGGAAGTGTTGAGTTGGGTTTGTGATGCTAAATACTGCATTGAAGTCCTTTCTCATTTCTTTAGTGGAGCCATGGAACGCTGTGTGATCTGAGGTTATTAAGGGTCTTTTTTGCATGTCTTTAGGATTTTCAGTTGTTTTGAGCAGGAATTCATAAATAAATTGCTTAATAAAAGAAAATAAATGAATAAAGCTGACTTTCAGGCAAAGGAATGAGACAGGTATTTGGTAGAACTTACAAATGTATGAACAGTTTTGTTCATGCAGCAGAATCTGACACGGATTTTGTGTTTCATCTCCTGGCAAGTGTATGACAGAGGCCAGGGAAAGCTCAGTTTCTTCCTGTCCTTCAGAGTAAAGAGCAGAGTTGGAGAGGAAGACTGTAGTCTTAAAGTAAAAGTTAACATTTCTTTCTTTGTCACCTATGAGAAGTTTGATGGCTGAGTTCTACTCCTGCTAAAACCAAGAGTGGAGTCTGTCAAGCACTACTAACTGCTGTAGTAGTATTCCTTCAGTAATCTTCTATTTCTCTTTTCCTAGTATTTGCTAACAGAGCCATGCACAACGTAATCTTGATTTCAAACAGAAATGTGATTGACTTACAGCAAGTAGTTCTCTCTAATATCTGATAATGGTGATGCTTTCCGAAGAACAACATTTTAGAGCTTTCATTTTACCTCCTCCTGTAACTCATTCATCTCTTCTGCACACCTTTATGTTCATATTAAATAAATATAATTCAGGGGAAATGGATGATTATACCTTGACTGACTAGCTCTTTCAGTTTTGCATACTTGGCCCTTGGAGTATTCTTTCTCTGTCTTTCTTCTTCTCATCCTAATTGCTTTGGGTAGGTATATTTTACCTTCAAAGTGATTCTTTTGAAGCAAAAAAAAAAAAAGACCTGCATAATTTTGATTTTTGTCTTCAAAGAAATCATTCTGCTGGAAAGAATATTCATTTACTTCTCTCAAGTATTTTCCCTTAAATTCCCTGTCATTAAAGAGCTTTCTGCTCAGGCTCTACTCACATGCTGATCATTTTTTAATGCTTCCGTAACCTTCTGTTTAAAACTATTTTATATGAAGCCCTGATACCTAATTGTGTTGTATCAAAACCTAAAACCTATAGTCCTTTAATTCTAGAGAGATTACTCTATCTGAGAGAGATATATAAAGAAGTTGATTGATATTTTGGACTTGATGCTCAGTGACACCAAAGTGTGGGAAGAGTCTTTTGGAATGGGAATAAATGACAACATTCTGGGGAAAGGTCAGCCGGAAATATAGCACTGTTAGAGGGGTGTCTTCCTCTGGAGATAAGAATTTGTTGCAGTTTCGAAGGATCAAATCCATTTCCAAATCCTAGAAAAATGTAGTGTAGGGCTAGAAATGACCTCAGGAGATCCATCCTTCTTCCCCTCTGCTTCAAGGTGAAGGCGTATTCCTGCTGCATACCTAGTTAGTTGGTTCTTAGAATTCTTCAAGTGGGAGTGCCCCCCCACATCTCCCTTTTCTCTGCCTTAGGCTAAAATATGCCCAGCTTGTTTGGTCTTTCTTCACTGGTCATCTTTTTGCTTTTATTGGCCTCTCTTCAGTTACTTCGTAACTATATCTTAAAGCGCTGTGGCTGAAGCTAGGCAAGATGCTCTACGGGAGACTTACCCAGTGCTGAACAGTTTTATAACTTGCTTCTCATGTTAAGACCGTCTATGCTGTTGAATGAAGAGCAGCAAGAGTAGACTTGAGAGTCCCACATTTCCTGCCTCCATAATTTTCCTGTTTTCTCCATCGTGTCTTGACTTGTTTCTGTGCTGGAGTGGTTCATCTATTCCCATCAAGCAAAGGAAGCTCTCCCCTTCCTCTCTAGAACTGTGCAGGCTGGCTTAGCAGTGTGACTTCCGGTCATGACATTAATCTCTGTAGTAGTTATATATCTTCCTTTATGCTTGTGGTGTCATTTTTATGATGAGTTTGATTGGTTTTCCTATTAGTCTCCATAAAAACTAGCTTAAAAGCATACCTTAACTGCAATTATTCTTGCTTAAAAGCAAACAAACCCAAGAAAACCTTTGTTTTTGTAACTACTGATGAGGAGGAATTGTGCTGGTTATTTTCAATGATGTATTAAAACAAATGCCTTCTAGAGCAGGAGCAGTAGGATGAGTAGCCAAAAGGGCAGGATAATTTTCCTTAGAGAAGCCCATCCCTGGGAGCTGTCAGTGCTGGGGACAGATGAAAGGCAGCAGGGAAGAAGAAATGGGCTCCTGTGCCCTGCTGCATTTCTCTTGCTGACTTTGCAGCCCAGAAAGGTTATTTAGATTATGTCTTTTCTTTATTAATGTCAGTTCCCACTCAAAAATAAGGATTGTTGCTAAACCCTTCTTGTTTGCTAAACATTTGCAGCTAATGAGAGTTAAGGGTGAGTTACTGATCTTTAGGGGATTTGTTTTGCTCTGCCTTATTCTGCCTGCCTTGCCTACCCTGTTGTGTATTTCCTTGAAACCCTGTGAAGCACTTACCCACTTCAGCTAGGTTGTTGCTTATCTGTATCACACTACGGCGACTTCTTTCTCAACACTTTCTGATTAAATCTTAAGGCATTGATTAACCTGTGTGTCACTCGCTTGGGGGTATATGAAGGTGAAGATGCATTGAAAACTATCATTGTATTGGCACCTGTAAAAGCAGTCATTAGAATTTGTGTCTCAGCGGCTGTTTTCTAGAGAGGTGTCAAATACATCGTGTACTCAGGTTTTGTAACACGAAGAGCTTCAGGTTAGAGGGGTGCAGCGAGCCCTGTAAGAGGGAGGATAATACTATCATAAATACTGGCTTTCTGGGGTTCTGTTTAGTATTTCACTGTGGCAGACTTACTACATGAGGTGGATTGCTTACAATCACTAAGAACATCACTTTTGCTATCCTTCCAGTTTCTTTCTGTGGACAGTATAAAGGCAAAGAGTAGCAATGAAACTGAAAAGCGGTGGTATATTTTGGTGTTGCGTTTTCTACATGTAAAACATACATGAGGTGAACTTAAGTGGTGCATGAAAATGCAGTATACTGCGTTTACAACTGCAAATGCTATTACTGTATAGTTCTTCTCGGTACTGGACATGCAGGGAGGCGGCCCCACAAAGCTCTACGTATGTGTTTGGAAATCGGGAACAAACTCCATAAACACTTCCAGTTCATGCAGCTGCTAAAGTTCAAACATGGACCTGAAAAAAATCATTTGGGAAGCAACTCCTCTTCAGGAGTACAGATTGCTGCATGAAGTTTGTCTTTTGATGACACCCCTCCACCCCCAAGATTCTAAATAAGCCATAGCTATTTAATCAAAACCAACCAAGGGTACTGGTTATACAAGGTGATGCTACTTTAACTTGGATTTAACAGACTATTCTGTGTCCTAAGCTTTGTGTCGAGAAGGTGCAGTGGAAAACAGAGGTCTTAATTGTATAGCTTTTACAGCTTACACTTACGGAGTTTTGTATCAGAGAATAACCGTAGGCATATGACAAATGTTTCAATGGTGACTACTCTTGAGGAGTTTCCACATGCCTGGAAATGGTTTCCAGGATTAGCTACTCCATTGCCTTCCCTGGAATTGAGATAGGGCTAAGCAGCCCGTAGTTCTCAGAGTTCTCCTTCTTGCCCTCTTGAAGACAGGAATGATGTTTGCTCTCCTCCAGTCTTTGTGTGTTTCTGCCAGTTGCCGTGATTGCTAAAGGATTGTCAAATATGGCCTTGCAATGACATCTGCCAGCTCCTTCCACACTCATGTGCATCCCATCTACGCACATGGATTTATATGTGGCAGTTTACTTAAGTATTCCCTGACCTGATCCTTTTCCACCAAGAGTACATCTTCCGTGCTCTAGTCTTTCCCCCTGTCTCTGGTGCCTGCGATTCCTGCGGGCTTGTCTTGCTAATAAAGACTGAGGCAAAGGTGGCTTTCAGTACCTCATCCTTTTGTATTTTCTGTGTAACCAGGTCCCCTGTCATGTTAAGCAATGGGCCCACGTTTTAACTAGTCTTCCTTTCATCGCCTATGTACTAACAGAAGCCCTTCATGTTTTCTTTGGCATCCCTGGCCTAACTTCATCCATACCCAAGCAAAGCTCTGTGCAGTCTACCTGCTCTCTCCTGTGAAGGGCAACTGCTCCTCATCATCTTCCCATCCTGTCCTTCCTAAAAAGTCTACATCCCCTCATGGTAACACTCCATCCATGTTTCCTTGATCCCACCAAGACTGTAGCTCTGCAACTGCACACAGATCTCTGACTCATCATTATTTTCTGCCATGCTGAATGCATTCTCCAGGGCTTTATTTTGCCTCAAAACTTTGAAAAGGAAGCAGTAGGCTTAACCTCTGAATAGGAAGACTGAGCTAGTGTAACTTCCATGAGGAAAAGTAGTTGCATATTTGCTGGTGTAAAAGGTGGAAAGATGACTCGTAGTGAAACTGTCTGTGTATTTTATGGCTTCATGCATGCATTTTCGCAATTACTGAGGATTTGTAGTGCCAATTGACCAGCCATCTTTTCTTCCTTTGGTTGGCTAGTTCAGTTGTCTATTATGACTTACACTGAACTTGCCTAATCTTAGAAATCACTGCCTGTGTTGTCAATATAATCAAAAAAGAAACAGCTGGGCAGCAGCTAGCAATGCCCATATGTAAAATGAGATCTTTTGTCTTGTTATTCTCTCCTGAATAACCTTCTCCTCATGGAAAAGTAGATCCCTAATAGGATTACAGAGTGAGAAATTCATATATACTTCACCGTGTTCTATATTGGATTAGAAATAGGGTACTTATGAAAGTAATTAGCCATTGATGCAGCTTAATGTAGGATTGAGAGGAATTCTTTGCTTGAACTCTTCGGATTAAACTGGGTATTGTTTTTAAGCTATCTTGTGTTCAGGCAAAATTTAGCGCATTGATGCAGAAAATATTGAATGAGATTTTCAGAGTACAGTGTCGTACTGGAAGACTGCAATGGCTTTCTCTTGTCTTTGAAATCTATCCATTGTGTGTTTGGGGGAGGATGTGAGAGCGCTATACATGTGAAGGTTTTGCTTTACGAATGTTGGTGTAAGGATATGTTTCAGTAATGTTACAAAAAATGATATTGGCCTCAAATGTGAGGTCAGAGCTATTTGAAACGGCTTTCCCATTGCTGCTGCTGGTGAGGAGTTCTGTGAATTGAGGGTTTGCATTCTGAAGGCCAAGAAAGCTGAAAGCTAAGACCGTGCTTTGTTTGTGAAAGGGCTTAAGGAATTCTTTTACATCGGACATTTTTGCTTGACCTAAGAACTGTAGCAGTGTTCAGAGATCAAAATCGGGATCTTGAGTTTATCCTAATCAAATCTGCAGGAGTGTTCAGGAAGCCCATCCCTAACCACAGTCAGGTCCTTTAGGGAATACCCTGACCTGGGATCCGTTTTTCAATCCTAGCTTACTTTAGAAAGCAGCCAGGCACCAACAAATTTCAGAAAACCAAAGCAACCCGTCTCTCAGTGTTTGGAAAGATGAATCCATTTGAAATTACCTACTGTGTTTATTTCAGGTAGTGCAGATGAGAAACTTTAAGATACGTTCTGATCATCTAGTTTTTGGCTTTTTTCATTTCTATCTTCAATTTAATGACTTTCACTTGATTATGTTTTCAAATACATTTGTATTCCAGTAGCCATGCACTGTAAGTACAATTCAGAGCTTGTTTCAGAAACCATCAAGTGTGGAGATATTAAGAGATACTCATAGATTCAGTCCTCAGTTTAACCAAAGATTAGCTTCCTGTACTGGGAAGTGTTTCCTGAAAGGGCAATAACATCACGAGGCGTATCAGGCTTATTGGGTCTCTGAATCAAATGCTCACAGAACTGATGAGAGGTGAAAGTCATGGGTGCTTTTTTACACTGCTGGGTTCCTCTTGATATTAGACAGAAGCATAAAGCCAGATTCAGGCATATGGCTTTTTCCTGGAGTTGACTACATCACTGTAGTGCTTTATTTCTATTCAATTCGTCATCAGATGCTATAAAAGAAACATCTTGGAGTTACATAGCTGTGGTTTGGATTTAAGTCAGAATTTTAGGAGGGGCAGAAGCACTGTGTTTTGCAGATCACACAAAGTGGACATACATTTTGAGGGGGACATCAGCAACCAGCCGCAAATGTTGTTTCAGCTCGGTTTACTTGGAGGTGCTTCTAATTATAGTTACTACTATATTCCATAAACCATAACAGGAAACAGAAAAGGGCTTTCCCCTCGTTTCCTCAATCTGTAGCAGATTATCATCTAATTAAAACACGTGGGCTTATAAATATCAGCAGAATTTAGTTGAGATTAAATTACTCTTGAATTACTTATGTTGAATTCCTGTTGCTTTTGCTAGCCAAGATGGAAACTGTAGAATGACAATAACATTTACACTGTGTGTATGTGGAAGCATACATGTCTCATTTCTTTTAATTTGGGAGACGCTGCAAGTAAGTTACTCCCTTAGTACAGGACCATGCTTTCTTCACAAGAGAAGAGTTAAAAAAGAAAAGCACTCTTCGGTAGAACTTCTGGATATGATTCACAAGTGGCAGAGGCAGATGTACCAGGTTTCATCTCAAGTGAGAGTATTATCCACTGGTTAAAATGGAGAACTGGGAATCAAAACCTTTGTTTTGTTCCCAGTTTGCTCACTGAGCAAATCATCTCAGATTCTCAGTCACCTTTAACATGTGGGTAGATACCCTTAAGAAGGGCTAAAATGCCACCCTTTTTCATCTGGTCTCATCAGAGTTTCTGATAATTCCTTGTAAAAAGCTGAACCTATAAAAGGGATGGGTATCATTCCTCCTAAAATCAGTATTTAATGAGGAATACTAGGTCCTAGGTGGAGGCAGACTTGATCTCCATGAGCACTTCAAGGAGATGGGAAGGACGAGGACAAAAGTCTGGCTAGATGGAGTGATGGGGAAATACAAAAGAGATGGACGGCTTGTTCAGACAGACACCAGGTCTCCTGGCTGCCAGTGAGCTGCTCTGCCCATAATACTGTTCTGTCCCAGTAAGAGCACCAGAAGCCAAGTTATAATTCCCAGTCAGGGAAATAAGAGGTCACAATTTGTCCAGAGCAGTAATTCAGGGTGGGGGAAGGAAAAGAAGTGGCTGAGGAAAGGAGAATATAGGGACACTTACAGTGAATCCCAGGTCTCTTAATCAGAGGGCTTGTATTGCTTCAGCTGCTTCTTCACATAGCTGTATCTGTGCCCCAAGTGTACTGTAGGTAGAGAAATCACTCCGTCTGGGTGATTTCTGGCTTTATGACATGGTAAAGATCATTTATGGCCACCCCAGTGCTAGAAGTTAGGACTTTGTAGTGATAAAATACCCGTGCATTGAGTCACATCAGCTTGGAAGAGAGTCCTGAGCTGGCCTAAGAGCACTCTGCACTTTATAATGGCTTGGTTTGTTGTGCCTAAGGAGTAATTCTAGGATCCAGGAAAAGCTGGCTCTGTGTGTAGTGTTAGGATGAAATGTATGCCCTTGTTTCTTTTGGATCTCTGAATATCACTAGAAATTAAGGATTAGGCAGGCAATGCTTGCTTTTATGGAGCAATACTTTTTACAGGTGTTTGGGGCAGGCTGGGGAGTGGGAGTTTTCCTGTATCTGAAACAAAGCGAAGCTAGAAAGTTCCTGCACGCCTCAAACCAGGCTGGGGTTTTGCTGCAATAGAACTTGTCATTTAAGATGTAAACCACGAACTTTATAATGAACATGGCATGAACAATCTTAGCTTTGAAAGAAGCTTGTTAAGACTGCGAAAATGAGCATTCAGTCTGGGAGCATAGAAATACATGTGCCAGCAGTGCCTTAAAACGAATGTATGTTAATAAATGTCCTTGAAGTTGACTGATCTGCACTGTTACCCTTGCTAGTGCTACAGCACCTCTTCGCTTTCCGAGCTGTTTCTTTCCTTCATAGTCTAGAGAACTCCTGGAAAGTGCGGGTATAGTCCCCTCCAGGTAACTTGGTATTACAGACTGCTACATAATGGGGCTGAACACAAATAACCACCATAGATAACTTAGATTAGCTTTTTGCTGTCTCTAAAATGCTCTTTCAGTAAGCTTATTAGTGATTGTTGGAGCGTAAACATATTCTGGGTGTTTATTTCTTGGTTTTCTTTCCTATTCTCTTTCTTCAGTAGCCTCTTCTCTTTTTACAAACATGCGCAAGGCAGAAGTCCTGACTTTGAACAATTAGCATTCAAATGGACACCTTTATTTTGAGGAGAGATGATTGTATACTTCAAATCTGTTTCAACTGAGTGTTAGTGAAGCCAGTAGCTTGCAAATGGGGGACTTTATGCATTATAGACTATAATGAGAAGAAAAACTTAAAAATATAAATCCATTTTTCTTTAAACTATTTTTCCTAGGTCTTCTGCCAAGATTTGGTTTTAAATCTAAATGTATTCCAAGCGTGTCTCTGTTTTACAAATGGACTCTTTCAGCTTTTCATTTTAAAATGTTTTGTGCCCCAGTTTTCACAGAAAATGCTATCAAGAACAAAGGACTGTGTTCTCAAACTCTGATCAAGCCTACTTATTACAGTTGATAAATGAGAATAGTTTAGGGCCAAGCGATGAGTATTATGGGCCTCTTCTGATGAGGACAAGCCAAGGAGCAAAACCGCAGCACCAGTTGCAAAGCCATCCATGTGAAGGGCTGAGCATTGATTTGGACTAAGTAAAGTAGGCAGGAAGCTCTAAAAATTCCACAATTGAAGACACGAGGGTTAACCTTTGCTAGAAAGTTAGAGCCCTGGGACATTATCGAGCCAATTGTGTTCTGCTGCCAGAAATAACTTGCTCAAGCATGTGGATAATGTTTACAGTGGTACCTCCAAAGCTGCTTTTGGATACGTTTATGTTCAGGAAACTCCAGTCTTCTCCTTCAACTCATAGTTCATGTAAAAATCACACCCCTGGGTATGCATGTGCCTCTGCAAGCCACAAGCTGCCTGCCTTATTTAGGTACCAGTCGGGGCTTTAGTTTTGCAAAATACATAGAATCATAGAATCATAGCATAGTTAGATCATCCAGTTCCAACCCCCCTGCCATGGACAGGGACACCTCACACTAAACCATCCCACACAAGGCTTCATCCAACCTGGCCTTGAACACTGCCAGGGATGGAGCACTCACAACCTCCCTGGGCAGCCCATTCCAGTGCCTCACCACCCTAACAGGAAAGAATTTCCTCCTTAGATTCAATCTAAACTTCCCCTGTTTAAGTTTTAACCCGTTACCCCTTGTCCTGTCACTACAGTCCCTGACGAAGAGTCCCTCCCCAGCATCCCTATAGGCCCCCTTCAGATACTGGAAGGCTGCTATGAGGTCTCCACGCAGCCTTCTCTTCCCCAGGCTGAACAGCCCCAACTTCCTCAGTCTGTCTTCATACGGGGTTGCTCCAGGCCCCTGATCATCCTCGTGGCCTCCTCTGGACTTGTTCCAACAGTTCCATGTCCTTTTTATGCTGAGGACACCAGAACTGCATGCAATACTCCAGGTGAGGTCTCACAAGAGCAGAGTAGAGGGGCAGGATCACCTCCTTCGACCTGCTGGTCACGCTTCTTTTGATGCAGCCCAGGATACGGTTGGCTTTCTGGGCTGCGAGCGCACACTGCAGCCGGCCCGTGTTCATTTTCTCATTGACCAGCACCCCCAAGTCCTTCTCTGCAGGGCCGCTCTGAATCTCTTCTTTGCCCAACCTGTAGCTGTGCCTGGGATTGCTCCATCCTAGAAATCAGGTTTGGGGTTTGTCTGAGGGTTTTATATGCACTTGGTGAATGAGGGGAAGATTCTATGCAGGCTCAGCAGAGCTGTTAGCACAGGGCTTTGTGTGTTGGGTTTGGTTGGTTTGGTTTTTGTTTTCTATCTTTTTCAGTGCTACTGAGTTTTTCTCATTAAATGTCACAACACAGGAATAGATACGGCCTGTGCTCGCCAAATAGGGACTCGGATTACCTTTTGTGCAGATTCAAGATCTTCTGTTGACTTAATTGAGAAGTGATTAAGCTATAAATGTCTAAGCAATTACACCCTCTCCATACATTGCCCTGAATTCTTGCAATGCAATTAATGCTTGATGTGATGCATCCCTTCTCTATGGTGATTGCAAGCAGGGAAACTGCCACAGCAACTGGATACTGTTCCAACAGCCTATGAAATGGATGGAGCAAGAATGAGACTCTCACTGCTACTTTGTCAGTTACCGTGTCTTCCAGAGACTGGGACACAATCCGTTTTTATCCCTTGTGCTTTAAAAGAAATACAACCAAACCACTTTTAGCTGTGTAAATGGTGTTTGAGCATCTATTGCTCTGATTTCAGATTTGGAGGCAGCATTGGCTATAGTTGGAAATAGTTACTGCTTATTGTATTTGGAAGTATTTTGTGGTGCCCACACAGTGATCAGAACATTTAGAATAGATTTTGGAAGTGGTAAGACCAGGAATGAAATTCATCCTATAGGAATACATTGTTCTTGGACTTGTAACTCTAGAGGGGTATCCCACCTACACACGCTGCTTGACTCTCAAGCTTCCTGGCTCTCCCTGGTTGGTAAGAAACTCCAGCCGAAAGAAGTTTCTTCTTTCTATTAAAATGAAGCTGAGCAGCCCCTTCCAGGTATCTACATCACGTGGCTAATGTGTATATAAGATGCTTTGGATCAGACAGAGTACACGTGTGTGTGCCGTTTGCTCTGTATTTCCTTCATTGTGGCTTTAGGTATTTTGATTTCTGTATAAAAGTTGCCTGGAATATAAAAAATAATAGAAGCAGTAAATAATGATATAGCTGTTCCTCTTAATTCATTCATTATAAGCACTATGGATAAAGAGTGACTAACTTAAGGCAGTGTAAGGGATTTGCAGCTTGAGACTGGATTAACTCATTAGTGTGGAGGGAGCTAATAGGATGCCAGTGAAGAAGATGGATAAAGATCAGCAGGTTAGAAAGGGTATATTTTTAGAGTGCTTGATATGTGACACAATGACACAGTGGGTACCGATGGCAGAGGATAAAAGGCTGTGCCTTTGGAGCTGGCTGTCTTTTTCTCCAGCATAAAGGGGAGATGGGTATTCAGGTGTAGCTCAAAATACTTGGTAAAATATTTAGTGAGGATAGTGAGATTTTGAGGTTGGCTTTTTTTTGGTGGTGTTGTTTTCCCTGCAATTGGTGTGTGTTACAAGTCCAGTGACATCTTTCAGAGCACTGGACATCCAGCTGTGGACCAGAGCATTGAGTGAGGGGCCTGTGGTTGTCATCCCCTCTGTGCAGAAGGGAAGTCATTCTGCGATAGCTTGAACACATATATTCACTGAAGCAACAGCACTCTGAAAATCTCTGTTTCTCTATCAACAGGGCTTTTTCTTCGGTGTTTAGGAGGGTTGAACACGTTAGGTGACAGTTGGCACAGGCGTCATCTAAAGAAAGCAAAATTGGAAGGGAGGGACAGAAACAGTACAAGGGAAAGGATGGGGAAGGAGTGAAAATGTTTGTGATGCTAAAGCTGAAAAGGAGAAAAAGTCTCTGGAATAAGCCTAGCTAATAACTCCAGTAGAACAACAGCTATTCTGTCACATGAAAGAAAGGAGGGAAGGCTCTGTAGTAGTAAGGGCAAATGATGTGATTTGCCTCGGCAAGTTCCAGCAGTATCTGTGGGAGGATTGATGCTTTCTAATTTTACAAGCTGCGGCAGGCGTGTTAAATGCCAGTGACAGATCAAATTGGATTTGTGTGCATTAAGGTAGTTTGAGTGGTGAGGGAAAGACAGACTGTCCCCAAAATACAACTGAAAAAGAGGCAGTACACGATTCAGCGCCGTTTTTTGTGTTAAAGCCTCATCTGCGAGCTTTGACAACAAGTACTTTTAATTAAGGAAGTGACAGATGTGGGTGTCAATATCTCTTCTGTCTGATGCTTTTAATTTTAGGAGAAAAGAAAACTGTGCATGGGTGATGTTGGGGCGGTTTTGTACAGGAGGGAATCGTGTGAGGAGCGTGTGGATTGATTGCGTGTTAGCTCTCAGAGGGAATTCTCAGGATGATGAAGACTCTGTTTTGAGGAGTTAACATTGCTAGCAAGCAAGTTGCTGAACCCGCGCCCAGTCTGCGAGCATCCACTCTGATTGGCACCGAGGGGCCAGCATTGATCCATCATTCGAAGCTTTGCAGCAAAGCAATGAAAGCTATTGCACGGGCCGTGGTTCCGCCTCTCATCTTGTGAAGAGGTTGTGCTCTCAGATTTCCTTCTAGAGTCAAAGCGTTTCAGATTGAAGAGCAGTTTGTGACAAAGACAGGAGCTGGAACTGTGCTACGCTGTCACTGGGCTTGGTGAGATACTGATGTTTCTGCTGGCTTAAACAAACAGGAATTACATGGGCAAATCCCTTCTTCTTTCCTTACGCCATCTTCTCTGCCCCACAGTGAAAGTAATAGGGAAGAGCATCCGTGATCATGTTTACTGTAATGAGCCTGTCCCCTGGGGAGACACTTGTGGCACCTTTTAACGTTAATCTAGTATTGATTTCTGAGTCTAACTGATACGCTCTAACTCTTGTTCATTAAGTGACCACATGCAGGGTTCTCATGTTTCGTGTGTTTCCCATAGAAACCTATGCATTTGATTAAATTCAGCATTTCAGGAAGTGTTTCCTGGCAAAGCAGTGTTCTAACATCATGTTGCAAGCAGGGTCCCAAGGTCACAAACTACTTTCAGAGGTTAATGAAGTCTGAAAGAAAGGTATTCTGTTGTAATTAAATAGTAATGAATGAGAGGCCAGGAATATTTGGTCTATAATGGAGTACCATGAGGCAAAGCCAAAATCATCTGCAAATTTATCATTTTATTTCGTATTCTATTATAAAATACCCTTGGGTGTCAGTGCAATTTTTAGTTTCCGACTTGCCTGTGACAGAAGAGGGATTAAGTGGTCAGCGCTGTCATGCATATATGTGATGGTAATACGCCTCGGGAGGGGCTTTGGGAATGTTAATAGCATTCCCGACATGCTGAAGAGGGCTTTCATCAGGAGAGTGATGCCTTCCGCATTCTGCAGGATCTCATTTCTAATCAGAGTGGAAAGTGCTTTCTTTGCCGTGCTCACACTGGAACAGGCGCGGCAAGTTTTGACTTCTTTCAGTAGCGCCAGCAGAAATACAATCATGTTCATGACCCTGTTTAAGAGCTCATCAAAATCTCCCTTTTCGTTCTTGTGCTTCTGGGGTTTAATATTTCAGCATGTTCAAGTGGGTTAGACAGGATCCTGGCACCGGGCCACAGGCAAGTTTTCAATACACATATAGATTTTGCTTCATTCCCCCCCAACCATCATTGTAAATTAGCTGATTCAAATGCTCATAGACTGCCTTGCTCCACTCTTACCTGAAGAGTGAATGATTTTAATCTCTGAACATACAGGACAGACGCATGGGTTACCAATAGTTTGTAGCTTTGATTCCTTACTTCTGTGTTTGAAAAGTAATTATTTTAACTTTTTGTTTCATCCAAAAGCTGCATTTGGAAACTGTTTTCCCCACCTTGTGGAAGAAAGGGATGGGGAAAACTGCTTGTACTTGTTTGTTCTTGGGCCAGACAAAGCACAGTTATCTAGGAGCATCATAGCACCTAGGAACTGCATTTTGTAAAATCCTGTAAAAGCTGAGACTCCATCTAAAAGGAAAGGAATCCTTCTCACTGAAAAGAAATCACTCTTTGATTCCACAGCCTGGCCTTTGGAAAAGCTGCATGGGTGCACTGATGGCTCACAGCCTGCCCTTCTTGGGCCTTGGACCTCCATGGCTAGGAGAAGGGGATTTTGTGTTCGCCACCTCCCTCTCTACTGTGGGCTTAGGTAAGGGAGGTGCTGCTTTAGAAAGCTGCGATGCCACATTGCCAGAGACTGGTGATGGGGTCCTGCCAGACTGCTGCAGTGTGGCTTGCCCCAGCCATTGTTACCTAGAGCAGGTGTGCTGCCCTTCCCTGAGTGCACTGAGCTCAGTTTGAAGGTGGGAATGGTCACAAATCTCCAGGCCTTTCTATCAGCATGTAAGTCCCAGTTCCTGTTTGTTACTAGCTGGCTGGCTGTAACTGGCTGGTCCAGGCTTGTTTTGCACCTGAGCTTAACCAGGTATTTAACAGCCTAGGACTTCGGGGATGGTTTTGCTTACAGTGAAATGGAGTTCTCTGTTAATCTGCAGGATTTCAGACTTCCCGTTTCTCTCTGAGGACAATTACAAAAGTAACTTCAATGAAAGTTTTTCTGTCATTCCAGTAAAGTGGGGGCCTCTTACTTCGTTATCAGGCAGATGGGTCTGTTCCTCCCAACTTTACATGGCTTACATTAACCTGTGGATTAATGACCTGCTGCCATTAAAGCATGTGGAAAAAATTATCTTGCAGTGAATTGGAAGGAATGGGCCACATGGGCATCCAGAACCTCACTCTTCTACGAGACGATGTCTCTTAATGATGGTTACATTACATCATGTCACCTGTGGTGGTCTTTGGGCTGCTCCTAGAGCATCTCAATACACACTAATTCCAAGTGTCTGATACTCAACTCATCTGTGTCCTGGCTTTTCCAAAGCACTTCCAGTGCTGCATCCAGTCAGTTCTCCTTTCCCTTCTTGTAGCATAAATGGCTGCAGACAGCAGTAGGGATACCAGACCTCTGAATGTCTTCCCTGAGGAACAACTGCTATCACTATTTATGAAGGGAATAGCTGTTAATAAGAGCTCATCATGGCATTTGTATTACTTATAGGTAGACCTGTGTCCTTAACATCTATTTCTGTTTCTATAAGAAAAGTTAATTAGGGTGTTGAAAAGATTAAATGAAAGTGGTAGTGCAGTAATAGATCTTAGTAGGATAGCAGTTAAGGGGTTTATAAATACATTTTTAATCATAATTAATTGTGAAGTTGATACAGGGAGTATTGTTAAAACCTTCTTATAATATACAGGGCACCAACAGCATCAGAGTTTACATTAAAAGTTGGGGGGGGTTTTTTCAGCCACTCTGCTTGATGTGAAATTACTTGTACAGAGCCCGAGACAAGGGGCTCTTTGCACTATTGGTGCTACTTACTGAGAACGAGGTATTTTCTGTCTGAGCATTTTTAGCCCAAACAGACAAAAAAGGGGAAAGGAGGAGCATTGGAGAGGAGAGATTGAGAAGAGACAGCTCTCTAATATCATGTGTTTGTAATGTTTCTAATGCCTCAGTTGTGTGCAGTTTATTCTGTGATTGCCATTTATGAGCAAGCACTAAATCTATACATTGACCTGTTTGGATTTGATATGTCAGGTAGGTAGTTACCTAAATGCTATCATTTGTGCTCCAAGTACTATATTGGGAAGTGACAGTAAACTGAATGCTTGTGATGAAACATTAATGACAACAGCCAGCTGAAGCCTCAGACAGTAGGAGTTTGGTGGATACATCCCAGCAACAGTCTGGGTATTAAAGACTTAATAGCAATAGTTGCACATACCTACTTGCTTTACTGAAAACTCACTATAGCGCCTTAGCCTGACTAGGCAGAGACTGGATTGAGAGCTGCCCTTAGGAGAAGAACTTGGGGGTGTTGGTTGATGAGAAGCTCAACATGAGCCAGCTTCAGTGTGTGCTTGAGTCCAGAAACCAACTGTATCCTGGGCTGCATCAAAAGGAGAGTGAGCAGCAGATCAAAGGAGGTTTCATAGAATCCCAGACTGGTTTGTGTTGGGAGGGACCTTAAAGCTCATCCAGCTCCACCCTCCTGCCATGGGTAGGGACGCCTTCCACTAGACCAGGTTGCTCCAAGCCCCATCCAGCCTGGCCTTGAACACTGCCAGGGATGGGGCAGCCACAGCTTCTCTGGGCACCCTGTGCCAGCGCCTCAGCACCCTCACAGAGAACTTCTTCCTCATGTCTCATCTCAGTCTCCCCTGTCAAATTAAAGCCATTTCCCCTTGTCCTGTCACTACAGGACCTTGTGAAAAGCCCCTCTCCAGGTTTCTTGTAGCTCCTTTAGGCACTGGAGCTGCTCTAAGGTCTCCCCTTAAGGAGCCTTCTCTTCTCCAGACTGACCCAGCCCAGCTCTCTCAGCCTGGCTCCAGAGCAGAGCTGCTCCAGCCCTCGCAGCATCTCTGTGGCATCCTCTGGACTCACTTCAGCAGCTCCATGTCCCTCTTGTGTTGTTGCCCCAGCGCTGGACACAGCGCTGCAGGGGGGTCTTATGAGAGCACAGCAGAGGGGGAGAATCCCCTCCCTCGACCTGCTGCTCATGCTCCTTTTGATGCAGCCCTGCATTCTTAATTTCATCCGTATGTCAGGTAACTATAAAAAAGGTTTTTATTCTTTAATTAGAGCCTTATCAGAGGCATTTTAGTTGCAGCTGTGCTCACAAAAATTGTTGTTTAAAATACTTTCAGTCTTAATTGAGAGAGAGAACTGCTTTTGTGTATTCATAACTCTAAACCTGCTGACGTGCCTACCTAAAACATCCATACTGGTACTCTGTAGAGGTGGTAACACTATGAGCAGGGTAAGAAAGGATTCAAGTGAGTAGGGTGTCTCTGCCAGCTATGAAGCCGTACCCAGCTGCGGTGCTCCATCTCACTAAATATAGGGACCTTGGTGTATAAAACACTTTTCCTTAAGAGTTTGTAAGGTCTGCCTTTCACCTTTGTGACTAGTACTTACCTTAAAGAATTTCTGTCAAACTTTGCAATATGATGTTGTTTAAATGACAAGTTCCAGAAAATGAAATGGGGTCATACATTGTACAGCTGAATTGTGTAGAAATGGGAGAATAGTCCCTTGAGTTATTCTGATGGAAGTGAGGGTGCTGTTTGGTAAAGGTTACTCAGCATCAGGTAGAGCCCAGCTCTCATTTTGTATGCACATTTATCTTCTGCTGTCTCTCTAATTAATGCTTCTGTGCTGTGCTGGGCAGAGATGCAGGTACCTTTTGAAATGCTAATGCTCCAGTGGAGTATCCTGGTTCTCTGTCAGCTCTGGAGATGCTGCAGCAGAGGTCAGCAGTGAAAGGTTTCATGAAACTTCTGCCTCCCGGTGAGTTACCAAATTTCAGCCATACACAGACAACAGACTTCAAAGGGCTGTTTGTTGTTACTTGTCTTTCCTCCATTCCTTGCCGTGTGCGCTCACATTCCCTAAAAAGGTTAAGTAACAAACGTGCTTTGTTCCTGTGTAGCACAAGGGTTTTCGGGATGCTCAGTGCACTGTTTCTCTGCACAATGATATGTACTTTATTGGTGTAAGGGCTTGGAACCTGAAGAGGTTTTATTACTGTATCTGAGGTCATTACGCACATCTCCACCAAAAAGGGTTCGAAGTTTGCTCAGTGGCTGCTCTACAGGCAGTTAGAGCCCAGGACAGAAGATACTTTCATTAACCATAGAGAAGTCAGCTTTGCCTTTCAGCAGCTGTGGTGTCAGATGTTCTGGATTCCTCCTTAAGACTTCATGTCTTCTGAGTAGGTGTGTTTTAATACATTTTTGTGTGGCAGTTCACCTTCTGTAGCTGGTCTTCGTCTTTGGAGGTGAGTGTCAAGATGTCTTTTTCCTGGCTACGAAACAGAAAGTTAATCTGTAAAATCATGTGTACATGGAAATTGGAAGAGAAAATGCAGGCTCAAACAGGAGAAGCATAAGTAAGACTTTTTAAAACCTTCAGATTTCTCCTTGCCTGTTTGGAACAGGTTGCTCAGTAAGGGAACAGATCTCTTCTCATTGCTCTCATGAGTTGTTTAGAAGGGGCTCTAAAGAATTTCTGCTGCAAGCTACTGACTGCAATTTCAAGTCATGAATGGGCTTCTTCAAACTCAACCTCTCCTGCGTAAGTGGTCATCCCTACAAGTAAAGAGATGCTAAACTCAAGGCAGGTACTTAAGGTACTCAGGCAAGATAAGTAAATTATCAAAGCAAGGAAATCCCAGTGAAGGTCTTTCACATGCAGCTGCTTATTGTTTGATTGTGCTTGACTTGTAAGTGTTCTTACTGGTGTGAAGGTTGAGAGAATGGACATGGAGGGTTAAAATACCTGTCATCAAAGCTGACTTTTGAAATTGTATAATGAGCTGTCAAGCCACACTGTAGGGGTTGTTAGGAACTCCCTGATTAGAAGGGAAAATGAGTTCATTCTCCTCTTGGAGCAGCAAAATCCCCTTTTGGTGGCACTCTGAAGAAGCCTGAGCAACCTTTGGCTTCCTTCCACTGCTGCCTTTTTAAGACTAGTATTGAAATCTCAGTGTACTTTGTGACAGCCTTGATCTAAGTTTACCAGGTTTTAGATCCCTTTGATCCCTCACGTGCACTGTAAACTGTTAATAATGAACAGTTTACCTTTCTCTGGGGTAATGGTTGGTTTTCCTCAATTTTGGGGGCAAATTCTGCCATCTGTTGCTTTGACATGACAAGAGGTAAAACAGTTTCGGGTGTCTTGTCAGCCTCTATCTTATCAGTCACCTGCTGGAGGGAGTCCTGGTTATGTTGCTCATCTTCTCTCACCTTTCCTCTGGCCTTGTCTCCTGGAAGACTAGAGTCTGGCACTTCTGGATAAGCACTTACTCTTCCCCAGCTTTCAAAACCACATGCTTTTGTGCAGCTTACACTGAGGCACTGGTGCTTATTCTGCCACTGAATTACTACTCTGCCCTGAGCCATGCTGCCCTGTGCAAGGATGGAAACTCACAGCTCAGCCCCATTTTTTTCACTCCTCTTGCCAAGGGGCCAACAGCAAGACTTGGTGCTTGAGCCTGGGAGGTGCTGAGTCTTCTGAAAGGTGCTGCCGAATAGTTTCGGCTTTAATTGGCTCTAAGGTGATGGCGACATTACAGTCATGTAGCCTTTCTTTTAAACAACATATCCGTCTGTAAGTAATAAAAAAGAAGCCATGGGTACTTAGGAGCAGCCTCTGGGAGCTGCTTGTCCTGTGCACACTGGGTTTCTCCCCAAGTACTTGTACTTACCGGAACATAGGAGGCTGTTCAGCACCATGGAAAACAAGGGAGCAGTTAGTCCTGGAGCATCCCTTTATTTTGTACTGTGGTGATTGTAGCTGGAGAACAGGTTCAAATCTTGACAATTTAAAAGAAAAATGCAATAGTTGTGGCTATCATTAACACTTTGACTCTGAGGGATAAGGTTTTGGGGCAGGGTGTTAGCTGCTTGATTTTGGTTAATGATAATGGGAGCAAGCGGGCTGTCCCCTGCAGAAGATGTCCCCCTGATGTGTGCTTTGCATAGCAGCTTGAGCTGAAGGTAATACGTTCTCCAATTTATTTCGGCTATTTTTTTACTATTTGCAAGGTGACACTGCATACTAGGCAAGCATAAATGAATGCATTATTGCCCTCATATCTTCACACACTTTTATCTTTTTCTTTAAATCATAGTGCTTGCAAATGAAATAATACTTTTATGCTCTTTTAGCACTAAGCTCTTTAAAAAGTAAGGAGAAAAGAGGCTGTTCTCCAAGGTTGCCAAGTATTGCCAAGTACTTTTAACCACGGAGCTACCTGTCTGCAATCCACAGATGTGGTTAACAGTCTGTGCCGAGAATTCTGGCAGGGTCACACCAATCTGCTCTCTGTGTATGGCCCGATGTGTGTGTATGATTGCTTCCTGTGTTAAACTGCATCTGCAACTGTTGTTGTCTCCCCAACGCCACCACCACCACCCCTTTTTGTTTTTAATCTTGTTAAAACTCATCTGGATTTTCTGTTACCTTATTGCAATATACAAAATGTTGTTTGCCAATGATGTTCTGTGTAAGCAATTGCATAATGAACAGTAGGGTTTATTAAGGTCTTAGAGGAAAGCACAGGCAATTGGGGTTTCTTTTGTTATTTCTTTCTGAATTCATACAGCAGCTAGCACAACGCTGTTGTTAGTGCCACCGTCATAGAAACACTCTGTAGTGATAAGGGAGGCTTTGTGGGTTGACATAAGCAATGTGAACCATGGAGTCAGAAAAAGTGAGCTAGCTGACTTCAGGAGAGTCTTTGATTGGGAAGTAGATGGTGGAGAAGGGAAAGGACTGTGCTTTAGCTGTTTTTTAAAGGCCTGATGATGATAATAAGTAGTGGAATCCTTCACGTGATTTGTTTGAGATGAACCAAACCAAAATGCTTTTTTATGGTCAGTTTGAGGTTCATTGTGTTGGTATTTAGTGTTTGGTTCAGAGCTTCAGGTGTGATTCTTACTTGTGGTCACCTTGCAGGTAATACTGGGAAGGTATTTATAGATTGAGTAGCCAGCAGCTCTGAATAGATCTTCCAGTCTGATGTTTCTCCTTTCCAGAGGAACTTGCCTCTGAACAGCTAGATAGGGCACCTGAGTACGCTGCTTTGAGACAAGAGAGAAATGTCATCTGCCTGTGCTGTACTTGTCTCCAGGAGTTAAAAAGGCACTTTGATCTTCATAGCAGTTAACAGTATACTTGTGACAGACTTAAACAACTTAACACCTTTCTGATGAAAGCAGCCCTCACTCACCCTTCTAGTCAAGACTGACAGTGAGGAGGGCAAGGTGAAAGTGCACTAAAATGGTCAGCAAATGTGGGTTTGGGGGCATTATATTTGCTGGGCTTTTTTATTAAACTGTGATTTTAACAATTATCCCAAAGTGATGCTAGAGTGCTTTATCTTCTGTACTCCCAACTAGAAGATGCTTCTGAAAGTCAAAGCTGGCTGCTTCATCTTCAGTCAATTACAATTATTATCTTCCTTTCTTTCTACTGAGAAGCAGCTTGTTCTGTTGGTCCAGGGTTAAAAGGCACTAGTTTTGAGACTTATTTTTATCAGTGGAAGAAACAGTGCAGGGAACCCATTCCATGCTTCTGAATGGTACAGGTGGGACACGTACCGCTTGTCTGCGTGGGAATGTTTGCTGTGCTCTAACTGAAGGAAGCAAAGGGTACCACAGATACTGCCTTTAAATGCTCATGTCTCTGATGTTAACATTTGTTTAAAGAAGGTTAATTGCAGGCAATTATGTGCTAAAGGAGCTACATCACACGAAAAGTCAATAGTACTAGGAAACTGTAACTTTGAATTAATGATAGAACTGAACAGTTATGCCAGAGCAATCTATTTAAGGAGGAGGCAGCACAGTTTTTTACTATAAACTGCTAGTGTGATCTCTTGGGTTTTCTGTTTTCTTTTTTATAACCTGATAAACAGGCATATTTGCCACCCCCCACTGAATTCTGAAAGTGAGTGAATAAAGGAGCAAGTATTCTGATGTTAGAAATGTAACATGCTGTTCATTAGTGGGGAATATTTAAAAGTAAAACAGCTTCATGAATTAAACTGTGTCCATTAGATGGGTTACTTGAAGGCAAAAGGCACAGTTGTGTTTACTTAGCATGAGAACCTCAGAGTTTAAATAGCTGCTATTTATTTTGTAATCTGTGTCTATGGCAAGATTCAATGACTGTTTTATGGCACTGGTGACTGAGATTTCATTAGTGTATCTTGAAACTATGGCAAACCTGCTGGAATCTTATTCTTTTCCTCTTGCTGCCCAGCCCGGCATCCTGGGAGCTCATAATGCTGTTCAGACAACATTTACCCTTTATCCAGTTGGGATAAATCCCCTAGGTGGGATCCATCTCAAAATTTGTGAGAAATGGTGCTGGTTGCTTTCTTGGTAAACTGGCTAAACCTTTAAAGGTTTCATATTAAACTCTGGGTTTAAAACCCCACTATTTATATACAGGAAACATTGTCTGCTCTGGAAGTGCCTGCAGGTCCTTATCTGAAAGCATTCCTGGCCTACTGATTCCAAACTCATTTTAGATGGATGCTGTATGGCTCTAAAATACCCTGAAGAGAACAAACCCCGAAACAACAGCAACAACGAAGCAACAACCTAAAGCCAAACAAAACCCCTTAACCTCCAAAAAGGGAAACAGAATTAGAAGAGGAAGAAAGACTCCAGCTGGCCCAAAGCTTCTAAGGATTTTTTCATTGCTCGGTGCTTGGCAGCTCTAGAAAAGGCTTGGTAGAAGATGCTGATCTCACATGGATTTCATACTTACCTCTTGAGGATTATGGAGTTGGTTCACTCATGATAAATGTCAGTGTAAAGCATCAGAGAACCAAGCCAGCTGAGCTGGTCATGACCTTATATCCAGAGTGATAATTAATAGCTAATGAGAGTGGTGAAACATGGTTCCGAAGTGGAGGGTAGAAAAACATAGGTTAGATTAATAGAATACCTGATTTTAATCCAGACTTTAAATAAGAATGGCTGATTTAGATTTAAAGGAGGTGCCTTTCTTGTTGCTTTTTTTCTGACATAATTTCTTCCACTCACATAGTAGTAAGCTTGATACATGATTCTCCGGAGCCTGTTCTCCTGAACTAGGCTGTGCTCTGGAGTAAATACAGAACTATAGCATAGCAAAGAATTGAAAACCAATCATTACGTTTATATTCTTAAACTACTTCACTATGAGGTTTTTTCCATATATATGTCTCTGAACTATTTCCCCCTTTTCTCTGTCAGTTGTGCTAATCTTCACTGAGGTTAGTCAGCCTGGGACAGCTTAGACTAAGATAGAATGACTGTTCTTCACTCATGTTAATTAGAGAAAAGCTCTGATTTGATTCTGCTCACCTGACTCAGGCAGTTTGTTTCACAGAACTCAAAAGGACCAAGCCAAATATACCTTTTCACTCTTGACTGAAGGCTGGCTTGCTTTGTTGGGTTGTATAGCCTACGAGTTACAAAGAGCCGCCATCTGACAACAAGGCTGAAACACTTTATGATGTTTGTGAGGCAGACAGTGCAAGTTGAGATTCCTCAGGATTCATCAGCAGTGATTTTGCAAATTGTCCTTGTTTCTGGCATTTCTAAAAAGGAAGGAGAGGAGAAGAAAGACATTCTGAAGTTCCCAGCCACAATTCCTTATCCTCGGTCAGTCGCTTCTGGCGTTGTGGTGGCTGCAAGTGAACTGTTTAGAGAGGACGTTTTGAAAATGGATGTTGCAATTCCTGGCATAGGATATGTGTTCAGGCAGCGTGGCCAGGAGCCATGGCAGAGCACAGGGGACGTGCAGTGGAGATTTTTGCTTGCAAAAATGCAGACAGAACTTTAGCTAGCATTTGTCATGAAAATGGCTTTACTTTGGATGAGAGCTAAAGCTGCAGGAGCATTTGATGCTGAGAAGATACTTATTTGGCTAATTCTGCTCCCAGTTATGCCTCTTGAAGCACTCAGGAGAAATGGCTGATTATCTAAAAGCACAGCAGTCTGTAGTTACTGTAGAGAAAAAAACATGGCAGAGACACTTTTGGATTTATGAACCACATTTCAGTGAGATAAACAACCTAAAGACATCTGCTTTTCCATCAGAGTGGATGTGTGTGTCATACCAACTTGGCTTTCCGTGACAACTGGCTGTTGTTCTTCCTGGCAACCTGCTGGGATGCCTCCAGGGCTCACATTTGGGGCCACTGGACTGAGTTTACTATTAATGGCTTTGCTCCAATCAGGAAGAAGTGAAAGGAAAATAACAAATGGAAAGAGAATACCTGTAGTTCTTTAGGCTTGTTGCATTCAGCGAGTATTTCATTGGGAAAATAGTGGAAAGGTAAAAAGGCAGCAATTTAAAATTTAGATTTTGAAAACATGGTGTTTTTTGTGTGCTGAAAAGGTCAGCTGCACATTGAAGAAGCAGATCTACTTGGGCACATGAAACAGACTTGGGCACATGAAACAGAGCACTAAAGCATTTGCATTTCTTCTGGCTGGTTTGTGTGTCCTCGATAAATCCTGATGCAGAAGGGACTGCCCTTGCCCCGGCTGTGAGTGTGGGAGCATCACCTTTGGAGGGATTATGTTTAGTACATATCCTTTCCTGAAGCCTTAGTACTAGCAGAGAGCAATGAATTAGAAATGCCGCAGCTGCACATGAACTAACTCACAACAGTTGCACTTACCAGCTTCTGGTGAAGCAGCTTTCTGTTTTCAAAGGAAATGGTGGCCAGTGACTGCGTGTCTCTTGAAATCTTAGAGCAGAGCCAAACACGAGGTTCGTACCAGTTTTTGCGTGGGGGATGTTGTAGACCCTGCCACGTTCTTCTGAAATCATGGGGAAGAAAAACATGCCCCAAAATGCTTTGCCCAATTCCTTGTAAATCTGCTTGAGCTGTAAAAAAGTTTGCTGCCGAACTCCCATGCACCTCATGAAGTATAGTAACCTCGGAGAAGAGGAACTATGTATTTAAATGGTTAGAAAACACTGAAATCACAGCTTCGATTTCAAAACTTGGTTCAGCTTGATGTGTTGAAACAGTGGCAACACTTTCACCTGTTGTCCTGGCTCCAGGAATTATGCAAGATGGAAAACTGTATTCCTGTGGGGTCGGTTGGTTCGGTTTGGTGTAGTTTTCTTCTTTTCCCATCCTGTATTTTTAAGCCGTTCTTCCTGCGGCACAGACGTTTCATTATGAATTTGGTGAGAATTTGTATGGTAAATATTTTGAAGCATTCTGCAATTAAAAAGTGCGAACAGCAAGTTGAGATAAATATGCCAGCATTATTTCGATCTGCTTTGCGGTAATGTGACCACACAAATGATAGTTAGGATTTTGAATCGGGTTCATACACGTTTTGAACATCCAAGGTATGATTTAACAATCACTGAGCATTTGGCTCCCATATTCTGGGGTGAATATTATTAATAACCAAGGAGAAGAGCAGAAAGGAGATGACATCAGTAACAACTAAAATACAAGTCTTTGGAACATCTGTGGCATACCAGCTGTCCAAGAAGCATCATCATCATCTTCTGTTAGAAGATATCCTCCAAGGCTTAATGTACAGCACTCAGATATGCTTTTTCAGATACTTTGCTGACTAAATGATGCATTTGAAAGATACTTGAGGGTTGTCTTTCCAGAACCATGCACATACAAGTCTTGCCTTACTCAGGAGATGTATAGGCATCTAGGCAATGTGTCGATCCCTCAGCAAAGAAGGGGCACTGGTTTACCAGTTTTACAGTTCATCTGTTACTTCATTTTGTATCACCTCGTATTGGCTGTTGTTTTAACACACTTTTAACTAACTCCTGTTCCCCTCAGAGATTAATGCTCTTGAAAAGATAAATAGTAAATGTAGAAAGATGGATTACTTTTTCATTTCACTCCTCATTGCTTTCCTTTCAGCTTCTTGCCTGACTACATCAGTGGTGATTTTGATTCCATTCAGCCTGAAGTCAAGGAGTACTACAAGGTCAAGGTAAATCAAATCTCTGATGAGTTTGTGTGTTAGAGCACTGTAGGATCCAACCCATTAGTGCCCTCAGTGGTCAAGTGATTCTGACTCCGCTGGTTTCTTTGAGGCTTCAGTTGTGAAGCACCTTACAAACTCAGGCGTGCTGTGCTCGGCACTGTACTGATGCTTAAAGTAAAGGTGGGAGGTGTGATCCTGCCCAAACCTTGCTGGAGATTATGAGCAACTAAGCAACTAGGGTAAAACTTCCTGAAAACTCTGTGCCCTCTTTTACTCCATGAGATACGGAGCAATAAGGATTAACCTCCCGTGATGCCCACACAGCTGGCACCCACGGACTTTCTACAGAGAGTCCCTCTGACTTTTTTCCTTGTATGACTTTACCTTCTTAGCTGCAGATGGAGACATCTGTCTGTTCCTCACCCACTGAAGCACTGAACACCCCAACTACTTTTGCTTCACTAGTAGGGTGCCCTCCTTAACCGGTTTTCAGACAAATGCTGCATGCATTAATTTATTCCCAGTGTAGTCACCGTGTTTCCGGTGAGCAACATAAAGGTACACTTGCATTTCTTTGGTATTAGGGCTCAAAATTCTGCCTTAATTATGACTTGTTTGGTGTTTAACACTTCACCTGCCTGCCTCTATGGACTTCTGTGCTGAGCTCAGTTCTTTACCTCCCGTCTTGGACCACAGGGTTCTGCAAAATCAGAGTCTGCTTCAGTGTGCCAGCTTATCTTTGCAGCAGGCGGTGCTTGCAGGAGCAGGAAGTGTTTGATCCTTGTGAGCCAGTGGACTTTAAAGGTCTATGATATGTCTGCTGCTAATTCAATGTGTGAGGCTGAGATTTGCCTAAAATCCCCCCTGATTGACTAGGATCAATCAGGTAGAACAAAAGGTTTCCAACAGTGAGGGGAGGGCTGGAGGAGTGTGTAGGGCTGGGTTTGAGTCCCTCTCTGAGCGGTGCATGGGTACTTTTTGCCATGTTCTACCTCACTGAATTAGAAGGAAAAGTGTGTGATGGCTGTCCGACTTGGAAGGACAGCTCAAGGATCTTTGGTTACAGCTTGGGAAGTGGAAATAAAATAAAAAGCTTTGGATTAATGCTATTCATTACAGACTGGAAATTTATGACCTGTAAGTAAATGGTGAAATCACAAAACACACTGCTCTGTTTGCCACGGGTGTTGGTATTAACACTTCTATAAACTGCATGTTGGTGGGTAGGTTAAGTCCTAAGAAAGAATATGGTTTAAGGATTATCCAAGAGACAGGGGAGATGGAAGAGGGAGGAGGGGGAAGAATGGAATAGGATATAGAAGGGGATAAACTAAGCTAATACAAGAAGGATATGGACCTATTGGAGCAAGTCCAGAGGAGGGCCATTCGTTAAAAAAGGAAGAGAAGATTCATTAAGGCCAACAGAAGGGTGGAGCTATCAGATACATGGAGTTAATTGGAAGGAAAGTGAAGCAAACAGCAAGTGCTAAGTATTCACCCTCTGCACCCCCGTCTGCCTTCACATATGATGCACAGGGGAAAATGAGACCAACTTTTCTATCACTTAAGTTTGACTTGACTGCTGTAGATTCATCTGCCAGATGGATGGCAGGTGGTGTGGAAGGAGCTGGAGGTTCCTTTGGTATTTTTATTGCCATGATTTAATCTAGACCAGGAATTAAAGTGATTGTTTTTTCCTGTGTGTTTGTGAAGCTGAAGTAAGTTTCTCTGTGGACTTTATAAACATGCTTTATAGTTCTGTTAAGTATGGTGATTACAGCAGAGTGCCAGAGTGACCTTTTTGTTTTAAATAAATGCTATCCGTATTGACAGAAATGAATACATCATGACTCTATCTGAAGACAGCACACCACTTGTTAAGAGGTGTTACTTTTGCACAGTAAAGCTTGTGAACACTGGTTATTGAGTTATAAAACATCCTCATTTACAGGTGTTTGTGTCAAAGACAGCCTAGGGTAGCACTGAGTAAGAAGGGGGAGTATTAAACTCTGTGTGTGAAACTAATTACGGTTCTGTGAAGCACTGTCTGTAAGTTGTGTATCATCACCACTAAAGGAGGACAGGCCTGACTCCTCCATCACACCAGCTTCATGCCAGGAGGTTACTGCTAGACTCGGGAGGTTTTCTACCTCATTCATGTGATGCAAGCAATAGCAGAGATATGCCAGTGCAGGAAACATGACATACAGATTTCTGAAGCCAAAGAGTTTTACTGGAAGGGATATCTTCAAGCCAATTCCTCTGGTGTTTTCAGTTGAGCAAGGATTACATGACAAGTGTTTCCATCTTTGCTTAAGAAGGATTATTGTTATTGTGTTGGAGAACCTTATTTATATAAATCTCATATATATGAAGCAAATAAATCTATTTTATCTCTTAGGTGTGGCTTGCCGTAGTTAGTAGATGGAAAGGCAAAAGTACCATTTCTTCACTTGTGTTGGAAAGTAATTGTGTAATAGACTTAAGAGTGGGATGTGCAAGTGATGGGTTAAGAGGTGCTTTTGGGAGAGAATAAGTAAGCATGCATCATAGATTATTCAGCTTTACTTTCTTTCTGCAATGTTGGTTTTGCCTTATTGGCTCATCAATTAGGTACTTGTAGTCTTTTAGACTTTTAGATTAAGAAATTACTGATGATTTCTCCCCTTTCTTGGAATTAAATTATTAAAACTGGATAAAACCTCACCACAACTGGAAGTGGAATATCATGTGTAAATTTTCCTTTTAAAATCAGATTGCACTATAACTGAAGAATAAAGAATAACAATTCAATATTATTTTTTATTCTCTGTATTTTCTGTCATTGTTAAAACAGATATTGAGAAGAGGTTTTGTACTTTCATGATAAATATGCATGTTCATATGATGGTGTAATAGATGTGCTGGCAATCTCTGTAGAGTCTGAAGTGCATTGGAAACGACACTGCACTAAGGGAGGTGATATTTTTGTCATTGCGGTTTCATCTGTTTCTTGCTTTAGCTAAATGCTTCTATTATTGAAACCTTTTAAACATTACTTTGAAGTTAAAGCAGCTGTTTGTCTTGTTATGCCTCAAACAAGGCTCATTTTCTGAAGTTTTGAGACCAAAGCCATTATCTAAAATTATACCAAATCTGTGCTTGTGCCTAGAAGCAGAAGGTTAAATCCAGTGCCCTTTGAAATCCAGATTATGCTGTTTATTAAAATCCTATTTTGGCTTTTCTGCTAAGCAAACTTCATGTGCTTTAAGAGGCTTCTGTAGACTTAGACTGCTTCAGATCTGTAATTAAATCATAGAATCATAGAATCGTTAGGGTTGGAAAGGACCTTAAGATCATCAAGTTCCAACCCCCCTGCCATGGGCAGGGACACCTCACACTAAATGCTGCAAACTTATTTACAAGTCCAGTGCTTTTCCTATTACCTTTTCTTTTTAAGCCCCATAGAGCTGCTTATTTTTGCGGGCACTTCTGCAGCTGTAGCAGTTTCCCTTTCCTTTTCCTATTACATTTCCAGGGTTTAATGGTTATCAGGCTGTAGAAATGTTTCATAGGTGTGGTGTGCCTATTGCCTTTTTGTTCCACGATAATGTGCCTATAATTAGGTTAAAAAAAAATGTATTTGTAGCAATGTAGTAGTGCTTGTACATCTTCTACACTTTCTTGCTAAAGTGCATCCTTTAGTGTCATGTTCCATGCTTGTTTTCTGAGGCCAACATTTTTAATCGTTTCGGGAAATGACAATATTAATTGATTCCCCTCAGTTATTATCATTTAAATACATACAAACACATTGAGTTTTTTGTGAGTCCTTTACTTTTTACCCCTAAATATTAGTATTTTTTAAAGAAATAGTTTTTAATACAGGATGGGACTTTAAATATGAAATTTGACTCACTTAAAGCATTCTTGTTAGACTGAACTGTTTTCCAAGAAAAGCATGGCTCATTTTAGGGCCTCATTTCTTTGGGAGAGGTTTTAAGGTTTCAGAAGGCTCTATAAAAGTTTGGCAGGTAGATCTGAAACATTTCGGTCTTGGTGTTGAACAGGCTACTCCTACTTGGCCATCATCACTTAAGCTTTCAAGCGATGCCTTGTTTTCTGTGTCCTGCTGAAGACATCTCTGAGAACTATAAAATACGCTGTGCTTCTGAAGAAGTCCAACTTCTGATGTGTTGAGGGTGCCCAGGGCTGCCTGGACCAAGTTATACCTTTTATTTTTCCTCTTTTTTAACGGATGTGCATTCACTAAAAGAGCCTCAGTGTCTTAATAAAATTGAGGTTCATCAGGTTAAAATGATACGTAGGGCTGGAATGGTCCCATTATTAATAGCTTCGAGTAAATTGCATTGCAGTTTAGGATTTTGGACTGGAAGCTTCCTGTATGCCTTAGTCATGTAATTATTCAATGGGAGCTTTCATGAAACAGTTCCATTCTTGAACAGTATGTCAGAGGGCTTGTCAAGATTGTGCTTCCAGGTGAGTTGTGTAGGTGATTTGGGTTATGTGGATTTCTTACTCGTGCCAAATGAAAGTAATATCATAATGTTCCAGAAATCTCATACTTTTGTAAGAGATGCTGAGCTCAGTGGCACTTTTGTAAGGACAAACATGACAGACAATCACACTAGGTCAGACCAGAGGCTCATTCTTCCAGTGTCTTGTCTCAGCTAGGCTGGTATAGAATACCTTTGAAAGCGTAAGTATGCACAGTGATGCTTCTTTGATATACTTGTTCATCTCCCACAGATAATATGGCTTGAAGATTTCCTATCTCACAAGTGGTATCTCTGTGTTTAATCACTTCATGGATTGATTTGATTTGATTTTCCCCAAGTTGGTTTATGCACTACACAGATGAGACTGCAAGTGTCCACAAAAGAAATGGTAATATGTTCCCCAGTTCAAGTACAGTAAAGAAAATCTATCTTTTGGATGTTATTTTGGTTTTGAGCCTGACTTTTGATAGTCACATTAGATTCTCCTGGGTTTTTATCTTGTGATAAAGAATGGAAAAACGTACTTTAACCACTTTTCCACTCGTGTTGTGGTAGTATTAGTATGATCGTGCCTACCATTCCTGTAGGTACACAAGAGGGGGTGTGTGGACAGGTAAACCAATGGAATATTGCATATGTCATTAAATTTTTGGCCTAAAAGTATGTTCAGCCTATGCAAATGTTCATATTCTGCTGAGTTAGTGTCTGTATAATGGCTGGGAAGTCCCCTTGAAGAGAGTCTTCCGTAAAGCGAAGGGTTTCAGGACTCTGGGCTTGTGTGGTGCTGTTCTTATGTGCTGGTTTAAAACAAAACCAAGACAAATCTCTGTGCAGTTCTTGATATGATTCTTTCTGTTTTCACCAAGGAAGCAGTTTCCAGAAAACAGTGTATCAGTTGAAATGCATATGAGGTTTGGGGGGGAATGGACACGACAACCAAACAAAACCAAACAAAACCCAAAGTAACAAATTCAGTTATACAGCCCTGCTTCTTTTCAAGTAATGTGTGCTCTTTGTGTTACCTCCTGGAGTTGCACATCGCTCCTTTCTAACCTGAAGAAACAACTAAATCCTACTTGTGCTGTAAGATCAATATAACATCAGTGCGATTCAGCAAGTTTTGAGGTCATTGAGAGTCACTGTGTATGTTTATTAGGACCCGAGTCAGGCCCTAATTTATCTGGTAGGATAGAAAATGCAATTTGACCAAGTTCTCATTCCCTAAAAGAAGCGCTACTCTATTTTCCTTTGCAGTATTTTGCTACTTGTTACGTAGCTTTGGGAGCCAGTGTATAGAAATTAAGTGATCAAACTTTTATTAGAGGTGGTTTGTCTTTCTTTTGCTTTGGTTCGAAATGACAGTTTGCAGGTTATGAGCTGTTTTCTCACAAGTGCCTTTGCTGAAGCTCAACTGCCTGACAGCAGAATATGCAAGGAAACAGTGCACCATATAACAAAAATGATGCTGGTGGTATTTTAGTCTTGCATCCAATTTCAGTTTAATATTATGTTGCAGGACGAGATTTACTTCTCCCTTTCACTGGTTATGGCCCGAGGAGGGGAAAGGGTAGAATCTATATTGCAATAGTATTTGAGTTACTTCCAAGAGTTTTAGAAAACGTAATGTGGTGTTAATCTCTGACAGAAGTCATTGCTCTGCTCTGTCAGCCCGTGATGGAGAAGGTAAGGGAAAAGTTGAGAAAATAGAAATGTACCAAATTAACTTCATTTCCAGTGCAAGGAACACACCAAAAAAAAAAAAAAGGTGTTTTAAGCAACAGCTTTATCTGGAGGAGGAAATTGTGTTATTGAGTTATTTTGTGATTAAGTCTCTTCACACAGAAGAGGCAGCTTTCATATGGTACTAGTGGTTGAAGACTCAGATGATAAGTCTTTTAAAGTATAAGTAGGATTTATACATCCATCTCTTTTTGGGGACTTTAAGATAACATTTTTCCTGAAACACAAGGCCCAGTGCCCGTGCACTGCTCATCAGAATGGTTTCCAATGAAGCTGCAGAACCCACATCCTCACAGCTCATGCTGTTCAAATTCAAGTTCAGCCCAAATGCCCTGTGGAACGTGTAAGCTTGATTGTGTTGTGGGGAAGCCCATTAGCTAGCCAAAACATGACTTGGGCCAACAACAGGAACACAACCCTTGACCATTAACCAAGAAAAAGGTTCCCAAAATCCTGATGCTACAACTTGTAAGTATTTTAAGAAGCATCTTGGCAGCCTCTGCAAGTGATTTTATTGTGCATCTCGTCAAAGAGCAGGCAGGCAGCTCTCATTTCAGAAGCAAAATGAAAAGATGCAGTCTGTTGCTCATTTCGAAGCAGGAAGGTTTGCTGATGGGCTGGAGAGGAGGAATGCTTCTGATGTGCTTTTATAGACCTGGAGCAAGCAGTTTGGTGAGTGCGTTCTTTTGCTTTACAAGGAGGATGTGGACTGCTCAGGATCATTCTCCTTAACCTCCAAATTGCAGAGGCTGATCCACCAAGGCAACCATAAGCTTTGCTTCTTTATCTTTGACACAACTGTGACCTTAAAAAGGCACAAGAAATTGGGTTACATGATCCAGGACTACCGTACCTTTACTTACCATATTACCCTCATGGTGTTTCCACTTGCTTCTCTTACAGCACTACAAAGAGTAGTTACAAAACCTTTTTTGTTATAAAACCTCAAGGATGCACGAAGATTAGATTTAGTCTATTTGTGTTCATGCAGATAGGTGAATGCTCTGCAAGCCTCTAAATGGAAAAGAAAGAGAAAATGATTTCTGTTGTTTAGGTAGAAATGTTGAAAGCTTTTGCAGCTTGTCAGTGAAACAAAGAATAAACTAGAGTTGCCAAATCTGAACTTGCTTGTATTCATTAACTTAAGCATGGAAGTGTTGTGTTATTTGGAGTTTTGATATAAACCAAGACACATGTGGAGTCCAAGAGGAAAATTCAAGTGCAGCTTCTGGAGCACAGATGGTTATTTTACCTTACTGAATTACGATTTGGTCAAAACCATGTGAAATGCAAGATTTGGTTTAACGGAAGATTTGGTTTTATAGCTGCACCCAGAAATAATACAAGATAATAAAGGTTGCATTCACTACTACTAGGAGGAAATTGAACTTAAGATGTATTTTTTCCAAAGAAGACCATTAGAGGCAGAGAAATACCATTATGGGGGTGAGGAGGAACGAAGGGACTCAGGTTCTGGCAGCTTTTAATTACAGCTGGCTAGGGAAAGCTCTGCAAATTGGACTGTTTTCTCATACATGATGCCTTCTCCTTTTATTCTTCTGTCCTGTAATTCCTGACTGTAATATTCTTTTGGCCTCTTGCTGTTTTCACTGTCACCAGTAAGCATTTGAAGCTCTTTTTCTGTTTCGATTCTGCTGTTTTCTTTGAGTGCTCAGTAGAGCCCAGCAAAGAGGAGTTGGATGAAGGTTTGATAAGCTGACTGTGCAGGAAGCTCGGCTGAAATCCAGTGAGTCTCAGGACCAGTGTGAGTTAGTTTGTGTTCTGATGTGCTGTTGCGATTCCTTCATTTGAAGAAGCTGTGACAATCTTTGATTAAAAAATAATAAAAGCTCCTTAAGTCAGATAGATGTGGAGGTATCGTTAGAAACGGAAACAGTCCCCTATGTGGTAAAATGAGTTAAGAGAGAAAAACGGCATGTCAGGGGAGAGGAAAATGAGGAATGGAAACTGAGAAAAAGGCAGAAGCTTTTTACAAAGTTAGATAAAGGTAGGCATTTTAAGAGAGGAAAATGAAGGTAACATCAGCAGAGGGTAGGAAAGAGAGTGGGCCAGAAACAGAAAAATCTCCTTGACACATCAGCAAATTAGTTCTGCTGTCATTTTTTGCAGCTGTGAAGAAGTGAGTGTGATAAGATAAACACACACACATGGAAACTGTATTTTACTAACCCAAAAGTGAGACTTTCAGTTACTAAGAATGAGTGCATGGGTGTTATTTTGTTTGGCTGGGGTTTTTGACTGTTTCAAATGATTTCGTTCAAAGTTAAAGTAGGAAAACCTGTGTGTATTCCATCCTTGACCAGGATTTGATGGGAGTTTCATCAGGTAAAGAACAGAAAGTCATACAAGGAGCTTAAAACATAGAACTACAGTGGAAGCTGGAATGTATTTATAGTAACCATAGGAAGGTTTGGGTTGGAAAGCACCTTAAGATCATCCAGTTCCAACCCCCTGCCATGGGCAGGGACCCCTTCCACTAGGGTAGGTTGCTCAAAGGCCAATCCAACCTGGCCTTGAACACTGCCAGGGATGGAGCATTTACCACTTCTTTGGGCAGCCTGCACCAGTGTCTCACCACCCTCACAGGGTGTATGAACTTCTTCCTTATATCAAACTTCCCCTCTTTCAGTTTGAACCCATCACTCCTTGTCCTGTCACTACAGTCCCTGACGAAGAGACCCTCCCCAGCATCCCTACAGGCCCCCTTCAGATACTGGAAGGCTGCTATTAGGTCCCCACGCAGCCTTCTCTTCTCCGGGCTGAACAGCCCCAACTTCCTCAGCCTGTCTTCATACGGGAGGTGCTCCAGTCCCCTTGATCATCCTTGTGGCCCTCCTCTGGACTTGTTCCAACAGCTCCATGTCCTTCTTATGTGGAGGACACCAGAACTGCATGCAGTGCTCCAAGTGGGCTCTCAAGAGAGCAGAGGGGCAGGATCACCTCCTTCAACCTGCAAATTTACAGGTGTTGAGACTGTTTTGTCCAAATTCTGCAGCAGCTGCTGTGATAATGTATATTGTGTTGAAGCAACTGTTAATCCAATTGAAACAACTAATTACGAATTTACTTTGCATTTATTTGATAATAACCCATCAAGTAAGGAACTGGCAATTTACCATAAGCGAGTTGACGTTGCCAGATTTCCATCTGATAAAAATGCAGCCTTCAAGAGAAGCCTTCTTTTGAGAGCTGAAAAGACTTTCCTCCTTTTAAGCTCAGCAGCAGGAGAACACCATTAGAGAACAGAGTCGGGATTAATCGTGGGCTATAACTGCTTATTGTGACCCAGCTCCACTCTTTCCTGGTGTTTTAAAGCCAGCCTCTTTTCACATATCAATATGCAGGTAAAGTCTTCATTTGTTTTGTTCAGCATCTACTGTTTCTACATACAGTGAAATGTAGCTGCTATACTTCGGTGGTTTAGATTCTCTATATTTTGATCACACTGGAAATGGTATTTGGAGGAAGAAGTCAAAATTGGAGACCTGCCTGTAGAGGCATCTCAGAGTTTGCAAGGGACTAATAACTGTGCTGGGTGTTACTGCCCTGGCTGGGACTCCTGTACTTCTAGCACTAGGTTTGTACTAAGCAATTTGCTGTGGACAGAGGGAAGGAATAATGATATGTAATGGTCTCTGTGTTCCTATTCCCTTTCCCTGCATCCCCGTTGATGTATTTGGATCTTGCTTCAAAAATACTTGTGAGAGGTAAAATGTCAGTCTTTGCCTTGACAATCTGATGGGATAATAGTGCTCACAGTGGGGGGAGACTGTATCTTTCTGTCTTCAAGTCAAACGTGGGTGTATTTCTACGGACTTTTAAGATACATTTCCTAGTGGAAATTTATAACAGGGACAGTAGTGGAGCATACTCAGGCATCAGAACATGCTCTGTATCTTATGTTTATTGCGGGGTTTTGGAGCAACTAAATGTACTCGTCAGTACCTAACATACCTACAGGGGTGCATTTCTGATGTGGCATCAATACATGTCTTACACAGCTGAATGTGGGAGGAGCTCTTCAGAGTGATTAAAAAGATCTTTTCTTCGATAAGGTTATGTTCTCAATATCTTGAGCTCGTCCCAGACTGGAAGTGGGCCATGGCCAGTCTCAGTTTCTCTCTGCTTTGCTCCCCTTCCGTAGAAAAGCCCCCTACTAGCTGTGAACCTTCAGTGTTTCAGTGCCTTAAATGAAGTACAAGTCAAATCTGTACCTTAAATGTAAAACAAACTTCTTGCTTCACTGGAAAGTCTTTTTGTACCAAGTACAGGACAGCCCTGTGTAATGTGTTTTGTGTCAATGCTGTGGCTATGTCTCAACTCCTTGCAGACCTGAAGTGCAAGCAGATGCGTAGGCAGAGAAATAAAATGATATGGGAAAGAGAATAATTGCATTTGATGGTTTTTGACAAGTTCTTCTTGAACTTGGCTTTATATAGTTTGAAAGATACAGGTATGGGTTGACAGCTTATAGATGCTGTGGAATAGCTCAGAATTCCCTGTGGCAGAAGGAAACTATGGTGGAGCAGAAGAGAGGTACCAGTGTACAGTGAGTGGTTAGATTTGTGAAGGAAACTGTCACAAATTTAAGGGACCTTAGAGAGTACTGTTACCACTTCTGTGACATACTGTTTGTGGCAAACTCAGGATGCTTTGAACGGTTAGGATAAATCTGATATGGTTTGATAAATACCAGAAAATTTTGTAAAGATGGACTGTCCATACAGTGTTTACACTCTCTCCTTTAGTTGAATTAACTTTCAAAGAAGGTGCACAGAAGATAATACAAGGGAGAATGCCTTCCTATCCTGTTGCCTGTCACCAGATCATTTATTTTTTCCCATCAAAAGCCATCCCACTTTCCTCTCTTTTTTCTTCTCCCTACTTCCAGTGATTCACTAGTTCAAAATGACTGCACCTAAGCCTTTCTTGCTGGGGGTTTTGTCTGAGTTATGATTGAAGCAAAAGCATTACAGTTGGACTCAAAATCCTGAACTAAAGCGTGGCAGGAGAGGCTGGCTTTGAAATTGCATCTTCAGAAGTGCATTAATTACATGTATTTGTGTAGTGAGGATTTGTACAGTACACAGACACACTTTCTAAATGGCCACCTTTTCTTGGAAATGATAGTGATGAGGCTATGCAATCACTGACATTTCACCCCCAAATCAGGTTTAGAGGACCTGTCTTTGGTCTTCAATGATTCAGTGGAAGGGTGTTTAGGATGTAGTTACCTAGGGCTGCAGGCAGCAAGTGTGATGAGAGAGGAGGTATCTTCCAGTTGCTGTGTTGGCAGATAATACAGTTTCTGAAGTCTCCTTGTCAGGGACTTTGGTGAGTATCCACTTTAGAAACATACAGTGTCCTCTGCATACCTTTCAGCAGTTAGTAAGTATTTACCTTCTGTATCACTGTCACAAATTTTAACGAAACACAGAAAACTGATTGGAAAGATAAAAGCACAGGATTTGTATTTCACTGAATTCATGCTTCTCTTGAAAAGCAGACCTGATTAAAATGGAAAATGTGGCACTTCGTTAATAAATTCCTCAGTTTAGTTTAAAATCATTCAAAGTAAATAGTTTTTTTTTAATGAGCTGCTGAAAGTTTAAGGGGGACAGACAAAACTGGCCACATTACCAGCTGAGCATTTGTAGCTGAAGTAAGCTAAAGAAGCTTTTTATAGGGGTCTGCTGGAAAGTCAGAGATGTATTTTTTGTTAATCATTATTATTTTATTGTAGTCATTTGACTTCAGTTCAATGCTTAGGTTTGAAAAAAGTAGAATGGTTTATTTTCTCTTTCAGTGTATGAATAAAAATGAGGTATGAGATAATGAGAAGTACTACTCATAAAGCGTGGAAGGGCTTGCTGATGAGAAACGATCAATATTATCTCTAGCTACTGAGTTCAACCACGTATGTCCAGTAAATCAGTTCACTTTTGAATGCAAGATGTGGTTAGATAAACTTATTTATGTCTCCGTAGCATATAAGATTGTTTTATTGAGTAGAGGATAGACACAACTGGGGGTTTGGGTGTGGAGCAGAGGGAAGTAATTTAATGTGGACTGGAGCAGTAGTTGGACAACATACGTAACCCAGCTAGAATACTGGATCAGGTCAGCAAGGAGTAACCGAAATGCTTTGTTTTCTAATGTACAAGAATCTTGGCAGCAAAACAGAAGAACTAAACCAACTGTTACCGGTATTCAAATAGATTTTTACAGCTTTACCAGAAATACGGCGAAGCGGCAAGCAAGGATTGAATAGAAATATTATAAGGCATACAGTGATCATGAATAGTTGGAATAAAAATAAAGATTAATGGGAAATAACTTGATCTTCAATCTTGATTTAAGATCCATTCAAATAAAATCAAGCTGCAAATTAGAACTGTGATGCTATCAATTGGAGGAATGAGCCTTCCAGGAGATTGTAGCTGGGGAAGAAGAAGCCTGAGTGATTTAAAAATGGATGCTAGAAAGTGTATGAGAAGTATTTCATGACATGTTTCCTGTAGCAGCACTGGATTGAATTTGATGAGACAGGACAATCCACCTATCCTAGATTGTAATGAGAGTCTCTCATTGCTTTGCAAAATGTGAAATGGCGGTTATGTGCATTTTAATTTAATTCCAATTTCCATCTGAAAGCTGCTTGATTTAAAGAGGAAAAACACACAAAACTGTTCATGTGGCGAATGAGAAGCAGCATTCACTGTTTCCTAGAAAAATAAAAGGATGTATAAAATTAATAATCTGATTTAAAACATGTTTAGACAGAGGGTGTGGAATTTCTTCTAAGAGTAAGCCAGACAAACAGTTCTCGGGCTTGAGTTGATGGTGATGATCAACTGAGAAAGAGCCTTTCTTTGAGGAGGTAACTTTTTGTTTTCTTTATTGTCTCATCAGTTTAGATGCTTCTGTGACCTTGGTGAAACCAGCTCGACTCTAAAGAAGCTGGCCATATGGTTTACAAGTTGTAATTCTAATCATTAAACAGTGCAGGTGATGGGTTTGTTTGTTTGTTAGACCTGTTTAATCTGCAATAAGAAATACCCTTGAAGCAAAACCGGATTTTACAATCATTGGGTTGTTTTTCTTCTGCATGTTTTTAATAGCCACTTTAATGTGACCTGATGTGATTTGCATCTGTCGTGGAGAGAAGGTGTATTTCATTTTAATGACTATATTGGTTAATTTGACAATTGATAGATTAAATCTTGTTATATAACGTACAATAAGAATAGCCTCTATTTGAATGTTGATACCAATATTCCCTTTTTAGTATTGGAAAATTAAGTTGATTTTTGCCACAAATACTGTTCCAGGACTTCCCCCCGCCCCGCCCCCCCCAATCTGATAAGACTTCTTGGTGATTTCTAAGGAATACAGCAAAAGCTAGAATTAGAGCAAAAGCATATGCCCTAATTTTTTACATCAACATATACCTGATTCATAGATTCAGATTTTAAGTGTTGTTTATTTAAATATTCAATAAACTAAATGTTAAAGTATATGCATATTGTTTTAAGCAGTTGACCTGCATTTTGCTGACTGCTGTTATGTGCATTTTAAGGTTTAACACTGGATTTTTCAAGGAAAATAAGAGTCTTTATACTTACAGAACTGACGTTCCCTTTTTACTTAACCAAATTTACTAATCCAGCTGAGTGACTACTACAGTGAACGTGTTCTTCAGCAGAGCTTCAAAGCTTTGTGCCTTTGATCAGGAAATGCAAACAAGATTCTCAGGTCACATCCGCTGTTTGACCTCCTGACAAACCAGCCACCATGTTTCATGCAAATTTTAGGTAAGAAATTCAGACAATCTATCATACGGAACAGTGTACAGATACATTCACCTGATTAGTCTGAGTATCCTGGAAGGATGGTACTTGAAAGAAAGTAGAGATGCATCTTTGCTGTAGATATATGCAGATTTTTGTTTGCTGTCATGCCCTTCTGTATCAGGCAGCTTCCACATCAAATGTCCAGTTTGTGGTTAAGGAGTGGGTTACAAGCCTGTAGTTGTGATTGACATTTTATTGCTTTTTATTATTTATGTTACCCTTTTGCCCGGTACTGTAGAATTACGGTGCAAAAAGAGAGAATGCGTTTTCCTCAGCTAAGGCAGGACATGGATATAGTGTCATAGGGAGGGTAAGAGAGACAATGAAAGAAATCTTAATGTTTATGATTATTATTTATTTTTCCTGCCCAATCAAATATGTGTCCTTGACATGCTGATTTCAGAACCAGCAGTCTATCTGATCTGGTTGTACTGCAGGCTTAGTGATTCTGGCTAAATTCCCTCAAAATCACTAGTAACATTCCTTTTCTCCTTTCCCCTGCTCTTCCCAGCCACCTCTGCCAGCACGGGCTTTGTTTCCAACTTTTGAGGCCAACTTGATAAGGTGTCCCCTGGGATGTCTTCATCCTGGTTGACCTGAGTTGTGGCTGCAGTGCTCCAGAGCCTGAGAACATGACACAAAGGTGTCTGTGGCAGCTCTCCTCAGAGCTGGCATGATGCTTGTGCACTTGGGATTTACTTGTCCTCTGCTTACGGGTCATGGGCTGCGAATCATTAATACAGGAAAGTCCTTAACCAACTGCCTGGGAAATACACAGAATGTTTAGAACTCAGAATACTTCCAGAGCTTTGCTATGCCCTTGATAACTGGTTACTATGTTTAATCATAGCATACTACTGTTGTCTTTATCATTCTGTAGTACAGGAAGTAATAAAGTCTGCTGTGACTCATTTTTCATCTAAAAAAGCCATCTGTGTAAGCATAGTACTGACCAGAAAGGCTACTGCTGCGGTTCCATCAGGTAGACAGTGTTTATTCTCCCTGCACCCTGCCTCCCTGGAGTTTTACTAATAGCTTACTTAAAACCAAGTGCTTGATTTAATCCCATCAGTGCCATTTTGCATCTCTGTAACAGAAGAAGGATGGCCCAAGATAATTCAGTAACAGAGGAAGGGATGATGTTAGTTTAGAGACGGGATAATGGGATAATACATGGGATAATACAGAATATCACTGGCAATTTCAGTTTATCAGGCATACCTTGCAAGGAACCTTTGTTCAACATTGCTAGGCCAATTTATTAACTCATTGATCCATGCCCATGTGTTTCTGAATACTTTGTTTTCCTTGTCCCTTTTGCTTTATTGATTTCATTGCACATCCCTGCACTTAATCTAGAAGTCAAATGTATGATGGTTTTGTTTTCCTTTGTGGTGTCACAGTACCTATGAGCCCTGTATGCTCAGGTCATCTTCTTCCCTGCCTCTCCGTATGCCCCCCACTCTCTTTTGAAAAGAGCAGTTCCAGAAGGGGGCTGTGCTTCCCATTTAGTTGAAGTCTCTGTTTTCCTTCCAACACAAGATGCCTTGTCAGAAGTTTTCAAAGGCCGGTCAAGGACTTTTGCCTTCCCTGAATTGCTTGCGTCATTCCAACCCTACCTATTCTATGATTCAGTATGTGAGAGTCAATTAATGCATTTATCTCCTTTCAGTCACTAGGAAAAACTGAGTGAAGGAGATCCTCAGGGGTTAGATAGGGTGTAGGTGTCTGTGTGTTCTTCCTGTTCCCCCTCCTTGTACTGTGCTGTACAGGTTTAATACTGTACTAATTGGCGTCTGGCTCAGTCTACTCCATCCTGTTGTTTCTCCTGATTATGCCAGTCCAGAGGTTGGAGACATCCTCCAAGCGCAGACACTGGTGATGATGGAAGTGTTGAAGGTATAACAGGAGATAACTTGTACAGAATTCAAGATGAGTTACAGATTGCTAGAAGTTAAGAGAAGATGCAGATGGAAGTGGACTTTACATGATGCAAACGAAAGAAACCCCTCATCCCTGTTCCTCACCTCAATTTAGATTTTTTGAGAGTACGAACCAGGAAGTTTGGGGGATGGCAGCCCTATGCAACTACATCAGCCATCCTAATGTTGACTAATAACAGCAATCTGTCATACAAACATATCAAAATAATTGGCTGTGCTTCACTGGTAATGTTGATCAGACTGCATGGCAGTACCTTCTGTCACCAAAATGATTTACAGTAAATGTGCAGATGTTACTTACAGTGACCTCCTAATTCTTCTTGAACGAGGAACTCTATTTCTTCTTGCACATGATAATCTTGGCTCCTTTTAAAATGAGCTCTATTCACTCTCAGCCAAATTATTTGGAACAAGTAAGTAGTTAATTAAAATGTCTGGTGCTATAGCACTGTCTGAAGTTTAATATTAGCTAAATTTTGGCAGAGCTTACTAGGAATGAAGGAAAATGCTCTTACTGTCAGAAGAGAGGCATTATTATTATGGTCTTTTGCCAAACATCCTGAACACAATGTTTTCCTCAATGGCGTGTTCTTATCTGAGTCTGTGGTAGTTCTCTTCTACTTTTGTTCAACAATCCAGCCAAATCCTTTACTTGCTTAATCATAATTAGAATGAATCGATCACAGTGGTTTTAGTTTTGGGTTTTGGTTTTTTTTTCCCAATGAATCCATTAAAAACAATGTATTTTACACTCCACTCTGTTTCATTCTGATACCAGTTTTAGTGTTGGACTGTCACATTTAAAAAAACTACCTGATTGAAAGCTGCAGTTTTGAGTTTCATTTGCATTACATGCACAACAAAAGCTGGAAAGAGTTGAAGTATGTAGGGAATAAAAGTACTGACTTCACGTAAGATACCTAGAAGTGTAGCAGTGGTTCTTCAAGTTTACATGAAGAAAGTATTGAAAAACTGTCTTCTTTCACTTAGTATAATAACATTTGATCAGAAGAACAGCTTTTGCTTTAAATCTGCTGCAAAACCACTTCCACTGTGGGTCTCCAACGTGGTTCATTCAAATGAAAAAAGAGCTAGTCGCATCCTTCCTCTGTTGTGGTATTTTTATTTTCACTTGATGCAGCATGTAATTCTAGAGTGCTTAGGTTTTGAATTTCCAAAGGAAGCAAAAGCTTCTGTGATGGCTAAAATGGGGATGCAGAACAGATGACGGTTGCTACCTTTTTATGCTTTTTTTTTCTGTAAAAGTCAAGGTGAAGAAATGGAGTGTTTAAACATTTTACTATAGGAAAAGCACAGATGTTCATGCATAGCTATGTCTTCAAGAAATGTGGAGGAGACGTGGGTGTTTGTCTTAAACAGTTGTTTATCTGATTAGGATTATGGCTACTTTACATGGCTGTCTCATGATGGTGGTACTTGCTGTAGGGACTACCTTTTACATGTGTATTCACTTATTTTCACAGTGCATGCTAGAAGTATTAATTTATTGCACATGTGCAGAACTGAGAAGGAGAGAGACCAGAACTTGCAGGACTGAGATAGAGAGTGGCCAGAATCAAACCCACAGAAGCTAGGAACCATTTTGTGCCCATGTATGACTGTGGTGCTGTGCACTGACAGCTTGCCCAGATCATGCAAGATTCCCATGGCAGCATTAGTGGCTGGACCCTTTGCTGATTAACGTTGTCTCAGTGCCTTGATCAAGACAATTTCCTTCTGAATCTCTTGAATGTGGATTATGAAACTGGAGGCTGCAATGAATAGTAGAAGTTAGGGCACTGTCTCCGGATGCCGTGGGTGGACAACTAGTGATTAGGAAGACATTGAAAGGTCTTGGAGGAATTTTTTGCTTAAGGGAAAACTTGTGTCTGTCTGTACTGGCATCTGCTGATGTTTAGAATATGATCTGCAGCTTGAAAAGCAAAGCCTCTCAACAAATGATTTCTGAGGTCCAGTTCAGGGACAGGGCTGATACCTCAATATGTAAGGAAAAGCACAATGAATTCAGGCAGAAAGGAGAGCAGCTGTAATGCATTCTGTCAGTAGAAAAAGGCTGCTTTGTATACACCACAGGTATTGCTTGTGTACTGGCTTTACCTTTACCTTTTCTCTGTTTGGATGCTAGGGATTTTGAAACTTGAGTTTGAAGAGAGTAAGCGTAACTGGGCGTCACATGGGCTGGGGAGATATGTAATGCCTATGTGCAGTGAGGGATATGGCCAAATAAAAGACTTTGGTAAATATCAGGAGAAACACCTACAGGGATCAGTTGTGGTGTGGTGCAGAGTTCTGATGGAGAGAAGCAAAACCTCTGAGGCATAAGAAATCCTTTAATTAAACTGAACACAATGTTAGATAGTGTACCAGAGAGTAACTCTCTCTTTAGAAAGACGGACAGGATAACCAAAAAGGTTAGTTTAATCTGCATGTTTTATCATCTGATTAGTGTATTAATTGCTTTCTCACAGCAAATCCAGCCCTGGAAAACATTTAGAAAGTGTTTTCTTTGCAACTGTCCTTATACCTTCAGAAATGTCTGACAAATATTTAACAGGATGGGTTAAAAGGCAGTCACTGCCATTGCTTGAAACTGCTTTGCAGGGAGAAGCTTTTGAGTGGCAGAGTAAGGTCTGGCATTGATCTGCTCATAGGGCTGTTCTGTGCCTGCTCAGTGCAGACATACAACCTGCCTAGCTGTGAACTACGTCATTGGGAAAACCTACCTAGCTCTGAACCAGCCAGCTGGCCTCTCAGAAGCAGTGGCAGTATTTAGATGTGTTTGTTCAGGCTGTAACAACCTACTGTTACTCCCTGTATACCCAGGGAGGACAGAGGCTTTTAGGTAGAGCCTAGACTGAGATTTGTTGCCCACTAAAGCTCAGTTAGGTCCACTCCAGTCTGCAATCCCAGCACTGACTGGAAAAGAGACGAATATTCTGAAAACTTCAGAACATGCGGAGCATGTATCTGCATATGATGCTATCTTCACGTGGACCTGCTTCAGACTTACAGCTCAGGCAAGATTCAGTCAAAATAGTATGTATGGAAGACTTTCATGAACCAAAAAAATATCGAATTGCCCCTTCAAAATGTGCACATATAGCCCTGCTGAGCTTCTGATATCTCTTCTCACAGCTTTTTGAAGCTGTAAGCTTTTTTTAGATCCCTGATCAAAATGCACAAGTGGGTCTTGATATCTTTTCTTTCTTTTCTTTCTAACAGCAGTAGTTTAAAATAGAGGATGAGTAGAATGAAAGAAGACAGAAAAGGAGAAGCTCCCAGATGTGATTATGTGTTAGAATAGGGCTGTAAAATTTCATATTGTGCCTTACTGTCCTCAGTATTGGTATCCATGAATGTTAGGTCAAGCAATCGTGTTAGCCTGTATAACTGACGGGAATCTCAAAGCACAGCAGAATGTTCCTTAGCCTCATGCTTTGTCTAAGAGGCAGGCAAGGAAATGTCATCTCGCATCCTTGCATGTTCCAAATAGCCTATAAGGTTAGTCTGCCCTCGTGTGTCCACCTGGCTCCTTTTGACACCTGCATTCTTATTTTAGTGCAGTATGGAATTCTGCTTTTTTGTGCATTCAGTTCCTGCAAAATATTTACGGCTCTTTGTGCAAATGGCTGTGGCTTGCATTTTGAATTATGAATATGCCCTTTGTTAACAACAGATGCACGAGGCTACATTCTGCTCTCAGTCATGTTGGGGAAGATCACGGGATCTGATCTTTCACATAGATGTCAGTTCAGCTTAATTCATTTAAGGCATGCACTACAGCATTAATAGAGTAGACTGGACCCCTGCTTTCTGGAGATGGATGTATATCCCTTAAAATACAACCTATTCAGTGGATTATGACTGATCACAGCTTGCAGGACAGTTAATGAGGTGTGTTCTGAACAGACCTGGTGGAAAAGATGATGACTGTAGAGTGTATATAGTGAATATGCCTTTTGTTATGTCTGTATCTGTTATGCTGTGTTAGCTTGCCTTTGCCAGGGACCACAGATGTCTGTAAAGGAGAGATAGAAATAACACTGGTAGACTTCAAAAATCACTGTCGTGATACAAAACAAAGGAATATCCTACTAGGAGAGTCCTAGGGTATGCCAGTGCCAAATCTCTTATTGCAAAGCACTATATTACTTGCAAAGTCATTGCTGCTAGTTGGCTACACATTATTCTGTTTGATGGAATGTCTGTCACCTGTTAAAAGCTTGAAGCATTTCACATGTGCAATGGAAGTATTTTCAGTACAGTAAACTGGATAGTCTGATACCTAATTGAGCAGCCCCCTGAGCTGTTTATATATCTTGTGGAAAAGAGAGATGGTGAGAAGGGTTACAGCCCAATTGCAAGGTGTCCTGTTTCTAAACCTGCAGTCTCTGCCTACTGAAAAACCAGACCTTGGAAGATAAAACTGGTTTCCAGTTTTCCAAGTAATCGAGCTCTCTCAGACCTAAAGACTACTGAATGTTTGTTCAACAACATCACATTTCAATTCAGAGTAGCTGAAGCCTTCCACAAATCAAAACCACAGCAACTATGTGAATATGATGTGTGACCTTTTATTCTTCAAGAGTCTACTTAGTTACATGGAAATGTAGCAAATATCCTGAATTTCACTTAGAAATGTGTTTATAGTCGGTGGAACACTTGCTAGGGATGAAGTCAGAACTGCTCTGCTGGGCAGTGGCTTTATTTTCCTGAGCTTTCCCTTATGTCTTTCAAAATGTCAGCATGTCAATTACTTGTGTTCATTGCTCCCAGATGGTTTGGTGATCTTTGATAGAAAAGGATTGTAAAGCTAGGTGGTGGTTGTTGCTGCTGTTGTTATTGTTATTATTTGTTTTCATTGCTGCTAGCTTTGCAATACCACTTGTGGAAATACAGAGCAATTTACTTTTGAATTTAGAAAACCTGTTTCCACTGGTCTACATGAATATTAGGCATTTGCAAAATCTACTCAGTGTTTATAATTGCTGGACCCATAAAGTTCAGCTCAGTACAGAACACTATAGCTAAATAAGTAGCAAGGTGCCTTTCAGCTGTGGCACCCTTTACAACATTGGTACTTCTGACATGAGAATCTTAGAGCATGAGATAGAAACTTTCTTCCAATTACTTCCCAAAAGCAACATCTATTTTATGTGTTAATTTTCTGCCTGTAGTTAATGTGGAGTATGTATGGTTAACAACAAATACTGACTTCACTCTGCATTACTGTTCCTGGTATCCTTTATCTAAGTAGGATGTAGACCTGGTGTAACAATGCTGGGAGATGCTGAGTTTTGGCAATGTAAACCTGCTGCTTTTCTCAGGCACCAGCTCGAGTGCCTGAAACTGGACCAGGCTGGCATTTCCAGTGCCTGAACCACTGGAAATGTTGTGTGATCTGCCTAGAAAAGCGAAGGAGACATCCATAAATTTAAGTCAACCATTCCCTTCATAGAGCAGGAGACATACGACTGGAAAGAAGGTTGCAAAACTGAAAGAGGAAGAAGGGCGAGGCATATTGTTTAAAATGTTGAACACAGCTGACCTGAAATGTGCTAAGGATATGTATAGTCTAACGTTATTCTTTTGATCTACATGGAATGCTCCTGAAATGATGGGGTATTCTAGACAATAAGTAAACTCCCTCTACAGAAAGTTTCTTCTATTGTTTGTGACATACAGCTCTCGTGCTGAGGCTGAGAAGTTTTAGAAACTGCCAGAAAGAACAATAGCAAGGGGAAAAAAAGAGTATTATAGTCACATACCTAGCCAAGGTAGAACTTAATGCACAAATTAAAGGCAGCCAGCTGTTCATAAGAAAACTAACAAGCAGTGGGAAATAATCAGTGACTTACCTGAAGGATCAGTCCTGAGACTGATCTTGCTTTTTTCATTAATACCCCATTACCAACAAGAAAAATGAGCTACCGAATTGTATTGTTAGCACAAATTTTTGAGTTTTATACACAATAGGAGGATTTATCTACAATTTGCTGTCTTTAGGTAATCAAAATTTTTGAATCCCTTTGTACTTATTTTGTACACGTAGGCAGTTGTGTAAGAAAGTAGTGAGTTGGGTTTTTTTGCAAGCACAGCACATATTTGAGGCCTGATCTCAACTAATTCTGTCCAGTGATTGCTATCTGAGATGTAGCTCCACTCTCACCATCCAAATTCTGTTGAGAGCAATTACACATCTCTGCAACTAAGGACAATACTGGAACAAGGATTCTCTCACATAAAGCCTGTCTGAATGCAAGAGAGAGAGACTAGCTGTACTGGTTGTATATATGTAAATAAACTTAATGATTAGAAACACCCTGCAGGGAATATTCTGCCATCAAGGTTAACATCTCTTTTTGCTATTTTTGATGCATTTTTCACAGTCACAGTGCTCTGTGGTCCTTAGGTTGCTGGCAAAGTATCATACTAAGATAGCAGTTGATACGGCTGAAATTTGCCAGCCCAAATCCTTGAAGACATCACAGTACAAGCCTTGCTGTTTTCTCCTTGTTTTTCTTACCTTGAGATGATCTTGAGAATTGGCAATCAGTCTGGAAACTGAAGTCGATTCAAATACAGTGTCTGCTTATTAACTTTAGTTCTTTAAAGTGTCTGTCATCCTAGGTGATAAAAGCAAAAGCTGTTAACCTGAAGCCCTTTCAGTTTAAAATAAACCAGAAAAAGAAACCAACCAAACACCACCCACCCCACCCCCAATCCCAAAACAAACCCCAGTTTCCTTACTGTGCTGCATAAAGTGTTGTGGGATTTAAAATGCAGATAACCTCTCTTGCTTCCTACCACCTCATAAAAGCTACCTCAGATGGTTGAATTGCAAGAAGTACTGCCTGCCCTATTTGTTCAGCTTTGTGGAGCATAGGATTTGTGGTTGGGGCAGCTTTTCTATTTCCTGTTTTATTTCAGAAGAGTGCTTGGCTCTTACTTGCATTGTCATTGGTGCAAGTGCCAAAGGCAGTATTAGTTTTAATATGTCTTTAAGTGTAGTTACAGCACTTTAGGTACGATGCTGTCGTGGTTTAAGCCCTGTCGGCAAGTCAGCCACACAGTTTCTCACTCACTCCCCCTCTTCCTGCCCTCCCCCTGCTCCCAGAGGGATGGGGAAGAGAATTGAAAAGAATGCAACTCCCACGGGTTGAGGTAAGAACAGTTTAGCAACTAAGGTATAACACAAATCACTGCTGCTACCGCCAATGATAATAATGATAAAGGAAATAACAAGGGAAGAGAGTACAATACCACCTGCCGACCGATAATACCCAGCCCAACCGAGCACCAACCGATGCTTAGTCTAACCCCTCAGTGCCATAGCCCTTCCGGGTAACTCTCAGTTACATCCTGGGCATGACGTGCTGTGGTATGGAATACCTCTTTGGTTAGCTTGGGTCAGGTGTCCTGTCTCTGCTTCCTCCCAGCTTCCCCTCCTCCCTGGCAGAGCATGAGGCTCACAGAGTCCTTGGTCAGACGAAACATCAGTGTTATCAGCGCTGTTCCCAGGCCGAAAGTCAAAAACACAGCACTGCACCAGCTACTAAGGAGAAAAAATGACTGCTGCTGCTGAACCCAGGACAGATGCAGTTCTTAGTCTTGGTTCAAAGTGCATCCAGGTCGAGAAGACGGACTCTCATTGACATGTCTGGGTGGCATGTGCTTCCCTTCTGTCAGAGACTGGTGCTATTCCAGCACTCCGATTCCCCTTACACGAGCTACCTCATCTCTTCATACATAAATGCACACAGATAGAGAGCAATTCCTATTTCCAGGTTATTTTCCAAGAAAAGCAAGGTACCATAATCGATCCTATTACTAGGTTAGGAGCCAAAGGGCCCAATCAGCTTGGTAGACAAAAGCTCTTCCCAATGCTAATTACAGAGGGAGCCTGACCATCAATTAAAACTCTCTTTTCAGAGAAGGAAGGGCACATAAGGGATATTTCAGAGAAGATCCAAAAATAGCAGGTGGCTGTCACTTCTGCATTGTGCTCAGTTTTAATCATGAGATTGGAGAAATAACATGTCTGGGTTGCGCAGGGCTCTACAAATGTACCTGCTTTCTCATGTAACACACTTACTTTTCTGCTTTTTTAAAAAGTTTTAAAAGATGTCAGTGGTCTTCTGATAAAGGTGTTACAATGATTTATATTTTAGTGCACTTTCTGACCTGTTGGTGAGTATTTAAGCTGTCTGCTTTCATTCACCAAACTCAATAAATCAGAAGATTTATTCCATCCAGTGTGTGTATATGTGTGTGTATAAACTCTGGGAATTTATCCAGCAAATGGAATATTAACTGTGCTGTTCAGTTTTTGGTTGTTTTTTCTTTTGTTTTATGCTTGGGTTTGGTTTCTTTGGCAAAGGCGGCATGTTGGCTTTCTTTGGTATTGGTCAAATACCAACTCAACAGACTCATATTTTGTTCATTTTAAGTAATTGTCATGGTTTAATGAATAATAGACTTTCCTTTTGAAAGGGAGCAACCTCATTAATGCAGAAGAACTCTCACTGCTGCTATCTCAACATCAAATATATGGTATAACAAAGCTGTACTCCACCAGAAGCCACATGCTGCCTCATCAAAAACAAAAACAGGAAACATTTTATTTACTTTGAGAAAGACCATACCAAAATAGAAATAGGGGAAGGGAGGAGAGGCTGCAGCTGCTGCAGTATGAAGTTTCAGCTACAGAGCTCTTATTTTTAATCTTTTTTTAACACTTGTCAAATTTGACGAGTTCACGGAGCTGTTGGTTTGTGGGGGTGTGCATATGTTTACATACATTTACTCTTTTATTTTCATGCCACCATGTAGTTCTTATTAAATAAGTAGTATTATATAAAGTTAAAAGTGATGGTCAAACTGAAGCATTCTTGGTTTGTTTTGCAGTAATGGGGCTTTCAGTTGAGAATGGATTTCAGTCATTTGGCTTCCAGTGCATATGCTTCAACTATATTAATAAATTCTGTTAGTTAATCTGAGTGGCAGTGCCACTTAACGTGCGATTGGACAAGTGAAAACATCATCCACCCAGAACTGAAGGCCAAGCAATCTGTACAATATGAGCTTTGTGCTGATGCCAAGCCAAAATTGAATCCAAATACTGAAAGAAAATGCATTTCACTTAATTATGTATTTTTGGCTATTTAAATATCCAAAATCATTTTCACCAATTACACATATTTGTTTTCTTCTCTACTGCAGAAATCAAAGGCAATTCATACAATTAAGCTGATCAGAAGAGAAGCTGTTCAATACTTGTTGTTCAGAGGTATTTGAAATTCCCAGAAGAAATCAGTGAACTGCTTTGCCTTCCATACTTGCATCCTACTCCCAAAATGCAAAAGGGTTCAATTCAGTAATTTCCTGTTGGTTTCTCATAGAAATGAGCTCAGTGTTTTTGATGCCATCTTACTACCTACAGGCCATAAGTTACTGAAGACTGATGAAATCTATGCAGCTTTTATGCCTTTCAGTAGCTCAAGCTATATGTTCTTGTTCTGTCTTTCTCCAGTCCTGTCTGTCTCTGTTAAACGTTTTCAAAAACTTCATGTGACATTCGTGCCTGCTCCATCTTTATCCCATGCTTGTCCTGGTTTCTATTCTGGAAAATGTTTTGGATCAGCTGTGAAACACTGGGTCAGCAACAGAGACACTGTCTGGGTGACTGCCATCTTTACAGGAAATGTTTCCCAAACTAGTTGGGTTTTTTAGTTTCTGACACTGCTTGAATGCTCTGGTCTTATAGCATCACTCTTCTATTATAGATGAGGTGGTAGAACATGATGTCTGTCATCTGTTAAACTTGATTTCGCATGTTCATCTTCTTTGCTAGGCTTGGTCCAAGACCTGCAGTCAGACCCTGTAGTCCCTTTCTGCTCATTGGTGCCTGGTCTAGAGCAGCACTTTGCTTGGATCCATGTAAACTTTTTCCTACAGCTGGTTTTTCATTGTCAATTGCATTGAGTCCAGCTCAGAATGTGAGTATTTGCCTGCATATTTGGGTATGAAAATGGTTTTGGGGTTCAAAACATTCAGGTGAATTCAGCTAGTATATGAAAAGTGTTTAAGCTGGTTATTGTCTGAGTGGGCAAAAGTGAAAGAGGATACCAGAGGGGTGAGACACTGAAAGAGGTTGCTCAGAGAAGTTGTGGAGTCTCAATTCTGGGAGATGCTCAACCTAGACTGAAAAGGGCCTTGAGCAGCCTATATACATCTAACCTACTCTTGAATGAGGGGTTGGAACAGGTGGCTTTGAAAAGTCCCTTCCAACTGAAATAGTTCTGTGAATCTATGGCTTTTACTCAGTTGCTCTGTGGGGTACTGGAACGACTAGGTTTGGGCAGGTGAAAGGGTAGGTGTGGTCTAGGAAGGAGAATGTGTAGAAATGCCATTTAATTTGTATAGGTTCCTTAAATTCTACTTATGCTGTGGTTTTGAAAGGCTCTCTAAGCTGTATCGCTTCTTCTAACTTGAGGATATATGGTTATCCTGTGTCTGTCATTAACACTATACACAAGAGCATGTGTTGAGACCGGTATCTCAAACTTGAGCCTCAGTGCAACAGGAATTGTTAAAAGCCTGATGCAGACATCACTGTTGCAACTTAGTGACCACAGCCAGATGCAGGCTTCAAAAGACAGATTTGAATGGCCTACCATTAGGACAGTCTTGGAGATAGAGTACAAATTAGAGTATTTTATGTATTCTGTTCTAATTATAATCTCATGCTCAGAAAGATCAGAGAAAGAACAAACGACTTTCTTTTAAGAAGAGATTAGTAAGGACATGAGGGAATGGACACCTACACACTGCTTTCTTCAAATACACAACATGCTGTGATGCCTAATATTTCTAAAAATGGGAGAAATGCTGAGATGTTGAGATTGACATTTCAGTGCCTGTCTGATTTGTGTGTCTGTCTGAAATACAGGGTTCAATAATCCTATTATGTGTGTCTGGCACACTCCTTCTTTAGCGATGTGCCTTCCATAACTGCTATAATAAGACAGAACAGCCAAAGCCTAAATCTGTGTCTCATCCTGTCACTCAGCAAAATTATACTGTCATCAGAAGCAATGTATTGTTTTCTTTCCTGCTTTGTGGTATTGAGTTTTCTAACCTTTCTTAAAGTTAAATTTGCTTGGCTTTTTAACTTTCTTACCAAAGGTTAATGTTACTAAGTTGAGCAGGTAGCTGTAAAAAGAGATCCAGTTTATTAATGACTGCAGGAAGGAATATTTCAAAGTGCTGGGGGAGAGTGAGGGTTAAATCTTTCATTTATAAATCGGTATCTATAAACCACTTCTACCAGTGCTGTGAAGCCAAGCTATGGCCCTGGCAAAAGATAAAAGATCTTCCTTCTCTTCTGCTAATTTAAGAGCACAGGTTCTGCCTTTTCTCCCAAGCTCAGCAGTAGCTGTCCCTGCCATTGATTTAGTCTTTGTCTGTCACATTCTCGTGCTGTTCAAAGGCTGATTGTGAAAGACTGGGGAGGTTCTGTTTGTTCACAGTTTCTCACAGCTTGGTCTCTCTTACCACTATCAATGCCAATAACAAGACTGTGTGAGCACCCTGTCCTTAGCGAATGAGACATCTTTTCATTTAGAGTGGCTTTGATTAACAAATTCCCTTCTCTAGTTCTCAGAACCAACTGTGAACTTTCTGGGTGGGCCCGAACATCCCTGTATCTTTCCTGGGCTCCTTTGGTGTCTCTGGTTGGTGTTGTTCAACTCACTGTTCGTTACCGACTCCAGATGGCTTGTGTTCCTTCTCCACCTACCTGTGTTATGCTTTGGCCTTTCCTGGTGAAAGGAGACACGGCAGCTTTTCAAATTATTTGATGCTTACCACTGAGTCTAGGCTCTAGCTGCATCTTCCCTAGCTTTTTCATGGTGGCAGCAGCTTCACTTCATCAAGGGAGGTCTTTGATCATATAAGGTGTTACTGCTATATGATGCTTCACCTTGGCCAGCCTGTTATTACTGCTTGAAAAGGTATTTAGAGCAATACCAGGTATCAGAAGGGCTACTGCTTTAGACCAGTTTCCCTTTCTGAAGGTTTTGAGGAGGGAGGAGAAGTGGTATAATAAAAAGCTTTTTGTTATCTCCTCCCTTATCTCTTCCACTTCATCCAAATCCCCTACTGTGTTGCTTGGTTTTATGTTCATTCTGGCTGTGCAGGGAAGCATTTCAATGCTAGTGTGTGTCTTCCTGTTGGAGGCTCATTATTTTGTTGTATGCAATCCACTAAACTCCATCCGTGCACTGACTGGGGAAATCAGTCTTCTGTACTTTATTTTTACCACCAAGGTAGAGGCAACTTTAATATGTTGGGGTGTTTTTTCTGATGTAACAGAAGAATATACTTTATACACACATGCACACATACAAAGATTCTGTAGTCTGAATGCTTCTCTCTTATCAGTTGTTACTGTGTGTAGCAGAAACATAAAATCTGTCAGATAAAGACAAAGCTAGGAGGCTTTTAAGGGGACCTTGAAGTTGTAGGAGGGGGAACCTCTAAATCCAGCATGTATGGTTCTTATTTTAATTTACGATGCTGTATTGGGTATTTTATATCCTTGAAATCTCTTTGGATGGTGACTTCATATGGCAGATACACTGCACTTTTCCTTATTCAGCTTTTTATCAGAGACTTAGGAATTGCTTTAGCTCTCAGTTAAGAAAACTTCACTCCTGCTTTTCTCCACTTTAACATGCTTTCATCCATATTACCCCACTGCAAGGAAATTGTATCACTGCAGATTAACTAGTGCAACTGCACTGGTTCTGGGATGTCTGAACACTTTGGTATGCTTATGTTTATATACATTTGAATATATGTAGCAGAAATGTAGTAACTGCAGCACCAGAGGACAGTTATTTTCCTGATCTTGGAAGTTCCTGATCACCTGGGGCTCACTATAACAAAACTTGTCCATCCAGCAGAGCATTGTACAACATGCTCATCCAAACTCCCAATGTACTCGATGGGTTTTGAGTATCTAACTCTGTGCCTATTAAACCATTGTTTCATAATAATGTGTTCAGTTGGGACTTAGGTCTTTGGGCTCTGTAAGGGTAATAGTCTTTTACTTAATTCTTCATCTCAATGCAGAGACTTTAAGACATTGACAGCATTTAATTTCACCAAAGACAATATTAGTTCTTGTAATTGAAAGATGACTGACACTGGGGGTTTTCCTCTCCATTTTTCTGCTTCTTCACTAGGGATGTGAATTAATTGAGATGATGGATCAGGACCTCACAGATTTCACCAAGTGCCTTCAGATACTCCAGAAAAAGATAGAGAAGAAGGGTCTCCAGGTAAAGGCAAAACATCTTTTGTCTCTAGTTCTTAGTAATTACTCTTCCTCTCCATGTATTTTGGTTTATTTTTTAAGTTTGTACTGAAATGAAACTGTTTTCTGTAGCCTTGCCATTCTGTGGTTTTGCCATAATTTACTGCACACCTTGTAAGCATTGATGCTTCTGCTAAGAGGAATTACACAGTGTGTCAATGAACAAGGGCTGGCTTTCTTAAAAGGCAGCTTGTATTGATTTCTGTTAATGAACTACCCAAAGTGCAGAAGAGCTGTTGTGGCTGGTGTTCAAAGCAAGAGTCCCACTTTGGCATATAAATATAATTTCAAGTCTTGGCACACTGAGCCTTGATGTTCATCTCCTTCCTCTCCCTTCCCAAAGGTGAGTTGAGGGGGGAGGCAATCATCCTGCCAACATTACATATGGTAGGCAATACCTCCTTCTGCAGAAAGTTCCCCTGGAATCAAAAGGAACCTTTGCAGAGCAAGCTGTGTACTAAACTTAAAAGGAGCCATATGGAGATGCCAGCTGCTCATTTCATTCGAAAGGCAACGGAGGCAATGTTCACCCTCCCATTCCATAACTTGGTTTTGGAAGCCTGCAATTTTTTTGTCTCTCTGAGACATGAAGTTAAAATTCCTTGGGTATTTCCAACAGAATGAGTTGGGGGCAGATGTGCTCTTGGGATTGCTGCCCTTTCCTCCCCATCAAGCAGTCGTTCATGGGGGCTGAGCTCTCTCTTCCACTCTGTACCTATAGGTGAAACGAATTGAGAAGAAGCAGCTGCTGCATCCTCTTGCCAATAGTGAGGGCAACAGGCATGTAAGAAAATGAAAACAGCAGCATATGATGGAAGGAGATATGTAAACCTCCCCTTTTTGCATTTTCACGGTAGCAGGATAGGAAAGTTCCCTGACTTCCTGAGATCATTGTACTCCAGCAAAGCAGCAAGAGATGGAAATGCAAATCCCACTCCCTCTTTCTTTACTCTCCTCACTTCAGGCTGATAAATAATTAACCTGTTTTTGCTTAAGCTATTTTGAAATGTCTTGATCTTCTGAAGGAAATATGGGACATTTCAGAGTGCTGTTGCACAATGCCTATCTGCAGCTCTGTCTCCTCTTGCCACCCTCAATACATGCTGTTGTTAATCAGGTTTTTTTCCCCAATCAGTATAGACAGAGAGGGATTTCTCTATATACTTCTCTTATCTGTCTGGCTGAGTCAGGAAACCCTTTATATGGTAGTTTTTTGCCCCCTATAATTTATCATTGCACGAGCACAGAGGGGTAGCTTCCCAACTAGGACACAAAGGATAATGGGTGCCATCGGAACAGGTGACCTATGCTTAGGATTTGTTTTGACTTTGGTGAGTAAGGTGCTTCCCTCTTAACAGAATAACCCCTAGAATGAAGGAGAACTTGAGTGTTTCCTGGATTTGGTTCATTATCAAATTCCAGCTATTGCTACAGAGGGATTCTTTTTTTAAGATACCACAAGAGGTTTTATAATGAATAATCAATGTGTGATTAAAATAAGAGCAACGGGAACATGACAGCTACAGATGTGTTTCAACTATAAGTAGCCTATTTGTAAAACCTTGAATTCCTTGATCACTCTCCTAGGTAAAGCCCTGCTAAGTTGGCTAAAGGATACTGCATTGTAATCCTTGATACTTTGTCAAGTACAAGCCAGAGTGTAATTGCAGTAATCGCATAGTTCATGGCAATGCACTAAACGTAAGATTTCAGTTCAGTTACATGTAAGATGTGCTTTAAATACAACCAGGAGTTTTTCAGAGGTGCAAAACGTAGCACAGATATGTTTTCTAAAGTTACGTACTGTGTTCATTCAGCCCTAGCTGCTTCTTACTTTCAGTGTCTCTTTCATAAAACCTTAGTGAGATGCTATGAGCTGATTCATGCACACTAGCAAAGCACACACTTCTGGTTTTGGTTTTCTTTGTATTCTGACATAAGGAATTCCAAGAAGTTGTTGATTCAACATAGCCAAATACATGAAACTTAAGCAAATGGACCTGAAAACTGTATCACAATTGTATAAATAACTAGTTTGGGTTCCAATTTGCCCTATTTTCAAAGTATTGGGTATCATTCATTAATTGAAGGCTTGGTAATTGTTCTGGATATCCTTATAGTGCAATGCTTAGCTTGATGGCTCGTCTGCAGGTAACACAGATTCTGAGTGCTTGCAACATATACTGGCCTTAGTTTATAGATGCAGCCTTTTGGCCCCTCTGAAACTCCAGCCTCTTTAAATACCTGCAATTGCATAGGTAATGTGCTGGCATACAAAATGTCAAGTGGTGAGAAAACAGACTGTTCAAGCCATAGATCTAAAATGTTTGAGGAGAATGCAAATTTCTTCAGAGGAGAAAGCTACCATCGAATTCTATGGTCACCTAGGAAGTATGTACAATTCAGAAGAAAGGAAGGTCCAGGGTCTGAAATCTAGAAGTGATTAGAGAAGGGTTTTTTCATCTGCATTGGTGTTTTTGTCCAAAAGTACAAATTTGCATGTCACAATGATGGTGTTTTCCCTTCTGGAAAGAAGTATCATAAAAGCTTTCGTTTTAACTGAGAGTATTCACTAGCTGGAATATGTCTTCCTAGTTCCAGGGAAAATATTTATGTCTCCAGCTTTGATTTTTACCCACTTTGTCTGGTTTATCCACAGCACTTGTCAAAGAGGAGTATGAGAGACACTACAAATCTGTTTTCCTATGATTTATAGTTGAAGTTACTAAACAAGGAAAATCTCTCTTTAGTATCTTTAAAAAAAATATATATATATTGATACTACAATCATGTTGTGTTTGCTGCTCTTTCTGGGTAGCAATATGTTAAGCTAGGAAATGAATTACACGCAATGTGTATACAATCCCGTGACATAGTTTATCTGGATTAAATTCAACTGTAAGGAGTGAGGTATATGAAACAGATGTTTCCCTGTTGGTTAGAGAGTAAGTTATCACTTACCTGATATATTGAATGGATAAAATTTCTGCTCGGATCTATCAGCCACCTCTCGGAAGCTCTATGTCATGGAGTTTTTTGAGCTCAATGAACACATGGAGGCAATATTTTGTTCAAAAGGAATTTAAGTTTGTGTAATTTACTTTCCATGGCTCTGCACCTCTATCCTTCTCATCTTCTCCCTTCCTGTTCACCCAAATAGCATTTGATGTTGGAATAATGTAGTGAAAGATAATCATGTTCAACAGCTTTCTCAGAGGTCACCTGAGTGGGAGCGAAGGTGAGATAGACACTCAGTGCCCCCACTGGAGAGAATGCTGCAAACTTAGTTTAGATTTTGCTAGCTGTTGGAAAATTCAGTTTGAGAAAAGGCCTTAGAGATGCCTTTACCACGAGAAAAGATGCAGCTGGAGTTGGCTGTCAACTGAGACACAAATCTGGAAGAAAACAACCTTGTTATTTGTATATCTGTCTTCTAGAATAATTAGCCAAATTCATAACTGCTTTTTCCTTATGTCTCAAATATAACTTCTTACAATAGTTTATGAATCCTCAGGGTCACTTACTTCTGGTTTACATTGCACAGCCAAGTCATGCAGAGAGCAGCGCTGGGGTCATTTTGTGATAATCTAAGTCAACTAATCATATGTATTTATAATTACATATTGCAGTGAATATTAGAACAAGCAGTAATTACATACTGCAGTGGATGTTAGAACAAGCAGTACCCTTTATATATGCAAGCTAGAATCAGTCTTAATTTTCCCTCTCCAAAGCCCTAATTCATTTGTGAATCACATTGTATTGGATAGGTGAAGCAGTGAAATACCACCAACAGAATGTGACTCCTGAAGTTTCTTTCCAACCTAGAGGCTGTTAGATACTTCTCTTTCTCTTTCTGCAAGACTGTATGCATGCACACACATGTATGTATATAAACTCACACATATTCTTGCATTATACCTTCCCAGCCTTACATGATGCTTTTTTAATGTCTTAATAACTCTGTCTTTATTTCTGCTGTATGTTTCTTTTCCGGTGTTTATGGTCTATTGAACACTTAGGTGTGCAACATTTTGCTTTACTGCTTTAATCACTATTTTATCCATTCTGTGGTTATGTGGGTACTTCCCTTTCTTCATTACAAGACCTTCAAGTAAACTTTATTTACAGTAATTTCTGTCTGGTTCTACTTTCTCTTCTTAATTTTCTCTCATGTTACACAAGCTATTTCAAGAAAACATTTGAACTGGCTAAGTGGTAGGCATGCTTACAGTATCTCTTACTTAGAAATCAACATATCTTACATTAAAAGGGAACATTACTATCTTCAGTTTGCAGACTGGAGAGCAGAAATACAGAAGCAACTTGTCCACAGTCTCCCAGCATGCGAGTGGTACAGTTGGGGAGGATACTCCTACTCCCAGCCTTCATCAAGTGCTTTTTTCATAACAGTGTCCCTGGTTTGACTCACAGGCAGCTCATTGCAGCTCACAGCAGTGAGAAGTGGAAATGTGTATATCAATTATGGAGTTCTAAGAGAATCCTCATAATGTAAAGATAGATTTAAGCCATTATCTTTATCTCACAGTTACAAACTCAGCTTTCTTTAACTGTTTCATCTAAAATACCATTTAGTCTTAAAACTAAAGTCTGGGACTTTTCATTTAACTTTATTATCTTTTCTGCTTAAAAAAAAGTTAAAGCAGCTCATTTGGTTATATGGGCTGGAGATATAAAAAATGAATTTTATTGAAACCTACATGCCTTCTAGTGGTTTAATGTTAGTGTGTTTAAATTGATAAAAGCATCAGTGTCAAGATGAAAAGTAAAGAAATCCAAACCAATTCTTCCTAGAAACCCTTTGCAGTAAAGGGATACTATACTAACATTTCCATTTTAAAATTACACTTTAAAGGTTCAATCTGTCACCAGTCTAAGATATTCTTTTAAGTGAATGTAAGCATTCTTCTCTTTGCTCTTTTAAAGAAAGCGTCAAATCAGTCTGCTTTCTTTTCAGTTGAGGGAGGCTAAACTAAGCATAATGCTAGCGAAGTCTTATGTTTATGAAGTGCTGAATGGAAGACAATGGTGTTCATGTACCACCTTCAGCTATGCAGTGTTCAAACAGGTTAAGCACCCCAGGTTGTCTTTACACTAAGAAAAAGACCCTGAAGGAAAACAGAAAACACTCTAAAACGAAAATCAGGAAATTTCATGCCAGATTACTACTTGTTTTCATTTCTGAAAACTTTTGGATAGCCAGAACAGTAGCAGGAGTGGCTTTTAAAGGAAAGCCTAGGAATGAGGGCAGGCTGTTTCAAGGATTTCGGAAGAGGGAAGTAACTAAATACCATTAACAGGCAGAGAGGCAGTCTGGAAGATACCAAAGCTGGTATGGAACTGAGTGTGAAGCTTTTACAAGGACCTTCAAGTTTGTGGCTTTACCTCCAAATTCCATATAGGACACAGGGCTAAGAATGAACCTATTTCGTTTTGGTAGCACTGTTGAGTTTTTCTTCTTAATGCCTCACAGGAAGAGAACAGAAAATGCAAATAAGATTATTTTAGGGGAAGTTAAATATGTGTAATGAAAAGGTTTCTATACTGTCAAGTGCTGTATCAAAAGGTTTTAATGAGTTATTACACAGTAATCCTCTTCATAAACTTTTGTCAGAAACAAATGGATCTAAAATGTTTCCTGAAAATTCTCACTTAAAAAATGTAGAATTTCATAATAACTTTCAACAGGAATAAATCCCTCCTATAGGGTGTACAGACATATCCTTAAGTGATGACTATTTCAACTCTAAGGTCCAGATGCACCTTCCAGGATTGTAGTATCTAACACATCTATCCTACTGTTGAACTATTTTGAGGCTTCTCGTTGTACAGGCATGGCAAAGTACATTTCTTCTAATATAGGATATCAGAACTAGTCAGTTCCCAAAGAGAAACAACCTAATTTCATGCAAAGGAAGCAGGCTGTCTACCTGTTCCACTGCAGTTGTGGGCATCAAGACACACTGAGTATCTTCGTGTTAGAATAATTTCATGCAAACTGGATGTCTACAAGAACACAGCACGTCACATACTGAGTAATTTTCCTATGTAATCCTTCTATGTCCTGCAGGGGCCTGTATTGGGTCTATGAAGATAATTTAAAGAAAAAAAAAGCAGAAGCGGAGTGGGATTTGTGGACAATGCATTGATTTTCGTTTGTTGGAAGTTGGTTAGGATCTTGGATGTCAATTTTCCTTTTCAGAGTATTCCCACTGTTGAAAAGGCAGTAGCACAAGCTCAGCAGAGGTGGGAACTGAAAGGTCTTAATAGCAGAGCTGCACTGCCAGCCAGACTTTGCCAGTTCTGATGCTCACACTCTTTTTAATCAGCTACTTTTTGAGTCTGTCACTGCTAAGGAGGAGACTCAAGGGGGGTGGTCTCTTCAGCTTGCCTAAAGAACCCATCAAGCTTCCCTTTCAAACAACTGCGTAACTAAGCACTGAACAATTAAAGCTCAATATTTTGTGCAGAGTAAATGCGCGCATAAAATGTTTACAGCCTCACAAGCGCCTCCAGTTTAAGAAATCATGCTTCATTTCTTTTTAAGCGCATGGCTAAATTTATATGGTCTAGAGGACAGTGCAGAAAAATGGAAGAGATACTGTAATGGGTGTAGTCTGACATTATTCAGGCTATGTTTAGCTTACCTGCTATAAATGCTGAACCTACTCTGAAAAGGAAAATTGGCTTTCTGAGACCCTAACCCACTTCCTTCAACATGAGAATATCTCCAGCCTCTTAGAAACAAATTCAAAACTTCTTTCTGCAAATCTGCATGGAAAAGTAAAACCGAAATTCATTCTGTACTGCCCAAGTATTCAGTGAAATCACTCGTAAGAGGAGCTATTTGCAGAATAGGGCCTGAGAGACACCGGAAACATTTTCTGTCTTTAGTTTCAGATCTTATATCTGTCCCTTGAGTATAATAGGACAGGCTATTATCCCCTTGTTCGTCATGAAGATTAATGTTCAGACCAGCTGAAAATATTACTGTTCTGTTGGGACCTATTGGGAGATCTTCAGACCTGTGTGAACTCAAGTTTAAACTTTTTAAATAGCAGAGCTAACATCTCGCCCTGGTTAGGCACAACTGCCTCCTGTCATTATGTCCTCTGCAGTGCTGCTGCCAGAGCGGGAGGATGCCCCGCAGCTCCCTGTTATTTGCGGCATCTTTTATACAGACTTCATTGCTAAATGTTAAGATATGCAGGGGAAGCGCCTGAGCCATTAATTCTTACGAGATGAAGTAAATAAACAACCAGCATCACCCTTTAATGCAAATGGAGATTTTTCCATTTTCTGTATTTTCATAGAATCCCAGAATGGGGTTTGCACTGGAAAGGGCCTTAAGATCATCCAGTTCCAACCCCCTGCCATGGGCAGGGATGCCTCACACTAAATCATTTTGAACAGAATGTTTTCCCTGTGATTCTTTCCTTAAAATTTGAAAGCTGAACTTGACAAAACTGGAATAAAACAGAATGAAAGTTAAAGAAAAGACACATCTGGTTTAGGCAGTCACGGGAAAAGCTGTCACCTCTCCCAGGGCTGAAGCGGACTCCCTGTGTTCACCTGGGTGTAAGCCCCTGCGGGCTGCTGGCGGTGTTTTACACCGCGACCCCATTCATGGAAAATGAGCCCCCGGAAACACCGCGGGGTGCTCGGCCTCCTCCGCCGGCCTTCCCGGGCTCCCGGAGCCGCCTCTGGGCAGGAGGGAACCAAACCTCACCCGGGCGCGGTGGGAAGGGCGGCCGTGGCTCGGGCACGTCTCGCCTTCTCCTCAGCCCCTGGAGGAGCGGAGAAATACTCAGGGTTAAGCGGCGAGGCTCTTCGGTTTGGCTGAAACAGGGACTTGTACCGGGTTTCCTGCCTAAACGCTGCCGGGGGCCGGCGGGGTCTCGCTGAGGCGAGGCGAGTCCGGCCCGGCCCCAGCCGGCTCCAGCGGCCCCACGGCGGGCACAGCCCAGCCCCTCAGCCGCGGGGGAGCGCCTCGAGCACAGCGGCCTCGGCTGAGGAGGGGCGGGCGCTGCCCGCGGGGAGCGCTGAGGGGCCAAGGGTGAGGAGCGGCCCCGGCAGCCCCGAGGGCAGAGCGGCAGGAGGGGCTCCCGCTCCCGCAGCGGTTCCACGGAGATTCCCCGCTGGAAGGAGCGGGTGGAGAGCTCCTGAGGGAGCTGCGGCCTGCGCGGAGCCCGCGGTGGAGCAGGTACCCAGCCAGAGAAGGTCGATGTGCCCTGAAGGAAGCTGCAGCCTGTGGAGAGGAGCCCACACAGGACCACCCTTGTGGCAGGAGCTGCAGCCTGTGGGAGACCCCCGCTGGAGCAGTTTGCTCCTGAAGGAGTGTACCCCACGGGAAGGACATCACATTGTAGCGGGGGAAGAACACCATAAGGAGGGAGAGGCAGAGAGGAGCCGGTGCGGTCTGGTCACAGCCCCCCATTCCTTTATGGGACGAGATACAGGAGCTAGGAATGAAGTTGGGCCTGGAGATAAAGGAGTGGTTGAAACATGGCTTTAGTTTTGTCTTCTTTTTTTCCCTCTCGAGCTGGATTTTTAATTGGTGATAAATTAATTTCCTCAAGTTCAATCTGTTTTACTTGTGATGGTACCTGGTAATTAACAATCTTGGGTCGTTGTTGTGACCCATGAGTTTTTTCATCTTACTTCTCCCCCTGTCCTGTTGAGGAAAGGGAGGGAAGAGCTGGGGTGTGTGCCTGGCTGCCAGCTGAGGTGAACCCACCGCCAGACTGTGCAGGAAGTCAAAGAGGAGTTGTCAGGGCTCATGGAGCCATGCAGACTTGCAGAGTCTCATTGGTACATGTCCTGGGATATGTATCCTCACTGTGGGCTAGCAGGCAAAACTGATCCATCAGGTATGGAGTAGCCAGGGACGTTCCTGTACAAGAATGTCTCTGTGGTCCGGGTAAGGCTGCCTCATCTGGATCGTGATCTGTATCCCTTTGGGGGAATAACAGAGGCTTTCAGGGAGAGTCTTCACAGCCAAAAGCTTCTTCTCTGTGCAGTGCCCTTCCCACCTGCTGCCCCTGCAGAACTGGTTTAAGCTTTAGCACAGGCTGCAGGTTAGCTCTGGTTGAGGAGTGTGGGATGGCAGGGGTCCTGCTGGGAGGGATGTGGTAGGGTTGTAGTTGTGTTGTCTCGCTGACTTTGTGACAACATGGAAATCTGATGGAGGGAGGGGAAGGAAGCTACTTCAGTAAAGATTGACAGTGTTCAGTGGAATGTGAAATAGAAAGCTACAACAAACACATTCTCTTGAAGAATGTAGGATCATTTTTTTCCCTCCTTTGAGTTGTTCATTGATGGGAGTTTATAGTTAGTTTTTCCCTCTTTTTTAACTGCTGGAGGCAGTATGTGAAGAAATTAGAAACACAGCATGTGCCAAACACAGCTTTTGGCACTAGATGTGAGTGGATATGAGATCGTGAAAGAGATTCTCTAGACCATTTTAGCAGAATCTTTTCAGGACCTCTTGCATTACTGCTAACAGAAATCCTGGGCTTGCTTTCTTAGGGATATGATAGTTTACAGTGATTGGTTTTACATTTCCATAGGCGTGATACTGCAGTATGTACTGTGGATTGCAGTGGTTCAGCTGTGGGAACAAAGGTTAGCCTGATGCTTGTGAATGTCTTTTCATGTTGTTTTAAAAGACATAAAGATTTTATGATTTTTCAGAAGACACATGATTTATTGCTCTGGAATCCTTGTTCATGCACAGAATGTATGTGTTGGGGTCAAAGCCAGCACACATTTTCCTCCATAGCCTCAGTGGACAGATCGCTCTTAAGACTTGTTTTAGTGCACTTCGTCCTACTCACAACAGCGTGGTAGCAGTCTGGAGTAGGGACAAGTCCTTTCCCCAGAAAATTTGAGTCAATAAGGAATTCTAATTACCCTGATCTCAGATGCAACATCGGTTGTAGAGCTGTGCTCCAGCTGATTGGCTGTAGTAGAGTGGGAGTTATTGCTGTCCCTACTCTGAAGCCCAAGGAGTCCTATTTGATCAAGGCCATGTAGGAATATTCAGCACAAGATCAGGCAGTCAAATCCAGATTGCTTGGGGTTAAGCAGTTCTTGTGGATTTTGTAGAGCTGGTACAATATAAAGATTAGTGGAATCAGTGAAGTGACAAGGAAGCTGATTGAAGGTTATCAGCTCAGGTGCATGGACAGAATGGTGGCCTTTAACTGAGAGCTCTTGTTCCTGTGAAGAGATAGAAGACTGAAGTCATGAATGAATTCTGGCTGAAGAGGATTCTACCTGAGCAAAGTTCAGATGCTGCTGTGTGGCTGGGCATATGCTTCCTGTAGGAAGTGAATGCCATACCTTTTACATAAATCCCTGAGCTAGTGGACCAGTATAATAAACTAAAATGGGCAATATCTTGCTATATATTTATTGTTGGGTTGTGGGATTTTAATAGTTCATTAAATTTACATTGCTATTTTGTGGATGATATAAAAAAATGACTGTGACCTGGCCTGCACAAGAGCTCTAATACAGCTATGAGAGAATGAGCTGAAATCTTATCTGGCTCATTTGTTATCAAGGAAAATGCTTGCTGCATTTTAAAGTGTTCAGTAGTGAAGCTAAGACAGAGACCAGAAAGGGTATGTCCAGATTTTCAAACCACATCTTGAGTTGACAAAATTGCCTTCTGAAGGAAAAAATGCTTTTCTTGTAAACTAGTCAAAATTGATAAAATTGTCAAAGTGATAAAGCAGTAATAATTATAGCATTCACAGTACTGCTTGTTTTTCAACATATACTTTAATATATATGTATCTCAGCATCTGATACACTTCAGTGCATGTTACTACAATAATTCTATTTTCTGTATCATATTTCCCTGAAATTTTAAATTTAAAGGAATAGGCCTTTGGTAGGGAATTCAGAAAGGCTGTGAAAGGTGAAAAGATACCAGTGAAGTGAGAAAGCGATGAAAGGAAGCTATGGTCAAAGCAGATACAACATCTGATCTGTAATTGGCATAATTTAGGTATTAGCAGTGGATGGTCTCACAGGGAGAGCGGGTTTGTTCATGGCTCCAGAGCTTTCACATCTTGATTACTGTTGCCTTCCATTTTTGCTTTAGGGGAAGTCTTTTTCACAGTTCATCCAGTACTGCTGATTGTTGTCAGTAAATGCATTCCCTTTAACCTACCCACCTGACACTTAGGCATATTTGTTTGCAAGTTTTCTGGCTGAAACCGCACTGATGTGGAAGAAAGTCCTTCAACTTGTCTGTCCAGAGCCTTACCCACACCCTGGGGAAAGGATTTCTTACAAGTTTTGAAAAGAATGGGCATATTTTGCTGTCAGTTCCAGCCTTGGACTTTGCTCTTAGATGTCATGGTGTTGCTGACATTACAATGCTAGATCCTGCAATGTTTTCACTCACCCCAGGCAGTTCCCAGCTTCCTGTGTCCTTTCACCATTCCCCTTAAATAAACCTTCCTCATTCCTATACTGGAAATCTTCTTTGTATTTAACCCATCCATGCCAGAAGAAGGAATGCCACATGGACCAGTTTTGGGAGAAAGATACCATTTATCAAGCCTGCAAACATTTTACAGCAAGTTGTCTATTTCAGTAGTCTCTGTGAGAGTAGAAGCAGGAACCTAAACAACTTCATTCTGACGTGATGCTCATCAGCTCCCCTTGGTTACTGCACTCTCTAAATTATAGATTACAGGAGAAGGAAAAAATACATCACTGAATTGCCATCACAATGTCTTTTTTTATGCTTCCCTTCTCCTTCCAAACAGCCCTGCTGTTTGGTAGTGACTCCTAAAACTCTTTCAGGAGATTGTAATGCATAAGTGTATCATTTAAAGATGATTGAATCCCACTCTTAAATCTTCAACTCTTTCTAAATTAAAGCTTGATAGCTATTAAAGATGCTGTGCAATATGTTTAAGTCAGGTTATATATAGATAGTCTAAGAGAATATGTTGCCCTTTATACTGTTCTTGCAATGATCCAAGCTATTCTTTGTACTTATTTAGAATTTTATAACCTTTTTTTCAGGATATGAGTGACACTGTGTGAAAACAAATTGTGTAAAGACACTGATGACAGGACATTTAAGTGAAGCATGGACATTTCAATTGAAGTACAGTGTGTTAGTCAAATGCTACCTGCTGGGCTTATTAGCAGTAGCACTATAATTCTGTAGTCTGTGTTATACAGGAAATCATAGTAGAAAAACAAATGGGCTTTGCTGTCTGTAGTGTGGGAATATATACATGTCCTGTGCTTTGGTATTTGCTCTGTCTTAGGTTCTGGAGTGACCAAAAGATGTGTATGTGCTTTCATGGCGCATCTGATTTTCTGTTAATTTGTCGTTTTTGTGTTGTGTTTGTTTTTTAATGGAGCTGATAGCTTTCTGATGAAAAGGTTCTCAAGGTTTTTGTTAGCCTTAGCCTCTCTGTGGGTTTTTTGTTAAATAAACAAAGTGTGTATACCTAGATCTTCAAATAGAGGCTCTAAAAATCTTACAATGTCAGGATGCCTGTCACTGCTGCCAAGACTATTGAGTGAAGGGCAGGACTATCAACCTGACATGCAGAATTTTAGCTTTCCTCTCTGCCTGCTTCTCTTGTACTCCAGCAGGGTTTGTTTGTGAACCTGACATGTCATGTTTTCCATTTTCACAATCCATGCAAACCCTAAATAATACTACATTCCCTCTTCAGATACTTTTAGTAGCTCTCTTCCGACACACCACAACCCCAAACCTCTGCTCTTTGAATACGTTTCAATAGATCTACTCCATGCTAGGTTGATTTTATTTTCTTACTTTTGGAAAACAACTCACTTCCCTGTTGCTGTTGAATAAGGAGTAGGACTTTTCTTCAACATGCCGTACTGTGGCAATCTATCAGAAAAAACTGCAGTCACTGAACACTTCATTGTTTGAGATAGGTCCTGTACACTTCTCAATAAGTACACATGTGTGAATAACAGAACAGGATTTTTCTGACATGCTGGCAGTTCTGTAAGGAAAATAAGACACGCTCGGAATGTTATTGCACCATTTTAATTACAGGTCAGGAGGAACTCTGTGTTTCCTTCATCCTCACCTTTTAAACTGTAGAAAATGTCAAAGCCAAAACAAACAAGTTCATGTGTGGTGAGACTTACATACCTGTAAATTGTACAGTAGTTGCTCAGATTTTGAAGACTGGGCTAGGTTAATATTTAAGCTTAAGTCTCATTGCTCACAAAAACCCCAACATACGTGTGGATTCTGAGCCTTTGCAGAGCTACCTTAACTTCACTGTGGTTCCAGGTTAACATAGCAGGTTTTCCCTAAGACCTCTTTTGGGGCTGGGGGCATTTTTACCACTGATTGTCTGGTACGAAACTGGTGTTGGTGGGACTTTCTAATAGTATTTTCAAGAATTGATCCATCCTTTTAAATCACGGTCATCACCAGTCAAACAAAAGCAGTTTGTTTCTACACTGGAATCAATAAAACAGATAATGTATTATGTTTTAGCTGGGAACACGTGCTTTTTAGCTTTTGCTGTTTTGTCTTCTGTTTAAGGATACATATTCCTACCATTTGTATTCTGTTGGTTGCACATTAGGTCTATGTCATCTATAAGCTGCACAGAAAATACATGCTCTTTGCAGTACAAGTACAGTTTTTTTGTTTCAGTGTTTGCTGCTAATATAATGTGTTACATTGATCCATTCTGGCTTCTCAAGTATTTTCTGGTGGTACTGAGAAAGATGGTATAATTCTTCACCAAAAGGAAGAGAGGTTAATTTTCATGCAAACCAATATTCAACAGAGTCATAAAGCTCTAGCCCTGGTAATAAAAATAGAAGCTGATGCTATTAATACATCATTGCAGATACACAGAGCACCATTATGTGGCTCCTGGGTTGAGTAAAACTTCATATAATCACAGTAGCCATAGACTTAAGCCATATAAAGTTGGAAGCTTCACCAGATGGCCATTGCCAAGGCAGCTTCTAAAGACTTTAGAGCTGCAATGTGTTAGGGCTTTAGATATGGCTTAGTCAGAGGTAGCTTTTTAAAACACAATCACTGAACATAACTGATTCACATTATGGAAGTAGTAATAATAATAATACTTTGCCCTCAGTGACCTTTTAGCCGAGGAGCCAAAAACTCTTAATCAGGGCTTTTAAATACTCCCTTTCTGCTTATAGGAAATAAAGTGTTCAGAGTCTTAATGGGGGAAATCGAGCAGCAGCAGTCCTACCCCTTGGCCTAATGCAAGTAGTCAGGTAGAGATGATGTTCCAGTTGCTTGGAGTGGAACCTCCTATTTCAGTAGTAGTTTTAGTCTTGAGTAGAGCCAGCCTGTGAGTGGAAGTGCTTGCACATTAAAATGCTGTGAGGAAAACGGCATATAATGGCCCTGATCTGAAATTTCCTTTGTTCGCTTTGTAAGCAGTGACAGTACAGAGATGATGTTAATATCTGGGGATACTAAGGCTCAGATACACCACATGTAGTTGAGGAGCTGCTGTGGAGTGATATATCATAGCTCTACATACTCAGGGCAGACAGCTAAGTACATGCAAAGACTGGCTTCTATTTTAGAGAGAACAGTTGCGTACTTTATAAAAGCACATGTTGGCCGTGAACTTACTGAGCTTTAATACTCAGCCTCAGAACTCACATAATGGTATTTATCAATAATGGGAGTATATAACTGGATTTGACATCTGCTTTTGTAAAGCCAGTAGTTATTTTTTTTCTTACTTTTTTTCCCCAAAGTGATTTTATTGTTGATTTTCAGGGTTTAGAGATCATGCCTGAAAGTTTTCTCAGTGAATGTTCTTGTTTTATCTTTTAGATCGATGTGATTGTAACGTTGGGTGGACTTGGAGGACGCTTTGACCAAATAATGGCATCAGTGGAAACGCTTTTTCATGCAACAAAAATCACGCCTTTGCCAGTGATAGTTATCCAGGAGTGCTCACTGATTTACCTGCTTCAACCTGTAAGTGTTATGAAAAGCTACTTCATAATAAAACTGACCTTCCAGCTATGCTGACCCTGCAGGTCTTACACCATTAAATGCTCATTTACTTAATTGTATTCTCTAGGGTCAGAGTGTAAATACAGAAAATATTGCAGGGAAATGGACAGCAAATGATGGGCTCTGCATTCCTGCCTTGAAAAGGATTGTGTTTAATTTGTTCAAGAGAGATTTGTTTAAAAGGGGAGGAACAAGAAATCCAGAAAGTATGAAACCTCAGTTTGGGTAAATATAGGATTTTGATTATAAATGAAAAACAAACCCCAAAACTTTTAAATTAGATTCCAGTAAGTTTAAATTTAGCACACAGTACTTCTGCATGTTGAGTAGCAATGTTGAGTAGCAGTAAGGATGTCTGAAGTAAGAGTAACAAAAGAAAGATATAAGAGGAAGGTATGAGGGAATTCCTGACAAACTCACCAGGCAGAGATCTTATGTGGCCCGAGTGGTGCAGTTCATTATGATGGCAATCCAGCTAGCATCAATGAGGGAATTCATTTAAGATGTGTTATTTTTGTGGGTTTTCAGGTCTGTTATTCCATTTATTGATTCATAAAACAACACACACAAAAGATCTTGCTGGGCTTCTCCTTTTAAGATGTAAATTAAAGGCAAATCTAAGCATCAGAGAGTCTTTTCTAACAGTGATTCATTTGTTTATTTGTAAGTATCTTTTCCTGATGTCAGGGTTTCTAGAAGCTTAACTAACTTTCCTGTTCTATCTTGGAAAGGTTATTTCATTAAAACAAATAATATTCACTGATAAATTTGACAAAACCCTGCACCACACCTCATTGTAATTTGATAAAAGCATTAATAAGGTTCTGTGAGATTATAGATATTAATCCAAGGGGGCAGATGGTGTATTGACAACTTTGAAGTGCTGCGTTTGCAGGAAAGATGGTAGATACAGGAGCTCATTTAGCAGCAAGATGAGGAGTGGCTCTGATCATTACTTGCACAAAATGGATAGAGGCAGCAGAGTGAGGAGGAAAGAGGACTTAAGGATAATTGTGGTTAAAATCTGAAAGTGATGAGTAACTCACTTGTGATTGATTTGTGGGTGCAGAACTCCAATGACCACTGTAAAATAATTTTAGAATGTTTTTAAGAAGATACTGAAAAAATAAAGCAAGATGGTGATTTGACAATTTAGCTTACAATTAACTTGAATTGGAAAGACTTAGCTCTTTTCATTCATCTTTTCCATAAGGAGCTTTATAATGCCATGGCTAAAGTTGCTTTCAGAAGAGTCTTGAATGAAGAATTCAATCCTTTGTGACTTGGAAAAAAAAAAGTATGATTTGTGCATTGAAATGGGAATGGGAGGTTGCTAATTGTTTGGGCTTGCTGGAAACTTCTTTATGTTCTGTTTTTAATAATGCTGTACGAGAAGCATTTAATACTTTATTGTTGATGGGGAGAGTTCCCCAGAGTATTAATTTTCCCTGCCGTTCCTGGCCGGCGTTCTGCATTGCCAGTAACCAACTTATGTAGCTTCAGGCTCTTTCTAATGTATGAAAATAAGGGGAAGATAAAGGGGGCAGACTGTTTCAGCAATCTTAATGCCAACTTTGACACAAAATTGCTTTTTGTGGTTAGTTCAAACTTGTCACTGTCAGCATCTTCAGTCAGTTATCGTGGTACCTCCAGATAATAACATTATTCCTGCATAGTTTAGATAAAAATCAAGCGAGTATTTTATACACAGAAAGAAATGAGGATCCCAAGCTTGAAAATACTCTTTGTGTGGGCATCAGTGTGGTATTTTTCTCTTACAAACAGCTACAATCAAGATATTCTCTCCTTTTCCTCTCTCCCCTTTATAACCTAAAATCACAAGGTAGGAAGGAGCTGAACACAGTGAGAGACCCACTGACTTTTTGAAATGCAAGTCCAGAAACTGTGCAACCAGTGAAGCAAGGTTTTGAGATTCAAATGCTAATACAAATGATGAAGTTAAGAGTATGCTTCTTTTACTCTAAAATGTAGATCTGAAACTTTTCTCTCTTGGGGAAAGAAGAATTTGATCATTTTTTGATTCTTCGCATAAAATATATGAGCAAAATATAACCATGGTTTTGCTTCAAAGTAACATTAGCCCTCTATTTTCTATAGCAAAAGACTGTTATGGTTCTCTATGATGTATGCCTAGGCAGAGGCCAGAATATTTGTACAGAGCACATGGTAATCCCATGAAAGCCCTGGGAAGGATACAAAGAAGAATAGCAACTCAAGGTGCTAAAGTTTTTGGTACTAATGCAGAAACTAAGATGAGGACAGTTTGAGTGGGTTTCTAAGTACACCAGAAAATCTAATAAGCAGTTGCTTTGAAAGAGAGCTATTTTACATTACTACAATATTGATATAGAAGGATAGAGCAGAAGAAATAGATCAGTTTTTAACACACTTGTAAAGAGTCCACATTGTTGTAGGAAACTTGCTGAAAGTATTTGGGGTGATAGAGGAAGGCAGTAAGGACAGTGCCTGATTTGGGATCCATTGCAGCCTACCAACCAAGGAGGACCAGGTAAAGCAAGTCCTTTTTTCACCGGTCACTACAGTATCCAAGTACTGAATGAAGGGCATGTTGAGTACCAAGGCATTTCTTGGAAAATAGACACAGACAGTGCAAGTTTTTGAGAGATATTGATAAAAATGTTTTGGCATGGAAAGTGAAGAAAACTAGAAGGAAGTAAATTTCTGTATTCATTTCTGACCTGTAAGGATGAACTATGCTGAGAGATGGAGAAGAGAAAAAAGATGGGAATTATTACACCCCTTAAATACTTATCTCTGTGGAGAGACTGGGTGGTAGGCTGGGATCAAGATAGAAATACATTGTAGGTATCTAAATTTAGATAAATTAATTCCAATATTGGTCAAATTACTTAACAAGTATTAAAAAAAAGAAAGTAGGTGTGAAACAAGGTGCTCCAAAGGGTGTTTTGCTGACAGGCAGGGTGCACCACAAAGTGACCACACACTAGCTGTATAACATGCACAATTTATTATACGAGCACACTAAAGCCAATAAGCACACTAAAGCAAGCACACTAATGTGAATGAAGTAAACATCTCTCTATATATAGTGAGTAAGTACAATAAAGCAAATCAGAGATAGAGGTGTATAAGTGAAGTATCAAAGAAAGTTAGCAATGCATTAAATCATTACTGTGTAGAGAGAAGAAGAAATACATCACTGATTACCACTGAAGCATCATCCAGGCCCACACTTGCAGCTGGGAAGCCCTGTTGCAGCCAGTGCCAGGAGTCTCAGGTAACTGGGAAAGTCCCTATGTGGTGCATCCACCTGTAGGTGAGGCTTTTCTCATGGCTACAAGAGGGTCCCACTTTTATACCCTGAGAAACATAACTGGCTTTATGCCAGATCTCTGATTGTTTACTCATGGGGCTGTGCAGTTTCTCATGATCTCACTGTTGTCCACCCTGAGAGCGTTGTCCAGGGCTCCAGTGTGGCAAAGTGTGAAGGTCATAGAACAGCTGCACACCTCTGTTTTCCTGTCTCTTTCTGACATACAGTCACCATGAATATAAGTATGTATACTATGCTGAATACAGTGTGACAAAAAGCATACTTTGTTATGCCCTTCAATCATGGGAGGGAATCAAGTCTCAGCTAGGTTTCCATCCATTACAAAGGGTGTAAGCAATGAGAGCATAGTTTGTAACTACAGAAGTTTTAAGTTGACAGTGAAAGATTTTCTTTCATCTGGGTGGGAAAGGAAAACTAATGACAAGCAGCCTAAATGAAATGCATCTTTTGCTCAGTCTTCATTAAAGCAAAATATTTCCTTTAGCAGATCACCACCCCAGTTAAAATCAGTGCCAAGTCCGAAAGCAGGAGTCAGAAATAGGGAGACTGTGTAAGAATTCCAGGAGGTGATGCTTGGCCTGAAGCATTTTCTAATGTGCTGATTGGAATTAAAAGAAAAAAAGGAAAAAAAGGAAAAAGTCTCTCTGTTCTGAATAGCCATCATACTTCTTTCTGTAGTGGGGGAGGGAGAAAAGCATGAATTCTTAATAAGGAGTAATCAGTCCTTATATGCAAGATATTTTATGCAACAGTCTGTACATTTTATGCTTGGAATTTTGGTAATATCAATTACCATTAGAATATACCCTGGCTGAAGAGCATAGAGTCATGTTTATCATGCTAGTCATGTTCAGTATGAATGGCTTAAGGTTTCACATACATACTTTCTCATTTTCTGGTTGTGTGCTTCTCAGGAGTACAGAAACATTAGCTTCTGTACACTGAGCATAAATTATCTTTTATCTGTGAGTTTTACGGCAGTTTGTAATACAAGGTAATAGGATTTATGACCAAGAAATGAGAAGATGTCCAAGACTTAATGAGGCCTGTCTTTTACATGTACTGAGCAGTTCAGTTTTCTCCACACAGGATTCCAGCCCTGCGATGTAGAAAAGAATTGCTACCTACACATGAAAATATGTTACAGCAGCATATTTTGGCAGTTAGCTAACTCTTCTGAGAGAGTGTGTGGATACTTTCATAACTCTCTTTCCTGCACACAGCTTTTCTTGTGAGTGCATGTCTGCCTTCCCTGCGAGAAACAATAATTTAACATCATAGATAGTCCAGCAGCTAAATATGAGTCCTGTCCCTTATTCTTGGCTCTTTACTACCCGTTCATTGAAGTAAATTGTATAGTCTTTTGATCTCACAGTCTCCTGGTTTGTATATTGGATAAAACTCAGGTCCTTTTCTGAATGGGTACTGGGAGGCCATTACATCCTTAGCTCTGCACTGAGGTGAAGCACAGCTTCGCATAGGAAATAGTAACAGTATTAATAAGGCCCTTAATTAACATAAATATTGCCATGCAGTAGACTGTGCAGCTCGTTAGTTAGTGTGGTCGCAAGAACAGTTTTATTGGGAGCCAGCTATCATTCTCACAGACAGTGCCTGGGCACAGGCCAGTAAGTGCTTCCCAGGCACTTGAAGGGTCTCCTTACTTCAAACCCTTACTAGGATTTGAAGGGTTTGTCCTGGTGACAAGAGAGAACATCCATATGTATGTGAGCAGTGTTGTGCTAGTTGGCTTGAGGTCCAGAGAGTATTATCTGAACTGTATTACAGATGCAGACAGAGTGACTAGGCATGGAGATTTGCTCCTAGGTGAGGGCACTGCAACAGGTATAAAAAAGGGAAGGACAAGACTGGAAGCTCTACTGTTGCTGCAGTTCTCATATGCCAGTTTTACTTGGTTTGCTTTGTGTCCATGGCTGTAACATTTAATGAGTATTTCATAGTATCATAGTGAATTCCATAGAACGTTAGGTTGAAAAAGACTTTTAAGATCAAGTCCAACCCTTCAACTTCTGAGTTTTCTTCTGGCAGCCAGTTCCTTGAATTTTGCAGTGGCTTAGAGAATGAGTTATCAGATCAGTTCTATACCACCTCGTATGTGTAAGAAGCAGGATCTGGCTTGCACTGGTACTCAGTGGAGAAAATCCTTAGTGAGTGTGCCTCTTGTACGAGATAACTCTGCAATTTGGAAATTTGAGGATAACCTTTAATGTTTCCCTTTCCTGTATTATTAAAATATTTTGTGGGTAGATTCAGGTGCAAAAAGGTCCAAGTTGCTAAGGAAGGTGTTTAACCATGTATTTAATATTTCAACAAAATATATAAACATACAGTTAGTACTTAAAATATTGATTGTCCTAAAAGGTTGTTGTTCCTGTTTGGTATCTGCCCTCAAAGAGCACTGTTGGAACTTAATCTAGTTGTCAAAGTGAGTGAGTCTCTGTGCCTTGAGCTCTTTGTAGGTCACTTGAATGATTGTCTATGGAATTTACAAGTATACAACTTCTCATTCTTTGATAAATATGTCTTTTTGTGACTTTTTCAGCTGGACAGAACACTGCTCATGTCAAAAATATTAGTGGTGGAAAAAACTGATTCACACCCCCCTCTGGGAGCCTGACTACTTCTATAAGAACCCTTACAAAAAGGGGCTTCAGTAGTACATTTAAATAGCTTCTTAGAAAGTAAGTTGCTATGTTGGTAGTTCAGCTGTTTTAGTTTCATTCTTTGGTAAGAAAATTTGAGGATTTGGTTACAGCTCAGCTTCTGTTCATGAAACCAGACTGTTAAGAATTACAGCCTGTGTTTTTCTTCTTTCCTGGGAAAATCCAGCTGGGGCAATGATCATTTTCATCATGTGTTTTTGTACTGGACTCTAAATGTGACCTTCAAAAAGCTCCAGGTCCAAGTGACTCAGGTTTGTTTCCTGGTGATCTGTGGCTATAATGTTGCTTAATGTTTACAAGATTTTTTTAACTGGGTATCAGTAATCCAAATTTAATGAATTTTTGTCAATCATCTCTTGATCTGGGGAAGATTCACTGGTTATCTTGTTTCTCACTATTACAAAAGGAAAATTTGAATGCGTTTTTTTCTCTTAACAACTAAGTTCTTTATACCTTCGTTCTATTCCAGCATTAGCAAGTGTGAAGTATGGAATACACAAAGATTATATGGTATATTATAAATAATATTTAGCTTTTGAGATACTTATATCATTTTGAGCAGTTCATTTAGTATCAGTTAAAAGTGCAGCCAGCATCATCTTTATAAAATATTTGGAATTATGTGATTGTTCATGAACTTCTTTGCAGAGGATCACATCTAATAGCTATGGATTACTTTTGTATAATGAAGATGTAAGCAAAATACTTTTTTACTGGTCTCATCCTGCAGCTTTGCTTAGACAAACAGGGTACAATAAATTCAGAAGTCAATTTGTTAGCTTCTAGGTTAACCACTTAAAAAAAAATCGAAAGAACTTACCTTTCAGAGAGGAAAAGAAAACACCAAACCCTCATTGCCAAGTGAAAAAGAATAGTCTTTACTAAATGAGATTTTCATCTGCTCATAATTCTTAAGAAACAAGTAATAGTCTATAGCAAGATATGTTAATCACACAGCTGTTTTTCAATGCACATCTTAATAATTGTCTGCAAGAGAAGATAATGTAAGGAGTCTAATTGGATTACTCATGTATTTGTGTATTCTGGAGTCATCCAGTGTGATTCTGAACCCGTAGCTGTTGTTTGGTAAGTTTAATGGTTCTGCTTTCCAAATTTTTCAGTCTTTGTCCAGATTTTTACTTAGTTACTACAGCAGCTGGTGGCATATCATCTAGGGGAATCTTGACCCTAAATAAAGCTCTTCCAGTGAGGTTCCTAATCTCTGTTGTTGCTCGTAGCTGTTGTAATATCATCTTGTTAATATGGTAATATCTATTTTTCTGCTTCTTGGAAACCACAAGAAGTTTTCTGTTACAAAGATAATCTTCTTAGAGCTGTTTTTTCCCCCAAACCTATCAATTACTTGTGTTTCCTTTGAAGCCTTAATCCTTCTTTTCATCCCCACCCTTAACAAACTTCTTTCTGCAGTGCTCTGATACTTGATGGTTATATGTGCAATGTGGTATTAATAATTTTCTGTACTGTAAAACAACTCTTCTGCTGCACAAGTTGCCTGCTTTACATTAAATGATCAGCAAAACATGTAACGTTTGTCCTTGACATTTGCTTATCAGTCGGAGCTGATGTTTAAGCTGAGAACAATAGGAAGCTGGTAAAACTTCCTTCTGTCTTGGTGGTAGTGGTGAGCTGAGGAAGACCACGATACTGAATAGTGTGTATTCATTAGATCTTTCTTCTGCAACTAAACAGGGCAAAAGTGGAGTGTGTGTGCATGGGTGTGTTCATTCTAGTTTTGTATGGGGGTTTTTCCAGGTAGGAATTGGATCCTATATGGGGACTTTGTAGCAAGCAAAGGAATTCTCAAGTGTTTTGTGAATGGATTTATAAAAAAAAGGCATTTGAAAAGACTGTTAATATGGGTTCCAAATTTGGTCAGGATGAAGTACTTGGTACATAATTTAATAAGCTTGCTGTAAGGTGCCATATTTTCCTACTTTAAAAATTATTCATATGCTTGTCTTTATGAAGGTCTCATAGACTGGTACTTTACAGACTGGTTTTGTGGTATTTTTATGAGTATTGCTATGGTTTAAAATATTTGTCTACTACCTGATGCCTAGACAGAGTAATACAATGTTTTGAAGTTTCAAGGTTAGGCATTAACCATAGAACCATAGAATAGTTATGGTTGGAAAAGACCTTAAGAGCATCTAGTCCGAACGCCCTGCCATGGGCAGGAACACCTCACAGTAGACCATGTTGCCTAAGGCCACATCCAACCTGTCTTTGAGCACTGCGAGGGATGGACATTAACCACTTCTTTGGGCAACCTGTGCCAGTGCCTCACCACCATCATAAAGGACTAAAGACACTTAGAGAGATAATATATGAACACTTCCTATGAATTGCCTGATCAGAGCTCATTCCTCTTACTAGTTTAATCACCGTACAGCAAGATCTGTTCTTCTCTTTCCAATCTTGTTTCCTCTTCCCTTTTTACTTTTTCCCTCTGGATTTTTCTTGGATCCCATCAATTGTCTTTTCTCAGTACATTGTGATATCTTAATTTTTTAGTTGAGTTTTGTAAAAAACACTCATGTTTTAATTTCAGCAGCCACTGTTGCCCTGAAGATTTTCCCCAGGATTCCACTCCTCCCAGCAGGTACAATTCTATACTATGAAGCATTAATTCATCAATGCCCTTTCGTCATTCTGGCTTCATCTATTCTTCTTGGGTCTTGCAGTATTTCCTCTTTATTTCATAGTAGCAGCAAATGAAGTGGTCTCATTTGATTAGCAGTAGAAACTATTGGGATGATGTCTACTGCAGCGTGCCTATGCATCACCCTTACATTAGTGCTGACTTGGAACTCTTCTTCCAGCTTTATTATGTTAGCCCTCAAGTCCTAGGGTTCTGTGCTACCCACTAAGGGACGCTGTCTCACTGAAGTCGTGCTTGAAATGCATTTCACCAAAGGTTTTAGTAACTGCTTTCTCTTTCAGTGTTAAATGAATTTCAGTGGTGGTTTGGGGGTACAGGATTTTTTCACTCCTTTCCTGGTATTACAGAAAGTTCTGTAGGGAAGCTAACAAGTATCAAAAGTCTGTAATTTGTGACAGAGACTCCTCTGGAAAGAAAATGAATGCAAAGTATGTTACTGCATACAATTAAAAATGTAGCAGGGGAAATTAATATTATCTTTCCTAGACTGAATGTAAATGACAGCAAAAATAGAAGTGATAGGTGAGAAATTCTTACCTAATACAAACCACCCCAAAAATCAGAATGCTGAACACTTAACGGTTGAGCAAGCCTGAAGGGTTTATAGATTCCTTTACAGGAAAACTTAAAAATGGTCCTTTCTGCTCCGATCTGAGTACTGGCATTAGTTAAAGTTGCAGAAGGTAAGCATCCATGTCCTGGCCTCAGTTATATTTAAAAGATGTTCTCTCTTAAACCCCATCCCTTTATGAAATCCCTTAGGCTTTTCCAGTCCCTTACAGGATCACTGTTAATTCTGTATCTGCCAGGGCAGTGGTGTCAACCATATGGATTTTCTACATTTACACTTATTGTTAGAAAAGGTTCAGTGCAGAAGAGTGATAATATTTAGTAATATCCAAGGTTCTAGGGAAAATGCTGTATTACCCTGATAAGCAAAATTTAGCTAGAACTATTCAGCTTTGCCATGGGAAGTGATTTGCTTCGCAATCTGAGATTTCTTCATGTTGGCAACAACTGGTTACATTACTTCAGCACTCCGCTGTAGGAGAACATCCCAAGAGGAGACACTGATGAGGGATTGCGTTCTTCAGCGTCTTTAAAGACTATGATGTGTCTCTTATGTCAGCTGCAGTTAAAAATACGTGCCAGCTGGGCCCAGTGACCCTCATGGGAGCACAGGCTTCCTGCTCCTAGTCCTAAAATCAAGATATTTGGGATGAATGCGTTCCTGTTAAAAGCAAGAAAAGAGTCTGGAGGTTTGTGGCTTGGCAACAGAAGGAAGGCTCCTTCTCCATCCTCAGATCTGAATTTACAGGATTGGTACAGTGCCCTAGTAGCCAATGAAAGGGAACAAGCTCCTTCTGGAAGAACCATCTGAGCATTAGCAGCAGGTGGAAGCAGCAGGTAACAGTGACTGGAGATGTCCTGCTTCAGGAGATAAAGGTGCTCATCTGCTGACCAGACATGCTTTCACACAAGTTGTATGGCTTGGCAAGGCCTGGATCCAGGATGGTGTGGAGAGGCTGCTGAGGCTTGTCTGGCACTTGGACTGTTACCTCTTGCTGCTCATCTGTATGGACAGCAGTGACACTACCGAGGGAAATCTGAAGTAAATCAAGGCAGTGTACAGAGCTCTTTAGGCAAAGGTGAACTTACGTGCAAGCGTAGGTAGTGTTTTCCTCAATCCTGCAGATGAGAGGGAAGTGCTAAGGTAGATGCAGACACAACCTGTGAGTTAATGGCAGGCTGTGTAGCTGTTGTCTCAAGAAATGCTTTGGCTCTTAGCACTGTGGGTTCCTCTGAGGAATGAGAACTGCTAGTGAGAGACATGATCTGTTTGACAAAACAACGAAAGAACATCTTTCCCAACAGACTGGCCAGCCTTTAAAGAAGGGTTTTAAACTAGGTGAGATTGGAGGATGGTGATGACAGCTTATAGTTAAGTCAGGGAGTGGTTCTTAGGGGGGTGATAGGTTCAAGGAACAGAAATATGGAGTGAGAGAGCACTTAGGAAAGGTAAAACCAGTCAAAAGAGAACCCATCTCATGTGCCTGTATGCAAATGCATGCAGCCAAGGAAAGAAACAGAAGCAGCTAGGTCTCCATGTATGGTCACAGAACTGTGAAATCACTGGAATAGTTGAGAAGTGGTGGGGTAGCTCAGATGGCTGGAGATCTGATAGGGACATAACAGCTCTTCGGGAAACATAGACAAGGAGGAAGAGGAGAGTTGGTGGGTCTTTCTGGAAATGACCAGTTCACAGAGGAAGGGATCCTGTGGGAGGCAGCTCTGAATGTCAAGGCAGCAGGTTCAGCGGAGGCACATCAAGACGGCTGGGGGCTGGAGCACATACCCAGTGAAAGAGGCTGAGGATACTAGGCTTCTTCAGCCTGGAGAACAAAAGGTTTTGGGGAGTCCTAATAGCAGTCTTCCAGAATCTACGAGGAGGTTATCAAGAAGATGAAGGCCAGCTTATTCATGAGGTGCACAACAGAAGAATGAGAGATAGTGGTCCTAAACTGAAACGGGAGATTCTGAGTAACTATAAAGGAAGATTTCTACAATGAGGATAATTATATACGAGAATAGGTTGCCCAGTGAATATCCAACCACGGAAGTGTTCAGAACCCAACTGGAAGGCTGTGCGTAATGACCTCCTGAGACACCTTCCTACCTAAGTGATTCTGGCACAGTTGTGCAGACGCAGGTATGTTAAAGACATTGTACAAGTATCTGTTGAGAAGAATCTGGAATCTCCTGATATAGGAGACTATGTGGCCGTGTTCAGAAATAGTTCTGTCTACTCTGATGTCTGTTCCAGTTTGTGTTACCTTACAAGGGGAGGTTTGTTTTATTCTCTTGTGTGACCTCAGATAACATGCTGAAAGGAGAAATGATTTCTGTCTCTAAATGCACTGAGTAAATGCCAGGGACATAAACAGGCTGTTTAAGTGTAAAGCCAATGTTACAACATGAGTAAATAGCTTTAAACCAGAGATGGATAAATTTCTATTGGAAATCAGAAAAAAGTCTCTAATCATTGGTCTGATGAGATTCTGCAATGGCTTTTCAAAAAGGAATAACAGGGAGGAAGGAGACAGTTGAAACAGAGCTTACTATGTTCATTTTATATTCCTAACTGTATTCCTAAAAAAAACAAACATAAAACTCTTAAAAATTGCCAACATACAACCTTATGTAGACATTGCGTTTCCAGCTCTTCTTCATTTCCAGCTTTTAAAACTTGAAGCCTGGCAGTTGCATGAGTCATTTTGAACCATGGTTTGCAAACACTTAGTGTTAGTTCCAGCCCCAGCCATGGAGTCTGTTTCACAAATACAGTTCCCTTTCACATTTTATTTACTGTATCTGGAAATCTGGGCATCACTTTTGTATATGCCAGAAGAAATCACAGCTATCCAAAGGTGGTTTAGCAGTCAGGGAAGTTTCACTAGTGTGAAAGTGTGTACCTTTTGGCTAGTAATGTTACCAGTACAGAAAAAATTCAAGCATATGGCAAAGCAGATTAATGAAACCTAAGCATGTGCTTAAGCACATCATTGAATTGTGGGTCTGCAGATGTAAGTGTAGTATCTCATCTGGTGTATAACTCCAAGTTAAGATGTCTGCATTTTCCCATCCACATGACAGCCAGTGATGCTTCATAGGGAGTATCTGCATTTCTGTGGCACCAACATCTGTTTCTGTATGGTTAATTTTCATTAAAAAGTTCCCATCCGTTGCTAATTGAATTATGGCCTTCAATTTCAGCAGTGTAAGGTACCTGAGGGAGAGGAAGAAGCTACACCCAGAGGGGAATCCTTTTATTCTGATGAAAGAATAATTTATCAGACTGAATAATAATTAGCTGGCAGAATTCTCTACTGGTAACCACAGTGTTGGCAATGAAATGTACCCTTGCGTTATGAGTCTGAGGTCTTCCTATCTCACAGCAACTTAAAGGTTTTTAGATATATGCATCTAAAAGCTGCATTGCAGCTCCTTAGGCTCTTAATAATGAGGTCACCTTGTTCAGTCCTTTCTCAGCTATCACATTCTTTTTGGGGCAGGGAAAAGGGGAAGCCTCTCTGGTAGAAAAGGTACATTTTTCTCCTCTTTGTAACCGGCAGCAGTTTTTCCTCAACTAGGGGAGGTACTCCAGAGTGAAGTGAGAGCAGCTGAATATCTGAAATTCGTCTTCTGTGGCAATGATGCCACAGGCAGAGAGTCTCATTAGCTGTGAGCTTGGTGAATTTCTTTAAGGAGTAGCTGCCTGTTTCATTTATGTTAGGGGAATCTGGGTACTGGGAATAAAATTGTTAAGGTATTCACTGTACCCTGGGGATCAGCTGAAACTTTAAAGGAGTTAAATGAGCACTAAGGGAGGAGGACTCTGTATGCCTCTGAGGGGCCAGTATGTCTTGTGTGAAGTCCCAGACACTCTTGTCCATTCAGGATGGATTAGGAGTTATTTCCATGTGTTGCCGGTGTGTAAGCTCCTGAATGCAGGTTAAACCCACGCATGCTCACTAGTTCTTGAAATCCCATGAGAAATGTGGAGAGTCTGATATATTCCTGTTGTGTGAGATTGGTGGTCCCAGGCAAGAACTCTTGAGCAGCAGCCTGAGTTATCATAAATCCAGCTACTCCATTGTGTCAGCTGGTGTATACCACAAATCAAGGTGTACTGCAGGACCTGTGCAGCTAAAGGAAGTAGCTCATCTTTCTGATCACACATATTTTATCACTTTTCTGTAAGGTCAGTGATATCAACTGAATTAATAATACCATTCAGCCTGTGTTTGTTCTTGGTCTTTCATGTGCCTGACTTACAGATCTCCTTTCTTGCCTCTTCACAAGCAATCAGTGATACTGCAGAAGTATAGGACAACATGTAACCTCTGTTGCATGATTGGTAACACCCGTCATGAATGTCTCTTTTTGGGTTCTCTTCTGTGCTTAAACCTAGTCCCATATTACTGTACTAAATGCATTCTGTGCCTTTTCCAGCAATAGCATAGGAAGTCTATAAGTGCTTCCCCTACGGAAGCGCATTGTACTGTCAAACATACTCCTAGAAAACTTTTACGGAGATGAAGTACTTAAACATTCTTTTCATATTATTCCGAGTCACCTGGGAAAATGAATCCATTTTCCTATTTAGTGTGGTCTGTTAAAAGGTGCTAAATGGTCAAAAGTAACTGTCAGCGCTATGGTGAGCTGCCCAACATTGGTTGTACAATTCAGATGTGCAGCTGAGGTGTTCTCCTAATTTATGCTCTTTGGTGACAAGGAGAGCAACATTCACAAGCATCAGCCCAAGCCACGGTCTTCAGATAATGAAGTTAATGTATTGCTCATTTCTTCTGTGCTTTGAAAGCCGTGCATAATTACGTTCAAATCTCTCATCTTGAAAGATGGTAAGAGCTCATGTTTGTGAGACAGGCTGAGACAGACCCTTTGGTTCAGTGAAACCTACACCCTGCTGGGATGTCCTCCTGGAAGCTCAGATGCATCTCCTGCCAAGCGCCTGCATCTCATTGCTCCCATGCAAACTTCACCTTCAGCTGGGAGAGTGAGAACAAGACCTTCTCCTTGAAATCTGGCAGTGTTTCTCTATGGGAGTCAGGAAATGCAGGGTGATTTTAAGGCCATTGTTTTATAATTGGATTTTTTTTCCCCATATGAGGGATAAAAATCCAGTGGCAAGTCAGCTAGAGCTTGCCTCATGATGCTTTCTCTTCACTGATTTTTTTTGTTAATTCCTGCTTCTTAGTCACCTTGAAGAAGGGGAAATGTCGGTGAAGTAAATCTGAAAATAAGCCTAGTATTTAGACATGCTTGATACTGGTCTGTGCAGTTTTATACTAGGGTATGGTACTGTGGTGCCGTGATTTCTTTCCAGGTTATATACCTAAAATCAGATTGTTAGGGCTGTGTGTATTCTCAATATTTTTTATCATGAGGGGCACCTGACATACAAAGTCTGTGATGGAAACAGTTATTTTTAGAAGAATCCATAGGACAAGGAATAGTAACTTACCTTTTCATAACGTAGCTTCTCATATAGACTCTGGTCTCAGTGAATCTCAGGCTACATCTCATGTCACAGTCTTCAGCTAGGTTTCAAAGTATATTATTCTTACAGTGAGAGAGAGACAAAGGGATGAGGAAGTGAAATTATTTGTCCAGGTACCAGGGGAGTCAATACATTGTTGGAAATTGAATCCAGTTTTCCAGCTTTCTATCTCCAGGGACCTGTCAGATGGGACTTTTGTCCGGCTTCTTGGTGCTTGTGACTTGATTAGGAGTGACCTTTAGAGATGCTGGAGGTTTTCACTGAAATCTCTTAATCCTCTCAGAAAAATGACAACAGCTCGCTTTTCTACAGTGGTCAAAAAATCACCCTAACTTCCTTAGGAGAAATTGTGAAGATGGCAGATACGTAGAAATTAATTAATCTCAGTTCTTAAGAAGCAAGAAAGAAAAAATCTCACATCTTGTCATGGTTTAAGCCTGAGAATGTCATGGGTTAGATTGGCCAAATATACATCTACATGACAGCTGATTATTTCTAATGAATATATGTAGGAACAAAAAGAAGAGCGTGGCAGACAATTATCAGAACTAATAATTTCTACATTGTTGCATCTTTTAGCTTCCTGCCCCTGTGCATGAGCAGTGAGTGGTGCTATCCAATAAAACACTTTTCATGTCATCAGAATATTACAAGTTCTATTCTGATAGTCATAACAAAAAGCAGTTTACAGGAGATGTTATAGAGGATGGGTGTTTGTTACCTCCTGCTTTTTTTAATGTGTGAGAGATATGTAGGATAGAAATGCAGCAGGAAAAAACACAATAGCTATCAGTCTTTCATAGACGACTGAGCAAAAGAAAATCCTAAGATATCTCATACTTGGGCTTAACAGCAAAATTTGTTCTCATTCTGTGGGGTTCCTTGGAAATTCATGTATCATATCCAAGTCCAGTGAGATCTCATGAACACAGCCTATTCAAGCATAGCAATATGTTGCTGCTGCTTTAGTATGTAGTCAGATAAACCTTTGTGGTTGGATGGACAGGCACATTTTCCCCCTTCCTTTTCCCAACTAATCTCTAACTTTAGATGTTGTATAAATCCTTAAGCAAGTGATTGTTTCTTTCCTTCCTCAGAAATGCTGCTGACCTATATTTTTAGAGAGGCCATATTTCTTGAAACTAGTTTTAAAGTACAGAATATGAATGCTCATTCACCACGGTTGTATAGAACCAGCATACAGTTACTGCTTTTCTTCTTCCCCTGAAATTAAGATACTTCAGAAATGTGTCAAATAGAGTACTTAAAGTTTGACTGTATAGTCTTTCACTTGTATGCATGCTTTTCTCTGTTCATCTCCCTAGTCCCAGTCAGATCAGTGGAAATACTTATTTGAGTCACACAGAGTAATCTGGGTTTCATATTGCAGACTGTGGATAAGAGGAGCAGGACTTTCTCATACATAAGCTTAGCACAAAGGTTTCTCTGGAGACCAGGCACTGTGGGAAGTACACAGCTGGTGTGGTAGGTGGAGACAGAGCCAGCTGAGGAGACAGCCACAGAAAGACTTGGAAGGGAAGCAGAAGCAGAGGGAGGTATGCTGGTAGGATGAGCATTTTTCCTACCTGAGCCCTTTTTCTGCAGAACAAACCAATGAGTGTCTCAAATCAGATATAAAGTCTTCCATTTTCAAGAACAGAGGAGGTCATATAAGCTACACCAGTCTGTTCAAAATGGGCTATAATTGGCACCAGCCGGAGCCTTAATATTCATTACCAGCATTTTGAGTGGCACTCAAGAAGTCTGACTTCTTTTCTCCATCCTAAGAAATATTCAAAGGAAATAAACAGGATTCCTTCCAGTCTGTTCCTTACAATTGAATGGCCTTTGTCAAAATAAGCGAGGGTCATACAAAGCCAGACTAAAAGGTACAGCTTCTCTGAAGTAATTTCATCTGAGTCGCTAGTGTGATTTCTGTGAAGAAATATCACTTAAACATGATATATCATGTAATACATAATGAGGATAGTTTGTTTTAAAGATTGTAGGTCAGCGTGTGGAACTATAAATACATCACAATGGTAAAATGAATCATGTATGAAAAAATAACATTCTCTGACTGTAGGACCTTTCCCCTTCCAAAACTCTTCAGATTTGTTTGTGCTGTGTGGGTGTGTTCTCAACTACCTGGAGACAATTGCATAGTTCTAGAAAGTGTGAGCCCATAAAGATCATTTTGCTCAGTTTCATTATAGACTCATAATATGTTCTCAAAAATGGAACATGATTTTTGAAGAGGAAGTTATTAACCATGGTGTTATAACTGTTATGCTCCCAGGAATATGATGGATGCATGGGAAGAATATGCTTGTAAGTCACTGGGGACAGTGTTTTGTGCCAGTTTTTTATTGTTACAGGGGAGAAAAAGTAATGTAATGATATCTGTTGCCAATTACTTGAAGGCTACTGCATTTGAACTGAATGATGTTTCTGCTGATGATTGATGTTTCTGCTGATTAAAAAGGGTGTTTTATATTATATGATATTAAGACAAATTAGACAAAAACTGAGTGTTTGAAAATCAAGCTTTCTTCTAGACAGAAGTGCAAAGAGGAGTCTGTTCTTGTAATCTGTAAGGTAACAGAGCTAAAACACTCTCAGTCTTCTCCAAATGTCTACCTGTATGTGTTTTTCAAAAGGAAAAATGAATCTAACCTTGTCTTTACAACAGGAATATCACAAAGACATCTGTCCTAGAAATATATGCACAACTTTAGGGCTGTGTGTGCAGCCATTTACTTCAGTATAAAAAGATTTAGTTGTGCATTTAAGACATCGCTCGGACTAACGGACATGTTTTATGCATCAGCATGAAGGTGCATGTGTTTATGAACATGCTATTTGGAAAGAGGAAGGTGAACATTTAGCACTATCTGAACTCTTGTGTTCATGTGTTCTTACACTACCCTAAGACACTGGTGTAACTCTGCTGCCCAGAAGAGCACAGTTCTCTCCAGGGGACAGGACTCAAATTTGTAGGAGTTAACTTTTACAAAGGCTGCCTGAACCTTCCTGCCACATGTGGTTCCTGACCACTCCTTACTTGAATTTACTGTATTAGGAATGCTGCAAAGAAATACCTGTATTTCTGTATGTGTGAGTCATGAATGGTGAAAGTAAGATTACTGCATTTCTTGAGAATGGATGAAGTTTGACTCCTTATTTCCCAATTGATGTTTATGATGGGTAGGAAATATGACCATATTTGTGTACACAAGTAATAAAACCACATGAACTTTTATAATAAAGAATTAAGTTTAAGAGCATTTGTGAGTTCATTAGATTACCCAGCTCCTTTTGAGGAGGTAACAGGCAGAACATATACTGGTAGAAATACATCCTGTTAGGCAGCAAACACACGCTATGTCATGCATTCTTATTATTGCTTCCATATTCATTAAAGTTTAAGGCCTTAAAAGACTTGTCAAAATGTTATGCCAAGCTGAGAAACATTGCCTTGATGTGCCTTAGCTTAGCAAGTCTTACTGGCATTGCTGGCACTCTTGAGTAGTCAAGCAACAAACCTACATTTTTCAAGTCACTTGGATGTTTGTCCTCAATATGCACTTGCTTTACTTCAGTCTTGATGTACTTTTCAGGATTTTATACCTTTCTTATGTAACTCTTGTCTAAAATGTGTTGGGTTTTACGTATATATGCGCCTGATCAAGTTAGATCTGATCTTTCTGCAAGTTCTGAGGAGGTCAGATTGGAGGCTTAGTCCAAGCCCGTCCCTGCTGTTCTTTTATTTATGAATAAGAGGACTTTGTGTAGCCTTGAATCCATATGCGTACTGCAGTTTGAATAGCTAAATTCAGACATAGTTTAACTCATGTTGCTCTCAGGATGTTCTGCATGATGTAGAGGACAAATAGAAGAATACTCAGAGGATAAAGTAAAAATAGAATGTGAACAGGAAAACAAAAAAAAGGAAGAAGAAATGAAGACAGGAAAGAGAGAATAAAGGTGGGAAATCTGTGCTCTGTGTATAAAGTATATGCCCAGTAGGATTTGCCAGCAGTGCTTAGGAGTTTGGGATGCTTTCTCATGTGGTACATTGTATGCACCTGCTTCTAGCAAATGAACAGTTCAATTGCAGCAGTTTCTTTATCTCTAAAAAACATAAAGGAACTCCTAAAGGAAGTTTGATAGCCTTGAGTGTGGGGTAGAGTCGTGGTTTAAGCCCAGTTTGTAACTCGGGACCTCCCTCTCTTCTTCCCCATTCCAAGAGGGATGGGGAGGAGAACTGAAAAAATGTAAATCCCATGGGTTGAGATTAGAACAGTCCGGTAACTAAGGTGTAACATAAATCACTACTGCTACCAATAATAATGATAATGATAAGGGAATTAACAAGTGGAGAGAATATAAAAATAAAAGGGGAAAAGGCAAAGAAACCGATAAACACAAGTGATGCACAACGCTGACCAATACCCAGCCCAACCCAAGCAGTGATCTGGGATTTCCAGGTAACTCCCCCCAGTTTCTGTACTGGGCATCACGTGCTGTGGTATGGAATACCCCTTTAGCTAGTCTGGGTCAGGTGTCCTATTTGTTCTCCCTCCTGTCTTCTTGTGCCCCTCCTCACTGGCAGAGCATGAGACTGAAAAGTTCCTGATCAGGACAAGCATTACTTAGCGACAGCTAAAACCGTCGGTGTGTTATCAGCGTTGTTCTCAGACTGAAGTTGAAAACACAGCAGTGTACCAGCTACTAAGAGGGAGAAAAATAACTGTTACAGCTGAACCCAGGACAGGTAGAAATGGATAGGGAAAGAGGTTTACACTCAGTACAGTATATCATGTCTGTATGAAAATATCCTGTATGTATTACATTCCAATAAAAAAAAAAAATCTGTTTTATTTTAAAGATCACTGTTCTTAAAGCTGTCTACAAGTAATTGTATAGGACCAAATGGGAAACAAATGGTTTAGTCAGCTAGGCAATACATCCGAAGTAAGAAAGAAAAAAACATGGGGGAAAGGCAGGGATGGTGGCCTTAGAAAAATGAGTGCTTCTATTTTTAAGCAATGTTGTACATGCAGTTGTCATTGTTAACAAAACATGTGACTTACCTGAGCTCCCACTGGGCCCTGGGAACTTGATCATAGAATCATAGAGTGGTTTGGGTGGGAAGGGACCTTGAAACTCATCCAGTTCCAACCGCCTGCCATGGCAGGGACATCTTCCACTAGAGCAGGTTGCTCCAAGCCCCATCCAGCCCGGCCTTGAACACTGCCAGGGATGCTGATATTAGTGAGAGGAGAGGCAGATGAGTGCAGAGTGCACTTGAAAACGTCTCTCTGAAGTTTCACTGATGTGCAGAAGAAATGCTACAGGAGCATGACCTAGAATAGGCTCTTTCCAGTGACAACTTTGTGAGATATGGGAAAGGGAGCATCCCTACTCAAGAAAAGTCTTTACTGTCAGACTTTGCCTGTTCTCTGAAGCATCTTGGACTAAAATACCAGAACCATTGAGCATCTTTACACTCTGGTTAGTAAAAACAACTTAAAGGCCTTTTTACTGGACCTGCTGGTATCAATGACTTAGGAGTGCTTAAAGGAATTTTTACTCTTCTGGAAACAAGCTAAAAGCATTAACTTCTGTTTTGTGCTTTCTCTGCTTAAAGCAGATTTTTACAATTTAGTTAAGTTTTCTTGAAAACAGGCTTTTATAAGTAAATACTGATGGCTGATTAACCATCCTGAAATAAAACTGTTATCCGATGTTTGAAACATGGTGCATGAGGAAGAAAGTATGTATATGTTGACTTGAAAACTAATTTCTACTTTTCAGTGCATTTGCAATAGTTTGTAAAACTGAGGAACCTGCAGATGTACTTCCGAGGACCTGAGCTTGGGGAAAGCATGTCTTTTAATTTACTTGGTTCTAGTGTTTGGGAGCAAAAAACCCCATGACATGGTGGTTTCCTAACTTGTGCACTGTAGAGGAAGGAGATGTCTCAATCAAGGCAGATCTTTAAAGCCCAAGAGTATTTTTAGCACATGTAAGTGGAACAGCCATCACCTGAAGAAATGTCACATGAAGAAACATGGAAAAAAACCTGTAAATGAATCTACAGAAAATATTTTTATGTGTTCTTTTACAGTGCCCATCAATAAAATACCAATATACTGCTGGCTGGTTACTTGTCACTATAAGAAAAAACAATTGGATTTTGGAAATTGATTTTCTTAGAAAGGAGTGCAGAAATCTTAGTTTCAGATAAGTATTGCACACATTAATTTGGCTTTTCTCATTCATTCTTATTTGAAGCGTAATTGGTACAGCAGTATACAGCCTGTAATTAATGCAGTGGGCTCGGTTGAATAACTTTGTAACTGACAAGAGATGGTGCTTTTTGACCTTCATTTTAATATTGCAAAATCAGTCAAAATGAAACAACTTCTGCAAAAGAATGAATAAAAGATGGTTTGGAAGATGTCCTTTTTCAATAAAATAACAACTTTCTGTTTGATGATCCATTAGTCATTGATAGCTGGTCTCATTTTTGGTGAGAAAAGCAAGTAATTCTTTGTGACCTTTTATTTCTGCTCAACTTAAAAGACAATCTGATTCTTTTTTATAGTTATTTCTATCTTCTGCTTTAGAAATATCAGAACTTGCTTGGGAAGATGTAAGAATTGCAGCTGGAAATTTCCTTCTCTCCCCCTCCCCCATCCCAGTTTTATGAGCCTTCATTGTTTTTACTTGGGAGTAGCATGAAAGCAGAGACATCTGGGAGGTGGTGAGGACTGGGGCTTCCTGGGCACTGGGAGACTGGGGGGTGAAGGGGACCTGGCAGCCCAGCCCAGCTCAGCCCAGCCAAGCCCACCCCACCACCCCAAGCTAGGTGACAGCTGCAGCCCTGAGCCTTGGGCACCAACTTGGGGATGGAGATGGGACAGGACATGGGCCTAGGAGGGCAGGGTCATGGGGACTTGATGACCCTGGGGCAGGGGCTGACAGCAGATTATGGAGTGCCCGGCAGCAGGCAGGGTGGGGGAACTCCAGGGGGCTGGGCAGGAACAGTGAAGGTTTGCAGTGCCCTAGGACCCTAAGAGAGTGATAGGAAGGGGATTTGCTGTTCAAAATCAGTGATGTGTTTATCAGTGAGTTCAGCTGAGAGGGAGTTCAGGTGCTTTTAGTTACTGCAGGAGTCAGGCCCTCCCTAGACAGCTTTTTTATGAGGACCCCCACACTATAGTCTGTTTTTTCTCGTTGTATACTGGTGAAATTGTGGCAGGCTCCTTTACTCAGCCTTCTGGGCACTGAAGGAGAGGAGAAGTGTTGCACAAGAGGTGGGCATAATATACAAAAGCTACATGGCTGCTGGTGAGAAATGCTGCATTGCCTTGACAACAAGTACGTTTTAAGTCTGTTGATAGACATTTTACTTGCTTCCCGTGCTTATAGTTTTATGAAACGTGCTGGTTTTTAGACAATGGAAAGAGATTTCCTCAGGAATGTGAGCCCTAGGTCAAAAGAGTTATTTACACGAAGGAGAAAAATGGTGCAGACCATGCGCTGTGTGGAAGCATAAGGTTTAGCAGCAGCAGCAGTGTGTTCATGGCATGCAGAGGCAATTACCAATAATCTTGTTTGAATATGAAAATGAACAGTCTTTCATGTTGCTCAGGGTAGGGTTGGGGTTTTTGCTTTCTCGTTTTCCAGCAGGTGAGGGAGCTTTCCCCATCAGGCAGGTATTGTGGAGCTGATCTTTAGACAGCTACAGAAAAGGCATCCTGTGGTGCCTTTCTCTGCCTCTGGTTAATAATAGCTAATCTGAAAGCAGGAATGGATTCAAAAGCTTACCCGTGTACCTGTTGCATTTGCCAGCTGACTTTCTTATGTATACAGGGATCCCTGTGAGAATTTTCCAGGAAGGGCAAATTTGTGTTTTAAAGTAAAAACAATGACAAACTGCCCTTCGGGCTAGGTAGGGACTGCCAGAAGTAGATACGTAAATGCTTTTTAAGGAGCTAGGATACATTGATTTCGTCATTCTCCTTTCAAGTCTCAAGTCTGCTGAAGTATCTGCAGTGTATTTCAGTAGTGATTCAAATTCATAATTACTAGATGAATCTGTGGAAGGAAGGAAGAAATCCCATCTTCCAGTCATTGAAATCTATAGTAAAACATTGCCTTGCACTGAAACTAAGATTTGGCCTGTAGCCTGCTGGGTTTTAGTTGTGCCACGTAATTGCATGCAATGCTGTTCACGCAAACCAAGATTGACTGCATGCCAGTAATCTGCAGAAGGCATTAATGAGGTTTTAGGGAAGATGGTGGAAATGAAACATTATCAGCTGGCTGGTTAATGGGCATTTGCTGCATACAGTCTAGTCACTGAAACATAGGTTCTTTCATTCAGAAAGTCAGACCAGATTTGTTCATTTTGTTCAGGCTCTGCAGATGGCAGTGTTAAGAGATGATGCATTTTTGGAAATGTCTTGAAATATTTCTGTATGATGATATGGAGGCAGCAGTGAAGAAGGAATTCTTGAGATGCAACATGAGGATTCTGTTTAACTGTGAAGCAGAAAGTACTTTACAATTTTGGACATGCTTATCTTTGATAAATCCCTGTGGTGAGCTCTACCTTTGGCTGCTGTTCAGCCTTTCAGTGTGACAGTCACCTAATCTTTTTTAACAAAAGCTAGAAGCCTTTCTTATGGCAGCAAAAGAAATGGACCCTTATTTTTCTCTTGCTGAATGAATAGGTGCCTACATCAAATAGTTTTTAATCTCAGCTGTGTGGATGTGATCAGTTAGTGGCCTGATTTAGGGCTAATATTATCCTCCAGTCCTTCAAATGACATATCCCTAGTATATATCCTGTTTACTGTACAGCCTGCATCTGTGTTCAGAATAAGCTTTGATATACAGTGAGCCAGTTCAAGATGTAAACAGCATTTCCTTTTCTTACACAGCGTAGCAGCTTATCTTTAAGTTGGAACACATTAGAATTTGTCTTTCTAAGCAAGGATTTTTTCCTTTTCATCATGGGAATAGTGTTTAAAAATATGCATGGTGTAAATGTGCAGTGATCTGTCATACAGTCAGAGGCTTAAGGGCTTTATAGTCCGCGAGAATCTAAAATTGCATTCTAGATATCATTAAATGGTTGAAATGCCAGTTTAACAGTATTTTCAGTTAAAAATGTATGTGTAGGTACCATTTATTATATGTATGTGTATGTATTACACAGTATGTGTATGTGTATTATGTATGTGTAGTGTACCATTTATTACTTGTGTCCTTTTCTGAAAATAGGTGAAAATGCAGTCTCTTGACTTGGAGGTGCGGAAAAGTTGCACTAGAAAAGTTCACCTTTGGTTCTAGAGAGATTCTCCTTCCCAGGTTTAACTGCACCCAATTTTTAGAATGTGCTGTTGAATGATGAAAACTGTAAAATACCATTTAAAAAACCCCAAAACTTACTCAGCAGGTTATGAATATTAACGCAGATGAACATCATGCGTGGTAACAGTTCTGTATGTCATACCTGCATGCACTCTGGAGAGAGAAGTGATTCAGCAAAAATGCAGTGCGATTGCAGGTCATACATTGCTCTAGACATATTTACCTCTGATCTTGGAATATGGGGAAAGAGGGTAGTTATTCACAAAACCCTTCTGATTTTGGGCAAGGCCAAAAGCTATGCGCAGTGCATGGCTGCTTGTGTACACAACCTGTCCAGTAGAAAACACACTGCTAGTTGTCCAGAGGTTTGATGTATAAACTCACATTACTTTTAGTGAGAGTTGGAATAGCTCGTAAGAGTATATGATAGGCAAATGTTTTCTTGGAGCTCTTTGTGATTCTTCTGATTTTAAAGACAAACATAAGTTTTGACTGCTTCGACATTTAATTGAACAAGCCAATGAGATGTATGAAGTTTGAAAATATTTAAATCTTATCTGTACACGTTATGTCTACTGACACAAGAGTACACAAGTTCAAAAAAGGTGAAGAGTAGGCATCATAGCTGTGCCCCAAAGTGCTTGGTTCTTAAAACCTGGAAGCTTAGAGTGGATTTAAGGCTACCTCAGGTGCAGATGTCAGGAAACACAGTGGTGTTTTTAGCTGTACCTGTTAGTGGTTTAAGATGCAATATCCTGGAAGTGAGCTTGCTACCTTGAGCCGGAAACTTAAACTACTGACACATTTCTTTTGGATGTAGCTGTGGTAACTCTAGGTGAGGGGTAATAACTCAAGTTTAAGTTTTGTTAGGTCTTGCTCTTTCTTTATTTACCAAACTAAAATGTGAAAAATCTTTGGATTTTCTTTAAATTCTTTTGAGAAAATCATTAGGGGCTCTGCAGAAAACTGCCTACGGATTATACCTTGTGAAGCAAATTTAAGGATTATACAGTCGATAGCTGCAAAGACAGCAGGTGGAAAAGGAAAAGGTCATAAGCAATGAAGCAGCTAGTAATTCTGACATTAAGACAAGACACATGGAAAATTAACCCCTTTGCAAAACAGAACTGCCACTAAGTTTATAGCTGGAATTCCCAGATGCCGATGTGCCCTCAGACTCAGAGCTGTCTGTTATGAATGACATCTAGATAGAAGACAGTCCAGCACCTCAGGAAATTGCAGAGCAGTCTATGTAATAGTTATTTCATTTTCAGCAGCTGCAGCAGTTTAAAAACTGAAAGGAGTATTCCTACATCCATCAGATAGGCAAAGAGGCTGCATAGAAGCAGTAAGACACAGTTGTTTTATTTTTGTGCACAAGGATCTGGAACACTGACATTTCCCCGCTTTGTTTCTGTTACATTCATTTATTCTAGAGCTATAATAGATGTACCTGTCTTCCATAGATGTTTCTCCTGTGCTGGTCTGAGAGCAGGTTTCTGGGATGAGTCACATTTTGCAATAGAATGCAGCAGCAGCAGCAAACCAAAATGTCATATCTTAGCATTGAAAGCTTGGAGCAAGCTTGGATTTAAGGTTGGATCTGAACTTTCTGATTGTTCTGTATCTGAATTTATCTTCCCTTGCTCATAGATGTAATCATTTCCTAAGAGAAAAGTGTGTTTCTTTCTCAGCCAGTGCAAGTCAGTACCATGTATACCATGCTTGAAGTGAAGGAACATGTATGGTTATAATTCAGCAGGAAGGGGAGAAACTTAGTAAACAAGGAGCTATTGATTTATTCTTTGATCCGATTGTATTTTAGTTCCTTAATGCCAAAGTATAGTGAGCGTAAAACAGTAGTAGTTTTAATATTTAAATCTGTATACATGGTTGTGTGTATGACCAAAATGGTTATTTCTTATAACATATCCTAGTAGTCATGCCCAGCTTCAGGCATAATTTTGAGAGGAACTAACTTGTGCGGTGAGAGATTACAGATCTAACAATGTGCCACACAGGTTTTTCCCTGTGTCAATATATTTTTATTACTTTATAGCAAGACAGAGGTTTAGCTAGACAGAATGAGGAAAAGATTAAATAGAGCCAGCATACAGTGTGAGAATTGTGGTCATTAACTTGTAAGCTGGTCACAAAATGTTGCATTTTATAAATTTGGTGTTGAGAAGGTTAAATTTCAGTTTGGGAATCTGGGGGGGTTTGGTAGCAGCTCAGTTGCAGTAACTCCTTAAACCACGTGTAGGCATCCAGGAAGTAAGTCAGAAGTAGTTTCTTGTCTTGTGTACTGCAGAGTCAGCAGATCCACTGCCAATGTGCTCCTGTGATTCCTCCTTTCAGGAGCCTGTGAGCAGCAGTCAGTATACTGATCAGACACCCCCCTTGAATCAACACGTGTGTTTCAACATTAAACCCAAAACACTTAAGGAAGTTGTTGTGCAGGTTGTTTGCTGCTTCAGATTCTGTCAAGTGGTTAGCCTTAATCTGCTCTGTTGATGGCAGACCTAGCTTCTTGAATACCCTCAGCACATTCCTCAACCAACAGCTCCTCCCAAGTACCCATCCTCCTTGATAGATAGATAGTGATGGGTCCTTCCATACAACTAGAACCAAACCGTTTGGATGCAGAATTTTCCGACATCCTCTGAACTAGTTGTTTTTTGTTTTTTTTTTTTTTGTCCAGAGTTAAAAAGTAAAATCTTCAGTTTTTCATCTCTCCATTATATTGCAACAGTCCCAAACTAACTATCCACGAAGAACTTATTCTGAGCTGGTGTTTTGTTGCTTGCCTGTTTTCTGTAGCATGTACTATCTGAGGTAAACCACAGTATTTGCAGACTGTATCATACCACTGTACAGCAACTAATTGTTGCAAAGGACATCACATAAATTGTTTCAAGTCATCAAGAATTTGCTTTCCTAAACCTTCCTGACTGTAATCATTTGCCACTTTCAGTGGAGGCAGATGATGTTGTCCTCTAACTATTGCCACAACTGTCTTAGATCTCCTTCATCTCCAGACTCTGTGTCTATGTCAGCAAGCAGTGCAGACCAGGGAAGGAGGTTCTTAGGGCTGAAGCACTTCATGGTGACCGATGTCCCCACTGCACGTGTTTCAGTGTGTTTTATTTCACACTGGTCCTAATCTGGGTCTGTGATTCTGTGAATGCCTGTTACTGGGTGGAGTGCTTTAGGTGCTCTTCTGAAGAGCATCTTTCAGTTTAGCTTTGTCCAGAAGGAATTACAGAATCACAGAATCCCAGAATCCCAAGGGTTGGAAGGGACCTCAAAAGATCATCTAGTCCAACCCCCCTGCAAGAGCAGGGTAACCTACAGTACATCACACAGGAACTTGTCCAGGCGGGCCTTGAGTATCTCCAGTGTAGGAGACTCCACAACCCCCCTGGGCAACCTGTTCCAGTGCTCTGTCACTCTTACAGTAAAGAAGTTCTTCCTGATGTTAACGTGGAACTTCCTATGTTCCAGTTTACACCCATTGCCCCTTGTCCTATCGCTCTGCTCTGGCTCCCTGTGAATCAAAGCACAGGATGTGGACACAGTCCACAGTATTTTTTAAAAAATCAATCCAAACCTCCCGATCCGAAGTAAAATTTCCCTATAAACACGCAATGAATTATAAAAGCCTCCTAGTATAGAATCATAGCGTGGTTTGGGTTGGAAGGCATCTTAAAACTTATCCAGTTCCAACCCTCCTGCCACGGACTGGGACGCCTTCCACTAGACTGGGTTGCTCCCCATACAACCTGGCCTTGAGTTTTCCCCCATTTTATACATAGGCATATTTAAATCCATTATTACACCTGGGTGGATTTTTTTTTCCCTTTATGGAAATTCCTTCTGTGTTTTCAGCTCACACCTCCTTTATTTCAACTCTAATTTTTTATCTTGTCCTCTGCTACTGGATTCAAAGTTACCTTTACATTGCTGATATCCCTGACAGATGTCTTTGTCTGACCTGTGTGCTCCTTAGCACCTGCCAGATTTCCTTCTCATTTAAATTCTCAGAAGCTTTATCAGTGTTGTTTGCCAACAGTTTCAGTCCAGTTTGATAAAAGTTCTGCTACCCCTGAACTTCTGATGTCCCTTTAAAACTTTGGGTTTAATTCTCTAGTCTTGCTTCACACAGTCAAATGTAACATTTCCGCTGTCTTGTTATGTCTTGCAATGGGAAGCATCTTAGAGATGTGAATTCTTCATTATTTTTTTTTTTTCTGCTTGAAATTTAAGTGCAAGCTCCCAGGTAGATGGATGTGAAGCAAATGGGGAAACAACTGCATCTCCAGTTTGACCACTGAAAGATAATGTATCTAAAATGGAAGATTTGTGCATTTTGCTTAAGTTTTAGCATGGCACTTAAGGCCCAGATGTGACAACAGAAATCTTGGTGCAGTTAAACATTTCTTTTCATGGCCTCTTACAGTGTCTTTACTAGCAGACAAGGAAGGATTTGAATGACAGGAAATGAAAACCCAGTGGTTTTTGACACCCTCTTGGCATTCTCAGGACCTGTGGGGAATCCTAGGCTGGTGACTGAGAGCAGGCGATGAGATGGAATGGTTTCCTCATCAAGCAGTAATGGTGATGACTCACTTTCATCAGCAGTAATGTTTTTTTGAAGCTAACAGAAAACACTGATCTCAAGAATTTATTGGTCCTTGAGGCTGGTACGATGCTGCCCTGAAACTATCCTATGAAAAACGAAAGAGAGAAGGAGATATCAAGAAAAACAGGATGTACAAATTCAGAAGTCAGACCTGATTTCTTTTTTCTTCCTTGTATCACCAAAAGACAAGTTGCAATCCTGTGGTCTAAAGTGAAGATGGAGGCCAAGAATTCTCATTACGTTATTTATGAGTTATTCACATTTGAACATAGCCAAAACCGATTCTTTTCCAAACCTCATTCTCTCTGACAGCGAAGACAAGCACAAACTATTTTATTGTCCAGACACAAATTAATACTAACACATTTCGCCAAGGCCAGATTGGACAGGGCTTGAAGCAGCCTGTTCTAGTGGAAGGTGTCCTTGCCTGTGGCAGGGGGTTGGAACTGGATGAGCTTTAAGGTCTTTTCCAACACAAACCATTGATTCTGTGATATGTGGAGGTAAGAGTTTCCCATGAAAGCATGTAGCAGCCTGTTTCAGTGCTAAGGGAGTCCTCTGCTGTCCTGTCCTCTCCTGTGTTTCAGAATCTGGCCTGGAATATGTTCTGTGGTGTGTATGCTCACCGCCACTCCCACTGGGAAACTGGCAGGAGAGAGGATCACAGGGAAGAAGCCTGCTGCTGACCGTAGGGGACCGACAAAGCACTCAGAGGTGCTGAGCAAAGGGAAACAGAGGCACAGCCCAACAAGCAGCTACAGGAGGGATGTCTGCAACACCTGCAGCTACAAATACAAGGCTTTGGTATTAGATAGCTGGACCAGTTCAGCTTGCTAAGAAGGCATGGAAATAAATGAACTCCACTGCTCATTCCTGAGGTTTGGGGAGGGTATACATGTACATATATGTTAGGAAGACGAAAATTGTCATTAGATATAAGAAGATCCTTAAAGTAGATGGAGATATGGAGAAATTGACAGATACATTCACAAACAGCCACACATAGTTTTTATATAATTAAGAGAGCTTTGTTCAAATAAATAATTCTCAATCAATCAGTATATGCCCCTATGAAACTGGGCTGAAATGTTCATAAGCATACAGTAAGGCTGAGAAAATGAATTTACCTGTATATATTGCATTTAATTCATCATAATTTATAATTGAAATAGAGGAGGTGAATGTACAGTATTTGAGGATCCAAAAATAACATTAGGAAATAGAAACACCTATTTTTCAGAGGATTCCAAGTGTCTGCAGTGTCCTGCAACCCAGTTCCTGAAACACTACTAGTTTTTTAAAACTGGACAAAAATGCACTTTCAGATTCCTCTTGGTACCACGTGTAGGCCTTAGGGATTTGTTGGAAGACAATGTATTTTTTGATAGCAGAAAAGTTCTCCTGGTCTGCAAACTTCCACAGCTTTGTTGCTGGTAATGTTTTGAGGCAAGCAGTAGGGTTTTCATTCTAAAGGCTTAAATGGCTTGAACGCAGTTCAAGATAGTAGTAGCCCAAAGGCATCTCACTTCGTGGAGCAGAAGCAGCCATGAAATCACGTGAATGCTTTCCAAGAGGGAGATGTAGCTAGAGAACATTAGGATGGCAGGAAATCTAGTATTCAAGAGTAATGCATCTAATTCCATAAGCAATCCTTGATTATGTAGTATTTAATGAGAGACATCAGTCTGCGTTTCTCCTGAAGTTTATTACTACTTTAGCTTGAAATTAATTGTTTAGCTCTTAGATTTTCCAAGGATTTGGCCATATGTTTTCTTTCTAGCTTGTCTTTATGTTTCTTCTTTGATTCTTTTGTGGTGATTTACTATCTCATGATTACAGGCTGCAGATAGATTCGACAGAGCAAGTTTCTGTTTCATAGGAGGGTTCAGCACTTTTTCCAGAGCATGGGTTCTGACTTGCTATTGTGTGAAACAGACAGAGAATATTTATGTACAGAAAGTGGAATATATATGTCAAAGGGCCTAAATAAGCAGTGTTACTTGTTCCAGTCTTTCCGCATTCAGCAGGGTGAGCTCTGTGTTGTTTTTACAGCAACCTGTCACTCTAACCCTTATTTTATGTTTTTATGTTAGTGTTTTTGTGTTATAGTACTCTGTATTTGATATAGCATTACTTACTCTACAGTGGTCCCCTGCTTCATGGTTCAAACGCTGTTTTACTGCCAAACAGTAAATGGAAAGGATTGTATAGCACATAGCATAGCATTGATCAGATGGACTATAACAATCACCTATTCCAGCTGCCTGACCACTTCAGAGCTGACCAAAAGTTAAAGCACGTTAAAGACACAAACACCTGTCACTTCACACTGAGCTTGCATCAAAATGTTGAGATTATTTAACTGAACAGGTATAGTCTGGAGGCATGAATAGATCACAGGGTCTGACTGTGATCCATAGGTATGATACAGGCAAATGCATTTTGTGTTAGGCATTTCCATAGCAAAGAAAAGCCTTGTGCAAAGCCCTGATGAGAACCCACCTGTACCACTAGGGACATTTCTCATTCCTCAGGATCAAGAAAGACAAATTCCATCTGAGATCATGGCAAACAAAGACTGAGCTGTTGATTAAGGACATGGAGGCACTACAGCTGATGATGAGAAGGAGCAAGACAAAAGTCTGAGAGGGTTGCTGTCAGTTCTGTCACTTTCAAGAAAGATATTGACGGTAAAGGCCAAAGGAGGAAAATAGATGGTGAAGTGCAAGGGACAACATGGTAAAGAACGCAAAACCATTCAGGACTTCTTTCCAAGCATATGACATAGAATTGCCTAGTTTGGAAAAGACCCTTAAGATTATCAAGTCCAACCTTTACCCCAGGACAGGTCTAAGGAAGGCAAAATCCACATAGGGATTTTATTCTTTTATAGTCTGCTACACAGACTAATTTCTTCCATTCTTTGTGGTATTTTGAATATACCAGTATAAGTCTTTTGGGATGCTCCCTCAGAATTATAACTGTGATGACAAATGGGGGGCTAGAAAAATGCTTTCAGAGCTTCAAAGTCTTGTGAGAAAAGATGCCAGGCTGACTGTTTATGATAAGAAACCACTGTCAAATATTTAGGACTTGGGTTGGCCTACTTTGAATGCTTTTAGTGTGCTTGTGAATGTTCATCTATATTCTGAGGACCTAATCTGTCACTTGATGACAGTGATGATGTGGGTGCAGTTCCCACTGAAGTGCAAGGGAACTAAAGCTGTGACCATTATAAAAAGGCTGGTGCAAATAAACTTCATACCCCTGTCCAAGTGTGATTCCTGAAGGAGGCAAATTGTTTTTGAGGGTAGTACAGTAATTCTGTTCCCCCACCACATGCTCCAAGAAAAGAATGGGGTTTTGCATGGACTACAGTCTCCAACTGACTGCTTAGCTCTACAAGAAAATGGTGGCAGGTGGTAAAAAGAGGAAAAAAATACGTATGTTTGAAGTTTCTCTAATTATATTTGTTCTTCCTGACCCGAGCAACATGTCTTTGAATGTCATGGGTGTAGAGAGAAGCAGTCAGTCATTGCTGGGGCCTAACACTTCTTCAAAGCCTGCTGTTACAATGCAGAACCTATTTCCTCGTCTACTCAAAATAGATACAGTTTCTTATCCCAGGTCAGTTGAGTGTCTTTGTAATAGCAGCAAATTATTTTTTCGTGTAAGAGAGATCAAGAAGGGGTGCTGAAAATTATTTCCAGAGTTCATTCTTCATTACTTCAAAACTCTTTCTTTCTTACTTAGAGGTGTGTGAAAGTAACAGTCAGAAATGAAGGGGAGAGAAGAGTATTTATGACACTCCACTACTCAGTGGGAAGAACTCTGTCCATCAGTTTGATTGTACCAATGAAGTTATAGAGGCCAGGCTTCTATGAAGCCCCTAATCATAAAATGAAGCCCCTGAATTTGAAGCCACTTCTACTAAAAGGATGGTGGCACATAAGAAGACTTTGGGGGTCATGATTTGCTGGGTCATATAACACATAAAAAAAAGCAATGGCATCACATGGATGTAGATTGAGGAGTACAAGAATCAGTAAGATGATGTTGACCAGCAGCCTGCTGTTCATTCTTTGTTATGCAGCAGAGAAGATTTCCAGGTCAGATTTTGGAGGAGAGCCTAAGGAGATTTGCCAGTATGTCTGGGAGGACTTCTGAGAATAGGTAAACAGATTTGAATCTTGGGGGAAGTCACAGAGGTACCTGCTATAACAGCCAAGGAAGAGTCAGATGGTCAGTAGTTGATGAAAGGAAAAATTAATCTCTTCCCACTCAATAGGATGTGACAGGCTCCATCACAGGATGGACTGTGAAGAATTACGTGAAAGGAGAGACAGCTAATCTGTAATAGGGAAGAGAAAGCAAGATGAATAGACAGCAACCCAGACAAGCAAAAAATACATCAAATATTGTTGTATAGCATAGATTAGTAAACACTGATGTGCTTTAGGCTTGCTAACCATACTTTTTTCCTTAATGTCAACAGAGCCTAAGCATTTTCAAAGTACAAACCACAAACCCCCTAGCACTATATACTTACACGAAAAAGTGTGTATTCTTACATAGCATTAAGGTGCCTTCCAGCAGCACTTCGTAATTCAGTACTATGAAGAAGAAATTTTCTCGCCACAAGTTAGGTGAGCAATATCCTGTCTTTTAAATTGACTCCCACACTTCTCTAATACCGAGGGTCCTGGGTTCAGCAGTAGCAGTTATTTTTCTCCTTCTTGGTAGCTGGTGCAACACTGTGTTTTGGCTTTTCGGCCTGGGAACAGTGTTGATAACACTGATGTTTTTAGTTGCTGCTCAAATGTTTGGTCTGGCCAAGGACTTTCTGAGCCTCATGCTCTGCCAGGGAGGAGGGAAAGCTGGGAGGAAGCAGAGACAGGACACCTGACCCAAACTGACCAAAGAGGTATTCCATACCACAGCACGTCATGCCCACGATGTAACGGAGTTACTCGGAAGGGCTGGGGACTGCAGGGTTGGAGGAGGTATCGGTCGGTGCTCGGCTGGGGGGAGTGGGGCGAGTTATTGGTTGGCTGGTGTTGAGGTGTTGTATTCTTTCCTCTTGTTATTTCCTTTAGCATTATTATCATTGGTGGTAGCAGCAGTGATTTGTGTTATACCTTAGTTACTGAACTGTTCTTATCTCAACCCGTGGGAGTTGCATTCTTTTCGATTCTCCTCTCCGTCCCTCCGGGAGCAGGGGGAGGGCAAGAAGAGGGGGGGAGTGAGTGAACGAGCTTTGTGGCTGGGTTTAAACCACAGCACCAAGGAAAAGAAGAGAATGTAGTCAAGATAGAAGAGATCCTCTGGACTCTTCCCCTGTAAAAGTCCATGAAAAGAATGAGCAGTTACACAAAATGCATTATGAGCTGGTGTATTATGAGAAAGATTATGCTGTAATTTTTATCACTTAGGAATTACAGAATATTAGTGTCCTTAGTGAAGGCCCCTCTAGATTGATAATTTAACTGCAGCATTGCATAATAATTATACAGGCAATATGAAATCTTCAGCAGCTTGTCTACTTTTCACTCTTATCTGCAATCTATTACACTCTGTAGTCTCATAAATGGGTGTAAAGAAAATGGTTCTGATTCTTTTTTTTTTTTTAAGGCATCACTAAAAATGCTAATTAAACCTAGAATGATGGGGCTGCTGAGGATAGGGCATCAAATGCACAAGCTCAAGGATAGAATGTCACTCTGGGCCAGTGATGGCTTGCTTGACTTTAGAGAAGGACCATCAAGTTCTTCGTTGTCATTGTTTCATACTGTGTTTGTAGGGTGTTTTGCACTGATTTATGGTAGACTGAAGAAAATGTTGTGGAATTCCATTTGCGAGTGGGAAGTTTCAACAGAACGAGTGTTTTCATCACTGCATTTGTGCACTTTAGCAATGTCTACACTGCTGGCAGGTTTAACTGCTTGCAGCCTCCAGAGAGAAACACGTGTGCATTTTTTGCACCTGCGATCATTCTTTTCTTGTCAGTCAAATGTTGAATTCAACAAATGCATATTTGTTTGAAAAGACAGTGATATTTTAGGGTTTTAACAAAATAGCTCTTCTAAAATACATCCTTTTAGAAAAACTGACTGCAGAAAATAGTTGTTTTACTTGCTCATGGTGCAGTAGGTGATGGGCAAACAAGGGATGCACCTGCTGTGCTTAGTAAAACATGCTGTGGATGTTACATCAGAAGTGTACTCTCAGGGGGGTTTCAGTAGAAAAAGTTCACGTGTGGATGTGTGAAACCCTGGGATCATTTCCTCTTTGTGCATAATTTGTACGCTAGATGTACAGTAGCAGCAACTTCAATGCATAACCTCAGGGTATAGTAAATCTTTTCAGTTTAGTGCCACTTACCTCCACAGGATTTTCTTTCTATACCCTTCTCATAAATTGGTTTGAAGCAGATATGTTTATTAATTGGATCTAATAATGATTGTAATTTATTGTGTCTCTACTGCCTTTGAGTTTATTCACTGTAAAGTCATCGTTTTATGGAGTGCTCCTCTTGAAGGGTAGGCTTGGTGGTACTCTGCATTACAAATAACTGATACTCTGAATTCTGTCAGTTCCAGTTCAGGACCACTAACATTTGATAGTAAGGATCAGCTGAATTGGGTCCAACAGTTTTCAATATTGAAGTACAGTAAATTTGCTGTTTATTCCATAGGAGTTTGAGCAGTCGTTGATATGGTATACAAGAGCTTTTAGACTTCTGAGTTTTCACTGGAACTGTGGATAATTTTATTTTCAAGAGCAACAAAAAGCCTGTTTGGCTCAGATGACATTCTTTGAATAGCATTCGTGCAATAGCAGCTTATGCATATTTGCTTGAGAAGACAGTCGATGATATTTTAGTGTTATAACAAAATAGCTCTTCTTAGAATCATAAAATACATCCTTTTAGAAAAATGCCTGTATTGTGCTCACAACCTCAGCCTGAAAGCTTTTATTATTGTTAAGTTCTTACACAACTAATGATTAGTAGGAATATTTCTGCAACTTTGCTTTTACTTTATTGTCAGTGATGATATTTGGTTTGAAACATGAATGTTCTCAGCTTGGTTGCATCCTTGTTCCTTTCCTCCTCTCTGCTGCACTCTTTGGTGAGTGTGTTGATTTCCCCCTATTCCCTGAATCTTTCATCAATATACCATTTTCTGTACCCAGATGTTTATGTTCTAAAACAGATTGTGGGTTTTTGCCATTTCCCTGTGTAACACTATGACATCTGCATTTAGTTTTTTTGCTGCTGCTGTTTGTTTTTAAGTGTGTGCTGCCATCTATGGAGTAATCATTGAAATAAAGCTGATCTAAAATTGCTTTTTATCAAAAGACTACAAAAAACAAGATCTATCTATCAGAGGAGGTTTCATAGAGCAGTTGGCCAGATCTCAAGCAACCCTGTTCCTCTGTAGTCCCAGATCTCACAGCAAGCACAGGTGAAATCAGCTTCTGGGAGTTAAGTTTTGAGTGATTCTGTATATGCTGGAAAGAAACTGCCAGGACAGCCTGAAAATTAGAATAAAGTTGCTTTGCCTTTTAATCCTGTAACTCATTCCTTTTCCTTACCCGTTACCTTTCACATCCTTCAGTCCTTCAGCAGTTTCCAAGATGTTTATTATATCTTTCTTCATTTGTTTTTTAAGGCTTGATTTTAATTCCTTATTCTTTCCTAGCATCTTGTCCACTGGTTTTGTGCTTCTCTTTTGTGTCCAGTTCCAACCTGCCAGGTTCCAGGTTTCCCTCCTTCAGATCCCTTCAGAATGCAGTTCTGAAGATCAGTCCCCATTCTCTCTCTCTTTCATAACATGTGGTTGCTTTATATCTATTTTTGAGTATGCATTTATTGCAGTGCATTTATTGAAGTGCATTTATTGCAATACGGTTATTCAAGTGGGCATGGAAAGTACTTAGAGAAGTCATTTTCTCTGTACTGGGGTATCTGTGCATGCAAAAAGCTATCAGGTTTTATCTTGATACTGCTCATATGCTTTTCAGCTTGCAGAATTGACTGAGGATTCTAGTGTCTTACAGCCTTGAACAGGGTTAGGTGTATGAATTCTGAGCAATCAGACTTCATTTCAGTTAAGAGGTGTGACATGGAACAACTATGTCTTTAGGTGCTTCCTCAGCAAAACAAATGTTGGAGTGGGTGTATATTTAACCGCTATTGCTTAAATACTTTCTTCTAACACAAGGTATTAGAATCAAAAGGAAAAGTTTAACCTATATGGATGAAGCGTTCTTAAAAATACCTTCTGACATTTTCTTCTTATTGCTGAACTTAGAAATTGATCTTATTTTCCAGCATCAGAGACAAAATGAAGAGAAAGAAATCAATGTTCTTCAAAACAGACTTAATAAGATAAAAATCAATGCAGCTGTAGGATTAGCCGTTTTATTAGCGCCAGTATCATTTAAACATGATAATATTTGATTCTTAAGTTAAATGTGAAGATATTTCAGTTACCTCCTACAGAGGCAGAAAAAACCTTAAGAAGGAGGGATTTATTTAGTTAAACTTTGGTTTTTGTTTTAATCCTAATTTTGGAACTTTGAGTTCTGCAGAAACTGAAAACAGTTACGTATTTTAAGTGCCAGTATATAATTGTTCCTTTAATCACAGAGACTTAAATAGAACAAATTATTACTTGTATTTGCAAATTACAAGCTCTGATCCTCCCTTCCTCCTGCAAATAGCAGTTCCGTCTTGCTCAGTTGAAAGATCTGTACTCAAAAGTTTGAAGACCAGCTTGGGCACCTCATTTCCCCCATGGCAGACTCACAGTGCTTTGAAAATGAAGCCTTAATGAGCAAATGCGTTGGCTGATTACTCTTTTTTGGCAAAAAAAAAAGAACGTGTTAGTTGGGCTTGTTGGTTGGTTGGTTGTGGTTTTCTGCCAGTGTTCATTCCCCTTTTCTGCCCCACCAACCTTAATAACATTAAGATCCCTTATTGATTTATTTCAGGAAAAGTCTTTAAAGTGCCTTGTATACTATCAGTGACCCAGTCTCCAAACCACAAGCTTGGCTTAACAGTTGAGAGTGGGTTTTAGCAAATAATTGGCATTTTAATATTTAAGTTCCTGTTTTCTTGCTGCCTTGGGTTTAGCCCTTTGGGCTTCTGGTTTGAAATTTCGTAACTGAGGGCTAGAAAACATCTTTTTAGGGAAGAAAGTCAGGATTCTCACATAATTACTGGCATGTGTGAACTGGGACTTTAGGGAAGCATTAGACATTGAAAAAGTTCTGATAAAATCCTCAATATTAGCAAGCATCTGGTAATGGCATCTTTTGGTTTAAAGATTTATTTCATGAGCACAGAAAGACAGCTTTCTGCATATATTTCTACTGAATTAAATTCCAATCTGTAAACTGGGCTGGAATGTCGTAAGATGGGAAATGCAAACCCAGTGGTAGGTTGTGAATTTATATGTCCAAAAATGGACAGGTTTTGTGTATATAGGTCTTAATCAGGTTCTCTTTCTGGCCAGTTACTTTTACTTCTTTTTCATATTCCTTTACTAATTGATAAATGTAGTGAGTTTGTTTCCTCAAGCAGCTCTGAGCAGCAGTGTGTATATCCACTGGGACCAGACAGTCCCACCCCTTCGTTCTCTTCATCATCAGCTTCATTATAGACCATATCTGCAATCACATGAGAAGAGACCTTGCGACAAGAGACCTTTCCTTTCATCCTCCCTCTGTACTGTGAGAGAGAAGTAGCATGCCATATTGCACAGCTGAAAGGTTATCAAGTCTGAATTTGTTACACCTCTGGATCTGGCAGGCAAGTGTTCAGAACCACTTTAGAAATACATGGCACATCTCCACATGAACCTGGACATCCTGAGAAGGTACTTGATATTGGATTGGTTTTCTTGTTGCTCTGCAGACAGACAGGCTTAAGCTATGCAGTCTGATACTCCCTAATTTACAGCTTTTCCAAGGTTCATTTGTTAACTGAGAGCATGACATGTATTGAAGTTGTTTCTTCATAATGCATTTGGCATTAACAGGAGAAGCTGTCAAACACTTCAGACAGCAACAGCTCAGCAATACGATATTTTGCCTTCAGTTTTGACTTTCTAACTAGTGACTTCATATATGCGAGGGCATTTGGAATGAACATATGAGAGAACAGGGTGTAATAAAAAAGCTTAAATACATTTTCCAGACTAAAATTGTGAAGCAGTATTTTTGCTGCTTGCAACATTTACCTGAGTTATATAGTTCAACTGTTCTTCATTCTTTTGCTATGAAACCCAGGCGTCCTGCTTAACAAACCACTCACTAAATAGTCAATTGTGTTTCAGAGACTTCTTTTATTTTGGTAGACAATTAACTGGGCACATCTGATTTTATTTATAGTGGTGCAGAATTTGTGTGTAAAAGACATGCTCAAGGGTTTAACTCGCCTGTGCATCCAGAAGAGAATAAAATTAAACCCCAACAAAACCTCTGTTCAAAGAAATATTCCTCCAGGTGAAGCCCATGTTTGCTGGAAAGAAATTACCCATGTAGAAAGGACCAGAGCATGATTTTTTCACCAATCTTGTCACTGTTTTGCCTTTGCTGTTTTCCTGTAGCTAGTTTTCATAAAACACTTTCTTAGAACACAAATTGTGCCAGATCTGTATAATTCAGCTTCTTTTTCCCCTTTTCATTCTGTAAAAGATTTTCACTCTGTTCCTTGCAACTGTTCTATGCTGGTAGCTGGCAAGATGTTCATACAGGGTCTGTAAGTACTGATTAAGAGCTTGGTCACAAATCCGTCATCATGAAGAGCTGTTGCTTCTCCTCCACCTCATGAACTCGATAGTTAGAAGGTAAATTTAGCTTACATGTACAAAAAATGTGTTGAAATTTTACTTTGTTGTTCTTATGTAGTGTAACCATGTTCCTTTAAATATTTAGGTCAGTTTCTTCAGCAGCTGGTTAAGTTTCTGCATGTATTCTTCCTTCTGGGAAGAGTATATGCCTGGAGAAACACATGAATTTTTACAGATGCTGTCAAAACAATGAAAGAGTTTCAGTGGTGCTTTGACTAGCATTATTTAGGAAGTGAAACAGCTGTTTAGATGAGGGGAAAAAATGAATGACTGGGTTAGGATGCCTTCATTTCACAGGGACAAAGAGCCTAGCTTTGACAGAACTGCCTCTTTCAAAAATGCTAGGGAAGAATGAAAGAAGCCAGATTCTGCTTAGAAAAGCCTAGACACAAACTTATTGAAAGCCCTGAGGTCTGCAGCCTAAGCACATGTGTCTCCTCCCTCAGTAAACGTCAGTGACCTCTATTCCTGCAGCCAAATATTCCTGAGCCTTTGTGGGATACTCTGGACCTGTCTCCATCTAAGTGTTTTCTAGTTCGCTTGCAAGGTCTGTTGGCAAATGCAGTTTGGGTCCCTGGTGAGCACTGACTCCAGAGGCTCTTCTGTCTTTCAGGGCAAGCACAAGCTGCATGTGGACACGGGACTGGAAGGCGACTGGTGCGGCCTCATCCCCATTGGGAACCCCTGCAAGAGTGTGACCACGACAGGCCTGAAGTGGAACCTCAGTAAGTCAGATACGTCAGGGATGGTGGGTTTGATGTTATCCTAACGGCATGTTTACACCAGTGCTGAAGGGCCTGATGTGTTTGAAGGTAGAACATGGCATTGTATCCCTGCCAGGCCACTTTTTATCTAGAAATGAAGGGGGGGGTGGAAAAAATAGAAAAGAAATACATTTCTACCTGAGATGTCACAGGCAGAAACATGTTTTCCATTTGGGAGTCATTGTGCTGTTTAAATAGAACATTTGTTGAGGTCATGATACATTACCATCTTGATACATTGCCCTCCAGGGAGGGGAAGCTGTGAGTGTCTAAACTCCTGGTTATAAGCTATGAAGTTATAACCAACAAATAATAATGTGATACAGATTATTAAAGCTACCTCCCTTCCCCTGAACTGCTTCACTTACATTGTCAACTCTGAATGAACAGATCTCTCTCTTATTTTTCAAGTGGGAAAAGGTGCATCTGATCTAGAACAGGGACATTTATCTGTAGAAAAAGGAGGTTTCTTGACCCCCAAAAATGGAAACAGTCTTCATCCTCCTGCCTCCTTCTCCCCCACTGAGTCATTCAGAATGTATTCACTAATAAAAATAATGGGATATTTTAGATACAGATTCATTAACAAGGGAACCAAAGCAGTAATTGGGAGGCTCTGGTCTTGCAGTGTGATTTACATGGCCAGACTTTGGAGCCGTCCCATGTAGAAAGGGCACATGGCTCTCAGTTTGTAGTGCAGTGCCTTGGTTGGTTAATACCTAATTGGAGATTGACCCGCTGTGCTGGCCAGCAGCGCATGTGATAGTCCAGGGAGTGTCTTGTTCCACTGAGGGTTTGACCATGTGCAATTGAGGTTGTAGGCAGGAGTAGCTCACTGATGATAGAAGATATAAACATGGCATTGACTCAGGACTTGAGAGACTTGCCAGGTGAACTGCTGTCTGGATTATAAAACCTGAATCTATTGTATAAGGGATATTCTATTAATCTGATAACGAGTTAAATATTTTTATTTGCACCGATGGGTACAGTTTACAAGTACCAAATGTTCATCTGCTTATCTCCTGTGGCCTATTCCACTGAGGGACTTCTCATTTCTCAGTAAATGTTCTCCCCTCCAGAGTGAGGTCAAAGAAGTTCAAAGCAGCCTCACGTTAAATAAGGGAGCATCTCTGAAGCCTGTGTTGCTTTGTAAAAGGCTACTGCATGAATCAAAATGTGGTAGATGCAGTGAGGTTGCAGTCCTTTCTGGTGGTTTTGATTATTAGTTTCAGAAGTTATTTTTCAGACATAGGGCTTTTTGGAGTTTAATGACATAAATCTCATCAGTTTTACAAGGTACTCATTAGAAAGATGGTAGCTTTAAAGGTGGTCTACTCCCACAAATGACATGGCTTTGTTCCTACTAGATTATGACTGCCAGATCTGCTGAAGCAAAGGAGAGAACAGGGTTACTGGTTGTGCCAGCGAGAGGGGAAAGCAGTGGGGGGTGCAATGGTTTGGATCTCTGGTTGGTTTGATACATTAGTTACTTGGATGCTTGTGATTCTAGTTGTGCTGTAATAAACTTGTTCAGGTTACTTAGAGGCATAGTTGTATATGCAGCTACAGGGACTTTTATTACACTTAATTTGGTCTTTTATTTCTTTTTCTGGGGGACAAAGATTATTTAAGTGTCTGTTTCCTACTTGCTTCATGTGAACATGACACCACCATCCTTGCTTCTCGCAGTCCCTGTTGCTGTCTGTTTCCAAGAGGAAACATCAGATCTTGACAATGCTTGCCTTCGTGATGTGCTGCACCCCATTTCAGGCTACACTTTCAGTATTCATGTTTCTCACAGATCCTAGTTCCTTTATTTATTTCTCTGCGTTACCATTTCAGATACATGAAAACAAAAATGATCTGGTCTTCCTTGAGGATGTTTATGAGAAACTAAGGTCATTACAGCCTGAAACTGCTCTCCTGCCCAAGTTGACTAAAGCTAACCTTTACTCATCCAAATACAGATTGTGGAATCATGTTATATTTCAGATATTGATAAAACAAATTAAAGTGTAGCTGCAGCCACCGAAAATGAAGCCAGTATCTCAAATACAGCATATGGTTAGTTGTGACTTGGTTGGATTTTTTCCTCGAATAAATAAGCCTTACATTCAGATAACCTAAGTTTGATATTACTTTTGATTGTGTTAATGGCTTCTGTGCTGCCTGTAGTTTTGCAGTTGCTTCTAAAATGTCAGTCCTCCTGTAAATGGTGATGGAGAAGCAAAGGCTCACTTGGGAAGAAGAGGGAATAAGAAGATACTTAAGTGCTGCATAGATGTCAGCATTGCTCCTGATGGCTGGCAGTAGCAGAGCTTCTCCTGTTCATTCGTTAATGGCACTCTGACCACACATCTTCACAAACCTCAATGAATAAAATGGTTTGGTTTATAAGTTCATTTTCATGCGTAAATCATGAAAGAAAATGAATTCTTAAGCCAAACTTGACTTGAAAGGCCTTTTACTCCAGTTCGTTATGGAATTAATTGAACATGACCTAATAAGCTTGGTTTTAAAAAGTTAGTTTTTGAGTCCTCAGAATATTTGCGTTAAGTATCTGGGTGCTAAACTAATTCCACAACTTTAGTTCTGTCTGAACAGTCAAACATGATGTATTTAGGTGAGAAGGGAGCTCTTGATTTTTGCAGTCATTTCCAGCAACTCAGAATTCAAATAACACTGCTGTACAGGAAAGAGCTGGCTTTGCATTGAGGTTTTTAGTGTTTAATACCGATATCTGTCTGAGCGTATCTAGATCACTCTGCTGATGAAAATGTGTAAAACCTTCAAGGGGCAGTCAAATGTTATCTGTGTCTAATTCACAGTGGTGACACTTCATAGCTTCTGAATAGAAAGAGACAAGGAGAAATACCTGAGACAGGAGCTGTATTGGGGTTGAGAGTAGGCTACCAAAGGTCTTATTTCAATGGGTGAATTAGGTGAACCTGAAATCTGTTGTTTCTCCTGGCAGCAGAGAAACAGTGAGGTCTTGATTGTATTTTTAATATTGCAGAATTCAGTATTTTTGAGTGTCTGTGTGAGAATGCAGCATGTGTGCATGTTTATCCTATCTTAGTTATTTCCTAGCACTTGGCATATTTTTATTCGTTCTCATCATCTGTATGGAAGAACTTGGGAGGAGGTGGTGGAAAATTGATTAGAGGAAATTTTTTTTAACCCTTACTTGCTACTGTGTAGCACACATTCAGAGCACATTATAAGCATTCTTTGCGCTCCCAAAGGGATACAGATCTTTTCTCTATTAAAATCTGATTTACAGCACAGAAATCAGATAATGCTTTATCTGATTTGACTCACCTGGCTGCTTACTGGTAACAGTCCTCATGTCTAATAAATAAGTAATGAAAAATCCAATAACACAAGAATTACCCGGCATTCTTCATTAGGGCCTCAGTGATGCTTTCATGGAAATTAAGTAAGAATGAAGGTAGAAATTAGTTGCAGTGCTCATGGAGGAAGAGGTTGGAAGATAATGGTAAGGTTTTCCAAGAAATGATTCCTTTTCTAGGAAATTACTGGAGAAAATATTCTTGCCAACTAATTTACTCTTTATCCCTATGGCCTTTGAGAGGCTGCTTGTCATACCTGTGCTGAAAATACCAGCATGTTTGTATAAACTGTGTGGGTGTGTGATTGTGCTTTCCAGATAATTTTCATGCAAATGTGCTTCTTTAGGCAGGGAGTTAAATTGCTGAAAAATGCTACCATTCAAAAGAATGCTGCTGTCATCACTTCAAAAGGCAATAGCAGTAACAATGGGAGCAAGACCTTTCTCTAGCAACAGATGATCCACTGACTACTAGCTTCACAGGTAGATAAACAGGATTCAAAATCTTTTCGATGCTGTTTACATTGTTAGAATTGAAATGTTTGCGCTGAGGCTTTTTCACTGCTTTGCTTCATTGGGGTTTTGTTGACATGTTATGAATGGAACAAAAAGATTACAAAACCAGTAGGGTTTTGTGTTTTAGGAGAATTCAGAGTCTAAAAGATGAAAAGAGTAATTCTTTAAACTAAAAGTCAGAGGTGAGGGACTGTTCTGGGAAAGGCCGTAAATGAAGATGGCCAGCTATCTGTGTGCTAGTGGAGCTGTTTAGATAAACACTCTAACCTGTTTCATAACTGAAGTAACTTACATGGCCCATTTTACTGCCCAAGTTCATTCTGACCAAAGCAAACTGAGCAGCGCTCCCAGGAGTAGTTCTGTTTTCAGGGCTTCGCAGCTGGATTCCCCGTTCCTCTGCTTTCCTCTCCTTCCCTCCCTTCTCTTGTTCTTCACTGGTACAAGACAACCAGTCCATCAGCTGGGGTCAGTCTTCACAGCTTCAGTGATGTATTTTTTCCCTTATTCATTACAGCTTTATGACCCTGGGTAGAGCAGGATGACAGAAATGATGCTGCTGCTCCCAAAGTGTTAGGTGGCTTTAACTTTTAGCGATCTATTTGCCTGTAGGAGTGCATGCTGCCTGCCTTCCAGGGTCACATAATGTATTACAAGGTGAGGCCTGCTGAAATACTCTTCCAATAAAGCAGATGTTCTGATGGTGGCAGCCTGGCATCCTGCTGGTTTACTGCGAGTCAGCAAAAGCAACAGTGAGGGCATTGCTTAGCATTGCATGAAATGATTTTGAACCAGAAAGACCATTTGGCATACGTTAAAGGACTGTTGAACACAGAATTCAGTTGTGCTTGGCCCCTAAACCTGTATTTGTATTTATTCCTGAACAGCAGCTTCAAAACTCAGTCAGCCTTTGTGAAGAGGCTTGAAATGGGGATTTGAGGTCACATGTTCAGTCTATTTCCATGTATTTCAGTGGATGTTTGGAATTAGTAAGACATCTGCTTCCTGCTCCCTAAAGCAAGGTAGCAGGGTCCTGGCATTCGGTTTGGAAAGGCTGCTTTAAGGTGATAAACAGAAATGCTCTTCCAGGTAACACTGCTGGGGCAACATTACTGCTGTAGGACTCTACTTACAGAAAGATTCATGTGAGTACCTTAGTTCTGAGCTAGCTCAAACCACTTCCAGGGGTAAGTTTAGCCCAGCTGGATGGCTGTCTTTAATGGGATATGGGGAGTGTATATATGATGCTTTCATACAGTAATAATAGGCAGTAATTACCAAGAAGGGGCAGAATAAAAACATCTCAGAGACTTCTCCAGCACAGCTGTGCACAGAGCAGGTGGCTCTCCACAACCTAAGTGATACCGTCCTGAAGTAAACTGGAGACACTTACTTGTGTCTAGCTACATTGCCGTGGAACATTGCAACTCTGGAAACTGCTTTAATTATTACTATGGAGCTGAGAGGATTGTCAAGAGAGCAAAATGCTGTTCTTCCCTGCATCCCTTACGTTTCTTCAGACCCTGCTTCTCCTAATTGAAATGTAACCTGGAGGCATGAGGAAGTAGGTTGCTCTGCCTCGGCCAGCTTTGGTACGGGTAACCCTCATCTCTCTGGTGGCAGTAGGTTGGTAAGAATACCAAAGCATCCTGCTACTACTGAAGGATATGAGTTGTATAGATGAAGCACCTTGCTGGGGAAGAGGGAGGTCTGCAGAGAGCCAAAGAGGTATCCGTTTGGATCGGTGGGGTCCAAAGTTATTCTGTGGATTTCAGTGCTGTCTCTGAATTCTCACCGATGAATGTGGGGGCAGAACTTGACCAAGAAAGAGACCTTTGAGTTTATACTGAAGACATTTAACCCTAAAGGCATTCTCATCAGTCAACCTGCCCATGTGGATACTGGGAAATTGTAGTGGCAGAGGCAAAGCTGAAACATAATGGTGTGCTTGAATGAAAGTCAGTGAAAAAGTGACCAGAGTACAGATGCTAGTTTGTCATATCCCTTGCAAATATACTTTCTTTTCATATTTAAATACCTAGAATCAGCCATAATAAATGTAAATATCACCCTGCTAAGAGTTTTTCCCAAAACAAGAAAGCTCTCTGAGGCATGTGGTGAGTTATTGCCAGCTCCAATGTCTATGCAGGACCACAAAAGGGCATGTACCAGCAGGAGGACAAATCCAGTCTGGCTCGAGTCTTCCAGAGTTAATGAATGACATGTTTGTGGTGACTCAGTTAATGAACGGGTGTGCTGTTTAGATTTGGGGGGGGCTATTCAAGTAGGTAGGGGCTACTATTAAGAATTAAGTCCTCCTTTCCAATTTGTTTACGGACCTTTTAGTTCTGTTTATCTTTTAGTACATACTAGAGTATATGCAATTGATCTCTTCTCCCCAAAAACATGGCACTGAGGGAAATTATTTCCTCTGCAGCGATCGATTCCTGTACCTTAATGGTAAACAGTTGTGGCTATTACCTCTACATTGTCTCAATTCTTCATTTGCTCTCCCTTTGTATAAAGACTTTGCAGGTATATCTGCTCTCTCCTGGTTTTTGTTTGTGGATAAAAGGTGGATTTCCTTGCTGTTATATGAAGTTCCTAAGAGGACAGAAGTCTGGTGGATGTGGTCACTGACTTCTGTTATATGCTTCTGAAAAGTTATGTTTATGGCATCCTGATGTGTAACTAATAAGCTGTTAACAGGTGGCTGTCGTGAGTGTTCTCTTTAGTTACTCATTTTAGATGTACGTACCAGTTAGCTCACTAAGCAAATCTGTTGTTTTCACATGCGTTGGAAAGTACAAGTACCTGAATCGATGAATACATGTCTTGCTCTAGAAGCAGCTGCAGCTTCTTTTGGGCAGTAAAGATGCCCAAAGACATGGGGCATGGGGGATAAACATTCCTGCAACAGCAGGAAGGGGGATAAACAAAAGAGATACTGTAGCAAAACTGGGATGTGAGAAGGTCCTATTTGGGGTTAGAAACATGTTCTGGAGCTGTGGTTGAAGTTGCAGATGTGTACAACCTCAGCATCTCCCACTGCAGAAACTGAGCTACATGAGAGGAGTAAGGTGAAGTACTGCTGAAAAAATGGGATTTTCTTGTGGTTCAGGCAGTTGATTATCTGGAGTTTTTACTTTATGCAGGTACTTTAGCTACTTGCTAGTTAGCCATTCATTTCTCTTAGCTCTTGAGGTGAACCCTCAGCACCCTGGCATTTCTGACAGGTCTGCCTTGGTGCTGTAAAGCACAAGGATGCTCCAAAATGAAAGCTGTGGTACTGTCTTTAAGATACCCGCTTTTGACATTAACGTGTCTGTACCTTTGGTCTGGAACAGTTAAACAAGCGCAATGGCATTATCGATTCTCTTGTAATGAGTAACATAGAGAAGCCTGTGAGGAATTTAATATGCATGCTTTCAATACGGTTTTAATCTGTGCAGTAAATAAGGCATAAAGCACTGTGATGAATTGGGGCTCAAAGTATATTAGTTAAGAGAATACTATTTACTGAAATAAATAATAAATACTGTTTGGTTCATGTGACTGTATAATTAAAGAATGGAAGCTAAAGAACCTGAATTAAAATTGCAGAGGCAAACTTTAATTCTGGCATCCCATTGCTCTCAAGTCCGTGACTTTGAAGCCATAGTGTTTCTTAAGAGTCATCCTCCATGTGTAGTACATCCAAGTGGATGTGGATCTAAGTGCTGTTAACAGGTAGCTCTATGTAGCATGTCGCATTGTATTCATGCAAGTCTGGGTCAGTATGTGGTAGCCAAGTTTCCTGTGTTAACTGTGCTTTGAAGCTTTTCTTTGTATTAGTAAGAAAATACTGATAAAACCAATTAAACCTTTCAATCAAGTCCAGCTGTTTTTAGCATATATTAAGTGGGTGGTGTTACATGTCATAAACCAAAGAGTAAATGCAAATAAATGGGGATGGAATGGATGTCAAGAGATCTTACAACCCATGTGGCTTCCCTATGGCATCACTTCTGAAAAATCAAAAAAAAAAAAAATCCCTCTTTTATAAGCTTTCATCACTGGGGGTTTCTTCATAACAGCTTCTTCAGAAAGTCTGCTCCAGTTTTTTCCCCTTCTGTATTCTGCAGATACAACACGTGATAAATACATTTTCCTGCTGTTAAGCATTAGAACACAGCGTTTATAATCTAATTGCCAATAAGAAATCTCAGAATTGTACATTTAGGTTTCCCAAGCGTAGGGCATAACTAATCTACACAGGCACCAGCAGTACCACTGTATCACTACTGATTGGCATGCCACTTAATGGTGCTGTTTATCAGACAATTTTCTAATCAGCTGCATGAACACTCATCAGGGGCTTGTTTCTTGATTTAAAGCAAAGGAGTTGGAGAGAAAGATTGTTTTGCTTATAAAAACAAACTGGGGAGGAAAGCACCACAGAGAAATACTAGGGGTTTTTTCCCTCTTATGAAGCATTGATACAGTAAAAACAAACGCAAAACAAAATTGTAGAGAGCTTTGATATCGCCAATCTGGATTATGCATTTAAATGCTCAGTGTAGTGTTTAATGCTGTGGTGTGAAAGAGTCAGTATTTCTCAGGCTATTTTCTTCATGTATTTTGAAACTGGATGATGATAGCTTAAACAGTAACATTCTGGGGTTTAACGGGTGTTATATTTCCAATCATCATTTAACAGTAAAGCTATGTTTTGCTACTGTAGATAGTCTGTTGGGTCTAGTCAGTTGAAGCTGAAGCATGGTCAGTTTTCCATTTATATGTGTCAGATTATAGTTTTCATCCAACTAAATTCAGCCAACCCTCTCTCCACTCAAAGAGTAATTAATTTTTCCTTGCCTTCTTCCTACTTATTTCATTTTTTATTGTTCTGTAGTGGACAGAATAGCTTTAATTTAGAAAAACGTTACCTAAACCACATGTAAACCGGGTCAAGTGTGGCCAGCATGGAAACAATCTGTTATATGATTTAAGAGGTTTTAACAACCTGACTTGCACAACTTTTTAATAGCTTTGGTATACACAAATAAAGTGCCTCTTCCAAATTTAGCTCCAAGTAGTCACTGTAAACCCCTTGTAAATGCACTTTGCCATCCTTTAGTGTGTATATCCAATGTATGTTGAGGAATTCATGCCCTATAGAAAACATTAGAGCTTAATACCAAACTTGTGGAATTAACAGGAGAATTGCATGTTGACTTTAATATCAGAATGTTAATCTGGAGGTGCCTCTGTCCCTTTCTTCACTGAACTAGGGGTAACTTAAGCCCCTGATTCATGAGAAGATTTAGGCATCCACGTATTTTCATACATATGACTAGTTCTGTGGTATATAAAGGGATTATTCAGTAGGTAAAGTTAAACATGTGCAGAAATAGTTACTACAATCAAATGCTGCATTGGGAGATATAACCTTAAAAAATGCCCGAAATGGCTTTTCTGTATGTAAAATGAGGTGGCAGTGACTTTAATCTCAGTCTCTGGGGTTAGCTGTCAGTGCTGGTTCCTATTCAAATATCTCTTTGCACTCCCCAATGCTCCCTTTCCAGCTCTTAACATTTTTTATGTATTGCTGGCTGGCTGTAGTAATTTACATGAATTCCTCCTGATTTTACTATGGAATGTCTAGGTAAGGTATGAAGACATGGTAAGACAAATGACTCTCAAATGTTTCTGGCATCTGGCTGCTTTGCCTGCAGTTCAGCAGATGTGGTTTCCTACTAATTCAGCTGTCAGGTTCATGCATCAAGTAGATTTCTCATGTGAGGATTCTGGAAAAAAGGGTTCTGGATCCCTACCAGAATTCCAAAACAATCAGAAAGTTTTTATTAAAATAGCCCAACACCTTAGAATATGGTACATGTCTGCATAGTTGTAAGAGAAAACCCACTCTGGATAGGGTGAATCAACCACAGTGAATCTGATTTATTTTGCATTGGTTTTTTATGATGCTAAACATTTGCAACACTTTTTTGTGGCTTTGTCTGCCACACATAAAACATTGTTTTCAGTCCGCATTAAAACTGTGTGTGCAGCCAGTGCAGGGCACTCACTAGGGAACAGGGAAAATTCTCTGTATCATGTTATGGGCTGGAATGTGTAAAATACTAACATCAACATAAATCTTAGTTGTGCTAGAATGGTGAAGTATTGTTCCTTCCTTATTTTAAAGTATGAAGGGCTACCGTGTTTACCTTCTAACATTCCAACAACCTGCAAACTGTTGTTGGACCAGTGCAAATCAACAGCTGCTGGCAATACTCTGGAAGGCAGTTTTCTGCTGTGAGCTTATGTAGAGACATACATTACTCATTTGCAATGTCCGGTAGCAAGGTTGGTTGGCTCTTCAGAGCTTCAGCATGCCATTTACTCTTTGCTGCTGCCTTTTCTAACCCTGTGTGTTGGTGTTGGCGTAGTTCTGAAACAGACCTGGTCCATTTAAGAGTTGTCTTGTATTTTTGGGAGCTCTTCAGCTGTGAATTAATTTTCCATCCCTGATGTCTCAAGCAAACACTGTCATCAGTGGATCTTTAGATTAACTTGTGTTCCTTTCAATGCCTCCACAGTTACTTCAGTGTCTCAGCTAAAATCACCTCAGAAGAACTTTACTCATTGTTGTGAAATTCACTTTTTCCAGTTTATGTCATTTTCTACCTTCCTGGGGTAATCACAGAATCAACCAGGTTGGAAAAAACCTTTAAGAGCATCAAATCCAACCATTCCCCAGCACTGCCAAGGCCACCACCAACCCGTGTCACTGAGGGCCTCGTCTACACAGTTTGTGAACACTTGCAGGGACGGTGACTCCACCACTGCTCTGGGCAGCCTGAGCACCCTTCAGGGATGGAATTGTTCCTAATATCCAGTGTAAACCTCCCCTGGTGCAGCTTGAGTCCATTTCCTGTTGTCCTATTACTCCTTGCTCCATCATCTTGTCAGGTAGCTGTAGAGAGTGTTAAGGTCCCCCTGATCCTTCTCTACTCCAGACTGAACACCGCCCCCCCGTCCCAGTTCCCTCAGCCGTTCCCGTTTTGTTCTCGGGTTTGCGCCTGTATTAACTGGCAGTTTTGTGGCCTAGTTCCTCTGATGCCATTCCCAACACTTCCTTCAGATGTTACTAACAAAGAACACAGTCTTTAAAAGAAACAAACCCCAAACCCAAACCCAAACAAAGAAAAACCTAATCGTCATGGGGCAGCACCACTTGCTGACTCAGCAGGTAGCACGCCAGGCTGGGGATCCAGCAGCAAGGCTGCAGTACATCATTAGCTCTCGTTAGTACACTGCCTCTCTTCTGCTGTTTGTCTGGTTAACTGTTTGAGAGAGGGACCGTGTACTATGCTGGGTCTGTGCAGTGCATCCTGTCCTGCCTGCTAGTCACATACTACAGGGATAAACATAATTCAATTGGGAGGTGACTTTTGGGGTTACAGTTGAAAGTTAATACCATGGAATGATTACTGGTTTTAAATAAATATGTACTCTGTATGCGTTAGAGGCTGCATCTGGATTGTTATCTTCAGAAATTGTACTGTGGAAAGAGGAGAAAATCATTGTTTAACATACAGTGCCATCTACAGAATAGGCTGTGCAGCCTGTACCTCATACATTACAGGGGCTTTTTGGTTGGGGGTTTTTTGTTGGTTGGTTTATTTTTTAGAATCATAGGATAGTTAGGGCAGGAAAGGACCTTAAGATCATCCAGTTCCAACCCCCCTGCCATGGGCAGGGACACCTCACACTAAACCGTCCCACCCAAGGCTTTGTCCAAGGCTTTTGTCACAGTGCAGTTGACATTCATGGCTAGAGAGTATTTCACTCTTTCCACTCTCCAGAACCCGTTAAATATGTAATATAGCAAATTAGATTATTGTAGTCACTGCAGAACAAACTGGTGTCTGTCCCTTTTTGTCTAGCTTCTGAATGTTGGAAGTTATCTGACCTTTAAGCTGTTACTAGCTCAGGACCCACTGTTTGCCATCTTCAAATTAGTGGGGTTGAAAAAGATGAGCAGAAAGGGAAGGCTGAGAATGGATTCTGATATCCAAGGCAGATAAGATATACTTTTGTGGCAGGTGATCTTGCAGAGGAGAAGGAGGAGGAAAAAAAAGAGAGGAATCCATGGTATTTTTATAGCTAGATGAGAAATTCAGTGTATTTAAAGTAGTAGCAGAGATAGACTGGGGGACTGAGTGTCTGAGACAGTTGAAGTTGCATGTTAAATAGAGTTTATGGGAATAGTCTGCCTTTTCTCACCTGTACTGTCACAGTCAGTGCATGTGAATGTATAGGTGTGTGGGGGTGTATGTAAATAATTCCTTTTTATTTAATATATGTTAAGCCTGAAAAGGGACAGAAATATGAGTTAGCAGAGTGCTACAAAATGTGGAGTTAATTATGTAGTAGTTATGCTCAACATTTCCATCTTTAAAGTGGTTTTGAACCGCTTAAGTGCAGCGGTTACTGCAGACTGTGATTAGATAAATGGATGCAAATGGTAATTGTAACTGATGAATGATTGATGATGGCTTTATATGTTTATCATTATATACTGTTGTAAACACTTTCTTCCTCAGCAAGGGTAGAGCCTGTAGGCAAAATGACGATATGCTGAATATGAATTCAAACTGTAATATTGGAAAGAACACATGTTGTAGGCTGGGATAACCACAGAGCTGTTACCTGAGTAACTGGTGAACCTTGCCATTGATACCAGTGGGCTGAGCACCAACCTTGTTCCAGCTGATGTTCAGGGCTTGAATACAAGTGCAGCAGGGAAGGTGGGTTAATAGGAGAGAGCTTGCAAGTACAGATGGGGAAGCTGAGCACTGCTGATGAATGATGGCTTTGCATGTGGAAGACCCACTGATCCATTTGCTCAAAGGAAGAAGAGGAGACACTGTTTCTCTTCATTCTTCTATTACTTTTCCCAGCTCCTGTGTTTCTTCTCAACTTTCTGGTGTCCTGTCTCCTTAAGTTAAAGTCAACATTTGTGACTTTCTTCTGCTCTGTAAATTGTTACGGTGTATGAGACACTTGCAATGCAGTATTTGACAGTCACAGAGGTACACCCTCATTGTAAAAGCCGTTTGGGACAGAACAAGTAAGTACGTTTGGATAATTGGAAGTTGATGGAAACAATGTGAAAACCAAGGATGTCTCTAAAAAAGCAGGGTAGGATAAGTTTCTGTAACATGAATCATGCTGTAATTGTATTTGATTTGTCACATGCCATTTGTAATTATTAATGACAGTAACAACATTTGGTAGTTAGATTCATTTAAATGGTTTTTTAATGCAGTAGCTTGAGTTTAATATCAGCTCTTTATGTATCATACAATGCCAAAAGTAACGTGTGGTAATTAAATTACAGGCTAAGTCTTCATTCTGCATAAATTGGTCTATACACTGAGGAAAAAAAATAAGCAGGATATTATCAAAGAAAAGCCCATATCATTAATAGCTTCTGCTCTCTGCCCTGTTCATTTCACCTGCAGTGCTGAGATCTGTCTGTTATTTTTCCTATGGTGTTGTAGAACTGACAATGAACTTGCTGGCTTTTCTGTCATGTGCCTGCCCTTGGGCTTGTATAAAAGAAGTGAATTAGGTTATGTTTTGTTGACCTTTTAGATGCAAGGGAAATGGTAGTCCTGTTTCCTTACACATCAAATGCTGCCAGGCTATTGTCTGTGTTAACCTTTGTGGAGCACCCTGATGTGATTGTTACCCTTGCACCAGCAACACAGATGCCAGAGACAGTGGAGAAGGGATAAATTGGAAGTGCCATGCAAAACAGCTCAGCTAAAGACATTTCCTCCTGCACTGAAAAAAAGGTTTTCTGTATGTGTTTTAACTGCTTAGCTGGTCTGTGAGTCCTGTAATTAGCTTAGCCAAACAGAACTTCAAAACAGATGGTTTCAAAATTTGGGGAAAATAACCTTTGTGGTATTTTTTTTTCCTGTGCACTTTGCAGTTCTGCTTTAGGACTGAAATTATTTGAAAATTAAACCGAAAAATAAGATTTGGACCTTTACCAGCTGAATACTAATTTCAGGAACAGACAGTTTTTAGTGTGTGTTAGGTTTTTATCTGCACATTTAGCCTAAGATTTGTTTATGCTCTGATTTAGTGTTTCTTGCTGCTTACTTGCATAAACACTATCAAATCAGTCAGTCGGAGTCACCAGTGTATTTAGCTCCCAGCTGCATCTGCTAATAAAAGGAAAGATGACAAGTTCCCTCCTTCGCAGAGGAGGAAGTGGAGAAACATAAGGAAATAATTCATTGCACTTACATAGCATCTGCCATCAGCAATTCATATAGGTGCGTTACCAAAATAAGTGCATTGCGTTGTCTGGAAAACATTCTTGTGGTGAGAAAGTGCTTAATTCCCAACCTTTCACTGAGGAAACTGAGTCACGTCTGGTCTGAGAATGTAAGTGATGCTAATCAAAAGCTAGGAATCCTAGTACCCTGGGGTTTGGGATTGGTTTTTATCCCAATAAAGTCAATCAGGACAAAGAAAATCATTGTTTGATATTAAGTATTTTTTTAAGATGCATTTAATATTATCATACATTGTTACTATTACCAAAGTGTATCTAATAAGATGATACTTAGAAATACTGCCGTTTTGTTAGGACATATGGTCAACTGTTGGTCATTTTGTGTGTGTCCATCCATTTTGTATGTGTGTGTCAACATAAAGAGGCTGTATAGGTGTGAAAATCGAGTTAAATTGTGCTTCCTAAAAGCTCAAGAGTAATATTTTGTCCCCACTTTCACACCCCTTTCACTGCTAGCTGTCAGTGTGACAGCACCTGTATATATTCATATAACCTTTGAGATAACTCATTGCCCAAGAACTGAAATTATTTGGGGTTCTACAGGGATTTTAGGGATATGACTCATTTGAATCAAATCTTTGCTCCCTAAGCAAGTGTACCATGCAATGCCCAGCCAGACTCCACTGTGCAAGACAGAACTGGGCTGAGGAGCTCATTGCCACAGAATGCTGTGTGGACCACAGATATAAATCGATTCAGGAAAAAAACTGTCAAATTAAGGAAGATTAATCCAGTAAACACAGTGATACAGTCTCCACATCAAGAATTCCTTAAGCTACAGTCATTTGAAGAAGGGTGTGTTGGGGGAAACAGCACTCCAAATTGCCCTGTCTTTAAAGTTCTTTCCTAAATCTCCATTATGGACTATTGCCTGAGGCTCTTGTGTCAGCGTGCTACTAAGATAATGCTTGTAACCATAGCAGTGGCTGCTTTTGTGCTCTTTTGACCCTTAGACTCTGTAGTAATTTTTCCTAAGAGTGTTATAGTCTTCCTTTTCAGCTTCTGTTCCAAGCTGCTTTGTCCTCTGCCCAGATTAGGAGCTCATCTTTTCAATTTAAGTTGTCCTTTCTTTGATACAAGACTAGAACTACACACCCTTCCTCAGAAAGTACTCCCCTGCATGGTGTATCGCCTGTACTGTGGTGATAATGTGGTGCTCTCTGTTGAAAACATCTAAGCTTCCACATCTGTTTTTTACATCTCCATTCTCTTTCTGCTAGTGCAGTATTGGGCTGCTGTAAAATACAGCCTTCAATTGCTTGCTAACTTGTCAAACTCTGTTAAGCAATTGAGAGTCTACCTCAGCATTTATGGGCTTTGCTGTACAGGTTTCAGAGGAGTTTTTTCTCCTCTACTTGGAAAACTGCTTTCTAGTTGGGGTTTCCAAAGGTGGCGTTGTAGTTTTGCAGGCATCAGTGGAAATGGGTTTCTGGGCCCAAAGCATAGAGTCTTATACAGAAAACAAGTTGACTTCCCTTCTTCCTCTCTCCTGAGCTTTCAGGACTTTTAGCAGAGAAAACTGTTCTGGTTTGGTTGGTAGGATGTTTTTTAAATGGTGTGATTGTAGCTTCCCTTCCAGAGGCTGTGAAGTAAATACACAGGGTGTAACAGGGTATTCAGCTACATGCAAATGCATCTGGAGTCGTGAGCTGTCGGAGTAGAGGTATATGTAACTTAAAGCAATGGCCATATTATGCTTTAGGAAGTGGATCTTTCATTAAACACTTTTGTTAAGCTGTGGTTGCTGACCACAAGCATATTCATAGTACCTCATCTAACAAGTGGAAGCTCTTTACTACTTTCCTTAAGCCGTCTTTAAGGAATAATTAAATTGACTTTGATTTCTCTTCAGATTCATCCTGTTTATCTTCTCTGATGTTTATAATCTCTGCTGGCTGAGGGAATGCTTTTGGGCAGGATATAGCCATGCACAAGGCTTCTGTCTAGCCCATGTTGCTTTTAGAGTTGTAGTTTTTATGTAAATCAGTTTTAGGACTGAAACTGCAAATTAGATGTTCCATGGGTACCTTCTTGGCATGTTGCATCACTGACTTGAAAGGTAAAACTACAGCATAATAGCCACTTGATGGTGCTTTCTGAAGGCTGTAATGTCTCTTTATTTTGCTGCAGATATAGTAGCAGCTGGCAGGAGCATAAGGTTGCAGAATTCTTACCGCAGCCGTTACCATTCTGTGGCTTTTATGCTACTACATAACATTTATATACAGGGTGAAGGGAAAGGAAGGTGAGTGAAATGTATATGCATGTTATAGTAACAAAATCCAATAGGGACGGGTTATATTTTGTTCTGGAAGAAATAACACTCTTGGGGTTTTATGTGATGTCATAATTTGCAGTTCAATTTGTTGTTCCTGTGATTGTTGGCCTGGTGTGTAATAACCAGTTTCACAGGTTTCAAGAACATGTTTCTCTTGGACTACCTTGCTGTGAGTTTACATCTATATCTGTAAAATGATTCAACTTCCAGTTTGGAGAGGTAATTGAATTATGCTGTAGGAAGCAAAATGTGCTATTTTTCACCTCTTTCTAAAAGACCCTGGTATTTTAGCACCTCGCTTCGAAGGAATATCAGGTGGATGATATCCTTCATATGTGTCACCATCACCATGCAAAAGAAAACCTTTCTCTTTTCAATCTGAATTTTCAATCAGGTGTTTTGACTGAAGAGCTAATGTAGAAAGTAATTGAAGTAATATCCAACAGAGGCTTGTGAGCTTTCTCCATATGCAGAAGTATTATGGACATTAGGGGTTACATACGGGGTAGTGGATTCAGATTATCAGAGGCATTTCATTAGATAATAATCAGAAGAACACACCTTCAGGGGATTAATGTTATATTTTGTTTTGAAGTAGCTCATACCTTTTGTTTGTTCTCTCCATCTGACTCTGACAGAAGGCTTACTCATCAAAACTAAGCCCCTGGGGGTGAATACCTGATCATCCCAGGTGACCAGTAGAGGGGAGATCGACCCCAAGCGGGTACAGTCGCTAGCCCAAAAATGGTGCTTCAGATATAACTTTGCCTTTCTGCAGTGTTAGTTCATGTTGCATGAGTTGCACCATCCACATCCTGTATTTGCCTATTCTTTGTGCTTCTGTAGCCTAAATTCCTGTGTCTCTCTGCCACTTCGGTATGATAATATATTAGAAGAGAAATAGCCCATGACTTGAAAACTACAAACATGAGTGGCTGTCGCTGTCGCATCCTGGGCCTTACAAGAGAGGTAGGGAAACAGCAAGACCTTTGTGGCAAGCAGTGGCAATGCTGTGCTCAGCAGGATAGTTAAAAGTTTCGGGTTTCAGGAATTGAGTTGCCCTGTTGAAAGAGTGGTAAGTGATGAGTGATGTGAAAAGTGATTTTTGCCATGTGATAAATTGAAAAGAAATTGATGGGAAGAGATGACGCAGAAACTCCTCCCTCCTAATCAGCGGTTCAGGTAACGTGTGATGCTAGTAGGAAATTTCCAAGGTGCCGATTGTATTGCTTCAGAAGAAGAAAAATCATCCCATTGCTTGAAAGTGCAGTGTTTTGTCTTGGAAAGAAAAATGCATTAAATTACGGTACTTAGTATTTTAGACCTTCTGTCTTGTCAGATCAAGGTTTGCTTAAGCTAGTGGAGGCTGATTCAAATATATAGTTTCTGCCATAGCCTGTAGATGACACTTTAGTCTCCACTATCACTAATCTGGCTGGGAATGACAATCACAGTGATAATTATATGGGAACCCTAGAGTCTCAGAGGCAAAGCAGAACAGATTCTTCTGTGTAGAGAATTTGCTTCTTGAATAACCAAAAGCAACAAATCAAATCCTCCTGTGTCCAGCTGTTGCAGGTTGCTTGATGCTATCGGATAACATTTTGTGTCAAAGCAAAACTAATTATTAGTAGAATTGTATTGCCTTACATCTTTTAGTTTTGGAACACATACCTATTCATTATTCTGTCTGCTCTTGAAAGACTTAGAAATTGGTTATTACAGTTATTACTGAACACATCCTGTTCTTCTGGAACTTGGATGAAAGTGCAGAGTCGGGAGCCAACAGGGAATACTCAGCAAAACTGAACTGTGTTAAATTAAAAACTGATGAGAAAGTACTGCTTTCTGCATTGCACAATTTCACTTTGAACCACATTGGGCTGAGATGGTGTCAGGCTCGCTGTCCTGGGTTCAGGAGCAGCAGTCATTTTTCTCCTTCTTAGTAGCTGGTGCAGTGCTGTGGTTTTGACTTTCAGCCTGGGAACAGTGCTGATAACACCGATGTTTTTAGTTGCTGCTCAGTAATGTTTACTCTGACCAAGGACTTTGTGAGCCTCATGGTCTGCAGGGAGGAGGGGAAGCTGGGAGGAAGCAGAGACAGGACACCTGACCCAAACTAGCCAAAGTGGTATTCCATACCACAGCACGTCATGCCCACTATATAAACTGGAGGCAGTTACCCGGAAGGGTTAGATCACAGCTTGATCGGGCTGGGTATCGGTCGGTGGGTGGTGAGCGGTTGTATTTTCTTCCCTTGTTATTTCCCTTATCATTATTATCATTGGTGGTAGCAGCAGTGGTTTGTGTTATACCTAGTTACTGGACTGTTCTAATCTCAACCCATGGGATATACAATCTTTCGTTTCTCCTCCCCATCCCTCTGGGAGCAGGGCCAGGGCGGAGGGTGGTGCAGGGTGTGAGCGAATGGCTGTGTGGTTCTGTGTTGCCCACTGGGTTTAAACCACCACACTCACATGCTGATTGTGTGTGACTGAGTACACCGTGTTCCTTCAAAGCGAATGCTGGCAGCAGCATGTAATCCTGCCTGATTGCCTTGTCTTTGTCTTCATATAACATAATGACACACAATATCCACAACAGATGCAAGCCATCACAAATGCTCCTGATGTGAGGATGTTGGAAGAGCCAAGAGAGTGGATAATTTATTTGATTAATGGAACTGTGCATAATTAAAATAGAAAAGACACAAACACGTCTTGGAACATCATTTGTGTTTACATGTATGTATAGTCATTCTTTAGCTTTTAGGTGAAATTTTCTAGCTGTGTCAGAACTGCCTGGATTAGGGGTGTTTGTTCTTACCTTTGAATGTGTTTGGGAGGCTACCAGAAATTATAAAACAGAAAAAAAGGAGACTTCAGCACACCAGTGTGCCCTTTCCCATAGTTACTCATAGTTCTGGTTCAAGGCTTGTTTGTCTCACAGACCATTTGTATAGAATGTTACTGGCTTTTGTGTAGAATGTCACACAGGTTGGCTGTGTATTTTTAAGCCCTAAATGACTAAATGCATGTGCAAACATAGGTGCAGTGAAATGTTGCCTATTAAAAACTGAATTCATAAAAACCTGTTCTAAAGGTAATAGACAATCAGCATCTTCTTTTATAGAGGAAAATCAATTTACAAAGAAACAGCTCTGAATATAATTAAATGTTGTAACTCTGGTTTATATGTGTCTAATAGGTATAATAATACTTACCTACTATATCTCACAGGAGCCTTTTGAAGTTTAATTATTTAGCATTTGTAAAAGCACACTGAAATCCTAAGATGAGAATAAACTCCAAGTACGTTGTATTGTTGCTGTTGTTTTATGAGCAATTTTGAGAAAAACCTGGTACTTCCAGGGATCCAGAATGCATTTTAGTGTTCCATCATAATTTTGCATTCACATAAAGTTAGGTTCTCGTTGTTTTCCAAGGATTTTCCTCCTCCTAGAATCAACACTTAAGGCTGTTTTTTGCCTAAAACCCAAAATATGTGTTTAAAGCAACTGTTAATGTGAGGTAAATAGCACTTCTTTCCTATACCCTTTTTTCTTCGGTTTAATTTCCTTCAGAATCATGAGGCATAAATCAGAAGTGCTTAAATAATTTACAGCTAATCTCAGCGACAGCATTAATGTAAACTCAAACTATGCAGTGTAGTGGTATTCAGGGCAATTTCTTAATTAGTGGAAGACTTGTTAAAAGACTTGTAGTAGGTCTCAGTAATTTATATTTCCTTATTGCAGCAAATGAATCTATCAGCATGTTGTTTTTAAAACAGGAAGGTTTTCCAGAATAAGAAGCAGACAGACTACTGCAGAGCCTCAGTCTTCAGCAGGAACAGAGATCTGGGGAGTGAGAGGTGTCCCCACATCACATGTGGGATGATGTGGCATCACAGCTGGTCCATTAAGTGTTTTAAAGATGAACTATTACTCAGTTCAGAAATTAGACCACATCTTTAGTTAACTAGTGAATCTAAAACCTTTCTCACTGGGTGCAGGGGAGAGAGGCAGAGATGCCAAGACAGGCTGGCCTAAGAGTAGACATATTTTCACTTATGTTGGGTAGATGTCCTTTTTGATTTGGTTTCACATTTGTGACAAGGTGTTTTTAAATCCAGGAAATCCTTTTTAAGGTATCATAGATGTATATTTTTACATATATTTTTACCCTTTTTATAGCTACATTAAAAAAAAAACCCAGCACAGAATCTGTACTAGATTATATTGGAGGCTAGTTCAATAATTTAATCAACCCTACCTTTTTTGCTTTGTGATACCTCTACCCTTTAATCTCGTTTTATGATGATTGCCACTACAGAAATAGTTTTATGTACGCATCTTCAAATAGATAGCTCCTTTAGCTAATGATACTGACAAGTAATTTGTGTCACAGGTCTACAGTTTGAGGCAGGAGGAAGGACATATCACCAGAATTAGCCTCTTGAAAGCTTAGGAATTGCTGGGCGGCTCTGTCACTTTAGGAAAAGCTCTGATAATTCTTAGTATACATTATGAGTTATGGAGGACCCTTCACTTTTAAACAGTGCTCTCTTCAACACTAGGTTTTCCCTACACCTCTTACAGAGTTATGAAATGGAGGAGGACACAGTCTTCATTATGTACAAAGGGTTTAGCACTGCTGTGATTTTTATAATCTGATTAACATGAATATCACAGAATCACAGAATCACAGAATCCCAAGGGTTGGAAGGGACCTCAAAAGATCATCTAGTCCAACCCCCCTGCAAGAGCAGGGTAACCTACAGTACATCACACAGGAACTTGTCCAGGCGGGCCTTGAATATCTCCAGTGTAGGAGACTCCACAACCCCCCTGGGCAACCTGTTCCAGTGCTCTGTCACTCTTACAGTAAAGAAGTTCTTCCTGATGTTAACGTGGAACTTCCTATGTTCCAGTTTACACCCATTGCCCCTTGTCCTATCACTGGATATCACTGAAAAAAGCCTAGCTCCATCATCCTGACACCTACATATCTATTGCCGTGGATATCCCCTGCCTATGTTCTGGATAGTTGTTCAATATTCTGTCTTGATTTGACCTCGTAAGAAAAAGACTTTTTGATTCTGCTCCATTAAGGGTTTTGTTTATACTTTAGATTAGAAACATCATAGTTCAGCAGACGGGGAGCTGTGTTAGTTATCACTGGACTCTGGCGTGTTCTCAGGTTTTGCTGGGTAACCCATGGCCACTCCAGACATAGTTCTCTGTGCTTCATTTTCTCTATTTCAAAACCAGGAGTAGTGCCACTGTCATTCTTTTATTTGCTGTGAGACCTACTGATGGAAATCCCTGTACAGCAGGTAATGGTACCAGTGTTATTCCTGACTGGGTCACTGGATTCACTGTGTGTAACTGTGGCGGAAGCATCACTGTCGAGTTGGTTTTTTTCCTGTCCTCTCATTGTCATGGTTCCTTTGGTATTATTTTCAGCATTGGAGCAATCGTGTGGTTTTGTTTGTGCAGTGCCCAGCACAATGAAGTTGGAGTAAACATTTTTAGGCAAGTTGGGATGCTTTGAGAGAAAACTCAGTAGCTGTTGGTTAATTTTTGAAGTCTATTGGTTCCATTGGTTTCACAAAGCTGGTCTGATGAGGGGGGGTGGAACTGCGTGATCTTGAGGTCCTTTCCAGCCCTAACTGTTCTGTGATTCTGTGATTTGTCTGTGTGTCTTGCTAAATTTGCAAGCTCCTTTACCTTTTCAAGTGAAACTCTTTTAAGATCTTGTAATCAAACCAGACACAGCTAACTTGTTCTTTATATAACCTACAGGTTTGCATGGGCTATACTTCCAATTCTGTATAATTTCAATTCTGTGGGAGAAAATGAAAATGCCATTGAATATTTTAGTTTGTGGGTTCGGCTTTAGATGTACAGGGAAGAGTGTTTCTGTTCACTTCGTTTAAGCAAGTACTTAAACATACAATGGCTTTAAAATACCTCTCTTCTCGTCAGATTTAACAGTAGTGCTGCTGAAAGGTTCTTGCCAGCCCTAAGAATTGGGATTTCAGCAATGCATCCTCAGAAGGGAGAAGATTAAGCCCATGAGATGTGCAGGCAGTAAAACAGTCTGTGAGTCTCCACAACCTAAAAGCTACTCCTCTGGCCTTTGTTTGGCTCTGTGCCTATAGGGCATCCTCCCCTGTCCTTGCATATCCAAAGAGCCACTGTGTCTGGGCATTGCCCCTGCCATGTCACTGCAACAGCAGTCAGTGGTGAGGACGACCTGAGATACTTCAGAGGGATCCAAGCACAGATGCTGAACAGGTGGAAGATTTGGTTGTCCCTGATCCCTCAGTGCTGCTTTGCCCTGAGCCTTTCTTTAAGGATTTCTGCAATACCCACAGGTTTTCCTGAAGTGAAACGACCTATAAATACATCAGACTCATTGAAGATATGTTGTCCTATGCCAGTCAAAAGGATGAAGACATAGTATCCTTCCTACTAAAATAATTGGAGAGGAGCCAGTGAGGAGCCAATTTAGAGAAATTATTGCAGGTTGATAGATCCCTACGTAATTGATATTTGGTATGGACAGATTTATGGAGGGAGCTGTTACAACCCTATTAAATACTTAGCTGAAGCACTTAGCTCTGTCACTTTTATTAGCACAGTTTTGCACACACTTTCCATGGTAATTTGAGCGGTGTATTTTTTATCCTTTGTGTGACTTCCTGCATTGCAGAAAGACATCTTTAGCACTCCCAGTGTCTTCCTTTATGCTCATGATTGGCAGATTGCTTTGACATAGCCTTCACACAGGAGCAAGAACCTTTTTCCTTCTCCTGCCTTTGGTGGTACTTCCCCCCTCCCTCTGGACAGACCTGCTGGGTTTTTCCCTCACTTCATGCCAGAAACATACTGCATATCTCATATACTGTGCTCAAAGAAACCAAATTCTCTTTTTTAATACAGGCTCTTATCTCTTACCAAGCGTAGATCTACAAATACTGTACTAGGTCCCCCACAGCTATTCTCTGTTTAGAGATTCTTCATCATGTGTTGGACAGATGGCACAATCAGTGGGTTGTATCAGAGCATTAAAAAAAGAACTTCTTTCTCGCTGCTTCTACCGAGACTGTTTTGAGTTCAGTGAGATGCAACAGCTATAACACAGTCTTTCAATGACAACTCTGAACATGGTGTTGGTGGGAGTGTTGTTTCATTTGAAAGTCAAAAAATACATAGGAAAGCTGGCATTAAGAAAGAAACATAAAGGGCTTTAACAGAGCTGTGAAGGTTGCGAGGTTAAGAACCTGACTTTTCGGAGTTGTTTATTCTCTTCGCTGCCTCAGATCACAGGTGGATCTCCATTTACAGCTGCTGATACAAACAACGCAGCCCTGGTTTTCCTCCTATTGAACACTTCTCAAGACTGTTCCAACACTTCTTATGAAATCAGGTATTTGGTACTTAGAGAAGCCTTGGCAAAGCCATGAAGACTCTTATATTCTTAGTGAAATGATAGAAAAGTTAGTGTTAATAATCTGTTCTGCTAGAGGTTCTTGAGCTGGGTTTTGACCGCAGAAGTACATACTGCCCTGTGTAGTACTGTGGTGTTCTGCGAAGCTAATGCCACAGCTTACTGAGAGATGGGACTCCAAATCACTGTGGGAAATGCCAGCCAGCAGTTTGGCAAGTCAATGCTCATTGCACTGTCCTTTTTCTACCCATACTATTATCATTTTCCCAAGTAATTGCTGTTGCCCTCTGGGACAGTTGGTTAATCCTCTGTAAAATTCTTCTATGTTGGGAGCAGGGGAACTTGCCCTTTTCCAACATGTCCAGCAACATTGACACTGTCTTTTAGTGATCTGTGCATGTTGTTGTATTTCTTTGCCCATGACAACACAAAGCAGTGAACAGCTGGCCAGCCGCAGAAGTGCTTGTGTGACCAGAGAAGGTTGAGAGGGAGCCTGGCTGAGAATTGCTTGCCAGCTTTCCTGCAGAATTATGATTAAAATGTTTTGTTGAGCGTTTAATATATGTGCACGTGAGAGTCAGCAAAACAGCTTGGGCTGCCTTCTGTTTCCTTCTGTATTTGTTTGCAGTACAGTTTCTCAAATGTCACATTTAGTGCAATAACACTCCTTTCATTTGTATGTTGTTAATCTGACTTTTAACTCCTCCTACTGTTGTACTTTAAATGAGCTCCCAGTGCAACACCAGAGTTGGGGGATTGATTTACATCTTCCTTTGCCTAGGACTGATGCCACGTCACTTCTTGTAACCTTGATGTAGGTGGGCAATGGAGTGAACAAATGGAAATGAAGGTTCCACTGGAGATGCCTGCAGTTTCCAATGCAGGAGAAACCACAGGGTGCTCTGGGAACTGATGTTGTTCTTAATAGAGAGCCCATCAATACAGAACTCATAAACCACAAGTAGCTTTCAGGAAAAGGATTTTGTGTGGCTAGCAGTCAGGGGAGGTGATCCTCCCCCTCTTCTCGACCCTGTTCTTGACCCTGGTGAAGCCACATCTGGAGTATTGTGACCAGTTCTGTGCTTCTCAGTACAAGAAAGACAAGGAGAGGGTCCAGCAGAGGCCACAAGGATGATGAGGGGTCTGGAGCACCTCTCTTGCAAGGAGGGATTGCAGAAGCTGGGCCTGTTCAGTCTAGAGGAAACTGAGAGGGAGATCGCATTAACGCAGATCAGTCTCAAAGGTGGGTGTCAGGAGGATGGTGCCAGATTTTTTTCAGTGGTGCCCAGTGACAGGACAAGGAGCAACAGCCATAAACTAAACACAAGTCTCACCTCAACATGAGAAAGAACTGCTTTACACTGAGGGTGGCAGATCACTGGGACAGGCTGCCCATGGGCGTTGTGGAGGCATTCAGAACCCATCTGGATGTGTTCCTGTGTGACCTGCTCTGGGTGGCCCTGCCTTGGCAGGGGGCATCTGGATGATGTCCGGAGGTCCCTTCCAACCCAAACCATACTGTGAAATCAGCAGCTGTAATTCATGCGACTCAAAGTATCGCAGGCTGCTTTTGACAACATTTTAGACATTTTCATGTTGTGCATGTAGTCAGATGGAATACCATTGTGTCCTTGCCTTGGCAGAAAGGGATCTAGGGATCCATGCACACATAATCCATTACAGGCAGGTTTGATGTAGGAATTTCAGGCTTATAATAATTTCGGTGTTTCTCTCAAATTACAACTAGGAAAATATGCAGGAAATACAACATTTACAAGGGCAGAAAGGACAAGGGAATAAGGGCTAAATTGCCTGTCCACGGTAGTGCAGTTAGGAAAGCATAGATGCCTGTGCTGTGATTCATCTTGCCAAATGTTAGAGGTCTGCAGCTAGCTAATCACGGTTGCTCCTTTTATGCTCAGTAGATGAGTGGGAAGTTTGAGAGTATAATTTATTTGATTTACTTCAGATGGTTACCTTACATGAGTCACACCCCTGTACAGCTACAGCCTTTGGGCAGTGTAGGTGTTTGCATTTACTCAGATGAATCTCACCCCCCTTTCCTCTCCTGAGTGCAGTACTTTTCAAAAGGAAAAGTACTTCATGAATTACCATCATTCTTATTTCTGTGTAATTTCAGAGGATTGTCATTGTGGGTGCAAATGTGAGCATGTGTAAGTCCATACATACAGGATCAAAATGCTTCATCCTTGCGTCTTCTGCAGAATATGAAGTTGGCTATATGTGGAATGATTGCCATCCAATTCCTCTGGTGCTCTCTTAAGATGACCATTAGTGTGCTGACAAACACTTCCCTAATGTTTTCTTAAAACGTTTTCCCAAAGTGTTTTATTAATAATTGGTGCAACTCAGAACTGAAAAATGAGGGTAGTTGTGGCATTTTCATGCTAGCAAAGGTACAGCACTTGCACTTGCTTTTCTGTTTGTTACTGGCTGTAAATCAGAACAGTTAATCAAGGGCCTCTATAATAAAATTTAAAGGTCACTTCTGCAGAAATAAAAAAATATCCCACAAGATAATGTGGGCTTTATTCCTCTAATTTTTTTTTAATTGCCCCAGCTTAATAGCAGCACTGCTTGGACTCCTTCCTCTCTGTTCCAAAATCAGCGCTGTGGTTTGTGGTTTGTTGTTCTGAATAGTTAGTAAAGCTGTCAATCTTGGTGAAATCCAGTTCTGAATTCAGAAGATTTGTACCCCCTGAAATCTGGGATAGATGTTGAAAAAAATTACATATATCGTAGAATGGTTTGGGTTGGAAAGGACCTTAAGACCATCTAGTTCCCACCCCACACTAGACCATGTTGCCCAAGACTCTGTCCAACCTGGCCTTGAACACTACCAGGGATGGAGCATTTACGACTTCTTTGGGCAACCTGTTCCAGTGCCTCACCACCCTCACAGTAAAGAACTTCTTCCTTATATCTAACCGGAAATACAACATTTTTGACAAATGTCTTGTTGACTTGTTCTCCATTAATGCAGAAACTGGGGTATGAATTAATTTAACCTTTAGAATGTCAAACTTTGGCACTTGGAAGTCTCTATTTCTGTTGCTGTTTCTGTTGCTGTTTTCATTTTCCATGTATTCTTTTTATGGTCTGAGGCCACCTAGTTGGGCAGTTCACCCCTGATTTTGTGTTCTCACTTCTGTGTTTCTCTGATGAGCATGGGAGCACTCTGAAACCACACAGAAGTAAAAGAATTTGAGGGATTTGGTTTTGTTTTGTTTTCTCCAAGACGTGTCAATAAGCAGCTTGTTCAGTAGTAATAATAATGGCCCTTTGATTTAGGAGACCACACTGAATTGTCAGTGTACTTTACAAACCAGTGTTCCTGCAAACTGAATAAAGACTGTTCATGTGAAATATAGATGTCTGTCTCAGTTGAAAAGTAGCTGATGTTCTGCATGAGCTTCTAGAACATGTTAAACCTCAGTCAGAGAGCACTGAGCTTATAAAACTGATGAAAAGCCTGGAAGTCTCATGGAAGTAGGGCAGCTTTGCTAGGTGGAGAATCGATGCTGCATGTAGAAGGAGACTGGTGTGCCAAGAGTTGCTAATAGCATGTACTTCCATGTATACATGTGCTGGATGTGGAATGTGACTTTGAAACATGCGGTTTGCAAAGTAAATATATCCTCAGACAAAGGTTGGATAAGCTTTCATAGTTGCACATACTTACAAGGAGTACGTAAGCTGTGGGCTGTACAGGTTACTGTATTTTGCTTTGCTCTAAACTGGCATAAATCATAACTGACTCAATTAGCCTCAGTAGAGTACCTTATGATTTATTATGCAACTACTAGAAGCCAGGATGAACTTGATTTTATGCACTTTTGACTACAAAGTAGTGTTTAAATTGCAACATCTCAAGAGCAGTCATGCTGACTTGTGTGTCTGATGTGGGGAGATGTTTGATGACCCTTCGCTTCTTTAGCTGGAAAGAACGCTCCTACTTATACATCTTTATGTAAAGTGGAAACAGCATCTTTCTATTTATCTCAGGAGTGTGGCATCTCAACAGATTACAAGAAAGAAGCTGGCCCTTCCCACCCTCCCTCCTTCTTCCCTGGGCTATATTTTTTGCATTACAGAGTACATTATGCTTACTCCATCAGTGACAAGGATTACACCTGTAAACTCTAGACCTTTAACAGCTGTTCTGCACATCTTGGTGTCTAAACATTTAACAGTGCTTATGAATTAGACCCTTTCTTATGCAGTTAACTACAAAAAAAAAAAAAAAAAACCACCCTAAACCCTTTCTTTACACAAACCAGTGTATCCAACTGTAAATGCAGTGTAAATTTAAGGATGGCACTAGAGTGCAGTATCCTGCTTTAGGGATTAGTTGTCTACCACAGTGCACAAAGAGGAGAATCTGAAGTTTTCTTGTCATGAAAGAGGGACTAGGACTGACTATTCCAGGATTCATTCAAGGAATTGTAATTATTTTTCCTGTCAGTACTGTTGTGAAAGAAGGATTTTTCTACCCTTTTACCTGTTAAGTGGTGTATAAAGACTGGTTAACTGGTGTTAAAGTGAACTATGTTTTTATAGGAGCCGGAAAGAGGATGCCACTGAAAGTTTCCCTTTTGTGCTGACTTTTGGTCCTACTATATACTTTTGACAGTTCTTAGTGCTTGCAGTGTTATTAGCACATCATTAACAATTTATACTCCATGTCAAATTTTATATAAGCTAATGATAAGGTGGATAATATATGTGCTCATTTGCACACACATAAAAATATCTTGGATAACAAAATACAGCAAACTGCAGCGAAGTTGCCAAATACTTTATGGTTAGTTGTGTTTTATTGCTCAATTGACATCTTGAGAATAAATTGTCTTATTTTGTAGTAATAAGAAACTTTTCCGTATATATCTGCAACATCTTTTCTCATGGAGAAAAAAGTTAAAAGCTATGAGGTCTTTATAGGGGGCGGGGGGGGGATGTTTTAACAACAAAAAGCACTTGCATAATGCTATGTTCTAGGACCATTTACATTCTGTAACCAGATTTACATAGATGCAAATGCACATTCAGGTATAAACATCTGTAGGTATAGTGTACATATATAACTTGATGGCAAAGAAAGTATAAACATACACAGTTGCCATGCCATGAGGTGGACTTTCAATGAAAGGAGACCTGTAGTGATGTCAAAGAAAAACCTGAGAACACTATTCAACAACCCCTTTCCAAGGCAGTAAATTTGCATGAAAAGCAGCAGTGATCTGTATTTCTCACCTTGAAGAGGAAAATTGAAACTGCTCCAGGCTGGGGGAGATGCTCAAGTGTTTAGTCAAGTGTGTGTTCACCATGTAATTGGCTTTTCTCCAAGTTTCCACATGTTTGTATGTGTATGCAGAAGGAAGAAAAGCCCTGTCCACCTCCCCATGCCTACTAGTGGGGCCTTGCAAGGCAGGAGTAGTGAAAACCAGCAGCTTTGGTAAACACGCACATGGTTTAGATGGTCTGGTGTTAGAAAGTAAATTGGTGAGGTTTAACAGGTCAGTAATTCTGTCATTGGTGGCTTTACTTGAGAGGAGTAAAGTTTATTGCAGGAGTACACTCAATAATGTCTAAAGACACAGCTGCCTTTCCAGTGCAGGCAGCATCCCAAGAAAACATTAATCATGTTTTCCTGAAGCAGCAGAATTGATTTCTTGGGAGAAATATTTCTTTGTCTACTTCCCAGCCATTTCTGAACCTGTCACCAACTTCGAGTGATCTGGGCAGCTAATGAACAAATAATTACTCCCTGTTGATCACCCATGAGAAAGGGCACAAATGTTGCTTTAGGGTCTTAGTGCAGTAAAAGGAACTTCATTTTTACCATCACATAGTGACCATTTTGTTCTATTACCTTTTTTAGGTTTGGGTTTTTTCCTTGTCTTTTGGGTAATTCGGATACTCAGTAGTGTTACATTTGCTATGCTAGGAACAGCTTATATGTATTTATTTATTGTTTTAATATCTGTTGTAGTACCCTATGTAAGCTTCTACAAGCAAACAAAAGCTGTTTAGTTTTGGTCACCTCATTTGTATAGTTCTCACGAAGATGTAGCTCTGTTCTTTGCAGCAAGTGAGAAGATGACTAAAAATGAAGCCCATGCTCGGCGAGCTTGTAGGTGAGAGGAGGAGAGAAAAGCAGACAGAAAGAGTAAGAGTGGCTAGGATAATGTGATGTGAACCTGAAGAGCCTTGAAAGGCCCTTTTACTGTAGGGAATATTGTAGTCATTTTGTCAACAAGGACTTTTTCTATCTTTTGAGCTTTATTGCCTAAAATTATCTGTACTTTAGTACAGATAGTACTTTAGTACTGTTGTACCATACATACTGCTCTCAATCCAGTCTCTGCCCAGCCTGTAGTTGTGCTTGGGATTGCCCTGACTCAGGTGCAGGAGTTTGCACTTGGCCTTACTGCTCCGTGTGGTTCACACTAACCCACCTCTCCAACCTGTCAAGGTCCTTCTGGATCCCATCCCTTCCCTGCAGCGTGTTGTCCACCCTACACGGCTTGGCATCATCCACAAACTTGCTGAGAATGCACTCAATCCCACTGTCCATGTCAGTGACAAACATTTCAAACAGCATCGGTCCCAGTACTGACTCCTGAGGAACACCATTTGTCACTGGTCTCCACTTGGACATCGAGCTGTTGACAGCAGCACTGTGAGTGTGACCATCCAGCCAATTCCTTATCTGCCAAGTGGTCCACCTATCAAATCCATGGCTCTCCAGTTTAGAGACAAGGATTTCATGCAGGACAGTCAAATGCTTTGCACAAGTCCAGGTAGATGATGTCAGTTGCTCTTTCCTTATCCACCAATGCTATAGCCCCATCATAGAAGGCCATCATATTGGTCACGCGGGACTTGCCCTTAGTGAAGCCATGTTGGCTGTCATCAACCACCTCATTGTTTTTCTGTGTGCAGTAGCACAGTTTCCAGGAGGATCTGCTCCGTGATCTTGTCAGGCAGAGGTGAGACTGAATAGGCTGTAGTTCCCCAGGTCTTCCTTTTGTTTCCCCCTGAGATAAATATCAGGGTCTAGGACTGCTCAAAGCCTGACCAGTTGAATTTTCATTTTGTATTGATTTTTTTTCAGGTTTTGATCAACACAAAATCACATTCTAGGTTGAGTTAGCTTAAGTCATTCCCTATAAAATGACACCCTTTATACCAGACTGCTTTGATTGAGCTCCTGTCTACACGTAGGAGACATGCCCCAGGTGAGCTGGTTATTACAGTCATGATTCACACCAGTCTCATTTAAACTTCACTTGTGTTTTGGCTGTCTTTGGATTTTTCCGCTCCACGGCATCTGAAGGTGAGGTGGCAAGAATGAATATCGGCTGGCATTTCTTACCGAAAGCTATGTAGTGGTCTGCCTCCCCTAGAAATTTGCCTGTAGAAGACACCAAACAGAATTCTCTTCAATCTGAGAAGAGCAAGCTGCAATACAGAAGAGACTATCCCATCTTCACTCTTAGCTTCTCCTTCTGGGGATGACAGGTTGCAGCTGTTTAAAAGGCCTTCTAGTACTCAGTGCACCCAGGATATGAAGATAATTACTTCATTTTTAAGGTAGACTGTAGAATTATTTAGTACCTTTCTGCATCACAGCCTTCCATTTCCATAGGCTCATGATCCACGATCTCCAAGGTGATGAGCAGCGTATCAGAAGTGGCATAGAAGTGTCTTCAGAAACCTCTTTTAGGGGCATCTCCACCCCCTGTTTTAATCACTTTATGCTTCTAGTTTAGGTATGATTAGGAGCTGGCACAGGGTGCCCAGAGAAGCTGTGACTACTCCATTCCTGGCAGTGTTCAACGCCAGGTTGGACAGGACTTGGAGCAACCTGGGCTAGTGGAAGGTTTCCCTGCCTGTGGCAGGGTATTGGAACTAGATGAACTTTAAGGTCCCTTCCAACCCAAAGCATTCTGTGATTCTCTGATTCAGAGGCTCGAAGTCAGGCAACTCAGTTCCTCTGTGGTAGAAGGCAATGGTGGGGTTATTCTGTGCCATTCCGGAGGTTTTTTTAGACATCGAATTAGATGTCTAAAGGAACTTTTATGAATACTGTCTCTTGGAACTGTTGGAGGAAGTTTCATGGTTTGAACGCATTTGCAATGTGCCTGTTTGGGGGGTGACAGCATGTAATGCAAATAAGACAAAGGTAAAGCACAATTGAAAAGTTTATAAAAGTCCTGAAAAATATGTATTCATCTTTATCTGTTGACACTGGTTGAAGTCCTGAGGCTCTTACTTGGTTTATCACCAAATCTTCCTCGGGCCACTTAAAAGGAAGCTGAACCATAAGTCTTAGTGTTTAGAAGTAAATAGCCTGTCATGACCAATGCAGCCATCTTTGAAAATAAATCCTTCTATCAGTTTTATGTTGATTACAGCAGAAATTCCAAATGAGTCAATACTGACCCAGTATAATGGTTTATTTATACAGGTCTGTAAACACACTCTGTGCAGGTCTGATTCCATGTGAGAAAGCTTTTGCTCCACTATAAATAGCCTTTTTTGTTGTTTCTTTTCCAACACAGCTTGAGTCTTAAGGAAAACTTTTTTTCCCCCCTTTAATACTGGAAGCATATCCAATGTGTTACACTAACATAAATATATTGTCTTAAATTATTTAAGAGGGGGCATCTCTTTTCCATGCATTTTCTAGCATTTAGTGGGGTAAAAGGGTTAGATTGTTGTGGATTTTACTTTGCAGAGATGATTTCTTTCTCTTTTTATTCATAACATGCTCATTTCACAAGTGTGGAGAGGTACCTTATGGCTTTTTACAAAGATAAGTAAACTTGAGGAGTGATACCGTGCAAATTTATCTCCTCTTCATTTCCGCCTCCTCATGTTCACATTGTATAGGATTGATTTTCAAAAGACAAGGTAAATAGGGAAACCTGACAGCTGAAAACACCATCAACTGGGAACTTGTGTCCTGATTACATCGTGGAGAAACTGATGTTTGGTTTATTCTGATTTATGAAGAGGGCAATGTCTGGCCAGGTGCAGGGCTAGCATCAACTATTTACTTCCCTACAGAAAGAGTGATGAAAGGCATGAGAAAGCAGAAGGAGTAAGATGTTTTTGGTGTGCTTCACACTTGTGAGCAGCAATCTATCTTTGCTATTCTGAAGAACACGTTAACCTTTCTGGAGACTGCATCTCACTGTAGGGTTTTGGCCTCAAATTTCTCTTTCCCAAAGTCACCCATAGTGCCTGTTCAAGTCAGGAGTGAACAAAAGGCCTAAATACCAAGATCAAGGAAGCTCATGCTGTTTCTCACCTTGTGAGATTTCAAAGCTTTTCAGACATCAGGGCTGAATTCAGCATTGCCACAACTTGAGCTGTGCGTTGGACAAAAACCTTTCAGCACTGCTGGCATAAACACAGTACTGTCAGGTTCAGACTATTCTACAGGTAAAAAGAGCACTCACAGAATTGTAATTCAAAGGTCTGATTCAAAACACTTTAGTATCAAAGAGGCAAGAAACAGGAGAAAAAATAGCTGCTGAGCAAGTCTTTATATCTTAATGGATAAGTACAAAGGAGGCAAATAATTCTTGTGTTTATTGTCAGCATCATTTGATAGTGACTAAGTGGTGCTGTTAACAGTGCTTTTGGTTTATTTTGTGAAATGCATGAATATATTATATGTGTGTATAAATCCATGTATATGAGGACTGCCATGTAGGAAAAAATACTTCACATTATATTAATGAGTAGCTCCTCATCTCAGATGATATCATGGCATCATTCAAAATGTCATCAGCAAATTCTTTTCCTCTGCCATCTTTAATTATTTTATAACCTATGAGAAGATACATGTAGAATAAGATATTTGTGGAAGGAAGTTGAAGGATTTTGGGCCGATGTGGACAATAATAGTACAGTACAGTTTTAAATTGCAGAAGGTTTTACATATTTTACGCTAATGATGTGTTTTCCATTTACACTCCAAAATGAAGCCCTGTATAAAATGGCCTGATTTTTCAGAGATACTTCACAAATTCCCTCTAATAGCCATGTTTAATAACCATTGCAGGTAAAAATCTCCTAAAGTCTTGGAAATAAAGATTACTTCTTTCACCCTGTTAATCCATCCTTAGTTTTCTTAGGGATAGCCCAGACTACCGCTAACATTCTTGGAAGTATTTGTATTCATGCTTACAAAATCAAACTATACACCTAGATATCCATGTTACGTCTCATGTTGTATTTCAAAGCTGAAGAAATTCAGTTTTTCAGTGATTGCTGTGACGTCTAGAAGCTATAACTAAGGCTTGAAGAAGCAGTATATGAACATACAGATTATGTACAATCCCTGCCTCAAAAAGCTCTCAATCTCGCAAAAAGACTTACAAAAAGAATGGAATACAATGATGAACAGAAAGAAATAAAGCAAGGAGGGTGTAGCAATAGGGGCAAGTGGATTGGCATTACCAGTTGTCACAGTTAGCGCTGTTATCTCCCTATAACCATGCTGTTAGGGAAAGTATTTTCCTTTCAAAAAAGGAAAAAAATAATTAATTTTAAAAGATGTTTTTTAATAAGAATTTTTCTTTAGTTAGATTTTTTAACAGTACTTCTGCTTTTTCTGTCTGCCAGCTGATGCATTGCTTTGAAATACTGGTAAGACTGGTTTGTGATTGCTGTTTTTCACCATGAGCATCTCTATACACTGCTCTCTGTACCGAAAGTATGACTCTTCTTACCTCATTGCTTCTCAGGTATGTTTGTGCACGTAGGGTACATGGCAATACCACCTAATGGTGTCTTCCTGCCTTTTCTCTATGCACAAAAGAATTTCAATCCAGGGCATATACCTTTTTTCTCTATTGTTTTCATATTTTTCCAGACTCTTTGAATTGTACCTTTCACGCTGTATGATCCCTTATGTTACATCTGTTTGGTGAATTAAATGTAATACGTACTATTGGCCTTCATTACAGGGTTTCACTGCTTTTTAAAGTGGATGTGCATTTTTCACCAACTTCTACTGTACTGATTATAGAAATTACAATATAAAATACTTGCTACATTTGCTCATTGCTTTTATGGCAGAAATATTTGCTTTAGAGCTGAATGTGCAGCTGTTCAGCATCAGAGTCTGATCAAACACGATTTTTTTTGGTGCATTCACTAGTACCAGCCAGAGTAATCTCTTGAGACTTGACAAAATTGGTTTGCGTATCAGTAACTACCTGAAGTGCAAGGCTGGAGAAGGCCATAGTGGATCAGAACGTACAGTCTTGATTTTCCTTTGTTTCATATGTGTCTGTGAAGTGTGGAGGCAGTAAGTCATTATTTCACTGGTTGTGTACTGGTATAAAACCTGTGTTACACTGGGCCCCATTCTGATTTTGTCATCACTTAGAGCATTTAATATCATGCTGCTTTGAAGTCTTTGTGCAATCTACAGAGCTAACAACGCATGAGGCAGATTGTTATGAAAGACATTAGGAATGGCAAATGATTTGGAAAGCTGAAACTCTTTCTAGACCAGGGCTGTTTCCACGTGATTTGGGCAAGCTCCCTTCTCGCTTCACTAACCACAGGTGCTGAGTAGCTCAGAAAACTCAGGCTGTTGTTTTGGTAAGAAGATACTCCTTGGTGTGGGGAAGGGAGTGTGAGAGGGATGATATAGTAACTGGCGAAGTAGGAGCCTGGCCATGCAGGAGACAAGGGGGAGAAGACCAAAGGGTGGGTTTGAGTGGGAAGAGGAATGGTCAGAGCGCCTCAAGGGCACCACAGTAGCACAGCATCTAAGCCAGGAAGTGAGAGAGAGGGTTAGAAACAGCATGCCTATAAAATGAAGCAGTATGCATTTGAGCATAAATAACATTGATATTTGCCCTTCAGTAAGCAGGTGTTGTTGACATAGACTTAGAATGTGCTTCATTTTCTAATAGCAGTGTTGTAAGAAGAGTGTAAAGCCCAGTCTTGCTCTACAGGGGTGTTGGGGTGACCTGGCATGTACTGCAGGTGTCCTGTCAGCCCCAGGTGCTGAGGGACAGCATGGAGCTTGATGTTCAGCCCTGCGTCTCTTCAGGGAATGGCATTAGTCCCCACTAGCTGCTGGGGACTAGGCTGCTGCAGGGGTGAGGTGAAGCATCACCATTCTTTCTTACCTTTGTCACCTCAAAATTGGTCTTTGCTCTGCAGCATCCTCCATGGAGGACCTCAGCATCTGAGGATGCAGCGTGCCTCAGGAGGTATGCTGCCATGGGCTGGGTGGAAGAAAACCAGCACGTCTCATAAAGGTAGACATGAACCAACATCACTTCTGTGTACACAGAAAGCGTTCAAGATTTTAAAGTCAGGTGTCTGTGGATCAACCTTGGTTCTACATAGATGCTTTGTAATCTCTGCTAAGCTTATAAGTTCCCTTTCCCTAATGGTAAAAAGCTTATACTAACGCTAAGTGTACTGGACTATATACCTATCATGGGTCCAGAACTTACTGCTAGATTTTCCAGTCAAGGCACTTGTATAGAAAATGTATTTTAAGTCATTTATAGAGACTTCTATAATTTTATTGATTATAGTCTTTCTCCTTCTCAAATCACCACATGGACTCACTGATGGCAGCTGAAGTACCTGGCTTTACAGACTCAGGCTTGAAAGCCAGAGCTTCCATAAAATTTTGTTAAACACCTTTTATGAATTGGTGCTTCTGCAAAAAGCAGGGAACAGGAGTGTGATGGGGAAGTTTTATTGGCCTTGCTTTAGGATGAGCTGCACTTAGAGCTTTGGCGCACATCATTAATGCAGTCAGCCCAAATTCATTGCAGAACTGTCATACCTCTCCTTATGTGTTTAATATACTGTATATATGCTTGCGTGATAAGGGTACATGTTGATGGATGTAATGACAGTGAACATCTGTATGTATATGTACACTACTTCATGATCATAACAGAAAAATTAAGGTAATTGATGATGATTTTTGTCTTCAAATAGTTATCCTGGCTTCTAATCCAGTGATCACTGTACACAAGGATGAAAGCAAGGATGTTGGGCATATATAACAGCCATTCCTACTACCAAACTACAGTGATCTGAACATAAAAGGAAGGGCCTTAATAACAGAGTAAATTTACACCCTTATGTGCTAGACAAAATTCTGGCCGTAATTTGATTTGACCATATATACAATATATGTTTTTATTTAAGTAATAATGACTGAGGCACAGAGCATTTCCTCAAAATTAATGGCTGGCTGAAAAATTTTATAGTCCAAATGCAGCCAAGGGCCGTTAATCCCAACTGGTCAATTCTCCATGAAATGCTTTATGTCAGGGGTCATTTGTTACATCCCCCTCCCTCCCACCCACCAATAAAGAAGTAAAACTAAATGTTACTTTCCTCCTATGTCATCACTGAGCCTTGAAGCAGCCACCGGAAGCCTCTGGTAGAAAGTGTTGGTGTTGCTGCTGTAGCAATGAAGGTTTCTTACTGGATGAGTGATGGAGAACCTTTCATGAATGGTCTTTCACTGTCGTATTACTTTACATTTGTTAGTGAATGAAGCTCTTCGGTTTGCTTAGTTTGCTTCTTGGAGCTGACAGGGAGGTGAAAAGACTGCTGTTTCCCTTGCCACTAGAAAAGCTGTGACATTAGGAAGGTGGAGGGAGTTTGCATTCCACATACGTCACAAATCTATCTTACCTATCATGGCTGCCACTCTTTTAGGATCTTATGTTTCTTCTCTTGTATTTAGGGACCAGAATGAAGTACATGCAACTGTAGTTTATTTTCTCTTGATATTTTATTCATTGTTGGTAAAAATTTGTACAAGCGAGGCTTTGTTTGGGGCTCAGTGATACTCGTTCAAACTGAAGGGCTAAGGTATGTGTAGTGGCTATGGAAGAGAATAATTAAGAGATTAATGAGATAACAGAAAAACAACTGCAACAAGCTGTCAAGAATTCTTCAGAATTAGGTGGAAACAGTTTCCTTTGCAAAGCGTGACGAAAATCACATCCACATATCATTATATGTGGCAAATCTGTCACCAGGATCTGTCACACAGCAGTTCTCTTCCTAGCAAACCACATCCACCTTACTGAGGAAATAAACTCTAATGACAAGGAATGACGAGTCAGGGTGGGGGGAAGTGACAAAAATGCCATCCTCCTCTTGGGCTGAATGCTGGCTCAGTTCTACCTTAAAGCATACCTCTGGCAGTCTTTCCCTGTCCCTCCCAGTGTATACTGGGGCTGGTGAGCTCACCTGCCCCCAGAAGTCCTTGTGTCACTGCTTTTCAGGAAAAGGAAAGAAAAGCAGTCACTGCCCATTCAGCCTGATCAACCTTTAGAGATGCACATTGTAGGTTGTAACTATTTGTCTGCTCTATTATGAGACAGCTACTTAGACGGGAGTCTTGGAAGCTAGAGACTGGAATTTCAGCCTGCTGCTTGAAAAAAAGAAAACTGGGCTTTCATTTTTCCATTCGTGAATGGAAAACAAGCCTTTCCATTGTGAGAACAAAAATTACTTAAAATTGGGAAACAGTCATAGTAAATACAGAACTGAACTTACGTTCTTATTCGGTTTAAGCACTAGAGGTCAAGGGGTTGACTTTGAATGGTCAGTCAGTGCGTCTGTATGGAGTGAAGGTGTAAAAAGCCTATTTTTTCAATTTCAAGTCAAACAAGATTTTCAGGATATCCCAAACCATATAAGTACATGGAAGAAATACTGCAGTTAGGTGTTGTCATGGTTTAAACCGATCCACACAGGTCGTCCACTCACACCCCCACACCCCGCCCTCCCCGACCCTCCCCGCTCCCGGAGGGATGGGGAGGAGAATCGAGAGAATGGAACTCCCACGGGTTGAGATAAGAACAGCCCAGTAACTAAGGTATAACACAAACCACTGCTGCTACCACCAATGGTAATATTGATAAGAGAAAATAACAAGGGAATACGATACCACCGCCGAATGAGTTCAACCCCCCCGAAGAGAGAGTGTGCCCTTCCGGGTAACTCCCAGTTCTCTCCCTGGGCATGAGCTGTGGTATGGATTACCTCTTTGGTCAGTTTGGGTCAGGTGTCCTGTCTCTGCTTCCTCCCGGCCTCCCCTCGTCCCCGGCAGAGCATGAGACTCACAGAGTCCTTGGCCAGAATAAACATTACTTAGCAACAATTAAAACAATCGGTGTTATCAGCTCTCTGCCCAGGCTGGAAGTCAAAACACAGAGCTTGCACCAGTTACTAAGAAGGAGCAAAACGGCTCCTGGTAAACCCAGGACAGGTGTTTTGTGGCTATCCCTGGAAGCTGGCCTTAAGGAACACAGTTTAAGAGTATCAGATGATGCAAAGGGTGAAAAGCAAGGAATGCTTGGCTGCATTTAAGCAAAGGGAATTGGATCACTTGTTCTGTATCCCTTACACAATATATTCATAGCACTAATCTAAAACATGAAACCAAGTAAAAGTGGATTTAATTCCATATTATTTTATTCCAATGAATTATTTTTCAAGTATTCATTGTGCAAGTTGTGACTGGGGCTACAGTCTTACTAACAGTTTCAAACAAGTTGTCCGTCTGGGCAGTGGGACCACTCATGCATGGCTTTGCCTATAGCTGCTGGTATTCGCAGGGTCATAGCCAGTTTTGCTAAAATTGTAGAATCCCAGCCTGGTTTGGGTTGGAAGGGACCTTAAAGCTCATCCAGCTCCAAGTCCCTGCCAAGGGCAGGGACACCTTCCTCCAGACCAGGTTGCTCCAAGCCCCGTCCAACGTGGCCTCGAGCACTGCCAGGGATGGGGCAGCCACAGCTTCTCTGGGCACCCTGTGCCAGTGCCTCAGCACCCTCACAGGGAAGAATTTCTGCTTAGTGTCTCATCTCAATCTCCCCTCTGTCAGGTTAAAGCCATTCCCCCTTGTCCTGTCCCTACAGGCCCTTGTAAAATGTCCATCTCCAGATTGCTTATAGGTCCCCTTTAGCTATTGGAAGGCTGTTAAAAGGTCTCCCCTGGGACTTCTCCATGCTTCATCTTTAAAGCAAATCACTTCTAATAATTATAAAAGCTTACTAGGAACACCACCTCCCAGGCTGCTTTTGCGATCTGTTGTGTTAATTATGAATTTCAATTATTTTTCTTCTAATATTTACTACCAAATTTAATTTTGATTTTGTGTGTGTTTGGGTTTTTTTATCACTCAAACATCCTAAATTTCAGGGGCTCACTAAAACGTGTCACATCATTATAACCCATATTATGAATTATTCACAGTAATTACTGAGTTGTTGCAGACTTCATTGTGAAATTTAAAGGACCAGAAAATCTGGTGGTGGTACTGTTTTACTCCTTGGATGTTCTTAAAATAAGTCAGAGTCAACAGATTGCAAAACTATGCAATTACAGTTATTAAAATGCACATTTTTGGCAGGAAGCCACTGTAGCCTCCTATGTTCACAGCTGCCTGTTTACAGGAAAACTGCCCTGCGCAGCCTGTGGTAGCTTCTTTGAGCTATTACAGCTGATGGGGTCAGTGCAGGGGCCTCTCTAAGGATTAGATTCAGTAACTTTTCACCATCTAAGCCATAAGCTTCACTCGAAATCATTTTTGTAGGCAGGAGAGATTGACAATAGAGCATCATTTGTTCCCTGTTGTGCTGATGAGAAGTTCAGGGTGCTTCTCTGGAGACTGTGCATGTGCTGTACCTACTCCTACACAGATTGTTCCTTGGATTAGAGTGTGGACCACTTGGCTGGTGGGTGTAGCCACGTACATTTTGAATTACACTTTTGAGGTTAGTGTAACACACATTTTCCCCAGTCAGAACTGGCTTTGATCATTGCTGCCTTCACAGTTCTCTGAGAGCAGAGCATACTGGAGTATTAACAAAGCAGCAGATGCTTTGTTTTACTGAAGAAGAATGCACTGTTATCCCCACCCTATCCCACATTATGTCACTGAGTGCCCCAGTAGTTTTTTCTTTCTCTGCTTAGTGACTTGGTAACAAAAATTACGACCTACTTAGTGTTAAAAAATCCCAGAGCTTTGGCGCTCAACATGTTGTGCGCAGATACTCACACCACTGCTGGCAGACAAAAACTGTTTTGTCTATGGTTCAGCATCCAGGTAGGACTAATATGCGGCAGCTCTTTCTCTGTGTCTTTAGTATGGACTTTTATGATTCATTTGTGCAGCTTTTCCTAGAGGAAGTTCTTTCTCCTCCATGAAGTTGTGAGACTTGCACAAGCCTTGCAAAGGAGAGGGAGGGTTCTGTAAAATAAGGTGTGTAGCATCTAAATGGCAAGAAACAGCACAAGGAGCACATCATCTCTGCTGTGAAACTGGGTGGTGTTCCCAGAGTGTGGAGTGGCAGAATTTCACATAGGCTACGATGTGAAACAGTCGTAGAAGGGGAGAACAGTCTCCCCTTCTAAAGCTCTAAATATCTGATGCTGTTGGGGGATTGCTGGCTCTGTGAAGCAGATGTCATTAGTATCAATGAGGGTCTGTAAGTCTCCTGCAGGACGAGTGACATTTAGGGATTCAAGACTGAAATAAATGAGAAATCATAGAATCAGGGACTGGTTTGGGTTGGAAAGGACCTTAAGATCATCCAATTCCAACTCCCTGCTATGGGCAGAAACACCTTACACTAGACCATGTCACCCAAGGCTCTGTCCAACCTGGCCTTGAACACTGCCAGGGATGGGGCATTTATCACTTTTTCGATTAGTATTATACTGGCCTATTATATATGGGACTAACTGGTAATACATTAATTTATTCCTCATATAAATAACTTTTTTCTCAGTCAGGTCCAGTCTGTGTTGTTTCAAAAAACAACATGTTAGAACCAGGGAAATATGATGGAGGAGAGAAGAGCAGCAGCACTAGTGTGGGTCTTGAAACACAGGATGCTCAAGGAGATGTTTTGACAGGCTGATGTTACTAACACAGTGTATGCTCCTTTTGCATTGGTGTTGGTCAGTACAGAGTTAACAGCAGCTTTGGACATTACTCCTTAGGATTAAATCAAGGAGGAAGGAGGCAAGCTTGCTTAGTATGCAGCAGGCCCCTGTCTGGGTGCTCTTCCCCATGTTCTCTCGAAATAATCTATTACCAGATCTCAAGAGAAAAATTGCCCCAGTCTAAAGATTAATAGAGCAGCGTGTGGATGTTTCCAGTGATGTGTATGAAGCTCAGGTTTTTTTGTCGCTCTATGCACCGAGGTGTCCTTTATCAGCAGGTCTCTAGATCTTAAAAACTAGGCTGATTATTGAAGAGGGCAGCAGGTAATTTAGGGCACACTGTGTTTTCTTATGAGAGAGGCTTTGCTGTGAAGTGCAGTAATTTCTGTAGATAAATTGTGGTCGTCAAAATGTCTAGTTTGCTTCATAGGGTGAATTTCTAAACATACATCTCTAGTTAGTGGGAAAGGGGTATTTGTTTGAGAGGTGGAAAGGTAACTCCTGCATGTACCAGTTCTTGAAAAGTAGCACAGGACTTTTGCCTGTTCCTGTAATAGGCTCATTGTCACTAGAGTCAGATCAACCCAATTTTGATTTAGTGTAATAAGTAAAAGAACTTAGAGGAAGTTCAGGTGAGATATAAGGAAGAAGTTGTTTACTGTGAGGGTGATGAAGCACTGGAACAGGTTGCCCAGGGAAGTGGGAAGTGCTCCATCCCTGGCAGTGTTCAAGGCCAGGTTGGACAGAGCCTTGGGTGACATGATCTAGTGTGAGGCATCCCTGCCCATGGCAGGGGGTTGGAACTGGATGATCTTAAGGTCCTTTCCAACCCAAACCATTTTATGATTCTATGAGCAAGCTGCAATGAAAATGGAGGAGATTAGACAGTGTCAAGACTGAGTAGTTTCTGAATGCTAGATCTTTCTTGGCAATGGTATTTTGGTTCTGGAGTTCTGTGTGCATGCCAAAATGTAAAGGCAGCTTGGCTCAGGCAAGGCCTATAAAAGCTGCCTTCATTTAATCAGGAGACAAGAAAAATTACCATAATCATTGTAAGAAAAACTGCTTTGGGAAGAAAAGAGCAGAGTTTTCATGCCATGTTATCATTAACATGTCTTACTGTCGTTAAGGTTATAAAGATAGATTATTTTAAAAGGAGAAGGACTTTGCTAAGCTAAGTTTTGTCTTATTTTGCTTGCTTTTTAAATCAAGAATTAAAGGCACTGGTTGGTCTAGATGTCATTGTAAGAGCTTACAAATTCCTTTGTCCTTCTTCCATCATATTATATGGTCAGAGGTTTTAAAAGGAATCCTTTGGACTTCAGCACAACACAGGTTAAGTACTGAGGTTTCTACGGTATCATTGATACGTTGTGTGGACATAGCTTAAGCAAATGATTTAGTACCTCTCTAAACTGTAGCCTGCAGAAGAGAACAGCAAACTAGAGCAACTAGGTAAGGTCCAAATCAGGTCTGAATTTACTCTAAAGATGAGTGTGCATACGTCTTGGAATTGCAGTTGTCCCTGAAGTGAATATACTCAGCTTGAAGATTGGTACTGTTTGAACCCGGTCTCCCTAAGGAATGAAAAAGAGATCTACCATGTGTTTTCGAAGCAGGAAAGATACTCAAGTTTGACCCATAATGACCCATCTTGATTTGCAGATCTGTTGCAGAGATGACCCTGGATTAGAGCCTTCTATAAAGTGTGAGGGGTTTGAGTTCCAGGATTTTCAGAGGGGCATACACTAAAGTTAGTCTCATTAGTAATGAAAGGGTTTTGAGGGGACGGTTTAGTGTTTTAGACCATCATGATTCCTTGTTAAAATACTGCTGTTAATGGTACATCAAACTGAGTGTGTTGTGCTGTGTGGTCTGATAGCAGTACTTGCAGAAGATGAGAATTTAATAAAAATGTGGTTCCTGTTCTTTAAGGAAAGGTTTTTTGTGTTGACAGACAACTGCTGTGCATGTCATTTTCTAACCTTGTCTCCTACAGCTTGGTTATACAGAGCTGCATGCACAGAAACAGAATGAAAACTGCAGCATAACCTGTTTACTAATGATGGTTGTTCCTTTAGGCTGAATGCAAGCGTGGCATGTTCTACGAGATGCTTGTAAAACTTCCCAAACAGCAGCAGTGCGCAGTGGTTTCCAGCATGTCTCCTGGAGCTCTGGAAATGGGTATTTTACTCAGCATTAGAATAAGAGCCAGATCAGATTTGTTTAAATAAGCTCTTTCCTCCTTGATGTATATTTTACTGTCTCCTGTTTTGCTACAAAGTGTCTTCAAGTTGGTATAATTTCCCCATGCTGGTGTCCTGGCCACTTTGCTTGATTGCTTACTCATAGGGGTGCATTGATAATGAGTTTGGAAGAAGTGGTGCTTGAATATTAACCAGCTCTCTTGGATCCCAGTACCTTCTAGAGCCCTAACCCATTGGATTCCTCCAAGGAGGTCCTGGAAGAGACCAAAGTTAGCTCTCCTGAAGTCCAGGGTGGTACTCCTACTTATTGCCCTGTTTCCTCCATGCTGGATCCTGAATTCCACCACATCTCATGGTCACTGCAGCCAAGGCTGCTCCAAACCTTCACATGCCCAACCAGTCCTTCTTCATTTGTTAGCACAAGGTCCAGCAGCACACCTCTCCTCATTGGCTCCTCCAAGCAGTTGCCATTAGTTATCACCACCACTTTGTGCGAACCTCCTGGATTGTGTGTGCTGTGTTGTCTTTCCAGCAGGTATCAGGGTGGTCGAAGTTCCCCGTGAGAACCAGGGCCACAGTCCACTTAGTTGGTTTTAGTAATGATTAGTAGTAGTAGTAGTGTTATTAAAACCGTAACTCCTATCTTCCACCACACATGTGCTGTGGTAATGGGAAATTTTGCTATTTTCCCCTTTTCCCTTCTGCTTCTTTGTGAAATACCCCGACTTAACTGATTTTTCCTCTCCTCTTCCCCCCAGCTGTCAATCACTGTCACATTACTTCGTATCCTATGCATCAAGAGCAGCAGTTTTTTCCAAGAAGTAAACCAATTCCGAAGCTGCCTTCCCAGAGGCTACACAGATTGTGCAGGCTGGAGGAGCTCAGGAAAGAGCAAACTGGACAATAACAAAGGCTCCCCAGGCTGCTTCTGCCTGCCAATCTCTCATGCATGTACTCACACAGCGCTATATATAGGGCATGCCTCCAGGGCTAGCAACGTTTCTATCAGCTCAGCAAGCAGACTTCCTCTCCAAACCATTAATCACAGTAGGGAGGAGGGAAACGGCTCATTACGCTACATCAATGATATTGTCCATTCTGTCTCCTACAAATTACGGGAGTTGTCTCGGTGTTGCATTCGGCATTCCATGACTTTTTGAAGTCCATGATCCAAGAGAGGGAACAAAACTTCTTAACAGAAGTGTTTACCTGTGGGCAACAGAGGTTAGCCAGCAAACTGCATTTAGTGAGTTGAGAGTGCTACAGCAAGGCAAGCTTTCCAAAGGATGGGTTTTTTTCTACTGTTGTATCTTTATTAGTGTTCCTTCCCTTGCCCACAGTGATAGATTTGAGGGACGTTTTCTGTTCTGCAACACTGTTTTCAAGCCGCTCAGTCCATTTCTAGTATAGTTTGTGTGACATCTGTAAGACATCCTTTATGGCTGACTGACTTCAGGTATATTTGAGTAAGAGCTTCTTGCAGTATTCTGGCCTTTCTTAAAGGTCCTGTGCTTTGCTAGAGAGAATCCTATGACTATTTACAGGTACCCTTTCAAAGCAGCATGCAGAGATTTATCCGCCTGGCTGCAGTGATGCTATAAGTCATGTAACTACATTTTGCTCACAGCTTTTAGGCTTGACACTTTATTGCTCTCTTTTCTGCTTAACGTACCTGTAAATGAGCCCTGTACTTTAAAATCTGTATCATCCAGTTTTCACTCTTGCACATGACATGACAAACCTCTTGCCATGTACTGACCTCATTGCTGCAGGGCTCATCTACACCAGTCATCAATGCAAGGCTCTCCAGCTCTTCCTGTGAATGTTGTTTTACATGCTACTTAGGGTGGGTTTTACATTCTACTCAGGGTAGGTTCTAAACCCACCCTGAAGTAAGGTTTAATTTAAGCCCTTATCAGACTTCCTTCCTTCCTTCCTGGCTGATTTTAAGGATCAGTACAAAGTGCTTCCCTTGGTCTTATAATTTCTAACTTGTAGTGGACATGCATATGGTACTATTTTGATGGGATTAAAACAAGCCTGCCTGTTTCTAGAAAGCAGTGCTGTCTCTTCCATAGCAGATATATTTTTTTGATAGGTGACCATGCCTTAAGTTACGAAACAGGTATAATAGTTCAGTGATCACCATGCCTGATGTTGGGTCCAAAGCATGCATAAGACATCTCTAGATTTAAGGATTACCTCTGAGATGCACTGGCCTCTTCCATATCACTGGCAGTCTTTGTAGTGATATGTAACAATGTACTTTGAAAGTTATGATACTAGGAGGAAAATGTGTCTATATCCACATCTTCCAAGAGGTGAAATCGAGTTGTAGGTCTTGCTTGCTTTGAGACTTGTCCATCTGGTTAATTATGGAAAGTGTCTGCTCCAATTGGAACATCCGAGGATTAATCTTCAGCTGTCTCAATATATTCTTGGGTAGTTCTGCTTTCTTTGTGAGCACACAGACATCAGAGACTTTTTTTATTTGGGTGTTGGAGAACATTTAGTATAGTAGAGCATCAAATAATTCAAATTAAAGGATTACAGTTGTAACAGTTGCCTTGGTCTGCTGTAGATAGCAGGTTAATCAGAAAGCTTTTACAGGGCAATTTTTTTTCATCCTTACACTTTTAAGATAGATGTGAACTTAAGAGACACTTCAGCTGCTGTCGTTGTTTCCAGAACTAACAGACCTTCTGTGTAATGTCTCCTGTCCCTACCCTCCCTTTAATCCTGGCCCATAAGCTCTCGGTCAGTTCCTCATCCATCCCCAGGCAGAGATCTGTGCACTCCAGCTGGTCATTGACATAGAGGGTGACACCCCCTTCTCATCTCCTCTTCCTTTCCTTCCTAAAGAGCCTGTGTTCCTCCATTTCAAGCCTCCAGTCATGTTTTAATAGTAATATTTAGCAAAGTTTGCTTTTCCTCTGGGATAATTTTGCTTTCAGTGCAATTTTTCCTACTTGTGAAATAAAGTATTTCACATCTGGTGATTTTAAACCATGCATCAGACAGTGTCTATGAAATTCTGCTAGGTATTGTTGATGACATGCTTCTGCTTGTAGATCCCTGCAAGCAGGTCTTGGAGAAGAGCAAAGGGTTTGACCTTTGTAAGTGCTGATCACAAGCATTTTATGGTTTTTTAGAACTCCTTGTAATGTGTGCAGGGCATTTGGCAAACTGAGGAGTTTTCCTGTGCAATGTGGACTGACAGACAATTGCTGATGTAGTCAGGAAAGAGATACAGCTTGGTATGGGAGAGGCGTAGTTGTGAAGGGAGGTCAAGAGGAGCAGTTGAGAGGGGAGAGGAGAGGGGATTGAGGGAAGATGCTGAGGGGAGACAGAGGTTGGCCATGAGGGGTGAGGGGAGATCATGAGAGGAGAGCAGGAGCAGCCATGGGCTGTGATGAGTGCCCATGATGGGAGATCTTGACGAGAGATATTGAGGGGTGGCTGTCAGGGGTAGGGGTGGCAGCTCTACAGAGTAGGCCATTATGTGGGGTAGGTGACTGTGAGTTGAGATCATGAGGTGAGATCAGTTTGCCCTTAGTGACATGGTTTAATGGTGGGCTTGGCAGTCCTGGCGTAAGGGTTGGACTCAATGATCTTAGAGGTCATTCCTAACCTAGTTGATTCTATGGTTCTATGTTGTGAAGTGACTACAAAACAAGAAAGATTGGAAAATGCTGAGTACACCAAATGGCCAGGATGGGAAAAGCAATGTCAAATAAGAGCCAGTCATATTTAATAAGTCTGATTTTGAGTTCAACGTAGACTTCAGAAAGGTGGCTTCCTCAGCTGTTGATAGGAATATTTCTCTTGCAGTACCCCTCAGACACCGGTAATTAGTGAGGAATGACAGATGTTTGAAGATGTATCTCACCTGAAGATGTATTTCAGGTGAAATAAGGAACATCCCAGGCTATTAATCAGATGTACTTTATGAAACCTCCCCATAACATAAAAAAAGAGGCTGTTTGAGGATGTGTTTCCTTCCTTGGCGGTTGCAGCCATCATGATCTTTCAACCCCAAGTGCTGGAAATTCGCTGGTGTTGGCAGAAGTAGACAAGCTGCAATGTAGTTGGCTTCATCATTGATTTTATGTGGGACAACTGGATTTGTAATTCCTTTTCCTTCCCACTGTTGGGGTGGTTTATTGGTAGGTTAAAAGCCAATGTCAAGTCCTGCACACAGTAAAACTGAGAGCCTGCTGACATGCATCACTGTGCCACAGCATGACTGTTGCAATCCATCTTGACCAATGTGTTTGAAAATTGAACTACAGATAATCAATTGCACTCTTAAAACTTTAATGTCTCTGACTGTGCCATGTAGCACTACATTAATTTAGCAGTGCTTTCGGCCTCTGTGTTTGAGGGTCAGGAGCTTACATCACCTGGCCTGGGCAGTGCCAGATGTGGCACTGCATGATTAATGCAGAAGGCTTTACTTTCACTCAGCCCAGAAAGCATGGTATAGCCCTGCTAAAGCAGTGTTCCCCAGAGAAGAAGCTGGAGGAAGCATCTCCCAAACCATAGAATCCTTAACAATCCCAGGGCCTGGAAGTGCATGACATGTTTCTGAATGTAGAGAATGAATCACTAGCCAGTTAGCTAAAGGGGAGCAGGGGGCTGTGGGAAGGTTCTTCAAAGGAGAGGAGGAGGAAGCACACCAACACAGAGCATTGCTCCTATGGGAAATCATTACTCGAAATCAGTTGGGCTTTTACAGAGTGCACAAGTAGCACAAGGATCCTCAGTAGCTGGTTTTCCACTCCAGTAACGACTGTGACAGTCAGTGAGACTTAGGGCTTGTCTTTAATGATGAGTTTCCCTTTTTTAATTCTGGGGACAAACATTATATTTGGAAGCCGTTTGTATTCAGCAACAGTGACAGTGCTGAGTCTGGTATCTAAAAAAAGACTGTAAAAGCAAACAGACAAGAACTTTGAATGAACCATATGCACTGATTTCCTGTACATGATAGACTCCATTCCGTGTCCTTACTGAGGAAAGTGCTCTCATGGTGAGTGAAGTGGAAGAAGCAGGTATTCCTAGTTCAAGTAGGCTTTGCTGTGTCCTGAGTGTCATTTTTATTGGAAATAGTGGGCTGCCTGAATAAAATCCTTTCTTTTTCAGAGGACATGGAGAGCCATCTAATCCAGTTGAGTGACTCTTAACTAAAGCCAGGGTGGTTTGCAGTCTCCTGTTACATTTCATAGAATCATAGAATGTTTTGGGTTGGGAAGGACCAATAAGATCATCCAGTTCCAACCCCCTGCCACAGCCAGGTACACCTTCCACTAGACCAGGTTGCTCAAGTCTTTGTCCTTGAACACTGCCATGGTGGAACATTTACCACTTCCCTGTGCCAGTGCCTCACCACCCTCACAGTAAAGAACTTCTTCCTTATATCTAACCTGAACTTCCCCTGTTTAAACCCATCACCCCTTGTCCTGCTGCTACAATCCCTGATGAAGAGTCCCTCTCCAGCATCCTTGTAGGCCCCCTTCAGACATGTTCTGTCTCAGGTTGCAGCAGATAAACTTTGCTGGATTCCTGCAAGTGAGTTTGGAGGAGCTGCAGCTGCATGAATGTCAACAAATGTTTTAAGTTTAACGTGCAAGTTCGAAGATAAATGGAATAGAATTAATAAGCATCAGTAATGGCTTTATAATTGAAATAGTATACACATTAGAGGTACATAGGGTGTTAGTAATCATATTAATTATTTGTTAACAGAAAGACAAAGTAATAAAATTAAAAATCAAAAAGCTTAGTTGTTCACATGCAGATCTAGGGGGACGTTTTGTAACAGCAGTAATTGCTTTTGCTTCATCCTCAGGGTGATATTATCTGTGTCTAATTGTTTTTCCTGAAAGAAAGCAGAGTAGTCTAAAATTCGAAGTCATGCACAGCAATTGTAGAGGTGAAAATAACCACAGTTGAGAAACCTCTCGCAGCATCCCACCCCAGCACAGTGAAAGGAAGCAGTGCTGCTGGGAAGGGGTAAAGAGAAATGGAATTACTTTCCTATTAGAAATATAATAGCCTTTATTAGTTAGTCACCTGTGCTGAGAATAGATCAGCTGTCAGGGAGAGCAAGTAGATGAACATGTGCCTTGTGAGCTGTCAGAAGCTGATCAGTGTGGGGTATTTAAATAATAATTACCTGCTTCCAGAGAAATGTTTTAGACAAAAGCACAGCTGCTTTATTGATGATGCCTTTTGTGCATAAAGAGGAATATTGGAGTTTGTTCTTTTCATTTTTCCGTGTAAATGTAATATATTTCCAAAAACTCTTTCAGGAAATGGTGCCGTTCACTATTAAAGCTTTCAGAAGAGAATTATTTGTTCAGGATTTAATTTGATCAAAGTAGGTTAGTTGTAAGAAAGTGCTGGTAGCTAAGAGGGGCTGCTGCTTACATTCAGGAATGGCGATGCCTTTGCCCTCTGCAAGCCACCGTGCAGTCAGCTATCCTGGGGTTCAGTGTGGCACAGCACACAGAAGGTGCCCTGAGCAGTGCCGAGAGGTGAAGGCAACTGTTCACTTCCTTATGGTTAGAGGAACTCACTGAGCACCAGGTGCATTATTCTGGCACATTTTAATAACCTCTCTGGTCTGGCAACTTGATTCACGTGAGGTCTGGGAGCAAGACACCCTGCAACTGGTGGTCCAGAGTGTTCATGGCGTGTGCATGGCTCCTGGGGCCATCCGGCAGCCTGAATGGAGCCTCCATGGCCTGGGTCAGTTCTGGTTGGGGCTGGACTTAGGGAAGAAGGGTTTAGATCTGCAGTATGCTGAACCCCTCCCAGATCTGCTTTGACCTTCACTATTCTAACTTTGCATGTTGCGTACAGCCATCTTTCTTCTGCCGCAGATACTGGTTCCAGCCCACTACCATTCAGCTGCTCCACTTCCTGCCCCTCCAGCAGAAGCTGGAGTTAAGGACTGAGCCTTTACAGAGCTCTGTCAAATTATATTTAATTTAATTTTTGCACTGGAGCCCAGTGACAGAGCAACTTGTGCAGCAGAACAGGCCTCTGGATATGGAGCTGAGCTAGTGCTGGCAGCAGTGATAAGGAGGAGAAGCAAGCCTGCTTAAATTTGGTTTTCAGGGCTGGCTAGGGACTGGCTTTAGATGAACTCCCTTAGGATAATCATATCCTCACCACAGAGAAAGGAAGCAGAGCAGTGCTCAAATTTGATGGCAGACTTGACACTGGGGACTCTTCATACACACTGATAGGCAGTAGAAGAGGTTGTCTGAGACCATTGTGCAGTGTTTATGGTAGTGCTGCTGTTCTCCATGCAGCGGATGAACGAGATCCCCTGGGTGATTTAACCCAAGCTGTGGTATTTACTGAGAAAATATCCATATGTTTCCTGAGAAAATATCCATACACCCATATTTCAGCTACAGGCCTGGTTTGGATGTTACAGGAATAATCGTATCTGCACATTCTTGCAAAGGATGGGGAAGAACGGTACCACACTGAAGCTGGGAGACTTGTATTATGCATGGGTTTTAAAAATCTCTTTTCCTGCCTCCTCTTGTCAATTTATGAATATAATGTGACAGGATATATGAGGATGCCGAAGAATAGAAGAGAAAAATAATTACCTATGTGTTCTGGTTGACTAGTGTCCCACTTAAAAACCCACTAAAGGACAGATAGGTTTCTGTGAGAGGGTGCTTTTTTCATCTTTACATGAAGTGCTGGAAAATGACTGTAGCTAGAGGCAAGATGTTGATCAAGTTCCATCCTGGATCTGGTAGTCTTGGAAAGCTTTCTGATGCCAAGCTGTTGGAAGCTTGAGTACAGGGATGTAGTCTACTAGCCCTGAGATTTGGGTCAGGAAAAGATTACCTCTCCTTCCTCTTCCCCATCTCTCTTCCCTATCTCCAACAGCTTAATCAGTGAAGAACATAGGGGAAATTTCACTCCTTTCTGCAGCACTGCGTGTGGTCATTTGCTAGGATCACTTGGAATTTGGTAGATTTCACCATTAGACATACCATGTCAACTTGGCAGCGAGGAAGCTTTCAAAATGGCAAATATTTTTAGGTTCTTTATACCATCATGTCAAACCAGAGCTTACAACTGAAATGCCAAAATAGGCCACCATTATTTTTTTTAAGCTATTCTTGGGTCCCAGTGTTCTACCAGAGTGTCGTTCTCAGCTTTGTGTGACTAAGCAGTGTCTCTAACACATGACAGCGTAACAGGATGATGTGCACTCTTGAGGTGTCTGATGGATAAGCTTGGAACTAAGACAGTTCATTAACTGATGCATCTTAGCATTATTCTTGCCCCTTTTTCCTCATGAGAAGAGCATTCTTCATCTCGCACAAAGGGGAGGCAGACCAAAATAGCAATGAGTTATTTTGCCTGGATTATATGCAAGATCTCTACAGCACTAACTGTCAAACTGAAGCTATATGTTATTTCAGGAGCTGTTTCTTCAGTGCTGTAACGCTGTTATTCATAGTACCTGTCACTTGTACAGCCCCTTAGAGTTGTAGGTAGTTTGATGAACATTATAGAAACTTACTGGAAAGCATCAAAAATTAAGCAAACACTGCTTCTTACTGGCTAAACATAGCCTGGCTTTGCCTTTAGCTTAGCGCAACAATCTTCTAGACCAACTAGTTCCCTGACTTTATACTTACATTTTTGGTAAATCACTCTGCTATTGTAGTATTGGTACAGCTTTATCATATCTAGGCTGGAAAGGCACTACTGAAAACAGATTATTATATCTATACCATATATTACACATTGTTTTTTTATATATATATATAAGATATATATAGTATATAATAGTATGTATATAGTTTCTGCGATTGACTTTCTAGGTCACTTGAAGTTCAGAGGCTAAAGTGATTTTGAACAAACACTGGAGCACATCTTCTTAGCAGTATTCAAATGCAGCTAATAGTCATAGAAACTTCCTGCAGTTAATGATTGTTGTTGATTCTGGCAAGGCAGTAGTAGCTGCAGAGACATTTGCGTAGGAAGCACTCCATTTCTTAGCATCATTTTTATCAGCTTATCCTTTTATATTACTGCCAAGCAGGTGATGTGACAGGAGGAGTTTGAGCTGTTCTTACAGTACCACCCTGATTATAAAGCTGGGGAAAAAAAATGTGTGCTGGAAATAAATGTGCAAACTCCTGACATCCATTTGCATTGCTGAAGGCTCACCCACATGGGTGGTTTCTCTCCAGGGGAGAACACACAGTTCTGTTAACATACTTTTCTCACTTTGTAAATTAAATCGTTAAGCATTGGCAGCCAGTGCTTTTGTTGTCGCCTCCTGAATTCCCTGTGCTGCAGAACCCCTGCCCAGCATCTCTGACACTATCTGAACCAGTGGAATAACACCCTGGGCCTGCCTGCTGGGCCCCCTTCACCCCAGATGCTCTTGATGCTTTCGGGAGCCCGCTCATACAAATCCATTGGGATTACACAACGTCGTTCTGTGCTACAAAACACCAGGTACCAAAAGTTACTGTAGTTATAAATACTGCCTAATGCAATCTCTGCTTCTCCAAAACTCCCCCTGGCCTTGAGGGGATCTGTCCCCTCCCAGCTGACTCTGCAAGCCCTCATGGTACTTCTCTGTTGTATCAGTATTGAAAACAGTTTGTGTTTTATTGTACGTTACTGTTATTTGCAACTTCAGGCTTTGCAGCTCCCACTACACAGAGATCAAGGACCCAATTTTTCCTTTGTATGCTTCAGCGTACATCAAGATTAACTCCAGTGAAGTCAAACCACAAGTGTAAAACTAGGAGAAAGGAAAGGAAAATCAGTCTATAAACTATTTGGGTTTTATTTTTAAACAGCAAAATTAATGCTGCTGTTCTGCAGACACAGGGTGACCTGCAGAGTACTAGCTCATACGTTACTAATGCATCTCCATTTAAATGCAGATTTTTGCTCCCAACACAGAGCATCAGGGAAATTCTCGCCAGATCAGCTGTATTAGAGTACCAAATAACAGTTCAGTATTTCACTTGCACTTGTGTTTCAGCTTATTCATCTTTATTTTCTATCATTTTGATGCAGCATTTGCCTGGGGGGTGGGGGAGAGAGGATTACATTCGCTATAATATGGCTCTTAATTAATAATTATGTTAATATTGCAAACATCCATGCCCCCAGTGGCAGTCTGCTTGTATTCCTGTACCTATTTCTATTTTCAGTGGTGGGATTCAGCAAGGTATGACTTTACATATTTCAGAAAGCAATCGAGAGAGGCAGTTGAGAAAAGGAAGCATAGGACAGCTGTGGCGGTATCTGTAAGGGGACATGCTTATTGTGACAGTGTTTTGTTCTCAGTCATTTGTGATAACAGTAGCAAGACCCTGACTACTTGGTGAAATCCCATGAAGTGGGAACACTTCTATGCTTTGCAGTCAAGGGGTTTCCAAACGGCTTCCATTTGCCTACATGTCTTCATGCAACAGACATGAGGTGTGACTGTTCAGCCATTCTCACACCAAAATCATTTCCTTTGATACTCCTTGGTAAGGAAGGACTTGCACCTACCATAACTATTAGATCCTGCAGTTAAGAGCCTCCCTCTCAGCTGTCCAGATTTTACTGTGGTTTTGGTATAGATGTAGAAATAACCAGAGAGCCTCCTGTTCACTTAAGCCTTTCAAATTAATGACATCATTTGCTTTTGCCATATATGATATGTTTAAGAAGATTTTCCTCTGTATGTGCCTTCCTCAAGCCCTGCTTAAGTGCAGCGCATAAAATGTACATGAAGTCTTGATATAAGCTCTCTTCTGCTGGACTTCAAGTATCCTAAATAGTACAATGAAGACATAATGTTTATAAGTCTACTACATCATGAATACAGTTATTAAGAGGAATAACTTGATATTGAGAGATGGTGTTTTTGCAGCACCTAACATGATGAGACCCAATCTAGTTCTACTTAGTCCACACTATGTCTTAGTTTCCAGGCTGAAAGCCTGCAGCACAGTGGTGAACACATTGCATGCAAGGCTTGGGTCTCCTTTTCAGTACTGTCAAGTGAAAACAAAAACTCCCAACTGTGGTAGAGGTATAAATATGGTAAGAGTTTCTAAAAACCATTTTTAGGTTTGGGCTTTTTGGTTTGATTTTTCTTAGAGAGCTCGATTGCTCATGGGGTGCACTTTGGTAACATTTCCAAATGTTCTGGCAACCATAAGCTTGATCAATTTTCAGAATCTTACATCCAAAATTAACATTTTTCCCCACGGCGTCCTCAGAATTGTGTATTAAAAAAACTATCTGAAGACAAGCAATAAAATATTGGAAATAGGCAGTTTTAGGGTTAATAAAACATCCTTTGTCCTGTAAATTGTCAGCAAAAGGGATGTCTAGGAAATAATGATGTTTGTGATTATGCTCCTTTGGGAAGCTCACCTGCGAGCCTCCCCTCACATTTCTTCTCTAAGTTATTTCCAACATCTCAAACCCTGACAGATGCAACCACCTGCTAAACAAAACAAAACCTGCTAGAAAAACATTGCTCCACTACCACATCAAAATAAGCCCTGCCCAAGACCATGTTCAGGTCTGAATGAGTGGTATGTTGCAATCCATGAGACAGAAATGAGACTCATTACTAATAAGAACATAGAGCACGCCACAAAAAGCTGACATAGTTTTGGTTGGTTGCTTTGGTTTGTGTGCTGGTGGTGGTTTGGTTGTTGGGGTTTTTTTTCCGAAAGGCAGAAATAGCATTTGCTTTTAGTTCCCAAGTTCAGAGCTGTCAGACATCAAAACCACGCTATAGAACTACAACTTAGTTACCTTCTCCTGTAACCACTCTTGACCCCCATGGCTTTCCTTAAAGGCAGGGCCCCCCGGCCTCGATGCCACCAAGACGTGGTGACTTTACAGATGGAGAGTAAAGACAGAGTATAGCTACACCGGAAGATGCTGTGTATTTCTCTCATCAACAGTCCATTATCAATAAACACACTTTGACTGGATCAGGTATGAACTGATAAAACTTCCAGGCTTTGACCTTGTAAACTTTATATCATAATGCATGATACAGCAGGAAGTTTTCCTAGAAGCAGTAGTTATGTACATTTTCTTAGTTCCTTTACTGGCTTAAACCTGTTTTTTTCACATTAATTACTGTTCATGGATTGAATAGAAAGTTTGCATTTTTAGTGATATTAGTTGAAAGGCTGACATGGTCTAGTGTGAGGCATCCCTCCCCATGGCAGGGGGGTTGGAACTGGATGATCTTAAGGTCCTTTTCAACCCAAACCATGCCATGATTCTATGAAATGTTGGCTGGTTGTGAAACCAAGTACTTGGAGTTACTCCATTTGAGCCACGTGAATCTGCGGTAGTTTTACAGGTCCTGCATTTTTTCACTTCAGCATTTCAAACGGTGATTCTTGCACAGAAGAATCTGGTAGAAAAAGATAAAAAGCTCCATCTAGTGGACAAGGACTTTTTATCTAAAGCAAAAAACAGGCCTCTCATTTTCACTTAATTTTATGCATGAAGAAATACTGCTTTAGAGTTTTGTTTCATTAAACTGCCATGTTATTCTTAATTCTTGCCTTCTGCAGAGCCATTATTTCATAGGCAAAGATGAAACGTTAAGAATTATTCTGACAGTCTTGAGCAAGAAGCAATAAATGATACTAAATAGTGGGTTTACACAGAAGAGTATCCACAAAGCTCTTCCTCCCCGGCTCCCACTTTCAAATTTCAATATATAGTAACCAAAAACGGATAATTTGTGTGTCAACAAATACTGTAAACTATTTAAGCTTCTTTCCTACTTAAAACTGACTTTAAGTAGTTTGTAAGACACTCGTAATTTGGCTGTAACATGGGATTTTGGTACTATTTTTACACTAGAAACTCTGTCCATGTGTTACCTCACTTTTATTAAGTTACCTGTTTACCTGCAAAAGGTGAAATCTGAGTTCTCTGGCAACTCAGTCCAATGCATCAGCTTCTGGCCAGGCATCACCCCACTGGCCTCTACAGTCTCTTACAAAGGCAAACATAACTTACTTGTCCTGGCATTTGTCTAAGAGCCTGCCCAGCACTCTTGCGTGTACAAAATCATCCTGATAGAAGCTAGCACCTTTATTTTAGGTCTGTTTCATCGATCCAGTTAGTACAGTACTTTGTTGTTGTTGGCTTTTTGGGGTTTTTTTCTCTCCTTTTTGCTGAACCTCTGCATTGCATTGCAGTTAATGTTCCAAACTCCCGAGAGATTCAAATGGCAGGACTCTTCATTTTAAAGCAGCAGAACTCAGGTGTTAATCTCTCATTCTAACCAAATACAGCTTGCAGTCTTCAGTTTGTTTCAGGCTAAGAACAAGAGTGAGACAGGAAGAAGCAGCAGCAGGCAGAGACATGACAGAAGAGACACTGAACCACATAGTGTGTCCTGCCTTTTGTCAGACTCTCGTTTTCAAGCCATAGAACCTAGCAAGTTCAATTCCTCCTGTGCAGCTTCCAGCAATGGGTAGACAGCTGCTGTTGTAAACTTGCAGACAAGTTTACTATAGCCCATGTTCATATGCACCTCTTTGGCTCCTTCGCGTATTACAAAACAGAGCTTACTATGTTGTTTTTCACACCTCTTGATCATGGGGAAATCTCCACTAGCAGTGGGCCACATGATAGCAAAGCCAGAAGATTCCTCCTTCAATATTAATGCATGATTTGGCAATTCTGACAGCCCACACAGACTTGCTGACGGGCCTGAACAGTTCTCCCTAGCTGCAGCTCTCCTTGTATCCTCCACAGAAATGTAACTCTGGCACCAGTAAGTTGCTTCTCTGAACCACTGTATGAGCAAGGACTGATACAGAACTGACTAGTCTTAAAAGTGCCTTTAGGGAAGTTGATATGTTTGTAAGTCTGGGGTCTTGTAAGTCTTGTATCTTTGGTCTTACCTTGTAGGAAGTCTATGTAACCCTTAAAACATGTCAGCTAAACTGAGACAGAACGGTTGTTTAGAACTTCACAGACATTTCAAAACTGTCATTGTAACTGCACTGTTACATGGGTTAAACTCTCCTAAAATTGCCATCAGCTATTTGTCAGAGTGAACCCAGAACCAGGTTTGGGTCTAACTAATGCACAGGGACACCTACCTCACTAGGTATGCAGTAGAACATGCAAGTCATTTACTTTGAAGCAAAAGTTGTTGAATAGTACCACTTGTTAAATAACAACTACCAACTAAAGATGACCTACAAGAGTGCTGGAGAGAGACTTCTTCATAGGGTGTGTAGTGATAGGACAAGGGGCAATGGCTTTAAACTGACAGAGGGGAGATTCACTGTAGGTATTAGGAAGAACTTCTTCATTTTGAGGATGGTGAGACAGGGTGCCCAGAGAAGCTGTGGCTGCCCCATCCCTGGCAGTGTGCAAGCCCAGGTTGGTCGGGGCTTGGAGCAACCTGCTCTAGTGCAAGGTGCCCCTGCCCATGGCAGGGGTATTAGAACTGGATGAGCTTTAAGGTCCCTTCCAGCCCAAAGTATTGCATGATTATATGATTAACTACTGGCCTCTGCTCTAGAACTGTTTTCATTTTAAGAGATTATAGGCTTGCTGCTGAGCTGAAGTAAATTCCATGTTTGGAACTACAGTAAGATCCTCTGTTTTGTTTTACTTTAAATACCTTGTCTAGCACTGTTACTTCAGCTGATGCTAATGGAATACAGATTTCCAGATGTGAAATTTTGGGGGCCATTCAACAATCTGCTCCTGTAATAATCTGCTGTGAACTCAAAATGCTAATTTGGGGATTAAGTATTAATTTATTCCCTCTACAGGTCATTGGATAGTCTCATACGAGCCTTCTAATTAATATTTAACATAGCGATTTTAGATGTTGTTTATCTATCTAAGTTAGATTTACTCAGCTGCTTTTTCCTTCTTTGCAGGAGCAGCAGCCTTTACAACAATAAATCTCTTATCAATGTTTCAAGAGTATCTTTGTTTCAAGAGTACCACTCACTCTCTCCTTTATTTCTCATAGCTAACCAGATGCTGCAGTTTGGAACGCTCGTCAGTACTTCCAACACCTATGACAACTCCGGGATTGTAACCATTGAGACGGACAAGCCTTTGCTGTGGACAATGTCTATCAAAATATAGGATCAGCTATAGCTGCCTTTTCTGATTTGATTCAACTCAAATTACTGCAAAATTTTACTGAATTAAAACAGTAAAGCTGTGCCAAAAGACACTGATTTTTATGTATTGAATGAAAAAGATCTGAAATAAAAGTCATTTGAGATCAAATCAACATTAGTAGCAACAACTGAGTACTTCATTCTGGTACCTAACGCTACTTAATCAGAAGACACAAGTTGCTACCCAAAACAATCACAAACAGAAGTGGATGTAAAGGCACTGCTGCTGCTCATCAGGTTAGTTCTGACTCTTTTTACAAAGTATTTTATTACATTGCTGATGTTTTCCCCTTCTGCCAAAAGGAAATACAGTACACAGTGCACATAGTGTAACTATATTAAAAGGTGATAGCAGTAAAGGTAGTTAATCTCATTTCTCTGTCCTGGTTTGTAACATATGTAGGTGCTGGTGATGATTTTTTTTAAGGAGATCAATAATTGAACTTTTCTACTTACGAAGCAACTTTGTGTACTGAAGAAATCACTTTTACTGCAATACCAGTATCAGATTTCCAAGTATTAAGTGCTTCTAAAGTCTGTAATAGAAGTAGCATTGTAACTTCTGCAAATACCAAATGCTTACAGTAAGCTTTCTTCAATCTGAGGAGGAAAAGCGTCATATCTCCCAAAGGTTTTACACACTTAAGTTTTCAAAATCAAAATATTCAATCATTTTATAACAGAAATTTCCAGGTCAACAAATGCAGATCTCTTTATAATTCTGTGTGCAGTTGTCTTACAGAACCATTATCCAAAAAGGGGTGTCAGCCTACCCAATACTGGAAGCAGGCTGATTCATTTAAGGACTGCTTAGTGTCTCTGGCAACTAACCTAACCTCAAACTGTACATCTTACTAACCACCTAAGTTTAGCTGTCTGAATTATGCAAGTTCTTTATTTGATGGAGTATTTTCCCCCTGTCAAGTATATAAATATAACCTAACAGGACTTCCAAATGTACAAAGTTATTATAGGTTATCATGGTGATTCCAGAAACCAGTAACAAGAACTCCAGTTAACAGACTTATAAGTCACCACTTGAGAGGGTACAGTAATGCTGGTTTCTTGCTGTCCAATTTGGTGTAACAATGCTGTTTACTAAGCAGTAAATTAAGCACTGGAACAGCTTCTGATAAAAGTTGTCATCCTTGGAGGTTTTCAGTACTTGACTGGACAAAACCTTAAGCAACCTTGTCACAATGCAATGCTGACCCAGATGTGAGGAGGAGGTTGGACTAGAGATGTCCCAAGATTCGTTCCTACCCCTGTGATTCTACTACAGTTTAAAGAAGTAACAAAACCATCAAACCAAAGAAACAAAAACAGTAGTACTACAAAAAAAGCATGTAATGTATACAGGTATGATCCCGCAGACTTCAAAAAGAGGCATGACAAGAATGTTTGAAAACCTAAACTGAACTGGTTTAATAGAAAACAAGTTAAAGCTGTGAAATCTTTGCAGCAAGTGTCACAACATCTTGTTCTTCATGATAGATACTCAGCCGCCTCTGTTGAGAAAACAAAGTAATCAGTTTCAACTAATCTAGTGTGATCAAGTGATCCACCTGAAGTCTGATTTATCCTCCCACCACTACCCTGTTTAGGACAAACATTACTACAGTTACAGCTTATCTCCTATTTTCAAACACTTATCCTTGCCTAGGGGACCACTCTTAAAGGTATAAAGCAAGCCACATGTCAGAGAAAAGTATTTAACCTGTTCCGGTGCTAGAAATGGGATGACATCAGCTCTGGAGAATGAGGATTTTACTGTGAGGCATTCCTGCCCATGGCAGGGGGTGGAACTAGATGATCTTAAGGTTCTTTCCAACCCAAACCATTCTGTGATAATTGGCAGGGTTAATACGTCAGTACCACAGCTGCTGGTCAACTTAACCCTTAAGTTTTTCATGCTGCAATGTTCATTCCAAAAGGTACTTTACAGAATGCAGTTACATGTAAAACCAGGTTTTAAACATATGCAGCACTCAGTGATGAGAGGACTCAGAAGCTGAGGAAGGCTGAGGGAACTGGGTTTGTTCAGCCTTGAGTAAAGGCTCAGGGGAGACCTTACCACCATGTTCCAGCATTTCAAGGGTGGCTACAAAGAAGATGGAGAGTCCTTTTTTTACAAGGAATCATGTGGAAAAGAGGAGGAATGGTGGGCACAAGTTACTCCTGGAGACATTCCGGTTGGATACAAAAGGCAGATTTCTCACTATGATAAAAATCAGCCATTGGAATAATCTCTCCAGGGAACTGGTGGATTCCCCAACGCCGGACACTTTTAAGACTGGGCTGGACAGGGTGCCAGGATATCTAGCCTAGCTCATGCTTCGCCAAGAAAGGTTGGATCAAATGATCCTTGAGGTCCCTCCAACCTGGGATTCTATATGATTCTATTAATATTTTGCAGCATCCTACTTCAACAACCGACTTCCTGATCCAGTCCTTGGAATCAAGTAATAGCCATCATATTACACTAAGATGTGAAATGTATATATACTAAAGTAACATGGATCCTGCAGGGCTCACAAACATCCTCTGTTTAAAACTGAACAGGTAAAAATGAATGCAAAATGTAGTGAAACTGAAATATGTAAGTACAACCATTTTACTTACACAATGATATTGTTGATGGGGATGTGGATCAGTTTGACAAAGAAACCAATAAATCCCATTATCGCAAAGCCTATTGCTGTTGCCATGGCAATCTTCTGGAACTCTGCAAAAAAAACAAACCAAAAACCTTAGTCTAGGACACCTTGTGTATGGCACACTGGAGGAGATGTGCACTACAGTGACCAAAGGAGAGAGCTCTCTTTATCAAACAGTAATGTAACAAAGGAAGCAGGTCAAACTGTACTGACACTGAGAAACAAATCCACTTTTTCATTAGATGGAAGAGTTTTAAGGGGGAAGGTGCTGCTTTCCACGAAGCATGGCCAATCTCAGTATTTATTCAATAAGCAGAATCAGGAATACCCACAGTCTGTAACAATTCATGGCATATTTATTCTATTATCTTCCCTTTGTATCCCTACAAGCCCTGCAAATAATCCTCAATACAGTATCAAACATGGAAAAGCTGATTTATGCCTGCCACAGGAAGAAAGCATCTTAAGTCCTCACAAAAACTGAGTACTTAACTGATATTCTCAATTATTTTAAGGCAGCAGCCATGAAGTGGACTAAGGTCAACAACCCCTCACAACCCTGCCAGTCTGACAGTGAACCAAAGTTCCATCAAAAGGTGTCATGTGAATAAAGCACCTTAACTACTACCGTTAAGGACAACCTGCTATAGCTAATTCTAGTTACAGCTTCTGAAGCCTCTGAGAAAGTCCAAAAACTTTCTCTACTGTACGTCCAGCAACAAAGTTCTTCCTGTCCCAGTCAGGCAGTCACTGACAACTGTGAAGGGCTGAATGGACACTGCAGAAAGTAACCCTAGTTCCTTTCCAGGCTCCTAAAAGGAAGTGTTTGCTCATTTAACGAGCAGTTTTCTCCACAAGTTGAATGCAATCAGTCAAACTTGTTTAAGTGCACACCTTCTTCCCAGAGATCGGTTTACCTAATACGTAAGAATTACCACTTGCCTGTCTCAAAATGGCTTATTTCAGCTACTTGGCCTGTTTCATACAATGCAATTCAGTACTGCTTATGCACCTTTGTACGTACCAGAAAAGGACACAATCAAGTTTATTATACCCAGAACCACACACTTGTTAACTTTTAGACAACTGCTCAAGTTTAAATCTCACCCTGAGAAACATTCACAACAAATGAATTGATAGAAATGACATTTTGAAAGATACATAGTAAGATTTAAAGAGAAATAAGGACTGTGTTCTGGTTTACTGAGTGCTTTACCTTTCCTGTCAGGCTTGGTGCATCTTTTAACAAGTCGTATGGAGTCTTTTACAAACTGACGGCTGGGTTCCACGAACTGCATTACCTGATCCATGGTTACCTGCCAAGATGAATGGATTTAGTTGGTGGAGCCATGGAAAGAGGATTTTTTTTAGTTAAAGGAGTAGAAAAAGCAGTTACCAATTAAATTTGTAAAGTAATTTAAAATGTCGTATTGCAACTTAACCAGGCATTACAAGGCACTTACACTTTGTAGAAAATACACCGTATCAACACGAGGGCCTACTACTGCCTGCAAAAAAAACATGCAAAACGATGCTTTTCGGCACTGAAGAGGGAAACAACAGCTCCATCACAGTTTGCTTTCAGCTTATGCCCTACACTGCGCTTCTGGGAACAAACGGCAGGCGTCTAAACGGAAAAAAGCCACCCGCCCCAAGAACCCCCCAGGCCAAAACCTGCTGCCGGCGGGCTGGTGAGCACCCAGGGCAGTGCCGCGGTCCAACCTCATCCTTAAAGCGAGCATCTGCCCACCCCGACTGGGACACCAGAGAGACCGGCAGCCCCCGGGTCCCTTCGATCGGATCCTCTCACGTCTCCCCTCCTCAGCACCGCGGCCGGACCACCTACACCTACACCTACACCTACACCTACACCAGCGGCTCCATGGCAGCCCCAGCCCCTCGGGGCAGTGCTGGATGACAGCAAGGGGGCCACGACCGCCCCCAACCCTACCCCCACGGCCCAGCCCGCTCGCCTTAAGCCGCCCTTACCGCTGCCAGGCCAAGGCCACGTCGCACAAACAGCGGAGCGCCGTGACGCTACGACGCCGGACGTGCGCGCAACCACGCCCCTTCCCGGCGGCGCGCGCTGCGTGGGGGCGTGTCGGGGCTGTTTTGGGGAGAAAGCGGGGGTTTTCTGTTCGAGCGCGTCGTGTTTGTGGGGATTTTTGTTCTTTCCGATTCCCGAGGCTGCTTCCCTGTCCCTTGTCACATCGCCGGCCGCGCGGGGTTAAGGGCAGGCGGGCGTGCGGCGGGGCTGTGCTGCTGGAGCCGTCTGTCCTGTGTATGGGCGCCGCGTCTGGGGACGTTTGGCGATGGATGCGCTTTTCAGAGCGGTTGTAGCCGCGCGCTCCGAGAGCCTTGTAGCGGGCAATAAAAAGGAGATGGTACCGCTATAGCTGTAACAAGTGTTGGTTCATAAAGGAACAGGCTGCCCAGGGCAGTGCTGCAGGCACCGTCCGTGGAAGTGTTCACACACCGTGCAGATGAGGCCCTCGGTGCCATGGGTTAGTGGTGGCCTTGGCACCAACGGTTGGATTTGATCTTATTTTCCAACCTGGTTGGTTCTAAAGGGGAAGAAAAACAACGTGAAAAGCATGTTCAGGCTGCGGCTGCCAGCGAGTCAGGCAGCTATTGATCTGTAGCAATGCCGAAGCCGGTGTGAACTACAGGAGTTCATCGCCTTTTAAACATCGGCTCCTGTGGCTGTTCTGTATAGAGCGGCGTGCGGAGCAGCACTTGCAAAGGGGAAAGCTTTTAACATTCCAGCGCCACGGGGGTAACGTAGAGCACTTCCTTGCGTGAGGGGGTAAAAGAGGCTCTTGCTGCCTGAAGTGGTTCCTTCCTTGCTGTTTTTGAAAGGAAAATCACATGTAACAGGTAAAGGAGGAACAAAGGTGACATTTACTGATGTTTAAGTTGCTTTTGACATTATTAGTTTCAGTGTAGAATTCCGTTCTCGTTGGCTGCTACCTTTTGAGTGTCTACTGAGTAGCCAAAACTTACTAATTATTCAGTCAGGCTGCGAGGCTTCTGCAGCCAGATGAAGCAAATGCTTTGCTGAGCTCAACTCACTGTTGGATTTAAGTGTGCACAAAATACTTTCTGGGCTTAACTTTTTTGCTGACAGCCTGCATGACAGATAAAGTACCAGTGCATGACAGCAGGGGGTTGTTGGATATTCCACGGATGTTTTTAGCAGCTGCTGTCCTTGTCTTTGCCCACAGGGCAGGTCCTGTAGTATTACTGATCTCCTCCAACTGAGAGCTTTCTCTTTGGCTTTGAAGGGTTATTGGCGTAGGCTCCTCCACAAGTTTTCTGCAAAGGCCCAGCTTTGAATTGAGTTGTGCTTTGAATCAGACTTCATGTACCACTGTGCCTCAGATGGGACCATAATACTGGTGACCAGTTTCTGCTGGACCTTTTCCATTGGTGTCAGTTTGGCCTCCCATGACAGATTCATGTATCATTTGTGTCTTGTTTTGGAGGCTGGTCTGCAGTTTGCAAAGATGGGCAGTCTCACCACTCAGAGAGAGGTAGATCCTTAAGGAAAGCAGCTGAGGTCCTGCTCGCCATAGTGCACAGCATGCGGTAAGGCAAAGCAGCTTGCTGATCCTCTGCATGAGAAGTCAGTATGTGGAGGCTGACTTTGGTGCTGTTTCATTTGTTTTTACCCCTTCAGTGTCACAGATAAATGCTGGAGACTTTCCCAACAGAGGAAACTCACATTCCCAGCTGTGCTGCACAGTGAGTCTTGCTGTGAACCATCACTGCGATTTCCACAGCACTAGGTTCCTGAAACAAAATGGCAATGATTAGGGAAAAAACCTAAATAACCTGAAACAAGAAGGCACACGTGTATGGAAATTCATGACAATGACTTCTGGTTGGATTAGGTTTTTATTTTTTAAAGAATAAAGCTTTGTTCCCTGCCACATTTTCTATATTGAGTTGTTTTTCCTGGGGAGAAGTGGTCTGGAGAGTCATAGAGCATTCTGCCTGCATTAACAGCATGGTTTTGTCGTGGGTTCGTTGTCACGGGTTCTCTGGGACGTGGCAGAAGGTGTCATCAGTCCCCAGTTCCAGCAGTCCCTTGCTTTCCCGTGATGAGCGCTCTTCCTTCCCTGCCAGGCTGTGAGTGGACTTCAGCAGTTCAGGGGGGAGGGAGAGGCCTGTTTTGTGCACAGAAAGCGTTTGCTGTCTGTTCTTTCTAAAAGTATTTTCCAATGGGTTTTGTTTTGGTTTTAGTGTCCTTGAACTAATACATTGTTCCTTAGACTTGGCTTTTGGGGCAACTGTATTATTTTACAAAGTTATTTACATCTTCCATATATTTACAAAGTTATCTGTGTTTACAGAAGAGAAAAAGTTTACATCTCCCAGGGATGTGTAGGGGTTTTTTTTCATTGCAAGTTAGACTAGATTTCTACTTCTTTATGGTTCTTACAAAGTTGGGAAAGAATGTGGTGTGCTTGTGCATGTTAATTTTCATGGCAGTTTTACAAGTCTGCATTTACGACAATATCTAAGCAGTAAATAGCCATTCTCTCAAGAGACAAAGGACAGTTATTCTATACTGTAATGTGCTAATACTGAGCTCTTTCTGGATATTCGTTTTGCATAAACTGGAGCCACATCTTCTGGTTTGCTTATTTACTTATTTACACGTTTCAGTTCGTAGTTTGTTTCTTGTACTTTGGAGGATGTGAAAAATAAGCGTCTGCTTCTAACTATTAGCACGTTATACTGTTGTATGACATCCATCCCCCTGGATGTAGATGCTTATGCACATGCTTTGAAAGGGGAGCGAAGTAAATCTCCGCTTCAGCCTCTCTCATTCCATGCTGCCTGCTCCAGCACAGATTCTGCTACAGCCTTTACAGCATGGTGGCATGACAGGAGCCAGCACTTGCAGCACATGTGGTTGTCACATCAGCTGGAGATGAGAAAAGACACAATCTTCAGTATGAGAGGAGCTCACTTCTGTGTGCTAAGATGACAGATGTGCAATCCCTGAGTGGCACAGGGACAGGCTTACAAGCTTCCCTGTTTTCCTGTGCGAGGTAACCCCATTTTCCCTGCCTTGCCTCTGCTCCAGCCCCAGGCAAATGGGAAGAGCTAGGTACCTGCTCAGGCTTCAGTGAGGCTGGGGCTGCCTGGGCTCAGCAGCAGCTCGATGATAGGTGAAATGCTCTTCTCTCTGCATGCGAAGTGGGGAGAGACCTGGCAGTCTGGTTTCCTTGTTTCAAGGAGTACTGCCAGTGTCCTAGAAGAAATTACTTGGATACAGTAATCCTGTTAGGTCTGTGACGCCACAAAATGTGATACATTTGGGATGTGGGGTCCTGATCAACTGTGTCCTTCCCATCCCAACCCATCTCAGGGTGGACAACAGGAATCAAGCCGCTTCCTGGTAGGGGTGATGGAGTGGGCAGCAGGAACAGACAACACTGTGCCCAGGGTCCCCAGATGCTTTCCCTGTGACAGGGCATGAGGCAGCATTTGAATTGGAGGGGGACAAGGCAAAAGACTCTTTGCTTCTCCAGGGGAGTTTTAGAGAGGGATGGATTGTTTGAGCAGAGTAGCCTTTGGGGGACAGGATCTGACTTGCCTTCGTGAATCCAAGGAGAAAATGGTTATCCTGGGAGGAGGCAAAGGCAGAGACTAAGAAAACTGGGAAGGTGGCAGCTTGTGGACTTGGATATGCAAGGAAGACAGGCCACTGGGGACAGTGGGCATCCGAGTATGCTCTGCAATAGAAAACAGACGTAGCAGAGAACAAAGACCACACAGCAGCATGAGATTTACAGCCTAAAGATGGAAAGGATGCAGAGAAGGAAGAGAGAGAGGAGAAAGCAAGGTGGTGGTGTGGGAAAGGTGTTAAGGGACTTTCTTGGATGGAGCAGCCTGTTGAACAGCACTGCGGGCAGAAGCCTCCTCAAGTTTTCAAAGGCAGTAGCCCCATTGACTGAAGTCAAGCTAATGATCCATTGGTTGACATTTGGTGGTGTTGGATGGCCAAATGACTATAAAATTCAGTCTTTAGAAATTTCTAAGATATATGGGACCTTTTATTTCTAAACTGTACGTTATTGTTAATATATGTGATTAATTTAAATTGAGAAACCTTTGCAATATCTATGGGCTTCTGACATTTAAACATTATTTTTAGCTTTTCATCCTCCTAAATGATCCTGAGTCTCTGTTTGGACTTGATAAGCACGTCTGCGTGATTTACGATGGGAAGAAAGATTATTTCCCTCCTCAGTAGCTGTACAGATGCAGGGGAAGAACATAAATGAGGAATTAATGTTAGGAAGGAAATGATAGCTCAGATTTGGGGTTCAGAGGGAAATGATGAAGTGTTTGTGGAGCGTGTCGTTGGGTTAGCCTCATTAATTATACAAATGCCACTAGATCAGGCTTTAATGCCATGGTTATGAAAGGGAATGTTGCTAGTCTGAAGCAGTCAACAAGCCCCATCCTTTGATTTGTGCTGCTTAATATTCAATGGAGATGAAATGTGGGGATGAGGGAAGAGTGCTGTTAAATTAGATTTTTAGCAGAGTTAGATTTATTGTGTATCATTTTAAAGATGACCTTTTAAACAAAGTCCATGTTCAATCTCATTTGAAAGACCTTATGAGTGAGAGCACTTGGAAGATTTGTGTTGGTGTAATGATAGACACAGTATAAGAGAAACAAGGGCAGTAAGCTAAAAAAGGCATCACTAGATGATACTTCAGACTATGTAAGTGTGAAGATAAGGTTTCTAGATGGCAAAAGGAATACAGGGATGTTAACAGAGGAATAGGTGCGCCTCCATCAGCTGTTCAGGTCTGAGGGGTAAAGAAAAATCATGCACTTGCTAGTTTTTTTGATGCAATGCTTGTAATGGTTTGTTTTGCTTTAGCAGGGCTGCCACTGATGGCTCCGAGTTCTCTTGCTTTTAGCCACTTCTCAATTCTTTCTTTGAGGTGCACCACTTCTTCACGTCACTGTTTTTTTCTGTGTGCCAGTTAATCTCATTCTCCCATCATTTATAGGCTCATCCAACGGAAATAAAGGTAAAAAGAAAAGTAACTTTGATAAACGATGGGCCAGAAAATGCTTCCTCCCAATCTTTCTCTGGTAAAATAGCAGCTGATGATACTGGCCTTGTTCCTGCCTTTGCAATTTCCACCTGAAGATTTTTATGTGTGATAAGGAACAAGTTACTCAATCCTTCATAACAACAACCTGATAGTAGTTGTGGAAGTACTAATTGCCACTTCAGATAGAGAAAAAACCAAATAAATCTTGGAAATACTCTTAACCTTAAGGAATACTCCTAAAATGAGGCTTTTTTCCTAATGAGAGCAAAGATTGATTAAAATTAAAGTGACAGTTTTCTTTTTGTAGCAGAAGAGTATTTTATGTCAGAAACATTTTTTTTCAGGTGCTTTGTGTGTGTTCAGACATTTAAAAATGGCTTTCAAAAATGTGCTGTGGTTGCATGTATCATACATAACAATCATATAGTGGATAACAGACATAGCAACAAAAAGTGTGAGCATTAAGCATCCTTTAAAGCGTATTGAACATAGCCCCTGTCTGCTTCAATTCAAGTTGACAAAGCAACCAATGTGTTCAGTAACCATAAACAAGCAGTTCATTGTTGCATGGCTGTAGTGTCAAAATACTAATTTCAAGTCCCACTTTCATGGTGAGACCTCATTATACTTTGCCTTTGAAAACCTACATTTGTTTCAGTTTGTAAAGCCCTGTGCCCCTTTACGGGTTTTTATACATGTAGTAAACTAAAACTATTTTGTCTTTCTGTCATGTCATTCAATAGACCGTCTACTCAGCTTATGGCTCCAGAGTAACTGCTCAGAATGTCTGTTCCATCCTGGTGACAGGGGCAGCCGAGCTGCACCCCAGTCCTGCTATCATGATAAATGTTTTGGTGTAAAACTGTTTCATTACATGGCGTCTCTGGTGAGGTCCCAAATCCTACCTGGCTAGGAGAGTGCGCCAGAATGCCCTCTCTTTTCTGTGTAGGTAAGAAGTGTTTCTTCCACTTTTGCCTGTTGTAAAACTAGAAATTAAATAAACTGGGAGCTACCACTCTATGAGGCTGGGAACCATCTGATGGTAGGGCAGAGTGAGCAGCTGAAAGAATAGAGGTGGACAGGCAGAAAAAGCCTCTTACCACTGAGAAGAGCAGTAACTTGCTTGCCCCTAAGGGCTTTTTTCCTGCTGATCTGTATAAAGTTATTTGGCTGCCTGTCTTTGTTCCTGCTTTCAGATTAAGTAGGACATTTGCCTTTGGCTCAGATTAAGCTTTTATAATACTGTTGAGCTCTCCTGAATTTTGCCAAGTGCCTGTGCCAAAGCAGACATGTCACTGATTTGCGCAGGAGCTGTGTGGTTCGGGCATGCTAGTAGCATGTGCTTTCACAAATGCTGCCTTGGAAACACACTCTAAATAGGCAATAACTTGGGCACAGAAGAATCCAGAGGAGTCTGGGTATGTCAGAACTGAAAATCAGCTTCAGAAGGTTTCACAGGGATGGGGATTGTTCTTGAACTTCAAAAAGTTAGAATTGCAGATTTTCTTTATTTAATGTACCTTGTTCCTACTCTTTGAAAAGAAGGTATTTTTAAATGCCCCTCTTAGCTCCTTTCTGCCTTCACAAATCTTCTCTCTGTGTCTTACCTAAAAAGAAATTGGAATGGATCTGTCATTTTTGACTATTTCTGTTTCTAGGTGCTCAGTTTAAGGAACCTTGATGGGACCTTCTGTTAAGTGAGCAGAAATAGTGTCTCTGAACTGTAGGGCCTTTAAATAAAGATGTCTTAAGAATGACCTGAAAATGTTGGTCATTAGAGGAGTTTTTCTTGTCATAGTTGAGTGTATGGTCCTCCTCACATGCAAGTGAGAATGCTGACGGTGAAGCTGCTCTTCACAGCGTGAAGCAGCTGCTTTCTTGCTGTTGTCCCAAGTCTGTACCAGTCTTGGTGAGATTTATTTGGTCCTGCACAGGGAATAATAAGGTTTGGTGGATTGCTGTGCTTATTTATCTCACCAGTAATGCTCCAGGTCTTTACTGGTGGAAAGGATTTGGGGAATCTTCTGTTCGACTGGTACAAATGTATCCAGCAGTTTTTCAACACAGAATTGCTGGTAGTTTCTATCCCTGTCTGTAATGGTTGCAATTGGAGCAGGCAGTGACATATTTGTGCATCTCATTTCTCTCACTTCCTTTCCCAGTAAGATAAAAATCAATTACTTGCATCAGTGGAGAATAGAAGTCTGAAAGATGGTGTTGGTTTAAAAAATAAATACCTGAGGATCTAGCACTTCCTGATGCCTTTATTACCCAGAAATTGCTTCCTCTGAATCACGGAGTTAGTGTTGTAAAACTGTCCAAAATGTTGGAGTAATCAGATTTAGGAAGTTTCAGAAGTGAGTTTTGCTAACACAACAGTACGTTTGTGTCTCTTCTCCAACTCCTGAACCACTCCAAATGCTTTCTTTAATAATTAGATGGAAACATTTCAATGGCAGCATCTCTGCAATTTTGGCAGCAAGTGACAGCCTCAGGCGGTTTTTAATTAGCACCTTTTTGATATTGTTAGCTAAATTAGTCAAGTATGAAATAATCTTCCCCAAATGATTATCTGCAGATTGCACTTTGAATCTTGCATCTGTTTTAAATTGTGGACACACTGCTGGCCTGATAATGCTATTAACTCGATTGTGTATCTTGCTTCTAGCTAATTCGTGGTACGTAATCTGAATGAAATCTGGTATATATGTATAAAATTCATCTTAATAGTGCCTGGCAGCTCTTTGGTACTGGCATTTATCACATTGCAGTTTTCAAGTGTAGTCAACGCACTTTTCCTTATTACCTGCATCAGAGAACTTGATCTCATATGTATTTCATAGGTATAAACCATTCATTTTTGTTATTCTGGGTGTATGTGGCTGAAGTAAAGATACCTGCTCTGGCCCTGTAAGAGATGTAATCCTGGTTATAACTTAATGCTGAATCAGATGTGAAATTGATATTACAGGGGGTTACTGTCCTTGTTTGTTGAATTTAATGTTTCATTCTTCTTGCATTAAAATATACATGTAAGAACCTAAAACTGTAAAATAATAATCCTTATGTAAGAAAACAGTGTCACTGATAAGCATTGCCTGAGAGATTTTTCCTTGGCTAAGGAGGGTATATGAAGTCTCTTCACATTTTTACCTACCTCAGGCACTGAACCACTGTGTTTGTAATTGTTTAATGCGGTTCACTTACAACCATCCTTTCTGCAACCATTCCTTTAGCCTCCAAAGTCCCCACTCACCCCCAAGGCTGATTTTCACTGTAAAAGAATGACCTGCCCTTAGCTATCCTTAAGTATCTTCCAAGATTAGGTTCAGGTTAGGTTAGTTAGCTTTAGGTGCTTAGGAAAACCCCTTGTTTAGTACAATCTACCTGTAGGAGTGAGATGAGGTGTGACTCTCTGTTGCCCTACAGCGATGAAGCTAAGGAACATTCAGGTATGGTGAGTAGAAACAACAGATTTCATGTAGCATGGTGGTGTAGGAGGTCTGAGCTGAAGGAAGTTAAAAGCTCAGGAACCAGAGAAAATGCAAGGCAGAGCAGTGAAGGACTGGTTACATACTCAAAGTACAAACCTTTTGTTTCATTTTCTTCTTCTTGCTTTACTTCTGTGTTAAGCCCATTTGGCAATTAAATTGCAAAGCAAAATATCCTTTGACTCAGGGTACAGCAGTGTAATTTGTCTGCATCAAGCTGACTCCTTTAGATAGCTCACCTGAAGGCACCAGTGGATCTTCAAGAGCCTATTCTGCCTTGAGTGCAGGATAAAGATGCCTGGTGGTTAGTATCCTGGCTGTGACTTTGGTATCTGTGGTGGCTGGTCTGTTTTCGTTACCCCTTTGGGGCTGAAGTGTAGATTGATTATGTTTTAGACACCTTCAAATCATTTACAGACATGAACCTGACAAACATACTGGCCACTGAGCATGATGTAATTAATTGTGAGTTAATGATTAAACTACTAAAATGATATTAAGTGCTGGGAAATCTATGGCTTCTGCCTACTGTATAGATTTAAGGTTTTTAAGGGCTGACAAATCTTTGTTATCATCAGTTCAGCATTATTGAGACCCTTGGCCTTTAAAATATACAGCTTCAATTACATAAATAAGGGTCTTTTATTGCATCAGCAGCTTTTTAATTCTAAAGCTGACTCTCAATCCATGATAAGCTACTGACTTCCTGGCAGTCAGAGAAGTGAGAAGTGATGAGAATTGAGAGAAGTGATGCTAATAGACTTCTGATTTTAAAGTAATTACAAAATATGGTACACAGAAAATATCCAAGATGCCTTTTTCTGTTGTTTTACCCTAGAGCAGTGAATGCCTCACTTTTCAGGGGTTGCAGCCTCAAAGTAGGGCAGAGGATCTGAATTATCAAATAAATCATCTCTGTGAAGCTGTTCAATAGACAAGACTCAAATAGGTCCTGGGGGCTTGAGAAGACTTGAGTAATATGTGCTCCTTCATAGCCGTCTTAGGCTCTATGTCCTGTCTTATGGGAGGGGATGAGGAACTGCAGTTGGAGTCACTCGCAGATTTCATGTGGCTGGAAGTGTATGCTGGAAATAAATGTCAGACACCAGTTTGTTCCAGTTTGACGACTGTTAAGAAGCAACTGCTGGTAAATTGTCATACGAGTTGGGCTGGACTATCTTTTAGACTGTAGCCGTTTAAAATTAATGGGTTTGTACATAAGTGACATCTTTTCTGTGAAGTGAGTCTCCTTTATGTCATTTTTCAGCACTCACAGTTCTGCTCCAAGTGCTTTGTCTACCTGTACAGTCGCACTGTAGGGATACCAATGTACAGGCACCGAAGCCAGGTAGTCTTTGTGGGCTGTAATAATGAGGTCAGACCTTTAGGTCTGAAATGGGCACCCACTCCCCATGCTGCTGAAATGGAGAGGGGTGGTGTTGCACTGCTCTGTCGGTTCCTCTTAGTTTCTTGGAACATTTCTGCTTTCCTAGAGCTCCCAGGACTCCATATTATTCCTAGCCATTAGGTCTTGACTCAGTCTCTTGTCTGCAGTTCATTAGTCACAAGGCTTTGCCCTGCCTTACTAATAGTCCTCAAGTCCTCAGACATTGTGTGTCTGTAGATTTTGCCTGTTAGATAACCTTTGTTAAAGCACTTACAGTACTGTTTGCATCCATTTCAAGCTCTGCCATCCATCCCTGGAGTGTGGCATTGAAAGCAGAGGTTCTTCAGTCTTCCATAGCTCTTCTATTACCCCTGCAGGTTGTTCAGGAGTGTGATCTTTACATGTCCATCCTTAGACTCCTGAGCTTTCTTGGAGCTGCTTGAAATTCTGGCACTCTCATTAAATATCCACCTCAAGTCCTTGAAACAGTCCATGAAACGGAGGATGTTTTATTCTATTCCGTAATCCCAAACCTGACATAGAAATGCTCCCCTGCTAGCCAAAGCTAGTGCTGTTTGACATCATCTAACTTCTGGCTGTCTCCAGGAAGAGCTGTTTGGTAGTATGGTCCCAGCCAGCCTTTGGAGCTAGAGCCTTGGAAGAGGCCAGACAACCTCAGAGTGTCTGACAGCTCCAAGGTCTGTGAACACATGGGCTATCTAGAGGTCATTTTATTAGTGCCTGGGCACTTTCAAGTTCTGCTTTTCCAAATGTGTCCTCAAGGTAGCACGCCATCTGTAGCTCTGTTGGTATCTTTCTCTGAAAATGCAGAGTTCATGAGACATTCCTTTTTAAAGGTCACCTAGCAGTGGTGGCTTCCATGATTCTGCTGATAGTTTTGGCCTGTGCCAAACTAAAACTGGTGCTGGGGAAGATCCGTTGTTTGAGTCTTTTGGCACATCCAGGTACTGGTGGAGGAGCATCTGTTTCAGAGTAGAAAGTTAACTGGCGCTCACACTCCGTGAAAGGCTGCCTGGCTACCCTCTGCATGGGAGTTTTTCCATATGCCAGAGGTGGAAAAAACCTTCTCATCAATCTTGTTTAGCACTAGCAGGTTCTCAGTGACACTTGGCACCAGCTCCGTCACTACAACTTAGTGTTCACACGACTCCGGGGAGAACAGGGCTGTTCTGACAGCTGCTGGGCTCTGGCTTCTCTGGCACCAGCCCATGCCTTTGGGGTATATGGATAGAGCTGCACATTTGGAACAAGTTCTCATCATTGCCTGTCACAGCAAAGCTTACTTCTAGGAGACTGGATGTCAGTACATGCCAACAAATGGATGGAGTGGCCCAAGATTTGACTGTCCAGCCTTTTGCCTTCCAATGCTTTCTCCAATGTCCCTTGCTGATCTTTTTTTCCAGGGACTCCTTTCAGAAAGGCCCAGGAAATGAAGATCTTACTGGGATTTAGGAGACCAGGACAGGTTCTTTTGCTTTAGGTGAGCCGTGTTGGAAGAGGTACTTCTTTGTACCAAAGGAAACAAAAGATGAGGAGTGGACATCCATTGCAGACTATAAGAATAATACTGTGTATATTTGGAAATGCACATGTAAGTTAGCATCCCTGGTGCAGTGGTGGCATTTTCTCTAAGCGTTTCACAAGGTGTTTCTAAGTTTCAGTTGTTTACATTGCAAGAACTGATGCTTTTTCACTGAATAAAGCCATTTCCAGCTGCTGGAAAGACCAGTTAGTCATTTGGCTGCCCCAAGGCAAGTGTGTATGTTCCCCTTGCCAGCCATCTCAGGGCAGCTGCTAGCCTGAGTGCTATGGACATGAGCCGGTGCAGGAGGTGCCTGCAGGTCTGGCTCCATGTCCCAGGACATTCCTTTCTGGATGTGACAGTCAGTGTGCCTGTGGCAGTTCTGAAGTGCCCAGAGGTGACAGATCCTAAGGCACTGTGTGAAGTGGCCTCTGTTTTCTGTGAATATGAAACACAAGGCCCAAGAATGCCAACATGGCATAGAAGAGATGAAAAACACAAACAGCACTTGAAAACCTCGAATTTATTCAGACACGTTAGAATTGCATATGGAGAACTGAAGTTTTCTGTTCTCATGCAGCTTATTCTATAAAAAATCAGTGAATTGATACCCTTTTAGATTTTAAAGTAGTCAGGGTTATTTCCGCTTTATTGCCTTTTATGCCATGGTTTGGAAACAATTCATGTTTGTTTACATCTGAACTTAAAATTGCATTGCAGCACTGCATTTTGCAATGGTAGCAGATGTTGGTGACATTTTAGAGAGCCGAAGTAACAGCTGTGAGTTGTGAAGTCATCATTCTGTCAGGAGATTCTTCTTACAGCTTGTCAAGCAAAAGAGCAGATCTTGACTGACAAATACATGTATTTACCAGAAGTTTATTTCAGGCATTGCTGGGTACCCACTGCTCACGTGGAGCTAAATATCATGGGGTGTATATGCTGCAACGGTGAACCTGAAGGTGTCCTAACAGCCAGAGCAATCCATACATCTGAGAAGATGGATCATCTCCTGCAGAGGAAGAGCCAAGTGCCCAAATGAGCTTCACAGATCTACCATGGTGAATGGGGGTATTGCTGTCTAAGGAATAAAACTTGTCAGCTCACATGGTTTAAATCAGGCTCAAAGGAGAATATGGGTTTCTTAAGAACAAGTAACCGGCAGTCGGTGAACTAAGCTTCAGGATCAGTGTAACCAATCCAACAGGTAAACCCCAACACCAGACATAAGATGTTTATAAACACCCATGGATTCTAAGCACTTTCCTGCAGCTCATCCCAAGCACATACGCATAAGCACATCTTGATGGTCACATACACCTCCATGGTGGTGTAGGTTACAGGAGTACTCTGAGCATCCTGCACTGTTGTGGGGCATGGGAGGTGGGGTGTTCATAGCATTATGGGGGCAGCTTCTAGCTGTATCACCCCCCCCCATCCATGGCTCCCATCCTACTTCTCACAGCTGCAAAGAGGCAGACTTCCTCTATGCTCCTTTTCAAGCTGATGTCTTTCTTTCACAAGTGCCCTGGTCACTGTTTAATCTGCCTGATGATTGTCCCAGTCAGGTTTAGGCACTGCTAACTTGCTCTCAGCATTACCAGTTTTCTCCCAGAACACTTACAGGCATTTTATTTCCCCACTGGGCTTACATTCACATTCCTGCCTTAACGCTGCTATTACCCAGGCCATTTTGCCAGGAGGGATGGTGGGTGCAGGCTCCTGAGAGCTGAGAAGAAAGGTGAGCCTTAAGCCCCATTTCTCTGCTGCTGGGGTCAGACAGAGAATCTCAGCACACCTTTACCTTGCATGTTCACATCCCTCCTCTGCAAGTATGCCACTTTGCAATTACAAGTATTGTTAGCCTAATGTAAGTATATGCTCACCTAGCTGAGTATTCGAAGCAGACTCGGTCTCAAAAGTGTAAAAAGCAAAGGAACACACTTGTGCTGTAACTACACCGGCCTTACGTGTTAGGAAGGTGCCAACTCATCTCCTCTGTTTGCTGGCTGTGATACTTCTTGTGCTATGAGGCACAGCAGTGCAAAGGGGTGATGAGAAGCATCTGGCTTATTCGAGGTCTTTATGGATAATAAAGGTATTTCTTCCTCCATTCTTCTTTCAGACATATTCTTTTGCCTGGACATTTTTGTCTGTGTTAAAGTTGGAGGACTTCCAGCCTTGTCCAAGATTTTGGATGTGTTAGCCCAGGAATGTTTGCTTAGATTTCTCAGTGTACAATCATATGTGAGGAAGGAATTATTTAAAACGAGGGTGGTGAAACACTGGCACAGGTTGCTCAGAGAGGTGATAGATGTGCCATCCATGGGGACATTCAAGGCCAGGCTGGATGTGGTTCTGGGCAACCTGATCTAGTTGAAGGTGTCCTCAACACAAAAAGGACATGGAACTGTTGGAACAAGTCCAGAGGAGGGCCACGAGGATGATCAGGGGACTGGAGCACCTCCCATATGAAGACAGGCTGAGAAAGTTGGGGCTGTTCAGCCTGGAGAAGAGAAGGCTGCGTGGAGACCTCATAGCAGCCTTCCAGTATCTGAAGGGGGCCTATAGGGACGCTGGGGAGGGACTCTTCATCAGGGACTGTAGTGACAGGACAAGGGGTAACGGGTTAAATCTTAAACAGGGGAAGTTTAGATTGGATATAAGGAAGAAGTTCTTTACTGTAAGGGTGGTGAGACCCTGGAATGGATTTGCCCAGGGCAGCTGTGAGTGCTCCATCCCTGGCGGTGTTCAACGCCAGGCTGCACAGAGCCTTGGGTGAGATGGTTTAGTGTGAGGTGTCCCTGCCCATGGCAGGGGTGTTGGAACTTGATGATCTAAAGGCACTTTCCAACCGTAACTATACTATGGTTCTATGTCCCTGGTTGGTCTAGATGATATTTGAAGGTCCTTTTCAACCCAAACTGTTCTATGATCACAACACATGGATTAACAAAGTGTTTTTAACAGGCAGAGTGTCTGTCAACCTTCCTTGGAGTCAACAAAGCAACAGAAACAAAATCAGCTTTGAAACTTGTTTTTGTCTGCGCATCTGTCATTGTAATCAGTTGTCAGATAGCTTTTTACAGGCAAACCAGTGAAAAATGTAGCGTTCCTTAAAAATATTCCATAAGAAATATTTTTACATTCATTGTTTTAATATAGTATATTGTATAATAGGCAATAGATGTATTTATAACAGGCACTATATATAGAATACTGTATAATAGGCAAGTCCGGAAGAGAGAATAAAACCTTCCCATACAAGTAAATATTCGAGTGTTGATGAAGAATCTGTTAATTGCGTTTAAAAAACCAAAGTGGACTCCTGAGAAGGCGTTTTGCTTCCTGTAGTGCACTTACGCAACCATTTCAAAACAGAATCTATATGTTCTGCGTTGTACCTGTGGATGTAACTAGTGCAGTGAGCCCTTTTCCTCACTAGATGACGGTATTGCCCTCAAAACGGTGACAGCCTCGCAAGAGCTGTGCAGAAGAGTCGATTGCGTTTATTTAGGTTAACAGGGTGTTGCTTGGATTCTGCAGGTGGGGCAGGTTGGACAAACTTCTGTTGCATTGGTGTTAATTCTTAAGCACACCTGGACTGTTAAATTTTGCTCTGGGTTTGCTGGGTTTTGCTATCCCTTCCTAGATCAATATTGCAGAGATTGTGCAAACGTAATTCTAAGTTGACTTGTCAGAAAGAGTGCTTCAAGGACTGAAATAAACAAAAGCAACATAGCCCCAAGTCCCTGTTTGTTTTTCAAGTGTGTAAGATATAAGGACTTAATATGCAAGCCAGTGCTGTGTGAAGAAAAACGGGTCAAGAAACAGGATTCCAGAACTCACTGTTTCAGAAAAGGCAAGAAGCACAGAAGATCTGAAACAGGGGTGAAAGGAAACAAAGGGTGACTGAGACCTGGGGGTTCATAGCATGGGCAAGATAGCAAGCTGTGGAAATTGATAGGAGTGAACAGCTGGGGTTTAGGAACAATGCGGGGGGGGGGAACAAACTTTTTATCTGTAAAGGAGCATTAAAAACCTTTGTGATCCATATGAGAGCAGAGCAGTTTCCTACCTTTAGCACCAAACAGGGCCAGCCCAGCCTGTTAGAACCTGTTGGATGCCTTAGGGACAAATCTGATCTAAGAACAAACATCAGCCAGGGGCTCCAGCTGAAAAGAAGGCTCATCAGCCCCAAACTAGTATGAAAGTTAAGGAAGGATGTTCAAGGACTCAGCTTGAGAAGGCTTTTTATAAGCCTGAGTTTTTTCTGTGTGTCAAGAAGGTTTCTTGGCTCTTCTGGATGCATCTGATCTGTCCCTCTAACAGCCTGTGGAGCTATAAAGGTATTCCTGAGAAACAAATACATCAACAACGTAAATAGTTAGTTTGACAAAAGGGAGGAAAATGTACTCCATGCAACTGTGCTGCACAGTTTCTTTGCTCTTCGTATTCCCCATAGGCATGTCTTATTGTCAGGACAAGCTGTTTAGTTTTTCATTTGTAAGGGAAAATCCTTGACCAAAGCGTGTCTAAACACAAAATTCTTCTCCAGCTGTTATTGCCTTCATGTTGGTTGAGGCTCATAAAGGGTATTTTTGTTTCAATGTGAAAACAAAACAAACAGACTCTCCACTGTTGTGTCTGCTCTTTGTAACAGGCATACACACACACGGAGGCATACACATATACCTGTGATGCATAAAATGTGCAGTAAACTGAAGAGGAAAGATGACAGGGACACCTTCCTGTGTGATCTGACTTTAGAAAAGCCATCTTGGGATTCCAAGATGACACAGTATATGAAGTGACAAATTCTATTCCAGTTTCTGGAGTCACTGGGACCCTGCAGCTGGCCTTAACCCCTTAATGAAGCCCAGCAGGAACAGAACAGGAGGAATAAGAACAGGGAAGCTTGCCATGTATACCTGGCACTACCTTAACAGTCAGAGCTCCCAGTTAAGCTGGTTTTCGCCTTGTCTTTCTTCCTCTGCTTTCAGTGACAACAAATTCTGTGTAATCTCAGCCTTTTGGGATCTGAGCAGCATGCCTTCAACAGCAATACTGGCAAAATCAGACCCATCTTTTCTAAATTCCGAGGACCATCGCCTTGTCTGGAAATGCATACAGAGGACAGAAAATGACTTACCAGCTGCCTCAAGCAGAACAGATGCAGAGAGAGCAGCAGGAATGTTTCTAGAAGATGAGGGTGAGCATGATTTGCAAAACGCTGACAAAAGGGACACAATTTAGGGCTGTCAGAGGAGGTGATGAAGCAGACTTAAAAAAACAAGAGAAGCCTTTGATTTCCTAAAGGTGAAAACCAGAAAGCAGTTGTATGCTATCCAGTGTGATCAAGCTGGATCCAACAGGAGAGCGCTCAGAAAGCCCTGAGGAGCTCGCAGGAGCTGTGTGTTGGAAAGCAAGGGGACTTGCAGGAGGAAGTCCTTGTACAGTGGGAAAGAGCCAAAAAAAAGCTTCCTGAAGAAGAGGTGCAGTTCCTGAAGAACACTGAAGGGTCTGGGCCAGCCTGCAAAATAGTCTGTGGAGAAACGGAAATAGCTCAGAGTGAGCTGAAACAGAATGACCTGAACGAACAAGCGGCCTTTTTACAATGGGGGAGAGACTGCAAGAAAGAAGCAGGACAGAGGCGGTCTGAAAACTGTTCTGGAGGAAGTCCTAGGCCCTGGGGGAAGTACAGACCAACCGGCAAGTCCACTGAGGCCACTCGCAAAGCCCATTTGGGACTCTTGAGGGGTTCTCAGAGGTGTGATGTGTTGTCTGAGCCGATGATAAACCAAGCAACACATGTACACTGGGAAGCTGAGCTCAGTCTGGAGTCATCTCAAGTGCTCTTTCCTTTAAAGTACCATTTCAAAAGCAGGCATGCAGAATTGGCACTGCTTTGAAATTATGTGTTTTAAAGCAAATATTTGAAGCATTTCCCATGCCGTGTTTTGACCCACAGGGTCAAAATCAGGCTGGATGTGAGGAAGGAATTCCATACAATTAGTGTGGTAAAACACTGGCACAGGTTGCCCAGAGAGGTAGTTGATGCTCCGTCCCTTGGAGACATTCAAGGCCAGGCTGGATGTGGTTCTCAGCAACCTGATCTAGCTGAAGATGTCCCTGCTCATTGCAGGGGGGTTGGACTAGATGAGCTTTGAAGGTCCTTCCAACCCAAACTGTTCTGTGATTCAATTCTATGATTCTATGACCTTCCAAAGCATCCCAGTCATTAAGGTTTGATTCTCGTGGAGGTTCAATTTCTTTCTATCTTTACCTGTATTCGACACTCTTAATGGCTCCTTATCCAGGAGAATGAGGGACTCAGGGGTTAAACAAATGGTGGGAATCATTGCTAAAGGGAAAGAGCGGGCATTTAACGGGGAGTTAAAAATGGCAGAGTGAATTCGTGGCACAGAGACAAAATTAAATGGTATATTGCTTGTGACATATGGTAGCTTGATGGGATCACATCTGAATTGCTTGAGGTCTCGAAAGGAATCCTGCTTGTCCAAGCTGCTCTCTGCAGGGGGACATCCTGATGTCAGCAAGTCCCTTACAAGCCCTGGCTTTCAGCCGCCTGGGGTACATGTGCTGTGTCAGGGGCCTGCCACTCAAACTCTAGATTAGCTTCTTCAAAAGCCTGTTGTGTAATCAGTCACTGAGGCCTGCAGACATTAGAGAAATAAACAACAGGGTTTGAGCCTTTGGGATAAATAAAGCAAAATCATAGGATAGTTAACTAACAAAAGTGTCCTGAACTTTTCTGCCGTCTTTATTTGCTTAAATGCTGAGCTTTTCATCAAAATGAGTCTTATTTTCAAACTTTGCAACTGTGAGTGCTGGGAGCACCTGTATTTATTTTGAGGGTTATTTTTTTAATCCCTTCATCCAAGTGATTTGAGGTATATGATAAACTCCAGACACTGTAAAAGTTGGCTGGAAGTAGTTCAGGGCGCTTTTTACATGCAGCAGCCCAAAGCAAAAGCAAGGGAATATTCAGACCCACAAATCAACACTGGATGGTGGGGGGGAGCAGAAGCCCTGGTATGATTGATGCAGGTGTTGCTTTTGTGGCAGGAGGCTCGCTCAGGTGATGCTTGTTAGTAGAGAGGGGCTGTTAGGCTGTTTTCAAGTGGAGAGAGGACTGAGAGGTGTTTTGGGTGGACTGAAGTTTCTGGAACTCTTTGTTGAAGGAGTGGGTAGGAGCTGCTGAATTATTCAGGTAAAGTTCTATCAGTTTTATTCAGGGGCACTGTTGGAGGGGAGTTTGTCCGAGTTGTTTTGTTCTGTATTTGTGGGTGGTAAGGAGCTTAGTTAGCGTGGTTCTTGGGTTTGTGCAGAAAGTTATTCCTATCTTTCTGTGTTTTGGTAAGAAAGAGGGTGGAGGGCTTCCTAAATATACAGAGACAAACAATGCATAAGAGTAATACTAAGCAAGCTGGTTTCTGTATCACCCTTGTGCCTGATAAATGACTCCTGTGAGTTCCAGAGTGTGGTCTGCTCTTGTGTTTGAGTGTGGAAGTTGTTAAATGTTACAGTGGTGATTCAAAAACAGCACTGAGGAAAACAGCATTAGGAAATAAGTGGTGCTGGTACTGTCTCTGCCTTGCCCAATGCATGTCTGTTATAATGGCAGAGGTTAGGGCTGGTCCTTGTTCAGAGATGGGGAGAAGATCTGGTACTTTCTGGGCAGAAGCAAAAGCCAATTTAGATGAAAGGCTAGGGTTTAAAAGAAATAACAACTCTAATGTGGCTTGGCTGTAACTTCTGTTGCCTTTGTGGTCTCACCTTTTCCAAACAGGGGTTGATCCCTTTTTGCAGAGTAGCTCAGGGCTATTCAGAATGAGGAAGGACCTGTTCCAGGGAGCCCACTCTGTCCACAGGAACTCCTGTCGGCCCGGGAGACCTGTGGCAATTGGGATAGACACTGGCTGGACTGCTTGTCCATGGAATGAACTTCTGGAAGAAGAGCTGCATTCCTTCAGGGGATAGATTTGTAGCATACAGTCCGTGGGGAAATCTTAATGTTAGGTCATTTATGTGTTTTTGCCCCTCTTCTTTTTTTGGAGGTCAGGTTTGTCTTGGCACAGGGGCTAGGTACTCATCTGTGCATGTATATGTGAGAGAAATAGGAGGGAGAAAGGGAAGGGGAGACAGAAGGTATCCCAAGCTCTGATGCATTTTATAAAGCTTGAGTACCACTCTCTAGATACCCTTTTGTCGTCTTATTCAAAATAGTATCCTTCACAACATTTTGGAAGTACTTGATTTTGGTGACAACTGCAAGGAGTCTTGGTACCTGCTTTCAGAAGAGGACATCTTTGCCATATCCTACCTCCAAGGCGTCTGATGTGCTCTGTTGATGAGCCTGGGAAATCCTGGGGCAAGGAAGACAAGCAAGTTTGGTGCTCAGGGCCAGAGGTAGCTGCTGGTTTTGGCTTTCCTAGACAAGCCTTTCAAGGCAATGCATCACTATTGCTAGCAGCCTGTGGTCTACAATTAGTCTAGAAGGCAAAACGATTTATTTCCTTGCAATTAGTAATCAATGCAGACTGACATTTATCTCGTAACTTAAAAAGGACTAGAGAAAGTGAACGCCAGGCCCAGATTCTCCTTGCTCTTATGCATCAGGGAGGAGAGGTAGCTTCCTTGCCACTTACTCTCTATGTGGGGGTTTACATCTTACCTACCATTAGGTGCTTGCTTGGTGGGATGAAGGAGCGCTGCAGAAGCAGGTTTGTGTTTGGCCAGGGCAAGGTCGTGTATGTGCCTGTGAACAGCAGCAGAAGCCAGGTCAGGGCATGTGTTGTGCCTGTTCGGAGCAATGCTGCGGGGTGTCCCTGCAGCACAGCCCTGTGCTGCTGCTGTGCTTGCCCGAAATGGCTCTGAGGAAGGGGTATTGTCGAGTTGTTCCAAACTCACTGTGAGTGCCTTGAGGTTACTTACTCTTAGTCAGGATGCTGTGTGGGACATGCCCATGGGGTTAGCCCCACCTTCAGAGAGGAAAAACACAAGTCCTTTTTGGGGTTGGGTAAAAATTTGGATTACTGACATCCTGTGATGAAACTTGTGGTCTGACTGAGAAAGAGAGGGAAGAGTGTGTAATATTCCCTGCCAAAACATCCTAATTAACATAACACTTTTGATTTTGCTTTGGTAGTTCTGGTACTATGCCTGTCTCAGGAGAGGAAATGAAAAGGGCTGGAGCAGTACTGAGACTTCTAGTATGGAAGGAAAAGAAAAAGCAAAATAGCTATAGGAGTAATACAGCAGTAGTAGCTGCTGCATAGAGGACAGTAATTTAGAACAATTAATTTGAGGAACAGGTTATCCAGAGCACACTGTAATTGCTGTTACTATCATAGACCTGTACAGCTTGCAGTCGAGGCTTACTAAGAAAGTCTCTCACTTTCCACTTCCATCAATGAGCTCTAACTCCTGTTGCAAACAGCTCATCCTGTGGAAGACCCCTTGCTGATGAGGGCTGCACCTTTCCACACACGTGGGTTTCCAATGAAGCAAACAGGGATTCATTTATTCAGCCTTTCAGGGTCAACTGAAACAGCTGCAGCCAATCCTGCTGATGGAGTAGAGGTTTTGCAAGCCTGGGGGCTGTTAAACTGAGCTGCCAGGAAGGTGGTCTGGCTGAATATAACCCTTTTTAGGTTATGGCTTTGCTTTGGGAGTTGTTATCACTTCTGGTCCATGCTTTGTCCAGTCTCTTGCTCTGTATGATGCAGGCAGTCAGTAATTCAGCATCTTAGACTGACAGTAATGAGTCTGTGATGGAAAAATGATGTGAACCCTGAGGAAAGGGATTATCCCCTAATCCTGCTAAGGTGGTGAAGGGGCTCCCTTAAACCAGCTGTGTGCCTTGGCAGGGCCAACTTCTCCAGAGGGTCTGCCGGATGCCTGGCCAGCATCTCTCCCATGGCACTACAGAGCCTGGGGCTCCTTGCAGATACTGCTGTGAGAACAGAGACCGCACTGCTGAACTTGTAACCGTTCTGGCTGACTCTGCTGTTTAGTAGTTGTAAAATCACAGTACCAGCTGCGATGTGTAACCTCAGATGTGGGTGGGATTTATCATGGAAACAATTCAGTTTTGGCTGCCTTGCTGGATAATAGCTCGTATCATGAGGGAGAAAGTTGCATCAGAAACCAATATTAACTGACCACTGGAAAATACAAACTAATACTGTCAATATAAGTAGGACATCACCAAGAAGTCAGACTTTTGCACACTGTTGAAGTAGATCTGAATTATTGACTCCTTCTGTCAACACCTTCAGCAATTGGAATACTGAATGTATATAGTCTTTCCTTACTACGAAAGAAATAGCTTTTGGGTTCTGTAGTATTGTTTCTTCTGATTTCCTTAGCTGTGTGAGGTGATGTTTTCTATCTCCTTTCGGTACCAAGACCATAAAAACTTGGATAGACTAAAATATAAATGATACTGAATTTTAATTTTACTCAGCTTAGAACAAATCTGGAATACTTCTGCCTTATTGACTTGGGTAGGAATTAGTTATTGAGACAGTCTGTGCAGCCACAGACATGCTGTGTTAAGAGTTACTTACACAAGGGTGAGAGGCTGGGAGTGAGAGAACACCAAATAGGCTTTTATCCCATGGGTTGTTGGATTTTACTCAGGAACTCTGCATGGCAAATGCTTGTCCTTCCTTGTTCCATGTGCCTTAAGTAAGAAAATTGTTCTAAGTGGGGAATCTGTGGAAGACTGAGTAGAAGGAGAGATCTTTCGTGCTCTTTTGTGGGGTCCTTGGACAGCAGTTTGGTTCCACCTCATGGGAAAACTTGTTTTCTCCTTCCTCATTTCCTGGGCTTCCATCCCCCTTCCCATCCATTTGTACCAGGGAGGATGAAGGACTGTAGTGCTACATTAAAGGAGAATTGAGTAGATCCCAAGTAGATGCCTTGAACCTTGTGGGTTCCTCTATATAATAAAAAGGGAAAGTTTAGTTAAATATGAAGGATTTTTATGCTAAGAAAAATTAATCTATTTTTAATTCAGACGAAGTTGTTCTTTAGCATTTTTTGTGTTAAGGTAGGCAGATCATGGCATGTATATTCCGGCTACCGAAGTGATGCGCTTTAGTTTTTACTTGGTTAGTTATTTCCCAGGCACCAGTAACTGTAATGTATGAAAGATTTCTCTTCATGATAAACTATTTACATATCTGTCTTTAGCTTTAGAAGGCAGCATCTCTGTATCAAGCAATGCAATATGACTCTGTCACAACTTAGGACCAAACCACTGTATTCCCTTGAAAGAAGGGATGTCGGGTAGGTAGCGCATTGTAGTCTCTAAGCTGTAACTTCTGTAGGACAAAGGAATTGGTGTTCCTCCTACAACAGAGGTGGGGTTTTTAATCGAGTGACCACAGTGAGACAGACTTGGGATTAAACAATAAGGGAAAAAAATCCTAATAAACAAGAGAAATTGATCCTGAGCAGTGTGGCCAGTATACTATCAGTAGAGGTATTAAGCAAGTTAGATGAAATGTCAGGTGTAATGATGCACTGAGTATGATATAATCTGATGGGGTGACCTAAGCGCACTCTCTTCATGGTCTCGTTACCAAGGGTCCTGTTATGGACCAGTGCTTTTACCACATCAGCTGATTTCTTCATTTTGCACAAGGTTTTGTCATTACCATCTGTTAATTTGGTGGTTTGGGTGTAGCAGAAATGTCATGGGCAAGGACAATCTGCTGTATAAAATGTGTGTGCTTCATCTTGTGTGGTCCTTGCGGCAGCAAACCTTTACAGCCCGTCGGAGACTGGGGAGTGACAAGTTGCCCTGGTATGCAGCATCCCTTGGTGAGCTAAAGGGAAGGATCACCTGGGAGAGAGATCCACAGGGATTCCCCAGGAATCCTGCCCTGCTCCTGGGGGGCAAGAGTCTGTGTGGTTACACTGGTGCCTCTCCTCCTATGGCTGGGGGTGCAGAAACCCCAGCACCTCCTGTGCCAGCATGACCAGCTGGTGATATGGGAAAGCTCTTGAGTCACTAGTGACTTCTGAGGAAACCAGCAATGACCTTGCAAGCCCCTCAAATGGAATGCTGCTTGTACCACAGCAGCATTTGAGATAGTCTTTTAGTTGGAAATTAGTGAATGTTAAGGTTAATCCTGAGTATTTGCTAGGCTTTCTACCCTGAGTCTGATTTTGTTGGCAATGCACACGTCCATGACAAAATCCTGATGGAAAATGTTCATGTGACGGTACAGAGGAACATCTGGAAGGATGGAGGGTGAGACAATCCTGCTTGAGGAGAGGCAGCAGTAGGGAGTTTCAGTGGTGTAGAGTGTGTAGGTGAATTCCAGCAAACTGTTTCTACATGGTCTTTGGAAAGAGAAAATGATCAAAGGAGCATAAAATGAGCGGCTTCAGTTCTGGTTCTACACAAAGAAATTTTCTGGTTTGGGCGTTTGTTCTTCTCTGGCTCACCTTTACCTAAGATTTGAATCTTTGGTAAAAGGATATGAATTAAATGTGTGCACCCCTGACTTCAGCACCAGGTTAGGTTTGGTGGGACCGCTGGCTGCAAATCCAGCCCCCGGGGAACCGGTCACAAGTCTCAGGGTTTTAACCACCACAGGAACTGGCAGGAAACAAAAGGGAGGTGGAAATTTAGAAAGCCTCTCATCGTGCAGATAGGCAGTTGAGAAAATAACCCCTTTGCCATCAACGGAAGCACGCCTTTGCTAGGGCTTGGGTGGTTTGCATCAGCCGCTAGTAGGAACTTGCCAGCTTGAGTGGAGTTACCTCAATGTAAAGGTGAAGAACGTATCTAGCAAATCGTCTGATGGAAACAAATACCTTCCTGCCACACACATACCCTTTCATACAGTGTTTTTCCACACTCGTATTGTATTTTTGTTGTCCCTGTCCATGGCAGGGGGGTTGGAACTAGATGATCTTAAGGTCCTTTCCAACCCTATCTATTCTATGATGTTTGTCCATTGAAGTAGTTTTTTCTAGAGACTGCTGGGCTTAGAGTTTTTGTCTTTCTATTTATCCGAAGAAGAGATGCATCTTGACAAAAAAATAGAGACTTCTCTCCACTGCCCTAACATTGTTCAGGGTTTTTAACCATTTTCTGGACAGACTATGGTTTTATTTCAGTAGTGCATTACTGTGTTGTATGCGCAGAGTTTCCAGCTGACGGGTCAGTACCGGTCAGAGCAGTGGCGTTAGTGATGTGGATGTTTGCCCACAGGGAATTGCAATCCTTAGTTCATTTACCAGTGGTCGCTCAATTTACTTGCTTGAAAAATAGAAGCTGCCAAAACAAGAGGTGGTGACAGGAAAACCTGAGAGGCGAGCTCTCTCTGAAGGCGCATTCTTAAGATATCTGAACCCATTCAAATAACCACAAGAAAAAGCATTGTGAGATTTCTGCAGATACTTTCTTGCTCTTTATGGGAAACTGGTTCGTTTTAAAACCTGTGAAAAGATGCATATTTGCTGTGTTCAGCATAACTTCATATTTCTACGTGCAGGAAGGAAGCTAGAGGATTAAGTAGCTTTGTTGCAAGTGCTTAAAGCAGACCAGAAAAACTATCACAAACTTAAAGAGAAGAATCCTTAATCCACTGAAGCCATACAGAGAGTTGGAGGAAAAAATCGCCATAAACCATGAAATCTGCTTTTGTCCCTGTAGTTTCCAGTGATGCTAGGTTCATAACGCGTGATTTAGATTTGGGATGCTCTGTGTGGCTTTGAATGCTGAGAGATAATGGATGCTATTCTGGAGCTGCCATCGATTCTCTTTCTAACCTCTTTATTCTGAAATATGGAAGACACACGTTTTCTTTCTCTGGAAAATGGGCAGCTTACAGGAAGACTGTCCTTCAGATGGTGACTACCAAGAGGTAGTCAGAGGAGATGGGAGATAACGGTGATGAGCTGAGCATTCTTTGGGAGTAGACAACAGCTCTGAGCCGCCTCTGCTCTGCCTTGCCCTGCATTCTTTAGCAACCGTTGGGCTAGCCATTTGTTTGTCTTGAGAAACATGGGGGATTATGTATTTAAATTTTTGGCTGCTCTGATGCCTTGTAACTTCCCAGAAAGGACTTTTGTAGGTTTATTTGATTTCTGACCACATTTGACTTCAACTGCAATTGGTTATTGCATTAGCAATGAAATGAGCCCAAGTTCAAACCAGTGAAAGAAAAAAACCTCACCAAAACCCAAACAGAAAGAGCCCAACCTCGTAAGCTTTTATTAAACACTCATTGTCTGCGTCCGGCGCTCCCACACCGAGTGTGACCACGCTGGCAGGAAATCTGCCTGCGAGGCTGCTCCTGCCGCAGCCGAGAAGTAAACCCAGCGCCTGGACGAGGAGGGAGGCAGGGCCCTGTTTGCAGCAGAGGGGGCAAGCATCACACCTTGGCTTTCAGAAGGGATTGTGCCCTTTTGTGGGCTGTTTCGGCTGAATGCCAAAAGGAGTCGTAGCAAACTGGCCTTTTTTTGAGGGGGAGGAAGGGGGGAATTCTGTGTTTATGGAACTGCACTGAAAAATAGCCATTTCTTTGATTTTTCTCGTGTCCCGTGTGTTCCGCCTCATCCAGCAGCTCCGATGTTATTTGCAGGCTCTGTAGGATGCTGCTAATCCTGAACATTTTGCTCGTGGTGCCTATAATATTTTCGCATTCGTTTTTGCAAGTGCTGTGAAGAAGATCCAGACTCTGCAAAAAGACCATCATCCCTTTTTCGGTGGGGTTTTTCCTTTTCAGTGTTAGTGAAACTCTGCTCTTGTGTTTCCTGACTTTTTCCTACTTGAAACTGTGCTGTGTATCTGAAGGGATATGCCTTTATATAGGTTTGAAGAATGATCTTGCTTTCTGTGGAGAGTCTGCCTACCTGGTCATGCTTTTGAATTGATTTCTGCATCAAACCTGTACCAGGATGGTTTCCCTAACTGTTACACACTCAAGCTAAGGCTGGGACTTGCTGGTCACTTTGGTTCTGGCTTATGGCAGTGCAAGCTATACGTTTGGAGCTTGAACAGGTAGTTTTCTAAAGTGTAGTAGACTATTTTAGTTGTATTGGATCAGCCCTGAGCTACAGTGAATAAACAGAATAGCCAGTTATATTGCTTATTTATGTATATGAACCAGGAATGTTATATGGAAAGGGTGCCACATTTCCAGTCCATCTTAGGCACACAAGTAGCATGGGGCTCTGTGGATGGGCCAGCACCCTATTGCCTCTGTTAGGCAATGCAAATCAGAGCTGCTTCTGTAGGCATTAGAAGATTAAATGCTATTTCCATATTTTAAGTGAGGAAATGCAAACATGCATGAAGAGGCTCAATGTCAGAGCTTCATAATAGAAGTCATCTCATGTGCCCTTTAGATAAAGGGTAAGGGCTATAAAAATCAACATAACCTTTTCCTCCTCCCATCTAGATCTGTGCCTATTTAGGGAGTGTGCATGTGCCTGGAATGAAAACAGTTTACTTCTGGAAGAGCATGTTGTTAAAGCTGTGGTGCGAGAGAGGCTCTAAGAAATCTGAAGAACTCGGGCTTGGATCAAATCTGCAGTTTCTCGGGAGCCACCAAACTCGCAGCTCACCAGTGAAACGCAGCAGCTTATGTTAACACGAAAGCATCCCGTTGGCAGGTGTTTCAGCTCACAAATGGATGTGTATATATATATGTATTTAACCTCTGTTGTACAAAACCTGTGAGTAAAACAGGCCCCAAAGCTTTAGAACTGTGTTGGTGTCTAACTCGCATGAAGTTGTATATGGTGGTGGTCTATGGCTCAGCTTTTTGTCTGAGCTGAGCCGTAGACCACCTTGCCCTCAGCTCCCCGGCTAGACTGCAGGAATGGAAGTACTTGGCTCCTGCACAAAAATGGTTGCTGACACAGATGCTCAAAGGACCTCGCAGTCTCTCTGCATATATGCCAAGGCAAGGGGTCTGGAACCACTAATGGTGGCCTTAAAGTAGTATTTAATCTTTTCTCATGCATAGTTGGGATGAAACAAGATTCAGGCCACCGATGCTTATTGCCGTGAAGCTTCCTTCTGTTCCCCACTGCAGTTTGGGACCCCATCCTTCCCCTGCCCCACCAGGCTGAGGCATTTAAGTAGATCTAGTTTCCCTCTGAAGTAGCATCTGCCAGAGGGCGGGCTCAGACCTTCGGTTGCACATCCATTTCATGCGCTCAGCATGCTTTGGTTTTGCTGTGCTGTAATCGGGACGGCAGCATCTCTTAAGTGAGCAGCAGGCATGGGTAAGGAGGTTACATCTAGATGGCAGCATTACTTCAGAAGAGCATTAAAAGCCATCACAGTTCTGCACAGACTGAGCCTGATTGACCTTACTTAGAAAGAGGAGAAGGTGCCAAGAACTTATCTTGTACAACCCGTTAGTAAGCGTCAAGGTTTCTTGAACCTTAGAACAGTCATTTTATGTCTTTTTACAAACCTGTTCCACCTGTCTGCAGCTTGTCAATATTTATCCTGTGGCTTATTGAATTCCCAGGCCTCATAAAAGGCATTGATCTGTTTTGCTTAACCATTTCCCTGGCTGTTTGTCTCCTAGTGTAAATTGTGGCATATTGAAGTCCAAACTGTATGCTCACAGTAAAGCGTTCATAACATACGTAGTATTTTCATGCTAGTATCTAAATAGACTGTTTTGTAAATGACAAACATTATTATGTATTTCAGTTTAATTTTTACCACTTTCTAAGGTCTGTGCACAGATGATAGGTACTTCTTGTACTGAGAGCATATGAATCTCATATTAGCATCCGGACAAGTCCCTTTGGTCACAGCTGTGTTATGCACTGCAGAGCTCTTTAAGCTATTTCAGCAATGTCCCATGTTACTCTAAACCTCTGCAAACTCAGTGCATACTTAGATTCAGATATGTGGATCTGTCTTTGGGTTTTGAGCCCAGAATATGCCCACTCATACTTTTAGGATGTGTATTTTGGCTTTATGTTTGGTCCCATTTTCCACCTAAAGCCAAAGCCACTCAACCTTTGTGTTCAGGCTGCTGCTCTTCCACACCTGTGTGCTCTTTATCTTCCTTCAGGTGATGGGATGAGACAAGCAGATCTTTACACCAAAGCATGAAATCCTATGTTTGCAGTACCTAGCCTTAGCGTGACTTGCCCCAAAAAGGTGTAATGAAGATACGTGTCTGGCAGAGTAAAAGCTATGATAACACAGGTGGCTGTTCAGAGTCATAAAGATCAGGTAGAGCAGGTTCAGAGACTATGGGTCTGTGTTGTGAAGTGCATGTATAATACAAGGCTGTCGTTGGTTACAGTGAGTGTTTCATTGCTGTATTGTTCTTCCCTAGAAGTGCTCTTAGAAAAGCTTCTAAACCAGCCGGCACTCCCTGCTGTGTGGTCCTGTCCATGCAGTCAGGATACCCTTCAAACCTGTTATATCTTACTTTCGGTCACTTTTCGGGTCTTAATTCTAGTCTTAATTCCAACCTTAATTCCAGCACTACCACCCCCCTCCCCGGCTGCTTCTGCCCAAACAGGGTTATTCTCGTCATTCATTAGTTACTGAGTTTCATCGGTTTTTCTGGTTGCTTTCACTCCCCTGTTAAGATTGGACTTCAGGCTCCTCTTATCTCAGTGGAAAGTTTATCCATGCCTAGCCTACTGCTAGTACTTCAAAGACAGAAGTCCTGCTCAGTTGCCTTCTAAAAAGGGAAACAAATCAAGCCCTCAGCAAACTACTTCTTTCTTTAAACTCAGTTTTATCTCACTGTTAATGGCAAAAAATATCTAAGGATATTTACAGACATTTAGCAAGAGCCTCTGTTTCCTGTAGCTGTTTGGCATTTTCTGTAACAAGTTATTTATCAGACGCTGTTATATAGAGAGATGAATGCGTGTGGTTTTGCTGTGTCCTATATCGAATTCTAACGTGTGCTAGCGCCTGTATTATCTCGGAGTGCAGATAATATTTTGTTGATCAGCAATGTTTTTCTTTTCAAACCTTGCTAAGACCAGGAAATGAAGAGTGACTCCAATGTAAATAGCACTGGAAGTCAGCAGAGCTGTGTTCCCGTGGGCCTCATTAGCCTCTTTAGCATGAGGACACAACCCTTTCCTCCTGATCCTTACAGATAAAAATGTCATACCCCCAGGATGACAACAAAAGAGTTGGGGGTTTTACATAACTCCTTCCCCTTCCATTGACCTTGTGAAGACTGTAAAAATAAAGCTTGCAAATGGAAAGCTCATATAATGAAAAGAATAACCAGTGTTCAGGAGGTTTAATTTTCCTTTAAACATTGAACAGAGTTTGAAATTTGATGTTATATTTTTCCTTCTAGAAACATCTCTGGTGCCTTCTGAAGCCATTTTGAATAGATCCAGAAAGGTTTCCCTAATGATTTTGTATCTTTTTCCCCATTGGTACTGTAGTTTGCTATCAGCCAGCTATCACTAAGAAGGCCCCTAACTTTCTGGAAGCGCTACAACAAAATACATGCTGAAATAAGAAATGGACCCTGAGATCACCAGTGTAACAAACTAAGGGTTCTTCCAGAAGTGCTGTCCAAACCTGGGAAACGCGGACTGCTGATTTCACATAGTTTTGAATGGTCCACGTTGGATGGGACTTGGATCAACCTGGTCTAGGGGAAAGTGTCCCTGCACGTGGTAGAGGGTGGAACTAGGTGGTCTTTAAGGTCCCTTCCACCCAAACCATTCTGTGAATAAAAAGGCCATTTCTAAAGGTGTCTTTTCCAGCATTCAACCTCAAACTTTAGGTGAAGTAGGAACTGGCTACGTCCATCAGCTCCCAATGACATAGCCATTTGCCTTTAGGTGTTACTGGAGTGGATCCCCAGGCTGTACACATGACTGCAGGCTCCCTGCATAGCCCCAGGCGTTCGGAAAAGTTCAGTCCAGTGTAAGACCTACAAATCAAATTGCAGGCTGAGAAATATCCCAGGCAAAGTTGTGTGTTTTTCTTATATACATACACAGACATGGTTTCTATTTTATATACATGACCTTAAGGTACTGCAGTGCTAATGCTATATATACATTTAATTCTTTAATATAATTTAATGTATTCTATTAATATATTCATAGTTTTGATGAATTATTCATATGTTAGTATGTACATATTAGGTATTTTGTATATATAGAATAGCAGTGCTAATGCTTCCACAACCAAGAGCTGTTTTGGTCCCTTGATCGAGGTTCTATCAAAGGTTAATGTTTTGGGGGGTGGAGGGAGATGGGGAGGTGCGAGTGTGTGTTGGGTCTTTTTCTTCCTTCACTTCAGAGGGTGACTGAGCAGTGCTGATTCATGCTGCGGGGTACAGTTATAACAATGTTAGAGGTCAAGCCTTGAGTCAAACTAGGTTTCTGTCTTTTCATCCCTGTATCAAGAGGGTGAGGTACTAATTCTCAACATAAAACATCAAGAGACTGTGTTCTGGTAAAGAGGCTTAACTGATATTTACTGACAAAGTGGAAAAAGCCATGCAGGAATCCCTGGTTAATACAACAAATACCTTTCTGCCCGAGCAGACAACGTAAATCATAATGTGGCTTTCTGCATGAGGTTGTGAGATCCATCCTGCTGGCACACCAAACCCTGACTTTCTTTGCTACTGGGGCAGATCTGGCTGCTGCTTCTCCCATGTGTTGGGTCACAGGTGCCAAGAGAAAGGTTCACAGTCACCTCCATCTGCAGGGCAGTATCATTTGAAGCGATACAGCAGTCACCCTCTGTTTATACCCTGAAGCAGTGATCTTCAAGCAGTCTTAAGTGCTCACCCGATTGCCTCTGAGAGGATGGCTGCCCTTCTCACAGTGCCTGTAATTACCCCAGCAGCAGAACACCTACCATTGCAACAAACATATCCCAAAAGTCATCAGCGGGTTAAGGGGAAGTGTGATATTCAAAATACCAGCTTGAAAGAGAGCCTGTGAGCAGAGTCAGACCCAGCCGTCACTAACAGATCTCGGCTCCCCGTTAGCTGCCTGTGGATGGTGTTATGAAAACAAATCCGTATTCTGCCCGGAGACTGGAAAGGATTTCTGTTTTACTATTGTACTGTGGATGTTCGCTTTGATTCGTGTCCCCATTGAATGCCTAACCTCTGCTAATGACCAGATGAAAAGGGTTTATTTGAGCTCTAGTCATGACACTAGATAAGGAACTCTTCGTGAGTTCAGTATCATGTCTGCATCTTTACGGGTAATGCTGGCAGAGATCTGTCTCTGGAGACGATGGCAGACAAGTCCTGTAGCGATTTCTGTGAGCTGTGACTACAGCTCTGGTGTCAGCCTGCAGGACAGTAAGTGTCCAAAGTCTGCACATTTTCATTTCTTTTTGAAATGCTAATACAAACTGGCCAGTGTGTCCTTGCCCCCTCTTTGCTAACCAAGGCTCTTCACCTATGCTCACATTGGGCAAGTGAGCAGTTCACAAATTAAGCTACTTTAGCACACTTCTTTAGTGCAATACGTGGCACCCCATGCTAAGGGTCCTGCACAAAACATACAGACTGTTCTAGGCTTGCTTTGCTTTGAGAAGTCTGTTCCGGTGCATTTGTTTGACAGGGTATTGTATGTGATTTGCAGTTTCCTGAGCCGTACCCATTCATCTCTTTTATAGCCCTTTTATTAAGGGTCATTTTCCAAACAAAAATTAAGTTAGTCTTGTTGAACTGTAGAGAGCTGCCAGGATGAGACTATTACCTGAACCCTGAAGGAAGAACAAGTGAGTAGCAATGTATACTCGAAGGTCTTCACTATCCCAGGAATAGCTCTCTCCTTATGTACAGAACAGTGATGTTAAATATCTGATGGCCGGATCCTCCCCAGGCAGCTGGCATGTATTGTGTCCTGTCCTTCTAACAGCATTAAATTTCCAGGTAACATCCCTTCCTTCTTTCTCCACTGTTTCCACAGTTTTGTGTCCATTTAAATGCACAGAGTTTCCTCAAGTCCAGCTCTTTGCAGTGTGTGGATTTCTCTGGCAGGGCAGCAGTCATATGGTTGGCAGCACATCATTTTATCATCACTGTGAAGGATGCAGGCACAGCACAATCGTTATTTTCATTATGTCGCAGCACTGGAACTCTTGAGTACCACCATGTTAGCAGGATCTGGCATGGCTTTCTCAGCCATGTATGTGCTATGAGGCCACTCTGACATAAATAAAACACGCCGAAGATGGCCCCCTCAACACACTGTCTCAGCAGAGACAAATCCTGGCCTGTTTTTGCTCCAGTGCAGCTTTTGAGATCTCCTCAGTTGAAGATGTACAGCTGGAGGTGTCTCCCTTCCTTGAGGTAGAAGTAGGCTGTGGATTTGTCTCCCCTAAACTCTTCCAGAGAGCTGTTGTCCCTGCCCATGGTAGGAGGGTTGGAACTAGACGACCTTAAGGTCCTTTCCAACCCTAACTATTCTATGATTCTATTGCAATAGGAGAAATGCATCTGCTGTTAAAAAAAATGCCATTGTAAAGACGTTCCAAATCACTGTTTGGGAAGAGCCTGGTTTTGTAGGCATTTGAAAGCCATCTCACCCCTTGAGTTGCACATATAGTTCTGAGTGTGGTTTGCAAGACCCTGAGTAATAGATACCTCTGTGCTGATCTGGGATAAACCTTTTCTTGATGTGTAAGCATAGTTTAGGGAGAAGAAATTCCAGCTCTGAAAAAGAGGTAAGACGCTTGTGGATCTGTTTGTTTCTCCTAAATGTTGTTGAGGGTTTTGTTAACTTTTAACAGCAGCCTTGACGTTTGGAATGTTACAGGCAGCTTTGTCAGGATGTCAGGATTTATGTGATACATGTACACACAGTGCCTGCCACAATGTTAGTGCATGTACGGATACCTGTAGTTGCTAAATGAGAGATGCAATCCTGAGAGGATTTGCATGTTTTAAGTAGAAAAAGTCCAATTTCTTTTCTATCAGTTTGTTAATGAAAAGCACACTTGACTTCCTTAGAACGCTTTCTAAAACGTAGCTATGTAGCTTTTACCAGCAAGCCAAAGAAAAGAGGTGCTGCTGCTTAATTAGGTGCTAGTGGATGCAATGCACCTGAAAATCTCTAGTTTTAGGAGAGGTAGGAGGAAACCCATCTTTTCATGGCAGGTGTGTGTATTGGATCTACCCGGCTTGTAGGAGAAGGGAGAGAAATATTGCAGGCATGAATGAGGAAAAGCTCTTTGCCTGGGAAAGCCAGGTGAGGTGTCCATAGAAACAGGGCAGCTTTCTTACCCAATGAAAACCTGCAGAGCGTGCCAGCACATCCTTTTGGGTGCACCGGTGGTTAATGATGTTTTCCTTGGTTCTGAGACACCTGACAAGGAGCTACTCTGTGTTAATCCACACCTTTTCAGGGAGACTCATCAGGCATGGAAATGTGAAGGGCAGCATAGATGCTGGACAGTAAGAAACCAGATAAAATTAACAAAAACAGGGATAAAAAAAGCAGGCAGCTTCTGGTGAGGCAGGAAGCAAATCTGGAAGGGCAAGTGAGATTGTTTTCTTCTTGGCCTAGAATGTCTTTGTATGCTTTCCCCCTTTCCTGTACGTCTCCTAGGAAGTGAACCTTTCCCTGTGCCAAACTATTTGCAAGCCTCAGAGTAGCACATGGCTGTTACTCACCCTCATTTACTCTTTAGCAAATCACCGCTCTTTATCAAAACACCCTTTTAAGCACATATTTCCTGCTTGGTTTCTTCTTTCACTTAATGGCTATTATGAATGCTGATTGAAACAATATTATGAAACAACTTTCAGGTGTAGGAACAAATAAGAGATACGTGAACAGTGTCTTAAAATGGAAGAAGACGTAACAATAGTATTTTGCCTTGAGCAATGGGATTGCTTTCCTTTTTTTTTATCTGAAGAAAAACAATTGAAAGAGTCATTTATTTATTACGATGCGTTCGTTTATTAATAAACGGCAATAAAATAAGTGCGTGGTTGGGTTGTAATGATGAGGCAGCTGATGCTTTCCCCTCGGTGTATTTATTTTTGCTGCTACTTTTTCCTTTGCTCTGCTGTCCTGGGATTTGTCCTCTAAGTAAGTCCAAACAGGAATTTCAGCTTTACAATACGTGGCAGGCTCCATGAAACAAAAGCCGCTTGTGCTGGGAGGCAGCTCCGTCCAGATGGACAGAGGTTCCCGTTAAGGGAGTTCATCCAGTGGGTGGGATTTGTGCTTTGTTTTTAATAACGTTGCATCGGTGATAGGGACACAACAGTGGCTTCATTCCAGAACATCCTGCTGGAGGAGGCGTTTCTGCTGGGGATAAAAGTTTAACCTCTCCCCCCCCCGCACCCCTTGTCAGCACACTGTTGACTATCCTTTCATTGTGGTGGATGGTAACTGAAAACACTGCTAAAGTGATCACCTTTGGTGATCTGCTCCCCTACGTGACATGTTTAAATGTTACTGGAACCCAATGAGTGAGTAAGAAAGGGCCATTCAAGTGTGTTGTAACTGTGTCAAGACACGGGATTTCTGCCCAAAAGGGAGCAGATCATGTTTGACAACTTATTTGTTTGTACTTTGTGGAAGGGGGAGAACATGGTTGAAAGTCATGGAACAAACTAAAGGGTTTGGGGTTTTTTGAAGCTATGGCTAAGAAAGAGACTTAAGCTTAGAGGCCATTAAGCTCATTACAGCTGGTGTTTAAGTCATCCAAGGAGGCAGAGGCAGTGTGAGGAAAGAATATTAATTATGGAGAACAGTGAGGGCTACTATTTCATTTGGTCTGTGTCAGTGTGACTGCAGGAGACATTCGTGCTCCCGGGTGCAGAAGAAAGGGCAGATGTCTGCTGCTGGAATGGGAGATCCCGTTCTTGTTTCACGTACGCTGCTTGTACTTCACTCAACTCCTTGTTTTCCCTATAGCAGCATGTCTAAACCAGGTTAGCTGCAGTGTCCTTTTGTATCGATGCCACCCAACTGGCGTGTGGAACCCTCTGCGTGCCACTTGCGATCAGGAGAGAAGGCTCTGCTTCGTGTTGAAATGAGCTTTCTCGTAAAGATATCATGGGGAGCTGCTTCAAAGGAGGTTGGCAAAGCTGTCATTGCTGGGCAGACCATGAAACTGAAGCACAGAGTGCTTGAATAATTTGCCACCCAGCATAATAGATGGGGCCGGTGACAGAGCTGGAAGCATAATTCATCCTAGATCAGAGCCTTGTTGCAAAAGAAGTAGGTCTGGTTTCCATTTGTTAGGAAGCACGGGATAAACACTAGGGGATGAAACAGGTCAGGTTCCCATAACTTTATGGGAAAAGTAAAGGTAAAATTTGAACAATGTGATTTGTACTTTACTTTTTTTGTCCTTTTTTTTTCCCCCTTCTGACTCACCCATGCGGTTACTTCAGAAGGTGCAGCCAGGCTGACACGGTACTATAGCAGGTTAAATAACAGGACATTTTCCTGTTCCAACATTTATTTATATTCTGATTCAAAGTACACGCTCCTTTCGTTTGGTTTTTGAAATGCTTTAACTCAAAGTTCACCTCATTTACCTGGATGGCCATGGCCTTTCCTAGGAGCTAAAGTCCTGGTAATCATTACTTTGCATCAAGGGATGTGGCATTCCTGCTGCAGGTCCTGTGGGGCAGCATGACCAGCACAGGCGAGCATGGGTCTGATGGGAAATGAAATATTCCTTTTGGATGCTAGAGATTAAAGTTGGGGGGGGGGGGGGGGGAGAAGAGAGAGAGGAAGTGTTTACAAGTCCCTTATTCATTGTCCACGCAGCCCTGCTGGGATCATGCCTTCTGCCCTATGGGTATTAGCAAGGAGGCTGGACCCATTGTCAGTCACATAGAGGCTGTGGTTTTCTAGCAGTGTGGCCCAACAGAGAAGCAGCAGGGGTCTGTGCAGTAGAGGAGCAGAAACATGAGGAAGGAGGTGTACAAATGCAGCCAGGATGCGTAGACCTAGGAAGGGCCACCACTCTGCTGCCCAGAGCTTGAGGGAGTGCAGAGAGCTGGAAGGCAGGTAAATGATGGCAGAGGAAGAGAAGGGTGTTTGCTTGCGTCTTTGTTATTCAAGCAATAGAATGCCTTTTAGTTTGTGTAAGGTGCAAGCTGATGTTGGCAGGGGGGTTGGTATTAGATAATGTTAAGGTCCTTTCCAACCCAAATCGTTCTATGGTCCTGTTTGGGACTTAGACGTGTTGCTGAAATGTGAGAAGCAGACAGAGTGCGAGACAGAGGCTTTGGAGAAGGACGGGTCCAGCCTCGGGGCACCCAACCACTGTTTCTGAGCCCTGGGGGAGAACGACTGAGCTCTAGCAAACACAGGAGATAAATGTACCTGATAAATAGCAAATCATCTTCATCCACAAAGGCTCCCTCTGTTCATGTTGTTTATCAGTTGTTAGTCAGATATGTGCGAACATGCCATCCACACCGCAGTGAGTGTAAACCAATAGACGTGGGACCAGTTTTAATAGGATACCTAGAGGCACAAGCTGTGAGATGCTAAGTATCATTTAGCAGAGCCTGGCTCCAGATGTTTTCATGAAGTAAGACAAAGGAAATATATGCCTTATAATAACCTTAATTTTCAGATGGAAAATGAGAGAAATGGGTACGTTCACTGGCATGCACTAACAAGACTGCTGTTGCCTTCGTGCCCTGTGAAATACAATTTTATTGTCCCCCTCCACCCTCCCTCAGGTGACTAGTTTGATCTTGCTCACAAGTTTTAGGTTTGCTTCCAAGTTCTTAGACAGTCTCCTCTAGCTCACGGGTTAATAATTACCCCTCCTCTTTAACAGTATCTTTCATGTTGAAGAGCTGCAGAGTATTTCGCAGCCCCGTGCCAATGTTTGCCCTTTCTCCAGGGCAGAATACAGGGTGACTTAAAGGGGACAACCAAGTGAAGGGAGAATTTGGCTCTGTGCATAGAGGTCTCTTCACCTATAGCCAAAACGAAGAGCGTGGTGGGTGCTGTGCTCTGCCAAGTTAGCTTCCAGTCTCTGTTGGCAGGAGGAAGACAAAGCCTGTTGCTAATGGAAAGCATTTAAATGCTGAGGACTGGGAGGGTGAAAGCTGGAAAATGTGCCAGGGCAGCTGCATTAATACCTTTGTCTCGACAGATGTATTGTACAGCTCTTGATTGTAGCTGGCATTACTATCATTTCATGTCATCAGGGATTGGACTTTTTTGCCCTACTGATTTTGAACCTTAAGGATTCTTTTGGGATTCTTTTTTCCTGTCCCATATTTTCCTCTGCAGAGCTATGAGACTAGAAACTCTCTCCATTTCAAATGAAGACTGAACTTCTCACACATCCACTTGCTCCCTGGAGCTGAGGCTTTAAGAGAAACATTGGAATTCCATGTGCTCCTGAAAAAAGTGTTTAAAAGCCTGCAAAAAATGACAGTATTCTCATATCCAAAAGACTAAACTCCAGAAGGCTGTCACAGCCATCAGTACTGCCTTGCGGTAAGGTGGAGGTGACCCACTTCCACCTGAGGGGCTGGAGACATCTTGCTTTCGATGTTACTTTCATCTTCTGTACAGTAAGGCTTCCCTTTACTGTTTATTTTGTTTCTGGGACTGCTTGCTCATTAGCACAGTGATTGTCTTATGAACCCGACTCCTCCCAGCATCAACGGAGTTGTTCCAGTAGATACGATGGGAAGCTCCGCATGTTTAATTAACCAGCAGAATTCGTAACAATAACCTTTGCACATTACTGTAGCCAGTGTTTTCCCAGCTTTGACCTTTCTGTAGGGCGGAAATGACCCAACTCACCCCACACTTTTCACTCCATGTTTTATTAACAGGATCTGGGAAACGAATTAGCTCTTCCAGGGTAGAGCCAAGCAGTTAGTGCTGCTACACCTAGCTAAGCAGTGCTCAGCTCCTCATTTTGATGGTGATATAGCTCACTTACCTCACAGCTCCAAGGCCTTCCCTAGATATCTGAAGGGTATCGTAAGGCTATGCAGGTGGGATATTTAGGGTAAAGAGAGTGCATACAAGCAGATAATGCATTGATAAAGATGATCCAGGTATATGTAAATGAGTAAATGAATCAGAAATCTGGAAAGGCTGGACACTGTAGTCCTTAAATAAAAGCTGTTTAACAGACTGGGGTAGAGAGAGTGTCCTTGACTAGCAGAGGGTGCCCAGAGAAGCTGTGGCTGTTCCATCCCTGGCAATGTTCAAGGCCAGGTTGGACGGGGCTTGGGGCAACCTGGTCTAATGTAAGGTGTCCCTGCCCATGGCAGGGGATGGGAACTGGATGGTCTTAAGGTCCCTTCCAACCCAAACCGTTCTGTGATTGTGTGACTGCACTTCCACGCTGCACACTGACATTTCGAAAGGTAATTTTCTGTGGCTGTTACTCAGGCTCGAGATTCCTCCCAAGTGCCATAAAGCTTAGTTTATTTAAAATTTAAAAGGTAAGTCAACCCATTCTTGTTGAATTAAGAGATGATTGAGATGTTAAAGAATCAGACTGTAATCAAGCTCAGGCCTGCGTGGTTTTTACTGGCATGTTTCCTCCGGGAGTTTCATATCATACCCAGCACCAAACTTTAGCAAAGGACGAGAAAAGTCCCCTTTTTGCCGTTCCCACACTCTCTCCAGGCAGCATCCAGCCATTTGGACAGAGCAGGCTGGTTTCCATCCCTCTGCATAAAATGCAAAGAGCATAATCGTTTGCTCGCAGGCTCGTTTGTGGGAATCAAACCAGTCCACATCAGAAAGGAAAAGCCTGGACACGTAACAGAAAGACAATCCCAGTTAATAGCTGCAGGCAGGGCTGTGCAATGCCTTAGCAGCGGGGGCAGGGTTCTTGTATAACTCCATGCTATGGAGTGGAAAGGCAAATATGTTTTATAATGCTACATGATGGTGTAAGATCATTCGGGGTTGGACAGATTTATTCTGTACCTGTCAGTTGACAGCCCTGTCCCTGGGACAAGAGCTCAAAATCTGCTTCAGACCATGCTCTTCTTTCTTTAAAGACAAAGAATCAAATCCTAATCCCAGGGCTCTCAGTCATGTTGTGGATTTCAGCTGGATCAGGACTTTTCTCACAGCTGCTTCTGAATACCCAGCGAGCAGTGCACCTTAACAGCATGTGGAAGGCTGAGGGGGCTCTCTTCAACACTGATTACTGGTTCTCTGCCCTCTTCTACCCGCAATGTTTCTTACAGGTTTATGTGACTACAGCTGCCACAGTGATCCAGACAATACATCTTTGTAACACTCCTGTGAGCGAGCCCTGTTATCACCATGATGCATTGAATGAAAATAGAGAGATTCAGTGATTTGGTTAAAATCCATGTCCGAGTGGGCACCCCATGAGTCTCGAGTCTTGGGCAGCATCCTAACCACTGATTCATCCTTTTTTGCCAGATCAGCCTTTAAAGGATAAGTATTAGGAAATACTTCCAGATGTATAAATTATTAAGTTAGAGAAGCAGTAGCTCTATTGTGGGAAAGGTAAAGAAAGCGTAGTTCCAGCAAGTCACCCTCTGCAAATAAATGCTGAGCATCTCATAAGTGCTTTGTGATCCTTAAGAACCCTCCTTTAGTAACCCCTCAGGTAACCTTTTAAATTTGATTGACTTGTCACATCAAGGGTCTTGTTTTTATGAGGCATATTCTGAGTCTGGTTCTTCTTAAGTTACAGATAAACAGGCCATGGAGAGTATAATGAAGCTTTTCAACACTCAGCAAAACTGAACATGTAGTTGCAGTAGGAGATGTGGTCATGCAGCATCATCTCTGCATTTTGGCAGGTGTAACAGGTATCATCACTCAGCATATGTAGAAGCTTGGTGTTGCCTCGACATAGCCACAACATGCCCGTCCCATATAAAATCTCCCTGATAGGGCAGGAGCGTGCTACAGGTGAAGTGCAACATGGAGCTCAGCTAAACAGTGGAAGCCCTGAGCCTGAAGCAAACCAAAGACTGCAGTGAGAGTTAGAAGAGAATTGGGTGTTTCTATGGATAATGAGAATACCTGTAGTTTTGTTCCTTATTTATAGAAAGAGTGTAAGCTCTCATTGTTGCTTGATGTCCAAGTGGAGATCAGTGACGAGCAGTGTTCCTCAGGGGTTGGTCTTGGGACCAGTGCTGTGGACCAGTGCTGTTTAATGTCTTTGTCGGTGACATGGACAGTGGGATTGAGTGCACCCTCAGCAAGTTTGCTGATGGCACCAAGCTGTGTGGTCCGGTTGATATGCTGGAGGGAAGGGATGCCATCCAGAGGGACCTTGACACGCTTGTGAGGTGGGCCTCATGAAGTTCAACAAGGGCAAATGCAAGGTCCTGCATCTGGGTGGGGTCAATCCCAAGCACAAACACAGATGCTGGGCAGAGAATGGATTGATTGAAAGCAGCCTTGGAGAGCAGGACTCTCGGGGGTGTTAGTTCATCAAAAGCTCAGCATGAGCCAGTAGTATGCTCTTTGAGCAACCTGCTCTAGTGGAAGTTGTGCCTGCCATGGATGATCTTAAGATCATTTCCAACCCAAACCATTCTATGATTCTATGAGGCAGCTGCTAGCACTTGGACATAAAAAAGAAACTGGTTTTTGTTTGGGCGGTTTTGTTCGGTTTGTTTTGGTTTTTACTTTTCTAAATGTGGGTGTTCCCATACGAAAATGAAAAGAAGTTTTGATGTGTCTTTCTCTGAATGACGTGGCATTGGCCACTTTGTGGCAGGAGGCTGCATTAGAAGACTCTCCTGCTTTACAGCTCTCCTTTGGTTTCTATGGCTTTGAGTTGCAAAGCAAGTTCCATGCTAATGTATTCAAAAGTGTGGTGTAGATTTTGGGAAATTTTTGTTGCCTCCTGTATTTGCCCACTGAGTTCAGTCTGGGAGGCAGGTCCTTTCATTTCAGCCCCTCTCCATCTTTCCTTTAACCTCATGGTCCACACCGTTACTCACCCTGAACACTTAGTGACCCCTCACAAGCTGGTAGTGCTTCACTTGTGACACACACCTCAGTCCCTTGTCCAGAAGTGAAGCTGTCATGGGGCCGTGGACAGGGCAGACAGCACGGGGAGGATAAGCAAACCCCCTCTGCTGACCCTTGTGACTGGTGTGATGTGTACTTACGGAAGCCACGGGTGTATCAAACAAAAGCTCATGAAAGTGCCCGTGAATTGAAGTTGCCGACATCTGATCTGCTTTGCTTGAGTCTGAACTTACAGAGATTTGCCAGTTTAACCGGAGAGGAACTGCAGTCCTCCTGTGTGCTGCTAATGGCACCAAGACCTGACTTTAAGGATTGTGGTGTTGAGGAAGGGCATGTGCTCTCATGAGTCATGGGCAAATTCATGTGAGGTCCAATGCACTGCAACAGGGCAGGGAAAGCCTGCTGGTAGTAAAACCCAGAGGCAGCAGGGGAGCCGTGAGGGATGTTTCCTGAAAGGCTCTGGAAGAGTTTTGTCACTGAAAAGTTGCTCAGTCAGGGCATGTTCCTTTACAAGAAGTAGGGTCTCGGCTCATGGATCGCGGTGTACATCGTGGCAGTTTACTGGCCTGCCACTGAGGATTTGAGCTGTCACATTGTCTATATCTTCTAAATATCTAGGAATGCTCCCTGGCTGCAGGCATAACCAACATCATCTTTACATCATCTGTAAGCAACTATAACTGTATAACAGTTATCTGTAAGCAACTATAACTGTAACTGCCCAGGGAGGTTGTGAGTGCTCCATCCCTGGCAGTGTTCAAGGCCAGGTTGGATGAAGCCTTGTGTGGGATGGTTTAGTGTGAGGTGTCCCTGTCCATGGCAGGGGGGTTGGAACTAGATGATCTTGAGGTCCTTTCCAACCCTAACTATTCTATGATTCTATGATAAAGGAGATCTGTGAAGTGCTGTTATAGAAACATAATTTCTTATGGAGACTGTATATGATTTTGTTTGCCTGTTTTATTTTTCAAAGCACATACGTGCTTGCTTTTTGAGTATGGGAAATGTTTGGCAGAATTTGAATGGAAATGACAGGGGTAAAGGTCAAAGTTATATAAGCCATTTAACTTACTGCATTGCTAAGGGAAAACAAGTGGAAATAATTAATAGACATCACGAAAATAAGCAATTCTCAATAGCTATACAGAGAATTCAAAGTGGGTCTTATCTTAATAATTTAGGGCTTTTCAGTCCAAAGTAAATTATTAAAGATATAAAGATAAGAACCTGGGTGTAGTGTAAGACCGGTATCTTAGGAATTGATGTTCTTACAGATCAATAATTGACTAAAGACTGGAAATTCCTCTGCTTGGTCCTTTGTTCCTCTGGAGAATTCTATGATATTGAACAGGTAATTAGATCCAGATCCTCAAGGGTATTTGAATGTCTGTGTGGATGCAGCCCAAATACAGAGCAAGAAGCAACCCTCACTCTGAAGAACTTGGGGTGTGCCTACTTAGCACCTTACCTAGCACATCAGCAGTTCAGAAATGAGACAGAGAGGGTCTGGTCTAATGCTGAAGTCTCTGACTACACTTAATGTGTTTGCAGGAGGAAAGCAATTGAGAACAAAGCTTGGCAACAGAGTGAGCTGGGAGCTCCACTTCCTTTGTTTTGTATAGTTGTCTAATAGTTTGAGCATTTACCTAAGAATGGAGCTATCACATCACTTCCTATTCCAGGGCAAAGGAATTTAGTTCTGCATCCCACAGATCCTGAAAGAGCACCCTAACCTCCAGGTTGCTTTTGGCCAACTACAGGGAGGGATCTAAACAGAGGTCTGGAAGAGGGAAATAAAGACCATAGGTGTCTAGCAGTGCAGTGCATGCTGCCTGTAACTGTTCTTCAATGTTTGACTGTCTAGGATAAAACAAGTTAAACACATATACCAGTATGAGGAATGATATTTCAGATCAGACTGCCTATGATTTTGCCTCAGCTAAGTGCTGTCACTGCCAGGATAGCATCAGTCTCCCTTTTTGCTCAGCCTCCTTTGCCCCATGGCTCCTGCCAGCTACACAACCCAAATGGGGATTGCTCAGTAGGTAGGTGGATGAATGCATGAGAGAGATGAGAAGAGTTTAAATCGGTAGCAGAACAAGCTCGATCTGGGTCCCCTATTGGGTACTTTAACCAGTAGGGTCTTACAAGTAATGCTGAGTGTTTTGTTGCTCAGATAGACGGAGTTTGTGCTCTTGGATCAGGGATTGTATGGAGGGTCCTGCATGCCAGAGATGACAATCCTGTCCTAGCTTTAGAGTTTTATAGTAACATATTCCCAAGACATACTGTAAGCTTCCTGGACCACCAGCAGTCTTCTCTGACTCTGTACTGTCTCTGCATTGAATTTAATGGCACTGACTGGGGCAGGACCAGAGCTGCATGTTGGGGATAACTACACTGCCAGCCTTGTTGCCAGCCGTTGCTTTCTCTGCACTGGCTCAGTAACAGCCTGGCTTTATAAAATTCCCTCCCTAATTTAATCCTCCACAAATAAATCTTTCACCTTTGTATTTCAAATGGCTTGGCAAGTCCAGTTCCTTCTGGAAAGATGGTAAAAAGGTTTATTTTTTTAATCCCTATCTCACTGTGCCAAGACGATGAGTGAGCACGTACATTCACGTCCTTCAATCACCGTAAGAAAAATGCATTTCCTACTGATGTAAACCTTTGCTCGGTTTCACAAGCCCATACATGCAAGCAGTGATTAATTCTCTTTTTCAAGGTTGCAGTTTTCACAGGTTATTATAGTTCTAGCATGGCCAGCATAGAATTAACTTCCATAGCCTCTGGCTTTAATTCAGACATAAAAGGGATTAATATGAAGGGAAAAAAATCTACCAGATATACCACCCCATTTAGCTTTCCCAGCTATTGCTGCATCTGTAAGAAGTAATTAATAATAAACCAGACTGGAGCTGATGAGAGCAGATATCACGTAGAAGATTGTACTGCTTTATGCGAAACGATGTGCTGTCCAGTTCAGGAAGCTTTTTTATATAGGATTCTCATGGGCTTATGATTTCAGATCAATATTTCATATTACTTACACTTTAATTTGCTGGAAAATTATTTCCTCCCTATTTCTTTGCTCTCAATCTCTTTTCAGTGGGATAAAGCAGTAGTTTAGGAAGGAATTCTACCAGTGTTAAATTGTACAGACTCGTGTATAGTTAAACTACAATTCAGTTGTACCTACAAGAATGTCAGAAATTCAAATGATACAGATACTGTTTCTAACCAGCAAGCGCCTTCTTTCTTCTTTTCATGTGATAAATTCCAGAGTCCCAACAGCATTGTAAATAACTATCTCCTATATGTATTATACTGAAATAGCTGTATTTGCTTGGGTAACAGATACTGTCTTTTCCTAACTGTTGATCTCAAAGACCAAAGCTCTGTGTGCATCTACCCTAAAGCCACCAAGGATTTGTTTCTTGCTGCAGAGAGGGGGCAGGCATTAGGTGAACAAATCCAGCAAATTCAGCCCTTCCTGAAGAGGTAAGAACAGTTGAGTATGTAAGTTAAATGTAGTGGTGACATCCACTGCAAGGTTTTAGCAGACTGCGTAAATCCAAGTTACCCTCCAGGCCATAGAGCTCCATAGTACAGACATCACTTGAACTCCAAAGGGGTGTGAAAAGAGGGTTGCTCCAAACTGTTAGAAAGGATCTAAGGGACGTCCCTTGATTTGTGTCTTCTTGCATCCATTTGCAATCAATTTTTGCTCTTCAAATGCTTTGTTTATTTTGTGTTATGATATCAAAATAAGACTTTGGTGTAGTCATGGATCAAAATAAGACTTCGGTGTAGTCACGGATCGCTACTACAATAGGAATGCAACCTACATAAATAAATACACAGATTGATATATAAGTGCATAAAACCCAAGTGTTCTGGCCCAGGCAGGAGGTCATTCTGTCCCTATAAAGCCCGATGATCAATAGCAGCCTTTCCCATCTTTCCTTCTGTCTTGCACAGGATAAATATCAGAGGATTTAATGACAAGACATATCAAGTTTATTTCATGCAACAACTGCTTCGACATGAAGAAACAATATGACAGATGTAGCCAGTGATAAATGGTTTCTACATATGGATTTTGGCACTGAAAAACAGAGGAGAGGTGATGGAACTAATGCATTGCATCCTTTGAGGGTACAACAGAGATTCACGCAATGTAAGCCAAAGCATCTCTTCTATGTTAGTCCTTCAAAGTTTAATTTGCTATTTATTTTTCCCTAGAGGCCTTTGGGTGGTGCAGTCAGCGTTAACAAGCAAGCAGCTGACAGTAAGAAAGGTCATACTATGAAAGTTAAAATACAAGGATTTGTTGAGTAGCTAGAGAAGGTCAGGCACAATGAACTGAAGCATCTTGGGGAGAAGAAAAGAGGCAATTTAGACAAAAGGATTTTTTTCTTCTTTAATAAAGGGTTTCTTTAAGGTTTCATGGGAAATAGCAGCCAAGGGCTTAGACAGAGATTACTTAAACAACATCTTGCTATTTAGAAGAGCTTAACAACATTAAATGTATATATTTTACAGTCTTCTGCTGCTCTGTTTTGGGTGTACTGCCTGGCTGGTGCTGCACCTGCAGCCCTGGAAAGTAGCTGGTTCAATTGCTTGGGCCCATATTTGTCAGGACATAACAAATCCTGGGTGGTGTAGGCTGGGAGAAAATTATTGTCTTCCTTTTGTGTGTGCACACGGCAGCTTCTGTGTTCATGAAATGAGACAGCTATATTCACATTTCCTCTTTCGTTGCAACATGCCGATGTACCTGCAGGATGAGCATTAGCTCTCGCCATGAGCTTAGCTGCCCTGGGGAAGGGGTGAAAAGGTGCTATTATCACAAGAGAAGCCTGCTTTCATACACCGTCTCTTATCAAAAGTGTGGATTGAAAGCCAGAACACCTGTATGGCATTCTTGCCCCAAAGGTCTGGAGGAAATACAGCAACATAAAACTGATTCATCGTTAAAGCTGGCTAACCAGTTTCCAGAGCCGAGCTTTGTGTATAAAAGCAGTCTTTAAAGTCTGTGAGCAGCTTGAGCCAGTTAGGAGTTCATGCTGGCAGCTCTGGGCTGAAGCTGAGAGGGCAGAGCTGGGTCCCTGTCCCTCTGCAGTCCCCCTGCCTGGCTGACGATGCACAAGCTGCAGATGTGTGCAAGGAGTCGCTGAGGGAGAAGGGCAGAAGAAAGCTGTACTTGGAAACGGGGCATAAGCTTCTGTATCACCAATAAATCAGACCCTTGGCTGCAAATTGCCTTGCTGTTTCTTCTCTGAGACCTGGCCGTGGTTGCTCAATAGCAAGGTGCTCAATAGAGTCCTGTCTGTCACTGCCTCTGCGCATGTCCTGCAGTCCTGACATCCCTAGCATTGAAATTTGGGTATTTCTAAGACACTAAAGATGAGATACTTCCCTTTAGGGAACTGATTTCTCATCCAGTCATGCTGCCGAGGACCACAATTGGTTTAATTTGATGGCCCAGATAACATACAGGCAAAATGGGCCCACCAGTGACCAACTCTGGTTGAAACAAAAATATTCAGGAAAAAAAAGTCTGAGCAAAAGCTTATTTTGAAGACTTCCTCAGATACTATATAACGGCCCTGTTGGTTCATCTACACACGTAGCATTTGCACTTCCTCACTGTACGTAACCCTTGCCGAAGGGTTGGTCGTCGTGTGCTCCTGAAGGTGACTGATGTGTTAATTCTTTCTGCCTCACCACAATGAACTGCTCCAAATATCCCATGCCTGCTTCTTTACTGCAAGTTAATACTTAGACAATTGCAGAAAGGGATTTTCTGTCGAGTTATTCCCATTCTGCATCCTTAAGTACTTCAGTACTTAACTTTCTGAGGACAGGATCTTCCTCTGGAGGGTGTTAGATGATAATTATGCATGCTGAAGGCTTTTTAATGAATGGGAATATGGTCTCAGAAGTAGCAAAGCAATATAGTAGTAGACTGGATTTCTGTGTTGCTTTTTAATTTCAGATCTGAGTAATGTGTATCCATTTTAATTTGCATTAAAAGTGTTGCCTAGACAAACATACTCTAGATTTTACCTGGCATGTTGTTTTCATTGCTTGACGAGTGCAGTGCTGCTAGTCTCCACCAGTGATCTCCGGCAGCATGGTGAGGTTGTGCGTTTTCTCACCGCTCCTGTTGTTCCATGTTCAGGATGAAGAACAGAGATTCCGCAGAAAACTGGGCTTTTTGTAGCTGTGGCCCTCAGCGAACTGGCTCACAACAGCCAGCAAGTGCTTGTCAGACCTGTATGGGAATTCAGGCCTGCTGTCTTTGCACTTGGTGACACTTTCGCTGCTGAACTCAGAAAGCACATATGTAATTCAGGTGTGAGGTACAGCTACTGGTACTCACTTAAATCTTGTATGTCACGGTGGCCTTTCATTATTACCTTATATCTGGCTATTTCTTGGCTATTTCCAGGATTATTGTCCCTCTAATATATCAAGTTCCAGTAGAGAATGTGAACAGTGGTTGTTAAAAGATGTTCATTTACCATAAGCTATATTGTAAATAGAGAGCAAACAACTTTAGGTTTCTACGTAGCTAAAAAAATGGGTCTTAAAACTTCATTTGTTGATTTTTAGTGGATGACAGATGAGAGTTTTATGTTCTAAAGATCTGTTAGCTGAATCCTTTGTAAGCTCCTAAAGCCATCAAGTATATCTGACCTACAAGAGCAGGGGTTTGTATCTTTGTTTTAACAAGTATCTTGGGGAATGGAGGAAGGGGAGAGAGTATAGGAGCTACAGCTTGGTGATGCTGTATGATGCTTGGGTCCACTGGCCTACTTGTGCCCCTTCCCCACAAACTGCAGCCCATCCATGTGGCCTTGTGCCTGAGTGAATCCTCCTAAGCATTCAGGAACTTAGGGAAGCGCTGCCTGCTGCCTTTGTCAAAAGGGAGGCAGAATGTCCAACTAGTCCAAGATCACAGAGGGACTGAGAAGAGGACCGTTATGTTGGGTCCAGGTCCTCCACACTGTAACCCTGTGCTGCTGAGTAGTCCCTTTATCATAGAATCATAGAATAGTTAGGGTTGGAAAGGACCTCAAGATCATCTAGTTCCAACCCCCCTGCCATGGACAGGGACACCTCTCCAGCATCTGCTCTTGCATTTTATGTTGGGACATGTCCTTCCAGATTAAAGATGTCACTTTCATCTCAGACCTCTTACTGGTATCTTTTTGCTGCAGTGTTTCTAGTCAAGAGAAATGGGGGCAAGGGCTTGTGTTTATGTTAGCATAATACAAAGTGTGACTGCAGTCTCTGTGCTTGGTCAAAGTCTGATGTCCTCAAGGAAGCAATAGAGTCCTTTGTTTTTGTTTTTTCTTGGATTTTTGCCCTGTTCCTTGAAACCAGTTCAGTGGGACCTTAAGCTCTGCCTTGTCCAATGACAACCTTCAAAGAATTGCTGTAAGGTATTTAATATTGAGCTCCTTGCCTTAACAGCTTGTCTTTCCTTGCAGGTAACTATTAAACTCGGTGGCTGTAATAACTCAGTTAATAGCTACAGCGATAATGTGACTACAATTGTTCAGGGGCGTTTTGCTGGCTGCAAAAGGGAAATGCATGCACTTCACTGCAAGGGCTCCAGGAACTCCTGCACCTGCATGCATGAACATTGGCTTTAGTCTATAACCAGCTTAAACCTGGGGTGAATATTCGCTAACAGTACATAGACCTTATGAAGAAGTTTGCAATATTGCTCCTTTTATAAGGCTAAAAATCCTTTGGCTCCTGTGCTGGATGCTCACTTTTTGTGTTCTGACCTAGTAGAAAATCTGGCTGTGCTGTTGCCACTGATGGTAGGGAGGCCAAGAGTAATGGTGCTCAGGGAACAGTGTGCTGCCTCTCCCATGCATGCTCCTAGAACATGGAAGGTGGGTAGGCATCGCAGGAAGAGAGAAAGGAGGCAGCCACTAGGCATGATTCCATTGTTACTAACTGGCCTGTGCAAATCTACCCTACTGTACCCTGTGCTATTAAGCAGATATTTGAGAGTTCTGCTTCTGTGCTGGGCTTGTTGGGTTTAGGGAGTTTGATTTTTATCATCAGGAATGGTCAAATACTGGCACGTTTTGGTCTCTACCCAGGACCACATAAAGGAATAACTGTAGCCCTCCAAAACAGAGCACCAAGCAGAGAAAAGAGGGAGGAAGAGCAATTAAACAAATAAGGGTAACGTGTTGTTCTTCAAGATAAGCATACGTGCATAGGACAAGACATGAACTCTGCTTCATCTAAAGAACCCATAGGTACAACTATTGTAACACTTGGGGCTGTAGCTAAGCTTCTGCATGCTGGAGCACTAACAAAGACATGGTTCAACATGTGCTTTATAAACTAGGCATGTGAAATAACTCAGACAGTAATTCACCTCTGTGGCAATAAACTTGATCAAAGTAGAAAAGGGCATTACATTAAACCAATCTAAAAGAGTGATGGAACAGCTTCTCCACAGCATTAGCTCCAGGGAAAGGAAGAGTGCTCTCTGAATGAGTTACAGCTGCATGCAGTACTCTTGCCCATTATGTGTTTTGACTACCTTGTAATTGCAACCTAAAGAAAGCACTGCCTTTTCAAACACGCTAAGTCAGTGATTCTCAGGGCATCCCAATAGCAGCACTTGTATTTTTAATCATCCTCCCTAAAGAACCTGTAGTGTCAAGTATTTTTCATGTACTCACCGTACAGCTGAAGGGGAATTGCTATTGTGAAATTGCTGGGGAGAAAGAGGAAGAATGCTGTATCTGTGATTGCAGTATCAGACTGGCAGAGCATTATAACCTATGTGGATAGGTTAGCTAGTGGGCTGGAGTGGAAGTGAGGAATTAAATTAGACCACAGAGGGACATAGCATCATGAGAACTGCTTGATCTTTCTCTGATTCTCTTTCTTGGCAGTCACTTCAACCCTGGAAAGTACTAAAAAGTCTTTATTATTTGGCTACCTAAAACACAGGTGGCTCCAGCTGTTTTATGCTCTTCAGAATTGGTTGGAATATGCATGAGGCTGAACAATTAAGCAAGCTGCTTCTCGTGAATTTAAATGGCGTACTTGAAAATTGAGTTTGGTTTGGGGCTCATGCCCATCTGCCTTCAGAGGAGAGGTACATGAAAGCGATGCAGTATGATTCATGAAAGCTCCATGGACCAAGGTGGGGCATGTATTCCTAAGAAGTAAGACCCAGTGCTGTGGTGATGAGCCCTGTTGCAAATCTGAAATCAGGAGAACATCAGGTTCTGTGAGGTAGCTTCTTTAATGGTTAAAGGTGTTCTATAAGGAAAGCAAAAAGCTCACCAAGAAGGTTATCATGTACTAGCTGTAGTTTTAACTTTACTAGGCTCAACTTTGGGTCACTGGAGGGAGAGAACACTTCAGAACCTGGAAGGGGGGCAGGAGAAACAGGTGTCTCTTCTCAGGCCCGAATCTGTTTCTCCTCCTTCCAGATATGTCTTTTATAGTTATTTCGCATTGTTTACTTTGGTGCTCAGTGTAGTGTGTCACTAAAGCATGCCCCTGCAAAAGGCATTTGCCCTGGAGACTGGAAGGCAACGCCTCTGCAATACTCTAAACATCCTCAGCTACAGAGCTAAGTAAACTGGAGCCACCAGCCAGCTTTGGCCCAGCTGTACATTTATTTTGGCTGCAAGGGTCAACAGCACTAAATTTAATTTGGCTGTGCTGTAAAGGAAAGTAGGTGATGGTGCCAGTCTCAATTTAACCTCATAACTCATGTTTATTGCGTATTCTGCCAAGAAAGTTGACAGTGAAGCATGTAGATTTTATGGTATATCTATTTCTTCATAAGATAAAAATCTGGTAAAGCGTCTATACCAGCTTGGTGACAGTGCTTCACAAGTGTGCTTGTCCTTTACAGGAATTGACTTTTTCTGGTGTAATTAGCTTTCAGGGATGATCAATGCACACTTTGTGTGTGGTTTTACCAGCGATGAGTTAACTTCAGATCAGAAGGGTGGCCCCTCTTAGTGGAATACCCTAAAGAGTAGGATCCTCTTTGACTTTGTGTAGAAGCCCATGAGGGTTAAAAGAAATAAAAGCTGTAGTTTACAAGAAGTGAATGTACTGACTGGAAGGGAGAAAACGGAATTTAACTTGTCTAGCAAGGAGACTTGTCTGAAGGGTAAAAGAACATCGCGCATTACAGTGAGTTATTTGGTGATGCCTGGTCTAGAACGTTGAGAGGAAGATAATGCCAGCACGCTGCTGAATGCATCAAAAGTAACCACGTGATCACCAAAGAAATGAAACAGTCTTCGAGGACAAAAAGATTCAAAGGCTCCTGAGCCATTGATGAGCCTCTGCTGCAGGAACTATACAACCTAGGAAGAATCAATCAGTATGGTCCACAGGGAGGCTGCCGTTGCTTAAAGGCTTGCACCGAGCAAGTTTACACATACGCAACTGTTCCCCAGTGAATGGTGTTTCAGAAAAAATTTACTGTTTCAAACAGGATTCTTACTATTCATTAAATAGGTCTTGTTACTAAAGAAGAAAATTAAAATCTCAAATATCAAAATGTGTTTTCAGAATGGAAGTGTGGAACCATTTGTTTCAAAATTGGCAGTTTCAGAAAGGAGATGTAAGTTACCCAGAAAAGAAACAAAATATTTCCTTCAAACTCACATCCTAATGCAAGAATTTCTTTTATCTTTAGTAACTTGGGGCAAGGCACAGAAAGTAGGCATTAACATGAAGACTCCATTTACTTACATACCTTTAACTGGAGTTACCTCTGAATAGAGATTATATCCTACAAGAACTTCATGATCAGCAACTGGCAAAATCTGTTGCAACTATTACTGGGTGTGGTATTTACAATGAAGTAACCAACATTATAAGGAGGTGTCAACAGCAAGCTGGGTTTTTTTCCTCCTGAGGAAATGTATGCCCATATTTTCCAATAGGTGTTTATTGTTACTGCCCATAGCAAGGGAGATACCTCTGATATAAAGAAAACCCATTTCCTCATCAACAGTTTAACTAAGGTGTTGACTAAACCTCCACCAGGCAGCAAATCCTATCTGTGCAGGCTTCCAGGATGGAGCTGGAGAGCACAGCTCCTAGGCTGGCAGCTGGGTAGGGCAGTTGAAGAGGTCTTTACCCTCTCCTTGCGGAAGAACTGTCCACACAATATCCTTGTCTCTAAATTGGAGAGACATCAATTTGATGGATGAACCACTCGGTGGATAAAGAACTGGCTGGATGGCCGCACACAAAGAGTTGTGGTCAATGGCTCAACGTCCGGCTGGAGACCGGTAACGAGTGGTGTCCCTCAGGGATCGGTGTTGGGACCGGTCTTGTTTAACATCTTCGTCACTGACATGGACAGAGGGATTGAGTGTGCCCTCAGCAAGTTTGCTGATGACACCAAGCTGTGTGGTCCGGTTGATACGCTGGAGGGAAGGGATGCCATCCAGAGGGACCTTGACACGCTTGTGAGGTGGGCTGATGCCAGACATATGAAGTTTAACCAGGACAAGTGCAAGGTCCTACACCTGGGTCGGAGCAATCCCAGGCACGGCTACAGACTGGGCAAAGAAGAGATTCAGAGCGGCCCTGCAGAGAAGGACTTGGGGGTGCTGGTCGATGAGAAAACGAACATGAGCCAGCAGTGTGCGCTCGCAGCCCAGAAAGCCAACCGTATCCTGGGCTGCATCAAAAGGAGCGTGACCAGCAGGTCGAGGGAGGTGATCCTGCCCCTCTACTCTGCTCTTGTGAGACCTCACCTGGAGTATTGTGTGCAGTTCTGGTGTCCTCAGCATAAAAAGGACATGGAACTGCTGGAACAAGTCCAGAGGAGGGCCACGAGGATGATCAGGGGACTGGAGCACCTCCCGTATGAAGACAGGCTGAGGAAGTTGGGGCTGTTCAGCCTGGAGAAGAGAAGGCTGCGTGGGGACCTCAGAGCAGCCTTCCAGTATCTGAAGGGGGCCTATAGGGATGCTGGGGAGGGACTCTTTGTCAGGGACTGTAGTGACAGGACAAGGGGTAACGGGTTAAAACTTAAACAGGGGAAGTTTAGGTTGGATATAAGGAGGAAGTTCTTAACTGTAAGGGTGGTGAGACACTGGAATGGTTGCCCAGGGAGGCTGTGAGTGCTCCATCCCTGGCAGTGTTCAAGGCCAGGTTGGATGAAGCCTTGGGTGGGATGGTTTAGTGTGAGGTGTTCCTGCCTAGGGCAGGGGTGTTGGAACTAGATGATCTTGAGGTCCTTTCCAACCCTAACTATTCTATGATTCTATAACTAGAGATGGAGGAAGACTGCTATTTATTCAAGTTTCCCTGCAAAAAGAGAGGCCTGATAATTTGCCAGTGCTTGAGTGCAGCAGGTGTGTGTGTAAGAGTTTGCTGCTTTATTTATCTTGGAATGCAGACCCTAAAAGTACCCCAACTTTTATGTGCCTTAGCCAGATTGTGGTGGTGTTACTCTGGGAAAATGTCTGAGGCTCTCAAGATTTGCTGTAGGCCTGGATGAACTGTGCTATCTTGCCAGGGACAGTTGGGAAGGAGGAAAGTATGGCTGGAAAATGCCTAAGAAAAGCTATTAAAAGCTTGTCTCACCATGTTGTTCGTGTTCAAAAGTGCCATTTTGTTCAGATATTTTTAGGAACTCAGGGTGTTTTTTTCAGTAGGCTGCTGTATCCCAGGATGATTCCAAGGAGCATATTCCTAATTATACTTCCCAGTGTAATCCGTGTCAGCAGGAGAAGTTGTAAGTCTGGCAAGTAACAGGCCAATGCTTTATTAAGCTAAAGGAGACATATGGAGGAGCTGTTTTCCTGTGATTCCATTACTCATTCAGTAATTGAAAAGTGGGATTCTGTTTTCACTCAAAATGTGAAGATTTCCTGATGTTTCCAAACTACAGGATTTCAATAGGAGCACTTATAATGTGTAATGTAAAGGTATAAGAATTGTAAGCGTATTTCTCACAGGTCAGCAATGCTGCCAGCTTTGTACTCTTTCCCTTTTAGTTTCTTCTCCCAGAAATAACCAGTCCACTACAAAATAGACGTGAAGTGACTTCAGATGTAATATAGTTTCTTCAGAATTTGTGCTTACATAGCTATGTAAGGCAGGGATATCTGGTGGAGCTTAGCCATCTTACCAACTATGCGCCATCCCTGAGCTCTGCAGCAACACTGGACAAAGTTAGAAGACCATGCTCATATGGCAACCTTGCATAACGACTACTTCTACTTGTAGGATAGCAAATCAATATATTTAATTGAATTTGAGACTATATAATCAACCCTGTATGTAGTAAATCACAAAAAAGTCCACCAAATGATTTCAGGCCCAGGCGCTGCCTCTTTTCTGTAATGATTTCTTTTAGATGTACAGCCTTGTGTCTGGGTTTTTTTGCGCATGTGTGATAGCAAGTCAAGACATAGCACTTTAGTGTTCTTTTTCCTTAGCAATAGTGGTTGTGGATAGAGGTTCTGCCAGAGCCTGACTGCAAGCAAAAATCTGTGTCTTCAGAACCTGGTATATATGTACTTGTGCTCTACCTGAATACTTTTAGCCAGTTCCTGGTAAGAGATGTTGAGTATTCTGATACTGAGATGAGATTATTCCACTGAAAACTGAGTGATAGGCTGCCACACTCCTCCTAACTTCATTTATGCAATGATCCTGTGATCTCTTTTGACCTGGAGCAAGTGTAGCCATGAAGGCCATGCTGTTTTCTTAGTAACTCTTAAGTAATGGGCTGTTTAGATGATTTTATCTGCATTTAGAAATCTGCAGAGTCAACGGCCACCAGCAGATAGTGAGTGTTCAGTGGGATGATCTGAAATTCACAGGAACATGTGCCACCAGGTGAAGAAGTAAAATGCCATCGCAGAGCTTTCACAGCGTGTAGGTAGCAGGACCATCAGGGCACACGCTTCGCTACATATAACAGCGAGAATATCTAAGGTCAGAACTGGGTCAAAATAAGAGAGAAAGATGGCAAGATGAGAAAGGAATGGCAAACTGCAGGTGGTTATTGGCTGATGACAGCTAAAGGAAAGGCTTCTGCTCATTCCATGGTAGGATGTGGAAGGCAGGTCTTGACTCTTGTGTGCCTCATGTTTGGAGCAGGGCTTTGACCTGCATCTATGATACGGCTAATGAAAGAGAAATCCTTGGCTCTAGGCCTTTGTGACTCAATGCAGTTGGAATATAAATGGACCTGTGCTCTATTACTTGAAGGAAAAACCTTAGACTGTTCATATGGTTACCTGAAGAGGGGTTTTAATGCCACAGTGCTGCTGAACAAGCAGCAGTTGCTTTATTCAGAATGTTTCAGGTTGACAGTCTGGATTTCTTGTCTCTAAAGAGAACCACCATGGTTTTGCTGAGGGCAGCAGGAAAAATCTCACTCACCTCTGCAGCAGCTGGACATGAGATTCTCCATGGTATAAGCTTTGGCCATCATCAGCTGCCTGCATCCTCCTGGGCTTACGAGACTGCTGTTGTTATTTACTGCTGCGTCCTCTCCTCATTCCTCTTCAGTTATTTCTAGGTGCAACCTTCTGTTGTTCAGTACATCAACCGTGTTTACAGTAGCTTGCTTTTTGCTTCTGCTTTGCAGGTACAAATAAGACGAATCAGATAGTGGGCTGAACAGACTAAGGCTGAATACAGGGGAAAAAGCATGTGGAGTAATGGTGTGAATCAAATGCCGCGGGAACTGTCACTCTGAAAAGCAACTGCAGAAACCTCAATGTGCACATAAATCAGTGACTGCTTACCAAGTTAGACTAAAAGTTACTTTTAAGAGGTAGGGGTGGAATTTTTCCTGACTATTCAGACCTGGCTGGATGCATCTCAGTTGGATTTAGAGATCAGCCAGTTGTCTCAAGCTGTAGATGCTCAAATTCCCATCTTTGTTTTGGGTTGTTCGGGATTTTTTCTTTTCCAAACAGGTTTAAAGTAACAGCTAGAGTGAGTCTTAATGGGTTAATTCAACTCTTTGCATACAGATGAGCTTGAACCAAACCTTGCAGTCAAACATCTGTGAGCTGTGGGGAACTCCAGGTTCATGCTTTGCAGCTGAAACTCATCTCGGTTTTAAACACATTTTTGTGACAGATGCCAAAACTTCCCATGAGCAACTTCTCCCCCTTCCCCACCAAGTCAAACCAGAAAATCACCGAGGCTTCATTATGGAGCTTTGTTTTTCTTAATTTTTCTGCATAGTAGCTTATGGCCTTTTATTAAAAGGTTGTAATCCAAACTCTCTCTGAATGTAACCCAAGATAATTCCCTTCTTATGCGTCTCCCCTGCTTGAACTGCGAAAGGTAATTAGTGCCTCTTCTGAATTGTTTGTCTTCCCTTTTTCCTTCCCCTGCTCAGCTTACTGTACTGAATTTTGACCTGATACGAATTACAGCTGCATATCTGATCTAAATATTGAGTAATTTAGTTTCTGGCCTTGTAACTTTATTTTATGGCACGTTGTAGAATGGAACCTTATGGAACATACTGATATAGGTTGATGTGAAGGGCCAGGTGTGCATGCCTGTTAATAATCTTAAATATCCGTTCAGTATCTCTTGATGCTATTAGCATGTTTGTCCTTGATTTAATATGCAGCAGGGAGGAGGACTGGGGTAAAAAGTAAGAGTTAATAGAGGAAGGCTGAAGCCAGTATATAACCCTGGATGTCCCTCACAAACAAGCAATAAAAAAGGGAAAATTGCAAAACCGAAGAACCTCTCCCCGTTGATTTGATCTACAGGTTAAGTTCAAATCCTGTAAATGGATTCTTCTGTGTATATGTACATATATATATTTACATATATGTGGCGTATATACTGGCCTTTATAACCCTACATGATTCAAGGGAAACCTTACAGGAAGTTCGTGCATTGGGATACAGGTAGTTACAGTGCTGAGCTGTACATTCAATAGCTCAGTCAATGAGATTCAGTTTGTCTTAAACCACTCCTAATTTACCACTGCAGTAGGATCTGGGAGCTTAAACCTTCAGGAAGGCAGCAGTACCTGTAACAACAGGGGCAAAATGGTTTCTGCTACACTTATCACTGTGTCTGTTGAAGCAGCCCTAAACTAACGTGTTTTATGTTAGTTGTAGAGCCTTGCTAAGAATGGACAGTAACTGGTAATGCGGCTGTAACTTGCTGTCTCATACTGATCTGTATCCATAATATGAAAGATAGAACAGACATCTGCAAGCATTAGCTGATGGTAGTAGGAGACTCATAATTTGTAGGAAAAGTTGTAGCTACAGAGGAGACCCCATGGGATCCCCATGGGGAGATATCCCCAAGGATAAGGAGATACGACACACTAACTATGATCACAGAGAAGATCTTACTGCTGCCGTTCATTGTCACTGTTGGCTGCTCTGTTATTTATTTACATCTGTATTTCATCTGAAATCTTCTTGGTTGTTGCCTTTAATTATATATTCCTATTGTTTACACTCTTCCTCCTTTTACCGTTTCCAGGGTTTATTACCCTGTTTCAACTTGGATTCAGCTGAACTGATCTTTGGAGCGTCCACTGAGTAACACTCAGAGAGATTGCCTGTTACAGGGCTTCAGAAACACCTTTGCCTTGTATTAGGGGGGTGTTGCTCTAAACTCAGACACAAGAGGCATGACTGTTAAATCCAGGATTTTGGGGCTGTTCTACAGGCATAGCTGTGTCAATTTAATTAAACCGTGATTGTCTGTCTTCTTTTTCTTCTTTTCCTCCCTTTACCTCTTATACCAGGCTTAGTTATGATAATGCAATATTTTTGGTGGGCACTAGCTTGGCTTAAATGAGGCATCTATTGATTTAGCTGTGTCAGTTGAGAACAACAGTTGCTGTCAAGCAGATTACTTTACCTACCATTTACTGGTATACTCTTAATCACAGAGATTAATTATTTAATTCCATTTTCAAATCTTTACAAGAAATGTACGTATTTTATAATATTTTTTTTAATTTGACCATTTATTTCCATCTGTAATCTTGCTTTTAATAGCAAATATATTTTATTGTCCTCATTGCAAAGGAAATCACCCACTCTGTTTATTTTGGCTCACCTTCTGTGGGATCAATCATGCTGGCAGGATGACATTTGATGGCAGTGAAAGTGCAAGACATTTTTTCCAAGCCACTTCTTTGCTGTTTTGGATCTAGTTCCAAGCTTCTTAATGCCACAAAGAAAATATTATTAATATATTGTGATTCTTGGCTCTTTCTGACCATGCTGTTGGTGCTGAACAAGTGACTTTCCTTCCACATAGCATGTGGAATTTCAGGGCCAGGTTCCCATTCCTCTGTATATATGTGGGATCAATGTAAATATGATGAAGCCAAATAACGACATGGTTTTCTGTAGTTCCTCTGAATTAGGTGCTGCATGACTGCAATGAGAATCCAATGTCTGCCTCATCTAGCAAATGTTTCCAGTAGCACCAACATAGAGAACAGGCAGAGAAGCGGCAGTGCTGAGCTCACTGGCAGATCCCTGGCACTGCTGTGTTTGTGAAGGCTTTGCTTCCTTATCCCGTTCCTGCTACATCTTTAATTTGTTTAGCATACAGCAAGTCTCATTATTCTTGATGTTGAGAAACACGTATTTTTGAAAATCTGCCTGTACATGCTTAATGAACATGCTCAAGGGAAATCAAACATTTGGGATTTCTATTGAAATTCCTCATTGAACCCCTAAGACTTTTTTAAGCAGGAAGAACAGTTACTTCATGCAGAAAATATGTTTTCCATGTGCCTTGCTCTTTCTCCCCTGAATCCTTTTCTCAGTTGCTGTGTGAGCATATTTCCACTGGGGATTTTTTATCATATTTTAACTGCATTATACTGCCCAGGAGCTAATGATAGAGTAAGAAATCTGTATGGTTTTTCATGCCAAATCTGTATGTGGTGTACCACTTGCGCGATTCCTTTGAGTTACTGCCACTCGGGAATCCAAGATAGGTGCTGGAAGTACCCATTTTAATGCCACAGGAAAGTACCTAACTTCTGATACATGTTCTAGCAAACAGCATAGTTTTGCATGTTTGTTTTTCTGTCATCTAGCAGTTTAGCATAGATGGCACGTTTTTTTTTGTTGTCAGGACGAAAATCATCTCAAGTTACAGATAATCTGTACTGTGGCACTTTCCATAGAGTCCATTCTTTAATACATTAGGATTCATCATGATCCATGCCATGATTTACCTTCTTCTGCACTGAATACTGGGAGAAGGGGAAAGAAGAACATCTTTCTCATTGTGTGATAGCCTTAGTGAGTTTGGTAGTAGCAGCGTGCAGTCAAAAGTCTCCTTCTCCCTGTTGTGACTACTACTGTCTTTAGGAAGTAATCCCAACCATTTTTCTCTAGTAAAACTTTCAATACTTACAGCAAGGTTTAGTGAGCACTGATTCTGTGAAGGTATCAAGACAGTGCAAGTGATGTCAGATGCTACTGTACAACAGCAAAAAGGAGGAATCCTTCGTCTCCCCTGCCTTCCTCAACCAGATTTGAGCCTTGCCTGCCTGGTCTCTGCACTGCGATCACTGTAATTCCCTTGTTTTGACGTGGCCAAAGTGATCCAAAGCATTCAGCTGGGAAAACGTCTGGCTCTACTCATGACTCACTGTCTGCATACCTGCCAGTAGCACCTTTCTTCGGGGCTTACCTGTCCTAATGGTGATCTCAGTGGAAGGCGTGAGTCACTTCCAGTGTTCATGAGTCACTCGGCCCAATCCAAAGATGTGGTTAACAATAACAGTGCTGTGGAAGAACTATGGCATGTAATAGAAACTCCCTAATTCCATTAATTTTAAATTCATCTGCATCTTATTGTAACAGGGTGCAATTATCAGTGTGCTCTAGAAATGACTTTAAGGTTTTATAGAAAAGGTACCATTATCTATCTATAAAATTCCAAAGAACTTTGATCTCTCTAAACCCCTCACTTCATCAGGGGCTGTTTGCCACCTTCTGAAGCAGTCTTTCACAATGAAGGATCATGCAAGGATGTTGAACATGATTCTTTCTGACTTAAATTTCATCTGGCTTCTCCTTCGTGATGAGTGGTTTATGTGATTTTGGGCTGAAGTTATTGGGAGTCTTTGATTTAAGAAGAGGTGGGACTTTATCTTCAGACTCTTGCATCTATTTCTGATGAAAACCTTGAACCGTTTGACATATAACCTCTGAGCCTGGCCTACTGTTTTAGCTGCTCAAAGGGCTTCTTTATTTTTCAAAGCCCAGCGTATGGGCTCCATGTTTGTTTTTTAATTCAAGCTGGCCTCAAAACGATAAAAACAGACTGAAATAACAAAGCTACTTCTCTTGTTTTACTTGTAAAGCTGAGCCACGGCTAAGCAAATGTCAGCCAGATTTAATTCAAAAAGAAAAATAACCTTCTATCTTATGTGCCAAAATTCACTTTGAATAATATTGAACCCCTAAAATTGCTGCTAGGTAGACTCCTTATCTGTAAAAAAGAAAGAAAGAAAAAGGGTGAACAGTAGGATCAGGAACTATTATTATAATTCAGTGATGCTGGGCACAGTAGGGAGCAGCTCTGCATTGTTAACTATGAATGGTGAAATTAGATCTCCAAGTCTAGAAAATCAGTTGTATCATTTGTCCTCTCCTTGGAGAAGAGCATGGGATAGACGTGATGACTGTCCTGCATCCTGGTTGCCCAGTGGACCCTTTAATTTGAGACACACGAGATGCGCTAGCACATTGTGTTTCTGTTTTAGCAGATGAGTGGAAATGACGCACCAGGGTGACGGTGCCAGAAGTACGGTGAAAAAAAACCCACCCAACCCTTTCTAGATAGTACTTTCTAAGCTGCTTTCACAACAGGCATTTAAAAGAGATAAGAGCACAGCCGTGCTTTTCTTTGCTGCTATTGCCTGAGAAGGTAATCTTTCTCAAGGACAAATGAGAGAAACATTTAACTAGTTTCTGAGAAAAGCAGCAGAGACAAGCAATGAGCTTTCCACTCAGTGTGTGAATGCTTGGGGGGGACGACACACACATCATCTCAGTTTTCCTGGTTATTCATTACATGTCTGCAGCTTGCCTGATCAAAGGTTATCGGTTCTAACAAAGCAGTCATTAGGGGATACTGATTTATTTGGGTTTTTTCCAATCAACTTTCCCAGTGGCTCAAAATTGTTAATGTTTGTTAACGGAAGAAAGTCAAAGCAGAAGAAGGAAATCCATCTGAAAGCTAATGGGGGGAGGAGGGGGAACCTGTGATTGCTAGTTCTTGGTATGCTATTAACTATTCATCACAAGTATGCTAACAGTCTGCCACATTCAGAGTAGATTTTGTGATAAATGGTGTGTCCAGAGAAGGTCCAAAGATAATGGTAAAGACCATTTTATTCCAGCTAATGGCATAGTGTAGGAAACCAGGTTATAAGTGTATCTAGGAATATTTTAGTGAGACAAATGCATATTTTGTAACTGCCATGTCTAGCTTTGCTGCTTGATATGTCAGAGGAAGAGATAAGAGCTATCTTTTGCATATGCTTTAATGGAAAGCCTATGGGTTAGTCTGCAGTCATCACTCAGATTAAGTGGCAGTTAAATGTTTGTCCCCAAATGGTCATCCACACCAATGCTGAATTCAGTCTAACGGAATGATTTTCACATAGTGAGGACTTGAGGACTGGTGTGTTTTCACTGTGTTATATTCTGCTTTAACTGCTACATTCCTGTCAGTGAGCGTTGAGCAGTTAAAACCAACGCTTCTTGATTTGAAATTCTGTTCCTGAGTGTCATGGTAGATTTACAGTTTGCTACACACCATACCAAAAGGTTATATCTAGGGCATGGTGTCCATCTATAATAATACAGAAATACAGACACTGGGATTTCTTCACAGCTGCAATAACATCACTACAAGATGTAATGTGTGGGACCACTCACGTCAGCTCCATAGATCATAGATAGTCCCTGGAACAGGATGCCAGATCAGATTCCCGATCCTGTCCTCTTATATCTGAGTGTGTTTAAACTTTCAGAAACTTCCCCCTGGGGAGAGGGAGGGTTAAAAATAAGCCTCAAGAGACTCCTTTCCTCTTTAATCCTATCACCTTCCTCGCTAAACCTTCCCTGGGAGAGCTGGGTACTGTGTCCCTGTCATCTTCTTCCTCCGTGACTCAGCTTTGCACTGTCTTCCAAAAACTCTGTGCATTTACTTACCAGTCTGGTTTCAGCAGTTTTTTACCATCCCATCCATGATTACAGTAACACTGAGATCAGGAGCTCACTTAATAGGCTTTTGTTTCTAATTGATGATTAATTTGTTCTGCAAAGAAAAAAAAACAAACCAGAATCTCACTTTAAATAACTTTTTGCTCCCTATTGGTTTTTAGATAAAGAACAGGGTTATATTATGGGAAAAAGTCACGGGGAAGAAAAATTGCCGTTTTCCTATTTTGCACAGCTTGTAGAGAAGTGACATAAGATAATAGGAGCTGAGTACCAAGGCCAGTCAAAATGTCTGAAATTCTTTAAACTTCTAAGTGCCAGAAGGTCTGGCTTTAAAACAAACATGCACAGCCCCGTCAGGTCATTCCATAGGATCCCATGCTGCTAATTCTGCTTTAAAATGCCTCTGACTGATGTGACTTCTGTTAAATCTGCTTCCTAAAGGTCAGGCTGACATCTGTCTCTGAAGTATTGTATAATGGGATTTCATAAATTCTGGACTGGGCAAAATGTTTCTGGATGGTGAGAAAATGCCTCTTCTTGCATCTTAAAATGAGGGCTGAATCCTAGACTGGATACACGGATAAAGGTTTTCCGTAAGTTAGTGGGCCTTACATGTTTGTTACTTACAGCAAAATGTAATCTTCATTTGGAAGTGTCTAAAACAAAAGGTTGTGAAGCACAGTGCTAGGAAACACAGGATTAAGCCCCCCAGAGAGTGAAGAGGGGGTATGATAGTGTGCTCAGCTCCCTTCACAGTCCTAAACTGGTCATTTTGCAGATTCTGACACTTTGGCTGTCTGAATTTGATAGTTTTGAGCTTTCCTACTTAGCTGCTCCCCCACACCAGCAATCCTTTTGTGTCTCCCCCACTTTCCCCTTGGTGCAATTTGGTTTCTCCGAGTTGGCCAGAAAAGCCATTTGGGAGCTCTGCCAAATCCTGGCACAAATGACCTTTGCAGTCAGTCCTCTGACTAGTGGGAATGAACTCATCACGGGGGTCCCAACACCATCAAGTTTCAAGTATAATTGGCAGCATGAATCCAGACTTGGATGTGGCCTTGACTTATTTCTCATGAGTAGGACGTCTGATTAATTTTATGCATATGTTATAAAGTACCAATCTTTGTCTAGAGCCTGATGTATTTAACAGCTTGGAGAATGAAGACAATGCCAGCTACGTCTGCTTCCCTTAGCCACGTAGGAGATATGTAGTGCTCCAATATAAACGTAGACATATATATGTGGAAAATATGTTCTAAATCTCTGCTGAGGAAGTAGCAGTGCCCAAAAGTTAAAGGAAAGATCCTTTTAGCATAGGCATTTCTAATCAAAACCATCCAAAGTACCCAAAATAAACATTATTGAATTAATTTAACTTTTACCTGAGCATTGGCAAGCTTCCACAGACCTGTCCTGAGCCCCGCTATGAATGGCTTTTGAATCTGGGAAGAAGAATGTGTTGAAGTGGTGTTTGGATCAGGAATGACAGCACATGTTCAGCTGTGTAAGAGCAGAGCTGAAACTATGAGCAACCTAATACTTGGTTCTCCTTGCACCAGGCATCTGGAAAGATGTTTTTCTTCAAGTTTAGCGGGGAGATGGAGGAAATGTTGCTGAGGTTCTGGGAAGCTTCTGGCTGCGATTTGGAAGGGTGACGCTCTCTGGTAGAAAAAAAGCAGAAATATCAGCAAGCTCTAAGGCATTAAATCGTCTTGGTTGGGATGAACCAAGATTTACAGTGTGGATTCATCTCTGCTCGATGAATCCAGGGGAGCCAAGTTGAGCACGTTCGTCAGCTAGCAGAGTGTCTGACTGCACAGACCAACAGGCGGGTAGGTCCAGTCTTGCACTTTTCACCTCTCTGCTGAGGATGAAGTGCATGTCATCCCAGACCTTACCAATGAGTGTGTGCTTGCGTGTGCATCGGCCCCCTTTCAGCAGCATAATCATTCTGGGACAGACTCCCAACAGTTGCTCCTCCTTGCTGTGATAAACCGCTATACAGGTTGACTATCCCTTCCTGTTGCTCCTTGGCAGCGGTGGCCGAGTTACATGAACTATTGTGTGACTAAGTTTTAAAACTCCTTTCTGCAGGCAGGAAGGCATCTGTGATTATGTCTGACTTGAGGATATTGCTTCAGTCACTTTTTAGGAGGTCTTGAGAAATCGGGCTGGAATTTCCAAATGTTTGTTGGAAGCAGAGTGATGGATGGTGAGGTTACTGGGGACAAAAATTGCCGCACCAGGGAGCGGCTGAGGACCTAAAGGTTAAATAACCACTGGCTGTAGAAGACCAAGAGTGAAATCCCAACAGCTATATAGTATGCCATCTTTCATAAGGCTATTGTGCAAAACAAACCACTTTCACAGCGGGTATCCTAGACTGCATTCTTCACTGGCAGTCATGTCTGAGTGTGCTCTGGCTCCCTTTCTGCTATGGAGGACAGGCTGAGGATGCTTTACACCCTCACCTGAAAGGGAGTCATCCTTCTCTTCCCATGGACGCTGAACTATGCATTATACTCCTGAAGGTGATGTGAAACAATAATGCTGTTGCCTCGGAGACTAAAATACTCACACTGGACTGTTTGCTGTGATACTTTTACAGCCCAACTATAGGCAACTCACTGATATGGATTGAACAGTTTTATTAGAAGTCCCTCTTAAACCTCTTCAATGGTTTAAGATCCTTTTGTTTCCCTGAAAGGATCATTGTGATTGTACGGTTTGTCCTCCTTTAAATCTTGCCAAGGAGTAATATAGGTGGAAAGTTCCAGCAAATATATTCTGATTTTATTCCAAATTAGTTGTGCGTGAAAGGTCTGCCACAGGGCATGAGCAGCATGCCGTGTCTGGTCAGGGTGCTGGACTAAATGCCTCAGACAGGGGAAGGATGATTCCAAAGCAACATTTAATCTTCACAATCCTCAAACTTCTGGGAAACTTGAATTTAGAATCCCTCTGTTGCAACCAACTCCCATGGCATTCCGGAGTGGGGTCATCCCTGCTCTTGCATATCTAAAGGTCTTGTGATTTGACAGTTTGGGATATAAACCAGCACAAAATACAGTTCGTGGCTTGGTGCCTGTGACAATTTGATGTGCAGATGGTAGCTTTGAATTTCATTGCTTCTGTGAATATTAAAAACCCTGATAAAATCATTTTGTTAATATAGCATTGGATGCTGTTGATATCTGATGCTGGAGCATTTACAAAAGAGTTGGATGCTCAGTATGTTGCTGAGAGTGACTACATGAAGGTCTTGCTTCCAAAGAAAATATTGATCAGCTTTCTAAGGCTGCAGACACTCTGCAGCCAGCTATGGCCTGATTCCCTCCTTCCCAGATTTAGAGCAAACCTCAACATGCCACGGGAGGATTGGTTCTAAGGAACTCAGTTTGGCTCCAGCATGGTGTGCTTGGAGCAGACAGCACACCCTGAGCATGTCATCTGCTCACTGGCTGCCCAAAAGCCCTGCCACCATCTGCCTCCAGCCAAGGAAACATGCAGGGGGAACCAGGGCTCTGCACAGAGCCAGCAGCCCCTCAGTGCTGCACTCTGCATCCCTGAAAAGCATCTCCTTTCAAAATCAGTGGGGGAAGTCACTGGGGGAAAGAGAGTGCATGAGTGAGTGATGGAGCATGCTTACCAGAGATGGCTCATACAAATGAACTACTTGGAAAGAAAACAGTCATGACTAATGTTTTGCTTTGGAAAGATTCAGGGCCTTACTATGCACAAGTCTTAGATTAACCTCCACAGCGACGTTAGTAACTAACCTCCTGTTATACATTATAGATGTCACTTTGGTCTGTGAATCTTGTGTAATGGCTCTCTCTGTTGACTGTCAAAGGCTGAATTGATTGCCCTCTAACAGCACGGTGGTATTGGTATCCCAGTACTGAGTTGATGGCATTTTAGAAATAGGCAGGTCAGATGGACTCATGGCTATTGTCCAACTGTACCTTGGGGTGTTAGATGCAGCATCTGTCTGTCTGGCTTAACCTCACTAGCACTAACACAGTCCCTAGTGACTACAAGCTCTTAGGACACTTCCATTTTGGCTCGCATTTTCTGTTTAGCAAAGCTGTATAGATGCTGTCAGATTCTGAAGGTTGCATGGGTTTGTCAGTACTCCCTCACTCAGCCTCACACTGAAACAGGATTTTTCAGACACAAGGGGGGGTCCTTCCAGACTAAAACCAGGTATAACCCAAATGCCTCTAAGTTTGATGCATCTATGCTGCTCTAATTATAGCTGAGCACTATATTTTATCATCTGCTGGCAGTTCTCTTACAAATTGCAAGAAAAGCTCACTTAATTCAGAAGCTTGTCACCCAAAGTTTAGTCTAAAAGCTATTTATTTAGAAACGAATGTTTCCAGATGCTTTCCTGAAGCAAAGCACCAGCTCTGATTAAAAACAAATAAATAGCTGAAACAACTGAATGAATTCTGGCTTGTTGCGAGTTCATGCCATGATGTTTCATTCCTCTTCTAAACACCAGCAGAAGTAAACCAAGCGTACATCTCGGTGTTTGTATTGGCACTCGAGGCTTGGAGGAGGGTAGCTGGAGGTGGTTGGGGCGTGCTGGCAGAGCAGGGCTTCTCTAAGCATGCACAGCTTCAACTAGGCACATCCTAAAGCAATGCCCAGCTTCCACCCCCACTGACTGAGAGGAGGTACCAGCACCCTGACCTTTTTAGGATGCTGTGAAACATCCTGATTTGCCTTTAGGCTGTGCTAATGGCCGTAAAATAGTCATCTTTCTTAAAAAACAAGGAAAAAGTGGGTTTTTTAATGCCTATTCTGAGGACTTCTGGTTCCCAGTGAACTGACAAGACCATGTAACCATGGTCATCAGGCTATGGCCAAGAAAACGCCTTTTTCCAAAAATATGTATTCTTCCTTGTATTACTTCGGTTTCCTTGAAAGGGTAAGGCCTGAGACTTAGTAGCCAGATGTAGTTTTTATGAAGATGCTAGACCTAATGACAGTTTTAAGAGTGCTTTTCACAGTGGGCCTTGCTCTACTCATTAGTTAAATTGCACCCACAGTTTGCAACGTTCATTAACAGTCCCTCTTAATTTTTCACATAGCTTGATGCTTCCCCACATCAGACAGATAGATCAGCGTGATCTAAGAAGGCCAAAGCTTTTCTTCTTTCCCCATCTCCTCCCCCTTCCCCCCTTCTCCCACTCCCTCCAGTTGCAGAGTGCTCGGATCCACCTTCCCTTTTTGTGGAAGAAAAGGGAAAAGTTTTAGCTCTGAGTTTTGCTCAGTGTAAAATGAAAGACATTCATGTGTGAAGAGCAGCCATATGATATGTAAATCACAAAATCACAGACCATGTAGGGCAGCCTGGATTTGTTGTGGCTTCGGAGCCGGGAGGAGATTTCAGTAGCTGGGAGAACAGATGACCATCACTCCCAGAAGGAATCTATGTTACTAGTTTTGTCCAGGAGACAGAAATGGCAGCCAAGCTGCAGCAGAGGACAGGGGATGCAGGCAGGAGTGGATTAAGGGTCGTAGAGACAACCTGGCAAAGTTAATGTTTATTTTACAGCGGTTCATGGAAGTGGAAATTCTAATACAATATCACAACTAGCCCATTACCTCTTCTTGTTACATAGGATGGGTCTTGGTGTTGTAGCATTATAAAGTGTTTGTGTGTTTGTATGGGTAAGGGCTCAGGAAACATTTCAAGTGTGAGTGCTGTGATTGCACGCTGCAGCAGGGGACAGAGTGGCAATCCAAGGCGTACGTGTTTCTGTATCTGGGTACAAATGTCTTGCATAGGAATATTAATCTGGTTTTAGCTGTCAAGGAAATTCGGATAGGCAAGTGTCCGTTTCAGAGTGTTACGTATTTTTAGGTTAACAAGTATTCACAAATAGCAGAATACACATTTTAAGGCACACTTTAATAAGACACTTAGCCAAACACCATCCATTTGTAAGTTGGGTCCTGACAAACTGTAAGAGTTGCCAGTGTCTCCAGCCTTACTTGTTGTGAGATACAAGGAATTTTACTGAATTTGGATGTGAGTACTCTGAAAATAAGTGCCAATGAGTATTCGTACTCTTCATTCCTCCTCCTTCTCTCTTTCTCCTTCTTCCTGAAATCAAACCGAGCCAAAAGCTCTTCTAGACGTTTTGCTAGCAGTGTTAACATTTACAGGAAGCTGAGCAGGCTTCAACATTGCCCACATACTGGGTAAGTGTTAGAGTCTTGGCTAATGTTATGTATGTTATTGCTGCTCTCTAAGTCCCCGTGAATGCCCCAATTCTCTGAGTCCCTTGTGCCCCAAGACTCCAGCCGATGCTGAAAGCAGATGTGCACTGCTTTGTACTTCTGAGAAGCAGGTTATTTATTCAGGCACCCGTTTCAACAGTGGCAGATACTGCATGAGCTAATTAGTTTAACACGTTCTGGAAACCCAAGGTAGCTGGTGACCTAGCTGTCTGGCTACCATCTATTTCATCTATGGAAAGGCAGTAAAGGCTGTTATAGCAGTATGTGAGAAAGTGAGATGACTGTACACAGCCAGGCTCCATGTTTTGACCTTCATCTCAGAGGAGAAGATGGGAATGGAGTGCCTCAGGCTCCTTAAGTGTTCACAGCCATGTGCTGCCCATACTGATTCTAGAGGATCTGCAAAAGAGAGAAGGGGAGGAAAAAGCCCCACATCTAACATCTGTTTCCACCCATCTGGGTATACAGGTTGACAAGGCAATGGCTTCCTCCAAAAGCATATATTGGCCACCTCATCTCTGTGAAAGGAAGAGACCTAGGGCTTAGTAGCCAGATGCATTTCTTAAGAAGATGCAAGACCTAGTGGCAGTTTTAAGAGTGCTTTTTACAGTCGACCTTGCTTTATGCATTGAATTGCATGCGTGGTTGCAACAGTGCAATAAAATTAATTATTAGTCTTTTTTTGTCTTGCCACCACTGCTGTTGCTGGAGACAGGGCCTTCTGTGTCTAGGTGTGTTGGATGGACATGTAGAAATAGCTGTGTGTGAAGTAGTGTGGGATCATATGGAAGGCAAATAGTGATACCCTCTGAAAAAACAGCCTGTCAGTGAATGGTTTTGGACTGTCTTAAAGCTCCCTGTGACTGTAGTGGACAAAGGAAATGTCTCCAAGACATTTTTCATCCAGCTCCTGATAAGATATCATGCTGCATGCTCTGTTCAAAAGGATAATGTTTTCTCCCAAGTCAGCTTTTGCAGAGGAAAACAGTTTCTTCCATTTTTGTCTTGGAGCAGCTGAGATGGAAGGAATGAGATTTTGGCAAGTCTGGAGAAAAGGGTGGGGTGTCGTGAAGAGGAGGAGAGCTAAAATGGAAAATCTGACTCCCTCGAACTATTATCATTTGGATGTGATATAGCTCGATAAATTCCTTCTGTTTTCATAATCCTGGGAATTGTTAGATTTCTTTCTATGAAGGAAAGAATTGTAAACCAGTTCCCTGGAAAGCCCAGGCAGGTCTTCACAGTAACTGTAAGCAAATCATGGCTTTGGCTGTTAAATTCTGAACTCTGTTGTAGGAGGAAGAAAAGGGTCACCCAAGAGGCTTCTCAGCTTTCCACTCTGGAAGAAGGCATTCTTCAGTGCGCCTGATTTTTCTAAAGCATCATCTAACTTAGAAACGATTAGTTCTGTCTGTTATTATGCTGACCATTAATGATTATAATGGCCATTAACCTTGCTTTCCTGATCATCGCTGCCTTTGTCACTGTAAATGTGTGGATGTGTAAGAAAGAAACTGCAATCCCCATCTTTGCAGGAGACGTGTGTGTCTTTGCAGTGACAGCAGATGGGAGCCACGCCTGGTGAAAATGGCTATGAAGCGTGTCCATAGCAGGAGCTGAGCAGGAGAAGTCTGATCAGTAGAAAAGCCCACTTCTGCAGGCATTTTTACCTCCTGTGGGTTTGGGGTCAGCTGGCCAGAAGGCAGCGGGACCAAGCTGTCAGAGCACAGTCTTGCTCTTCAGCTTCAGGGACTCCTCTGGTAATACTGGTTTTGTCAACAGCATCTTGTGCTGACTGGCTCCCTTATTAGTTCTTCCCACTGGGGTTTCTGAGACAGCTGCTTACAGCAAGCTCAAAACAATATAAAAGACACTAGGCTCAGTGACAGAATGAACACTGTGTGTTTCCTCAGCGGCCAGGAGTCTACAGAGCAATCCTTCATTCCTTGATATATAATCATTTTCCATTCTTTTAAAACACAGCAAAATTCAAATCTTCAGGCCAGGAGAATTTTGTAATTAAGAAGTTTTCAAGTGGAGTAGAAATGAGAATCCAGGGAGCACAAGGATCTCAGTGCAGGCTCCCTAATAAAGACCATATGGGCAAATGGTAAACTGGTCTAAGACGTAAGACTTTATGGCACTTGGAAGTGGCCAAACTCTATGCATTCTCATAAAATGTTTTTAATGTGTCTATTATAGCTGGGGGTGGGGGAGAAACAGGGAGTAAGAAGGTTTAGTTTTGGCCACTAGTTCCTGATCAGTGCAGAAGAAAATACAGCTTCTTCTTGTTCTTTGATTAGTGCTTCAAGTTTACCTATGTGAAGCAAGAGCTGTTCTCACTCTTAATATGTAGAAGCAGTGCCAACAATCTCTGTTGCTGCTTCTGGCTTCTTCTGTATTGGTATCTGTCTCCTTAAGTCAGACACATGCTGAGAGTCCCAAGCAGCCGTTGCTCACGCAGCCTGTTACGCAAAATGCAGAAGCAGAGCTGTAAACAACACGGGGGAAGGAATTACTGCAGGCAGCCTTCAGCGTGAGCCAACCTGCAGTGACATGTGCATGCAAACAAGACACCGTGGAGGGGTTCAGTCAGCACTCCCATATACGTTGCTTATCTTTGCATCGTGTTTATACACAATCTGTAAATGACATGAAAGGTAGAAGCTCACTTTCACTTGTGTTGTTTGGTCATGGAGGATACGGTGGGTGCAGTAGAGAAAAGTAATCAGCTGAGTCTCCGACACTGGAAACTGGCAAAGGAGATGTGCTTTTCTGCTAATAAAGTGAGGCTTCTGGAATAGTATTAGCCAAGGAAGAGCTGGCAGAGACACTGTCTCCTCTGGGGACTCGAGGAGCACATCGCAACTTGGGCTTGCAGCCTCAGAGTTTGCTCCTTACCGGTAAACTTTGATACCAGTGAGTTAACGTTATCCCACAGTGTCTCATTACCTTCTGAAACAGCCCATTCAGCAAACATCTTGCCTCTGGAGGGGTGAAAGAGTTAGATATTCCGCAATCAGATCTCTGGAAAACCAAAGGTAAAAAACCTGCAGCACATGTCCAGTGTTTTGAAGTCTCTCGCTGCACTTTCCTCGAAGCCAGGAGTAGCCAGTGATAACTTTCTGGCTGCACTCACTAGACTAGTTTGTAGCTGTTGTGTTATAAGGGAGCTGTGCTTATAAGGAAGCACAGTTCAGATACAATAGGAAAAGATGTGGCTGGGCCATGTTTCTGTGCCAGATGGGAGAACCCTGCTGTCTCACCTGGCCATGTATGAACAAATAGCCCTGGGTGCCTATGGAGGAGCCTCAACATGCCTCCTTGCTGCAGAGGAGAGGTGGTTGGTGGCAGCTCTCCGCAGACTTCTTGCCATGCGGAAATGGTCACAGCAAAATGGGAAATGTGTGTACGTGGCTAGGATACTGCTGCAGTTAGAAATTGCAGCGCTTTACCTGCTTCTCCTTTGACATCAAATGGTGATTATGGTTGTCTTGTGAAGCATTCAGTGTATGCCACTTGCAACTCACCAGCCAAGAGGTATCACAGTCCTGCACTGTATCATGAAGCCTTGGCTATTTTATTTCAGCGTGGCCACAGAAACCAAAACCATGGGAGAGGTGTGTCCCTCCTCCTTGAGCTACTGCTTCCAGTTACCCTCCTGTTGACCCAGACCATTCATTTAAGCTATTCACAATTGAGATGCTGATGGTGTTTTCTTGATGTTTTCTACTGCAAGCCCAAGTGATGGCACATCTTTTTTTTCAGGTAGCCCAAAATGAGCAGTTTTCCTAGGCATCTGGTCCCTGCTGTGCTCTGACCTACTGAGCCATGGCTCTTGGCCATCTGGGGGCCACAATGGCCTTGCTACTCAGGATGTGAATGTTCAGGAAATTCCTCATCTCTCATAATCTGTATCCCTGACTTGATCATCTCTCCCATTCTGTCCTCTTCTTCACTCATCTGCTCTCCCAAATCCTTTCCTGTACTTTGATCTCCTGTCACTTTCAGCAAACATCCATATATCTCCTTTATTTGTTTTCTAATGGGTTGAGCAACTTCTGGGGTTTTTGTCAGGCTTAGATCATGGTTTTCAAAATAAAATGAAGCACTGTGCTTTGTTCGTTTGTTTGTTCCACTTCCTGCCGAGAGTGAGATCTGGAGTGACACAGGTTGGGTGCAGGTCAGGTACAAGAGGTTCTGCATGTCCCCTTGGGGTACCGGCTCACAAGCAAGACCGGCAGGGTAAATGCTAGCAGTGCTGTTTATGTGTGTATCAGGCAATCAGTCTGATATGTGTTGAGAAGATGCCTGTTTAGAGAGCTATGCTCCACATTCTTTGTTATAAACTCTGAAGTTAACTGCTCCTATCAACTTTGCTTCACCGAATAGAGAGCATGCGACAGGCTTGAGAAGGGGTGTCAAGCCGTTAGGACTGCAGTTTGATCTTGGAAAGATCTATTCAAATCTAACTATCTCAAAGAAAGATCTCTCTTTTGGGGAGAGAGAAGCTGCATGTATTTGTGGCTCAAATACCACAAAAACAAATTACTGGGCATACACCTCCCATTCCTATCTCCCTAGAAGCTTAAAGAAGGTTTCAGAACAGTGTGGATAACTAACTTTCAGAGCTGTTAGAGAAGCATTCCTGAATATCACAGAACTAGGACTTTATTCTAGTTGCAAGAAAATTGCATCACGTAAGACAAAAAATTGGCTTATTTTCCACTGAGTAAAACCCTTCAGTTCTCTACCCTTATTCCCCTGAATGTTACATAGTAGTTGGATAGGCTTCATACTAGTCTGTGTGCAAGGATAAAAGGCAATGATTAACTGAACTCTTGTTCTGAAAACACTCATTTTTGTAGAGAAGTGTAAGAGATGCTAAGTTTAGAAGTGCCAAGATTTATGGGTGGGCAGCAGAAAACCGTGAAGAAAAAACTAACAGCAAAGCGTTTGATAAGCAACTGACATAATGCACTGAAGAACAGCTTGCAAAATATGTTTAGTTTAAGCTTAGTTGTCATGAAGAAAGTGATTATTTTGGTGGTTTGGCATCTGATGAATTAGGAGAGCTCACTCGACTAACATCTGAGGAGGTGAGAGAGATGAGACAGGCCTGCCCTCAGCTACAAAGTGACTCTACATAGGAATGGTGTTTTAAATGTATGAAGGTTTATTTGGCTGCTGTGCACAGCTGTACCTTGTCAACTGTACAAACTTGAGCAAGATGCTTCTAGATGGGTAGAATTCCGAGCTCATGCTCCCTGTTAGAGCAGGGCCATTATCTCAGTTCCTGGTACAGTGCTGAAAAGAAATGCTCTAGTAGATGTCCAAAGTTAGATACCTGAGATCAGCAAATGAGGCCCAGCAACAACTGGAACAGGTTACCTACCTCCAGTTTGTCTTTCCGCCACCTTATGGTCCTCCTCCAACGTGTTGCCTGTTTTAAAATAGCACTTTCTAATGTGGCAGAGGTGCTTTCTGTCCAGTCTGATGACTCTGCTTGTGAGAGATGTGTTGTTCCTGCTGCTCATAGTCAGCAGCTTTCTTGCAAACCACTGACTTCCAAACTGACCAGCTCCATGCAAGAGCTGTGCTGGGGTACAGGTTCTTCTGATGCCACCGCTCAGTCTGCAGCACCTCATGACAGATAGCCAGACAGAAGGACCTGGCTCTTGGATGGCAGTTCAGGCACTCGGCAGCAAGAAGGAAGCATGCTGCTCGCCAACTTTGTTGTCTCAGAGCTACAGTATCCCAGAACATTATTTTAACAGTCGCTTGTCAACACCGTGGCTTTGTTGCTTCTGGCCTCCATTATCAAGCCTGGTGTTCTGGGTTTGTTTCTTTTTAAGGCATGTAGAGAGAATGCACCTGCACTGCCAAGCATGAGGAAGACTTCAAATATGGCTGGGGAGAGCCCAGCCCATGTGCAGCCATGCATAACCCCCAAATGTAAAAATGATGTACTGGACAGTGTGTATGAAATACCAGACCTCCCTCCAGGCTGTCAGCGTGGTTCCAAGCCTGTCAATGTCTTCAGAAACCAGAGCCATCACGGTTGCCCCATTAGTCAAGGGTTAGCTGGTCCCACAGCTGTCACTGCGAATTCCCTGTCCTAGGCTCCATTGACAAAGGATTCATTTGCCAACATGAGGGTTTCATAGAGAAAGGGACAGTGGGGTGGCAGGACCATCTGCTTGGTTTCAAAGGACCAAATCAGGGCCAGAAAGTAATTACAAGTGTGTTATGGGGAAGATGTAGGACAGGGCCATTTGTCAAACCCCTTAAGAGAGAAAGACTGGACCAAACTGTGCTTGTAGCTCACCAAAATTTAACTGTGAAGAGTTTTATCTCAAGCGATGATGCTCTGAGGTTACACTGTCTGAAAAAGGTACAAGTACCTTCGATTTCCACAATATTCTGTGGTCACATTGAAGATACCCTTTGCTGTACACATTCATAAAGCCGTACAAAACCTTCACAGCAAAATTCAGACGTACAAGCTTACATTATATAGCCATGGAAATTAAAGCCTGGATATTTGAAGCTGGATGTTAAAAATGGGAATCATAAAACAAGCCAGACTCAAAAAAGCTGACGCTCACTGAAGTCAGTGGGTAAACTTAGTGCTTTTGCTTCCTCACGTACACACCTCTGATTTACGTATTGAAAGATATTTTCCTCAGTTTCAACCTAAATCTCTATGGGTTTGGGAGAACGTGCTCGCTCGGTGACACTAACAATTCTAATCCTATAGCTCATACCCCTCTTGAAGCTATGGGAAACCTGGAATCACAATGCAAAGCACCGAATACTGATGTTTGACTTTTCTCATGGGTTTTCCTGATCTCTACAAAAGTACACTTTTATGCTGTATGCTAGCACACTGCTGCATAAGTATTTCTGCTGTCCCATATAAAGCACACGGTCAGGTTCTTTTGCATAACCTCTATGGTTTTCATTATTTGTAAGCCTGAACTGAAGACAGTAGACACTATTTTGTTTTGAGTTGCTATAAATTTTGACATTTGTCTAAGGGGATAATTCATGTAGTGCTGTGGGACTGTTGTTTAAATTCCAGCAGGAAAAAATGGCTTGTTTTGAAAGAAAGTCTTGTTTAAAATCACAAATCTCATATAAGAAGCCAGATAATGAAGCCAAAAAAGGGAACAAAAACAATTCTTACAAGGCGGACCTCTAAGCTTTGACTTGCCTGATGTATGAGCTGTCAGAAATCCAAACTCCACCATGTGCAGAGAAATGTTTTGCAAAATCCCTAAGTTAGGGCTTTCTTGGCAGGATCTGTTTCCTAAGCAGCATCTTGAAAAATTTAATTGCTTACAATTGTAAAAAGCTTTCAAAATGGTGCCTTTTTACGGGAGAAGGTGAAATGCCATGTTAGGGCCTATTTTCAACAGTTTGCTCTCCATCTTCTTTGCAGCCACCCTTTAAATAGTGGAAGATGGTGATAAGGTGGTCCTTTTCTCTAGGGTGAACAAATCCAGTTCTCTCAGCCTTTCCTCATATATCAGGCTTCATAATCTTTTGTGTGCGTCAGAATTATTGACTATTTAGGAGGTAGAATACAGCATCTGAAACCTTTGGTAGAAGACCACACTAGATGCACTGCTAGAGAGGTGGATCACCAGTGCTAGTTATTCACTGTAGCAGGCTACTGTGAGCGGTGAGTGACTGACTTACAGTCATGTGGGAAACAGTTACTGGTCTTAAGGCTTGATGTCCAAATGCACTGAAGACACCTTAAGGTTTTGCTAATACTATTTATTTATATGGTAGGTTCAGAGCAAGCCAGGAAGGTAAGTATCAGCACTAAGAATACTTTGAATCAAATCCTGTCAGCTTCTGATTAAAGAATTGCTTAACAGGATCCAGAAAATTAATGACAAGCACCTTTGGTCTGATGGTGCTATTTCTGAATGCCTTATGGCAGTTTCCCAAGTAGGGAAGGGTTGAGGAATAGAGGGACTGGGCATAAGAGGTTCCAGCCCACCCCACACCTGCACCTAGCTGCAGTGTGGCCAGACCTAGTCTCCGAAGATGGTTAACCCACGCTTCCCTTCACCTGCCATAAGTCTCACTGGATCTCAACAAGCTGTATGCAAACCAGGAATGTGGGGAGTAGGGACCTCAAAGAGAAGGGCTCAGCTGATTGATGCATTCTTAAGAGAAAGGGAAGAGGAGTGATAACACAGGAAGAGGAAGAAGACCTGGTGATAAAGTACTGCCCATTCATTGCTCCTCCACCATTACTGCCTCAAAGTATGTTCTGTGAGCTACTGAGGGTGTGCTGCAGCTTCATGGTAGTTTAGCTTATGCAAAGATAAAAGTGCAGCAAAAGTTATCTGACGCCTCCCTGGGAAACAGAAGATGGCCTTAAGCAATATATCTTGTGGAATCCTGTGCTGCACATGATCTTTCCACTGGATTAAGAAGACTTATGTATTCGAGCTCTCCATTAAGTGCAAAGCTGGTTGTTAAGAAGTGGGAATACAGCTGTAGTGAGTGCAGGTTATCTTTGTGTGGCACATTAGACTTGTGGCTTACGTTTGTCGCTAGCTTTGTGCAAATCCTTTAGTATTCCATAAGTGATGTGAGCAGCAACCTCACAGTTATGTGGGCAGTTATTCCCTCTAATCCTAAGGAATGCTAGATCAAGTTCTATCTCAAAAATAATTAAACCTTTTGCATTCACTCCTCCCAGTTGCATTGACTCTTTCAGATCCTCTCTGCTCGGCTGATTAGAAACCTTATTTCCCAGCTGCGATGTAGCTATGGCTCATTTATACTCAGTGTGAGTTGAACATCTAGGGGAAATCCAAGACACATGGTATATGCAGTGCTTGAGATAGACTGCAATTGCACCAGTGGAGCTTCCAGGGAGTTCTGCTCGATGGATGGAGGTGTTTGGAGAAGGGTGGTGCCCTTGAAGATGTGAAAGAAGTATTTCTCCATTTTATCAAAGCATGAGCCTGTAGCTCAGCTGGTCCCAGTGGATGGTGAGGGTAGGAAAGATTCTTATCTTCTAAGTCAAACTTATGAAACTTCCAAACATCTTTTGCCTCTTGAGCTCAAGTAACAATAGGCTTCATTTTCTCAGCTTCAGCTCCATTCACTGAAATGAGAAGTACTGGTTCCCAGGGGGGAGATCCGATGCTAAGTAAAACAAGCTGTGTGCAATTACTGCTTTCTGAAAAGCAGGAGAAGCTGGGCCAGCACAAATGGTAAGGTTCAGTTCTTGATAAGATTTCTTCAGTGGTATTGAAGGGCAAACCCCACAGCCCTAATTCAGCTGAACATCCCCATGTCATATTCTGACCAAAAAAAGACTGAAGAATTTGTCTGAGGACTGCAGTCACTTCTTCAATCTCTTCTCAAAACAAAAGAAATTCAAAAACCATAGCATTTTCTACTGCATCTCATTTTGCCATAGCATTGCTGGTTGCCAGAGAGGATAAATAGTGTAGAGCAAGTCAGTGGTATCTGAAGATCAATCAACACCCTGCACTCACAGCACTTATATGTTCTTCTGGGTTTGTGAGTTTTGCTTCTCTTCCACCATTCCTGCTCCAGCTCCCTGCACTATGCACAAAGACTGAGAACATCCACTTAAGTCTGTTTAGGGGATTGTTATGACAGACATGTCAAGAAGTCTTGGCTTGTTGTGCTCCTTATGGGGCCGTGTGCATTTCATAAAAGGACAGGTTCTCTGATGGCCTCCTGTGTTCTTGCAGTGTCAGTGTTAGAGGCGGTGGTTTCCCATCCTCTCCCCATTCTCTTTTGAACTGCTATCAATATGATAACTGGCTTTACTTCAGAGGCTTGTGCAGCACTAAGGGAGGGCAGCAGACAAGGTTCCAGCTGGAGTGGCCCTGCAGGTGCCCAGATATAGTTGTCACCAGCTGGGCAAATTGTGCTGTCGAGGACGCAGGAGCCAGAAGACAGTGCAGATCCTGCTCTGAAAGGTATGGCATTATGAGGCCAAGAGATGTTAGGGGGTGTGGGGTGTGCAGAGTGCAGCAGAGGCGTTATCGCCCAGCTTAGCCACACAGAATGGGGATGTGCTGTCGTGATGTCGAATATGCTCTTTACCATTTCCCAGGATGGTTCCTAATCTCTGTGTCCTGCTGCTTCTCTACCTGAATCTCTTTGTAAATGGCAGATGGGACAAGAAACAGGCTGTATCTTCCACAGAGGCAAATGTTCTTGTTTTTCTCACTGCCTATCTCTGCAGGCATCGTTTCAGGACTTTCAGGGTGTCTGTGAGCTGGGATCTATCGGAGAGTCTGTCAGTAGTCAGCTTGCCACTGCAGTGGAGCTGCCCATTTCGGACATTCTCAAGGTGTTCCGTTGTTCTGCTGCCTGCCTCACTTGGCCCTCAGAGAGGCTGTTAGCACTGGTGGGGCTTTGAAGTGTGAGGTTTACATTCAACCAAAAGATGTTCTTGCTCTCTCCTACTTCTGCCCTGTTCTTCACCTTACCTTACTGTCAACGAGGATGGGTTTTGTTCTGCATTGTCTGGAATGGCTCTATTTTAGGAAGAACAGGGCTGCTTTACTGTGTCTTGAGGCTCTGTGCCCAACATCCTTGTACTTTTAAGAAAAAATAAAGGGGGGGGGGTGCTCCTTGAAGTACTGTCAGTGTTTGAAGTTAAATCATGGAGCTCTGCACTTGTCAAAACACACATCTGTGTTTACTGAGTATCTTACGTCTTTAGTGCAGTTTTTAAAAGGCCTCTTCCTCCGATCGAGCTGCCAAGGATAGTTTCAAGACACATTCAGAATCCTAGTGTTAAATACTGCTGATGAATAATGCCCCTCACAGAGCCCGAGATGGATAGCAAATTAAATTGTGTAGTTAAACTAAACTTTGTGTAGTTCAGAGGTCCCTATTCAGGACACTGCTTACTGCTTTGTTGATTACTTGTGGCATCTTTTTAAAAAGCAAAACAAAACCAGACTTGCTAGCACTGTTATTAGGCTTTTGGAAATAAGTGAAGCAAACTCTGAAGATGCAGTAAGAGCTGTCTCACATGAGGCAAACAGGGGCACAGTAACCGAACCGCTTACTCTGTATTCAAAGCGCAGCACACATGCACACAAAGCCTTGCTGCAGCTTACTGCAGCAGCAGCTTACAAGAGGATGGAATGTTTTATGAAAGGGATCTAGAGAAAATGAGAAAAGAGTACAAGACCATGTAGTGGTTAGTGATAACTGCTCCTTTCAGCTCCATGCTGAGCTTTGAAGCAAATAGCTAAGCCCTTCTGCCTAAAAGCAGCATGATTGCTGAACAAGTGCATGCCCTGGAGCCCACTGTTCCAGTTACAGCAGGTATCCTTCTGTTGTATTAGGTCATTGTGAAGCTTAAAGTCATGTGTTTGCTTCTAAGGACTGCAGTACTTGTGGTTTTAGAAGTATTTGGCCATTTTTATTAATAATTGCAAGATTTATTTCATCTGTCTGGTTCGTCTCTAGCCTTCTTCAGCAAAGAGGAGTGAGGGACATAACCCCTACCTTTCTGGTCTGGGTTAAAACATTTTGCTGCCATAGGGGAGGTGCAGCCTCGCAGCTCCTCCGATGGAGAAAGAACTGAACCTGGTTCTCCCATGACAGCCAAATTGAATTACTGCTTATAAAGGCACTAGGAGCATCACCACCACTCGATCACATCCTCTTTTGCATCTAGCTGCACTTAGGGTGAACCACAAGAGGGAGGGACATAAGGGTGGTAGGTGTGAGGTCTTGGTGGGATGTGTGAGCCAGGTGCTGGTTGGTGACATCAGGCACTGGGGTGAGGCAGCTGAGGTGTTTTTCATGTCTAAATGAGTTACCTGTTGTCAGCTGGGCTGGTAACTGATTACCTGCAAAATATGGGCTAAATGTATGACCTTGAATCTTTGCTTTGCCAAAGGGCAAGTGCCCACTGCCGGGACAGAACAACTGAGAATAAACTTCACCAAGCATCTTTCCCCTCACACTTTCAATGGTTATCCTAAACTCACAGGTAAATACTGAAATGAGTCTTACTTGAATGTAGCCTCAGAGAAATTGCTCTTCTCCGGTGTTAAGGAATTCCCTTTCAGGATTTTGGATTTTTTTTTTTTGTAGATTCTTGCCAATGAATATATGCTGTCTGTGAATCTGAACCTACAGAATATACTCAAGCTAAAGTCAGTTGTCGTGGTTTAAACACAGTCAGCCATAAACCACACAGGCCGTCCACTCACTCCCCCCCTTCCTGCCCTCCTCCTGCTCCTGGAGGGATGGAGAGGAGAATCGAAAAGAATGCAACTCCCACGGGTTGAGATAAGAACAGTTCAGTAACTAAGGTATAACACAAATCACTGCTGCTACCACCAATAATAATAATGGTAAAGGAAATAACAAGAGGAAAGAACACAACACCTCAACACCAGCCGACCAATAACTCACTCCTCTCCCCCCAGCCGAGCACCAACCGATACCTCGTCCAACCCTGCAGTCCTCAGCCCTTCTGGGTAACTCCCCGTTACATCCTGGGCACGACGTGCTGTGGTATGGAATACCTCTTTGGTCAGTTTGGGTCAGGTGTCCTGTCTCTGCTTCCTCCCAGCCTCCCCTCCTCCCTGGCAGAGCATGAGGCTCAGAAAGTCCTTGGCCAGACCAAACATTTGAGCAGCAACTGAAAACATCGGCGTTATCAACACTGTTCCCAGGCCAAAACATCAAAACACAGCACTGCACTAGCTACTAAGAAGGAGAAAAATGACTGCTGCTGCTGAACCCAGGACATCAGTACAGTTATCTTTTTATTCCCCACAGGTTAATTACATGTAACTCAGCAGATCCCTGCTTCCTCTGCTCTGTCCTTTAACCACTAAGGCCATTGCTTCCCCCATGCTGCTCCCTGAGTTGCAGCAGTAAAGCTATTTGTGAGGCTGGGCCATGAGCCATACTGTAAATTGATTTTAAAACAGGGCAGGAGAGTGGGGTTGGGGAGAGCAGAAAACCACCCAGCAAGACCCACTATTTTTTGGCCTCCTGGAACTAACAGAGAGAATTGCGTACTCCTATACAAAGTGAATGTCCCATGGGCAGTGGAGTTGTTTCAATTCAGTGACTTTTTATAGCCACCCCAGACTTACTTTGCATAGAGGCATTCAAGGAGCGAGGCAACAAAGAATTAGGGAGGAGGTCACAAAATCTGAAATGAAAATGTCATTGTGGGAAGATGATCAAAGCATGCACCCAGGGAAGATAGATGCAGACGGCCTAAAACAGCTGTGCAATTCTTTAGGGACTCGGTGGAGTTCTTGCTGGTTCTATGTTGCAATTGTTCTCATGGTTCATGCTTTGTAAGTCCATAGCTTGCTCGAACTTGTAGTGGTGTGAACTTGATGAACTTGCTGCTTGGGTCATTTGATATTTATTTCAGTTGTTTAAACTTGGGGTTTTTCCTTCCCCCCCCAGGTAAAATACAACTGAAAAGCAACACTCCAGGCTCTTCTCCAATACAAATGTAATCCCATAGATCTAAAGATCAGAACTGAATGTAACAAACACAGAAAATATACTTGAAGAGATTAAAAGGATTAAAGAAATAGCTTTCTATAGAAATCAGTTCTGAAAACCTTGTGGGAGGTGGTAGAAAACTGAGGTGCAGCAGTGTGTGTGTGACCATCAAAGGGGTGCATTGAAAGGGCTTAAATGAATTCTGGAGGACTTTTTGAATGCGAAACTTACAGGTTGCTTTCCTCTCAGCACTGTGGTCTTTTCTGCTTCCTCCTTGTCAGCTGTTGAAGGAGTGGTTCTCGTTCCCAGATCTCCGAATGTGTTTGATTTGGGTTGCTGCTCCAATTTCCCAGCTGTTACTTGAAGGCCGTTTTGAGGTTTGGAGTGTCTTCTCTGCCTCACTTGTTGAGCCCACAAAGGCCTCCAAGAAAACTTAGGAGATTTGCCAAAGCATACAGGGTCAGAGGGAGTCCCCAAAACCGTGGCCGCCCTTGCAGAAACAGCAGGCTTGGCAACTGCAGCCTGGTAGTCCTGGGAAGCAGTGTCATTTGTTTATCCAGAGCATCAAGAGCACACCATGAATCTTTTTTGCATGGGTAGGGTTTGCAGTTTGTCTTGCTCATGTCAGTGGCCTCATCTCTGCAGTGTCCAAATAGCTCAGCCTGAAACATCCCAGGCATGCCGTTACACTTGCTGTTGAACCCTCCCCTTGTTTCTCTCGGATCCCACAATTGCTCCTGCCAGAAGGTTGGATGTTTATTGGACCAAAGAGAAAGGAGAAAAACAGAAAGAAGAATGCAGTGAAGTTGTTCTGTGGTAGGACTGCTGATGTGTTAGACATCCAAAATCCCCAGTGCATAGACATGCCATCTTTCAGATGACAGTCTTACAGTGTATTAGGGCTTGGGAGCTTTTTAAGTGTAAGGGTAAAAATAGATGGATTCAAAACATTATGAGAATAGTCGCCATTCTCTTTGCATTCAGTCATAGGATTAGTTGAGAAGACACTGAGTGATATCCAGCAGACGAGCAATTGTTGGCCCTGTCCTGGGATGACCCCCTGTGTTAATTCTCAGTAGCTAGGCTGTGTTAGATTGCGGGTACAGCAGATGGGTGCGCCATCTGAAGGTGGCTGTGCTGTGTCCTCCCTTGGAATACAATTCATGGATTATTTCAGTTTCTACTTTTGAAATTATTAGAAAAGCGAAAACACTATCACTCCTTCCTGCCTGCTGTATCATCTAGCCAGGTTCTGCAAGCAGTGCTAGTCTGTTCAGTCTACCTGCGGTGGTTACTAGTGCGCATCTTACGTCATCATCTTGCATTTGTTCAGGTACAAAAGACTCATGGTTACCCTCATAACCATTAGTAAACATGGACCTTTTAGTGTGATTAGCACCACACTAGTATGGAAGACTACCCACTGTCATCTTCCAGTCTCTTATGATCTGAGAGGGCGTGTTCCTTCTTCCTTTTAGTGAACATTTTAGCTTATCTGCTGCTGTTAGCCATATCCTATGTTTTGTTTACTGACTCCTCCTATAGTCCACTTACCTTTTTGCTCATTATTTAGCTGAGTTATGTGCATATTTTTTTGACCTTATAAGCAATACTTCATAGCTATTTGATAATTTTGGGCAGGCCCTTTGTGTGTTACAGGACAGGAAAACAAACCATCCAAATTTCACACTAGTTAGTGTTGCAGCATTTCTCATGTGAAAAACAGTTTGAGGCTCACATGATGGCATGCATCTCGGAGCATTCATAACTTTCATGCAGTAAGATGATTTCCTAATTTAAAACCCAAATAAAGTCCGTCTGCTGACACCACTTCTAACTTCACTGTAGCTAGCCAGACCATGCTGAAATGATGCATAAACCTTGTTGTGGAGCCCATGGAAAAGGAATGAGATCACTGGAAATTCAGCCCAGATTCAGTTAAGTCCTGGCCTCAGTGTACTTGGTTGGTTCACAGACTGGAGACCTGGTTCAAATTGTGGTTGACAAACACTGTGCCATTATCTACATATGAATTGCCACATGAAGGGGTAATTCTTCTCTTCCTTCCATGAAGTTGTTCTTTCTTGAGCTCTGTGGCACCTTTTTTACACTTCCTCTGAATGTCATTGATGAAAATGAAGAGAGCTGTGTTCAGGCAAGCTAGAAGAGCAATTTTACTGTTTGAGGATGATCTGAAGAACTGGGTAGGAAGCTCAGGTGGGAAATTGGAATAAGCGAGAAATGAGCTGCATCACCCAAGCCTCTGGGATTAAATACCAGGAAGTTACGTGTTCTCCTCCAGGCGCAGCCAGCTCAGACCTTTTATTTGGAAGTAATGTTGGTCTAAACTGTTCCCTTGTCAGGATCCCTGATCTGAACTCCTCCTTCCCACATTGTCCTTCCTCCTCTCATGCATATACTTGTTTTTTCAGTGTAAACCCCTTGCAGCTCAGAGAGGAGCTAGAACAGCAGTATGGTTCATTGATGTGGCTCCTGGTCCCAACCCGTATGCATGCTTGAGCTGGGAAGAATGACAGTATGGAGCAAGGCTGGGAACTCCATTAGCGGGCACCAAGTCCAATGGACGAGGCCTGTGGACCAGTGCTCTGAATTGCTACCTATCCATGGTCATGTTGCTTTAGGTTTTGTCCCTAGTTTTCCCCTCGCTAAAGCCAGAAGGCCTTACATGTGACCACCCGTCACTCAGAGATGCTTGGAGCTAACACTGCTTCAGGCCGAGATTTCCCACACTGGTACTAGGCTTTTAAAATTTACTTGAGCCTAAAAAGTCCCAAAATAAAACTCAGCATTTTAGAAGTGTAGCTTGTTCGATAGCGATTGTATTGAAATAAATAGACTTATGTTCACTTCCAGAAGCCTGGATAAACTACATTTCCTGACCATTTGAGCTTTCATGGATGGTATTTACTGTCAGTTTTTGCCCCATCTTTCTAGAGTTATTTGAAGGAATGAAAGAGAAGTAGAAAAAGTATCCTGCATTAGCTTTTAAACAGAGAAACATAAACCTCCTTGAGCTGCATTAGCAAAATGTATTTAAAACTTCAGAGAAATACAAAGATTTTGGCATGCCACGCAAAGAGTGGAATTGCATTTTATCCAAATCTGAAAAGCATGCTTTGCTTTATGCTGCCTACTGATGCTCAAAATATCCACCTTCAAAAGTGAACTTTTCCATCTCTAATGAGGACAGTGAACAGAATCACCTCAGCACTTTCCTTGTTCCCATGCGCCTGCTTCTTAGTGCATCCAAACCAAGTAGAGGTACTAACAAGGATTAAACACAAATAAAGTTAAAACCTTGGTTGTTTAACAATGCACGGTTGGCTTAATTTGCAGGACTGTTGTCTCTTTTTCATCCTTACTACAGCTGATTGAGCTGTGCTTGTACTTGTGGGCAGAGACTAAGAGTGGAAAACATAATCCTCAAAGTGCCTAAGAAAGTTAAGATTGCAACATCATTCTACACAACCCCCCCCATAAGGCTCACGATCAAGTGTCTGGAAGTATTTGCTTTTGCTTTTGACAATGAGATAAAGGTATTTTCCTTTGAAATAATGAAAGAGATAATTACTTTTTTTGCCTAGCAGAAAAATTATGTACCTGACTTACCAGGCAGCAGAACAAGCTGTTTACACTTCCAGAGGAAGGGTATACCTAGCTCACATCTTGCACTTCCACCTGCTGCCTTTACTTTGGAGAAAGGCATGTTTCACATTAAATAGTAGTGTAATGTTTGGTCTTCCAGTGCCTGGAGTGGGGAAGGAGTGCAGAGATGTCTTGTAAAGAGGAGTGGGCATGAATAAAAACAATGGACAGGATTTAAATGTCTGATTTGTATTACTGGTTTGTATTTGTGTTGCTGTATTTGGGAGTATTTCTGTTAAAATATCAGCACATCCTAAAGTAGAGCAATTTCATCAAGTGGGCTGGGGCTGAGATCCCATGATGTGACATGGCAGTGCCCCACGGCTTAACACCCTCCAGTTGTGAGTGAGATGTTCCTGCATGAGAGAAGTAGCCAGCTGTCCTCAGCAGAAAATTCAGAGAGGGATGTTTGCGTGTTTATTGCTATGCTTCAGAAAAGCAAGCAGCTGGTATTGCATGTTACCTGTTTATCTTCCTCTTGTCCTTTTCTGCTGTTTCCTAAAGCATCCCTTGTACAGCTGCCCAACATACCCTTTGCAAGTGAGAAAGATTAGCTTGATCTGAGCACTGATCAGTTTATTTTTCCCAGGTTTGTTAGAAGATGCTGCAGCCAGTGGTTGTTAGTGACTCCTAACATTTGAATTCATCTCCTGTTACTGCCAGTCAGAGATCAACAGAAAGATTACGCAATGAAATAACTCATTTCAAGAGATTTAAGCTCATAAATACCTTTTCTAGGCTTTAGCTGCATCTCAGCTTCCCATTTGCAACAGGCATTCCTATCTCAAATGAACTGCAAATCTGTGATAAGTTATGAGATGCCTAATTATTGTAAAGGGAAGAGGTGTCTGAATGCAATGCATAGCAAGGGTCTTGGAGACACAAGGTCTCTCCTTGTGTGTATATCTGCCTCTTCCTTACTGGGGATCTTGCTAGCTTAAAACAAGAAATAGAGAAAGTTCCATGCCTGGACAGTTCATTATGCCATTAAAGTTACTAGAGTTTTTTGTGACTAACTTTTTACAGATTTTATGGAAAAAAACAAAGTCGTTGTCATCTCTCTAGTTCTCAGAATAGTTTGGTGATTTAAGTCCTTGGAAATAGCTTTTCTTTTTCATCTGTTCATCTCCTCAGTCTTATTTTATGCAAGAAAGAGTGTTTTCGAAAATATTCCAAAAAGTGATGCAATACAGGACAAATTACTGAGTTTTTGGTATGTAGCAATGTATTTGTTTGGGAATCTTTGAAGCAGATGATGCGATAGGCCAAAATGTTTCACTGTAGCTTCAGCCTGGAGAACTTGTCATTTCAGAGCAGCTGGAACATTGGCACAGGCTCCCATGTTATGTTTTTCCTTTAATCCATTCATGATTCCCCCCCCAGATTATTCCACTCTTTGGCTTAAAATGAAAACAAGCAAATCCACTACGCACCTAGGAAAATATACAGCTCCAGCCCTTGCCTTACGCAAGCCTCTATCCGCATTCACAAAGCTAAACGCGTTTGCTCTAACTAAGAATGTAGCCTTTAATCCTTTGTCCAACCACTAAAATGGAATAATCAAGAATGATTTATTGCTTGAGGTTCAGATGGACGTAAGTGCAAATGTACCATAAATCCTTCCTCTATTTTTTTCCTCTTTTATTTTGTTGTTTTCTTAAATCCAGCCAGCAATGTCTGTCCTCCCGAGCTTTAAACTCATCTTGACTTCACAGATTAAGGTTGACAAGGAAGTTAATTTTCCAGCTGGGAGGCGTGCTCCATGTTCTCTTCCTAAACACTTTCCGTGTTTTTTAGTGTGTGCTTTATACTCATTTTGTCCAAGTAAAAATAGCATGAAACAGTGTAGTCATGCAATCTGTCTGAGGTTAGTTTAGTGTTGGAGATTTTTCACCCAAACTCTATGCTACAGGTGAGATCCTTTATCCCAACTCTTCATTTCCATGTTTTGCTTTTCGTACTCCCGAGTTCTCTGCTGCTGGCTGAGGATCCAGTAGAAAGCCATGACTTTGGAGGAGGCTAGAGGCCTGCCTGAAAGGATCAGGACTGGACTGCTGTTGCTCTGAAGTCTGGATCATTATGTGGGATAGAGTTTAAACAACATGCGTTAATTCTGGTGCACCAGCTGCATTAAAAAGCATGAAACCATGGCTCACTATTAGTCTGATTTGGTGGCTTGTTGTACCTTTGCCAGTTAGCTTTTAAAGTTAAACATGCTTAATGGGCTTATTTGTGGGGGAAAGATGACAGTAAGGTATCAGAGAGAGCGTATCCATGGAACAAGAATAATGGTGGTGGAAAACATGGTGAGTGGAAGGAAAGCAATTCGTGAGATAAAGGGATTAGAGACCTTTCCTTTCTTTTCTCTTTTTCCCTTCTGAGGATGGGACAATGTGTCCTTCAAGTTTTCTGGGCACCACAGGTTTTTTTCCATCTGAAGGCCAAAACGGGATCATTGCAGTAAATCAGTCTGATTTCCTTTGTAGCATTAGCCAAAAAAAGGCCCCAAATTAAGCCTTGATCAAAGCCATGTGTGGAGGAGGGGGCAAAAGGAGCCATGCCATGAAATATCAGCTGTTCTCTCTAGGCAAAATCTGCATGCTTCATGTGGTTGGCACATCCTAATGCTTGAGTTTAGTGTGACTGCAGAGCCTTGGCAGGGGAGCTGCCACTTGGTCAGAATGATGGCCCCATGCTGAGGCTGTGAGATAGGAGGCAGCAAGGTAAGGGATGGCCGGGGTGTTGCCTTCTGTATGTGTGTGTGTAGGTCTGTTTACTTTCTGTTAGCAAAAGGGAGACATACAAGTATATCATTGTATAGATAAAGCCATGCTGTGCTGAGTCTTGGCTCTTGCGTATGATTCTGGGCTGCATCGAAAGGAGCACGAGCAGCAGGTCAAGGGAGGGGATTCTCCCCTTCTGCTCTGCTCTGGTGAGACCCCCTGCAGTCCTGATACAGCTCTGGGGCAACAGCACAAGAGGGACGTGGAGCTGCTGGAGTGAGCCTGGAAGAGGCCATGGAGATGCTGCGAGGGCTGGAGCAGCTGTGCTCTGGACCCAGGCTGAGAGAGCTGGGCTGGTTCAGCCTGGAGAAGAGAAGGCTCCTTAAGGGGAGACCTTAGAGCAGCTCCAGTGCCTAAAGGGGCTACAGGAAACCTGGAGAGGGGATTGGAAAAGGGCCCGTAGGGACAGGACTAGGGGGATGGCTTTAACCTGACAGAGGGGAGACTGAGATTAGACTTTAGGCAGAAGTTCTTCCCTGTGAGGGTGCTGAGGCGCTGGCACAGGTTGCCCAGAGAAGCTGTGGCTGCCCCATCCCTGGCAGTGCTCAAGGCCAGGTTGGATGGGGCTTGGAGCAACCTGGTCTAGTGGAAGGTGTCCCTGCCTGCGCCAGGGATTTGGAACTGGATGAGCTTTAAGATCCCTTCCAACTCAAACAATTCAATGATTCTGTGCTATCTGTTACATTTCATGGGTCTTTTACCCTGAACTTCCACTGTTTGTATTCTAAAACAAGACACTAAGCTAGATGGATCTTTCAGCTGAGGCAGTATGCCAGGTCTTATGTTCCAGGATAGAGAGGAGCTAATCCACATGTATTTCAGAGCCTTTCCACTGCTTTCCCCCCAAGAAAGAGGTGAATTTTACCAGTTTCATGAAGATGAGGCTGACAATCTGCTGGTTTTTATCCGATATTTTCATTTCCTCTCAGTTAATTAATCTGTACAATGTCCCCTTGAGGCTCAGGGACTTGTTTCTAAGTAATTGCATAAAACCTGCCAGTCCCCAAGGCTTGTTAAATACTCCTTCAAAGTAGATTTTGCCAAGTCAGGAGCACACTGGCCACTTGCTTTCAAAGATGAAACTTTTCAGCTTTCACAAGACAGCTGCATGAATCTTTCTTTTGGTGGCCTGAAGGATTTAAGTTGAGGATGGGTTTTGGTCCTGGGAAATCGTTGTGAACTGTTGAATTCGCAGGGTATTTTGAGATAGCAAATTAAGTGAGGAGAAAACAATGGACTAGAGTAGATGAAGTACCAACTTCTTGGTTGTAGGCATAAACTGTATCTTGGTTTAGACCCTGGCAGCTCTGTTGAACCCTTTTATTACATCTATCTGAATAAAGCCAAAGTAATGCCATAAGAATTCAGCAGAGAGACACCCTGATATAATGAGCCACTCTGAATTTAAGGAGAATTTGGCCCACCAGGTGAGGGTTTCCTTTTGGCACTCAGCAGCCTGTCCAGTTCTGCATTTCCCATCTGAAATCGAGCAGTACTTCCCAGACCCTCCTTGTAGCTCTTCTTTCAAAGTTCACAGGGTGCGTGCCCGAGAAGCACACAAATTGCAGGCGTGGACTGCAGTACTGCTTTGTAGGAAGGTTGCAGCTTCTCCAGTGATACTGACAGCGCGCAGAGTGAGAACATGCACTGCGGAGGTGTGTGCAGTGCCAGCAGCTCATGCAGATTAAATATTCAGTCCCTTTTATTTCACTTGTGTCAGTGATTTCCTCCGCCAGGCTTCAGTGGTTTTAAAAGTGCAAACCTGCTGCTTTCTTCATCACTTGCGGGGCCGCTGGGACCTGCACTCAGCGTGCTCCATGGGAGTCAGCAGCTGCTTAAATCAGAGAAGGCATGTGGCTGATTGAATCACCTGTCATATTGATTTATGGAACTGGAAGGTCATTTCTTTGTGGCTTGTAAGTGATTTTTTTTCTTTGGATGAAAAATATAAGAGGAGAAATTGTCGATTACCTCTTTATTAAGAAAAATGTAAAAATAATGACTAAAGATAGATTGATTTTTGCAATTCCAGTGAAGGAAAAAGCCCTTTCTCCCATTATGGCATCAATAGCTTAAGAAAAAAAAAAAAAAGAAAGAAAGGAAAAGGTCTCAATCACCACTGACTGTATCTTTACACTGTACTGTACTGATCTGTCTAGTGGTTTCTGCCTTGTTGGTTAAGTACATTGGCACTCCTCTTTAGACAGTTTAGGTACTTGCTCTGCAAGCTCTTGCCATAGGTTAAAATAAACCTGCTTACAATGCACATGTAGTTGCCTGATCTACTTGTTATAGTTCTGGCATTGCGATTCACCCACCTAACATCCAGCTCTTCATTTCATGCTTGTTTACAGTGGAGTAAAATGTTGTATAAGAAAGAGGAATCTGTTCTGTAAGAATTCGACAGGCATACCCAAGGTACAACTGCAAGAGATCTATCAGAATTTAATGAGGAACAGTTTCTTTGTCTGGAAGAATTTAGCTTTTTAAGCTATTAATTGGGAAAAAAACCCCACAAAACACCAAAGATGAAAGGCTGAATAAAACATATTTTCATTTATCTTCATTACACTAGTCTGAGTATGTCTGGAGAAGCCTTTTTTTTCCTGGCATGCTAGAAATCATGTGCAAAAGCAAAAGTTGCCCTGTTTGTTTTATTCTTTATAAAGACTTTTCCGCATGTCTTTCATTCCTTTCACCCATCACTCCTTAGTAGGAATGTTGTTGATTGCATGGATAAGACTGAGGGCAAAACTCCATGAAGACCCACGGGATCAGAGTTTCAACTTTGGTCTCCATGTATCACATGCATCATATACTACTATTTTTGTGGAAGCAAAAAGCTTTTCAATCGTGAGGCTCCTGGTCACTGAGTAATATAGAAAGCAGGGCAATGCCAAGGCTGTTGCCCATCAGGAATCCTCAAAATAACCAGAAGTGCCCCATGGGAGACTGAGAGCTAAAATAAGTTAAAGCTCAAACTATGCAGAACAGATCTCAGAAACTGAAATCACGCTTTGCAGAGCTGCATGTTTCTGATACAAAGTCTGGGGTTTTTCTGCTTTTTCACCTCGCTAATGAATTGAACAGTATTTTCTTGCCACACACCAGGAAATGATATTCCATGGACCTATGCAATTGCTGGCTTAGCAACCGAGCTTGGTTTCAGTTCTGGCAACAGAACTAGGTGGATCCACAGGGAAGAACTGGAGAATTACAGGATTTATAGAACTGCTTAGAGCTCTGCCACAAAACTCTGTCAGCTTAAATTAAAAGCAAAGGACGGACTGACTGTATTGGTGTATACTCTTAATAGAGATTTATTTCTTTACCACTTTGCAGTGATCAGTCAAAGCTGATCAAAAAATGCATCCTTTCAAGAGAGCTGATTGTGAAGCCCTAGTGATTGCTCTGAATGACAGCCTTTGGGCTCGCAAAGTCAGGAAAGGTGGATGAACTGATTATAAATGTGCAATAATTTTCACTGTTAGAGGCAACTCCAATCAGTGTTTTCCTGTTTAACTTTCCAGAAATGTTTATCCTAACTTTTCCATTATTTTATGCCCTTTTGAAATGCTTGGTTCCAGACAGGATGAGAAACAGAACTGCAGTAATTCTGTGGAAGATGTGGTTGTTCCAGCATTTCTGGCTTCTCAAGGAAGACATAAGTAGTATTATATTTTCCATATGAGAGAATAATCATACGCTTCCAGGTGCAGTGACCTTTCAGATTAAGCGAATAAGAGTAAAAAGCAACATCTTTGTGAGAGGGTGGGTAGTGTTGGCCTGATTGCTGCTGTCTGGAACCCTGCTAAATAATTTATGCCTGTGCAAAGTGGATATGCAGCGCTACCAGATTGCGGGGGCACATTCACATTCACTGCACAGGAGTTCAGATGTCAACGTAAGGCACCAAACTGGGGGGGAGGTGGAAGGAGAGGGGAAAAAAGAAGAGGCAGAATTTATTTATATGTTTAATGGTAGGAAAACCAGCTTTGGGTTTTCACAGCCCATTTGCTACAAACCCAAGAGATCTCGGATAGCTTGGATAGGCAGAGACATCCAGACTCTTAACTGACGAAAAGTTGCGCTTCTTTCCTTATTTCCTCTTCCATGCCAGGCGTTGAAAGTGCCCTCCCTCCCTTCTAGAAGTCACCTTTCTCACTCTCTTCCTATGGGAGGAGCTCATAAGGCTCTGCTGTGGTGGAAGGGCCACCAGCTGGACATGCCATTAAGCGCATGTGCCTCCCAGCAGTGCTTTGCCCTAGGAGAAGCCTTGCTCCAAGGCAAATGCTGCTCCATTATGGGTGGTTTCATACCCTTAATGAAGGTCATCGCATGACAGGGATGTCTGGTTGACTGGCATCAGCCAGACCTGAGGTAAGGGATCTCTAAGCTGAAGAGAGACTGTGGCATTGTATCGCAAGAAGAAGGGCTGCAATAAAAGTACATGGAATGTCAAAGGGATGAGACACTTGCTCAGCATTCAGGAGATTTTAATTTTTGTCTGTTATTTTCCAAAATGAGCATGTCTTTAGAGAGGGGAAAAACAATGAAACAATGTTTTCGTCCTTCTTAAGCAAAATCCAATAAAATAATTTCACTTTTATTTAAATGAATAAATAAAAACCTTAAAAATTTAAATTAAAAAAAAAAAAAAAAAAAGAAGCCATGCATACATAGAATATGTCCCATCCCTGGCAACCTGCTCTAGTGGAAGGTGTCCCTGCCCATGGCAGGGGGTTGGAACTGGATGAGCTTTAAGGTCCCTTCCAACCCAAACCATGCTGTGTTTCTATATTTACATGGATGTGTATACTTCGAGTTGTTACAATTATTCTTGGCTTTTCTCCCAGAGAAGTTTTGCTTTGTACTCAGTAGCCAGTGATGGCTATTCAGGAATGTCTGCAGTGCTGCAGGTCTCCTTGTTGATCCTCAGACATTTTACATTGATTAGAACTTACTGTTTTCTTCATCTTACAGATGAAATACCGACAGTGACACAAGAAAGTCTAGTTGTTGTTGTTTCTTTTTTTGGTAGGTTTTTGCTCGGGGTTTCTCAAAGAGTTGGTGCAGGGCTGAGAATGATGGTCATACAAACCATGGCCAGGAGCTCAGTCCTTCACAAATGCGGCTGCTGCATTTTAGCAGTGGGTGAAAGCAAAGGAGATTTGCTGCCTCTCTGAGGAAAGTCCTGCAGAGACATCCTTCTGCAGCAGTCTGATAGGGAGAAAAAGGCATTTGCTCAAGATGTGTAAGTTATCCGCACAGAAAACTTGCTTACTGGTTACTACTTTGTAGTTCATATGAGCCTTTAACAGATACAGTTTGTCTATTATATTTGCCATTTTTAAGAATGCTTTGTCATCAGTAGGGACTAATACTCTTTTCCTCTTTGTGGCAAGGTTTGGTGAGACAGGGTTGCTCTGGTTTTTGTCCTGGACAAGCATGCAGGTCTGCAACAAACTCAGAAGCACTTTGGAATAAGAGTCTAAAGCCCTAATGGATGAGAAGTGCTATGTAAATCAAAGGTAGTGAAGATACGATATAATAGGAAGTCATAAATTCTGGAAGTAAGCTGGTCAGCTTGTATACAAAGTTTGGTTTAGATTTATTGTGGGGTTTATGTTGTAGTTTAAGAGACTGAGGCATAAAATCACTTGACAGGCAGTTCTCTGGAGAGGTGGTTTCAGTCTTCATTTGGCAGAGCCCTCCTGGCCTGTAAGTTACTTCTAAAGGGATTGATGACAGGTAAATGTGAAAGCAAGGTGCTTTCAGTAAAGTGAATTGACACTTGTCAGAAGGCTAAACCACCACTGAAAGTATGTTAAGATGCTGCAAATCAGTTTAGTTGAAAATAGTTAACCTTGTGTGTTTTGTGCTGATGTAGATTCACAGGAAGGTAGCAGGTAGTGGGGAAGGTTGAGTTTTTTCAGGGCTAGGCTATGGCTTTTTTTACTCGTCTGCAGTATATGTAAGGAGCCAGTATCTCATTAAACCCAGGTACAAGTATCTTGCTGCTGGAGTTGTTGAACTGGAGGTGAGGTGGATTGTCACTATGCAGGGGTTCCTGTTCTATCAGGATTTGGGACACTTGAGTTTTATTTTTAGCCCTGTGTAATTTCAGGCAAATCACCTTCTTTTAACCAGCTTTGGTTTCTTCCCTATAAAACAGAATACAGAGATATTGTGGAGCAGGATCACCTTAAAACAGATTTCTTAAATCCTCCAGCTCAGGAAACCAATCTTATGAAGCACTTATCCCACAGAGAGTGGGAGGAGCTCGTAGGTTTCTCTCGTAGAAACTCCTTATATTAGAGATAATGGTGCCTGGCAATTCTTCATGATCTACATTGTTGCTCCAGGAGCTGATACAGCAGCTGAGGCCAAGATAGCAAACCAAAAATCAGCAGAAATGAATTAGTGTTTTATCAAAGGCGTATCTGGCACGGTGTTTACGAGTTTAGCTTCCCACTGCGTGACTACTTACCCACAATGTTTTAGAGAGGCAACAATACCCTTGAGAACGAGCACTTCCATAATGGAGCCATAAATTCTATTTCTGTGTTGTGGAACCTTCTCCGAAACAAAGTAGAACCCTGCTATGGTGTTACTTGATTCTGATCAGAAGGGAAATACTTGTTTGTGTGTGAGGAAAAGAGTCTGAAGAAAGTCCATTTAGCTTTCATTGGAAAGAACAGTAATGTGCATTTGGACTACCCTGTATGGATTTGGTTTTTTTAATTATTATTCCTTGTCTTTATTGCATTTCTTTCCTTTTCTTGCAGTTCTGCCATTAAGTATTTAGATACTAATTAATGGAATTTGTACTACAATGTATAGCACCAAACTGTCTTGTGGAGCAGTAGACAGCACGTGAGTGAGTTTTCTACAGTAGCTGCGTAACCATAGGTCTTTCTTTGTGTAATTCAGCCATTTGGAGTATCTAATAGAGATGGGATGGGGCAGACTGGAAGGCACAGTTCTCCCCTCGGCGGTCAGATTAGCTGAGCCAGAACCAGTTTCATAATGCCCTTAATTTCATATTGCAAGAAAGAAGGAATATTTAGTTGCAAGTGTCTCTGCATGGCTGCTTTCTTCCAGGATGTCTTTGCAATCACAATGAAGTCCATGTGACATACAGGATAGCTGCTTTATATGGATAAAAAACTAGTCTGGGTTTCAATGAGAGTTCTATGCATAGAAAAAGAAACAAGAAAGAAAAGAACTCCAACTAACATGTATGCAAGGGTTAAATAAATTATTATTGCCATGTACACTGTAAGGAACTTATGTAGGAAGGAGTGTCAGGTAGTTCTCAATGCAATGTTTTGCCAGAAAAGTTTAAGTGTTTTATGGACTCAATTACAAACTCTTTGATGGCACTGGCAGCAGGAAAGGCTGACCTGTAAGTTACAATGCACCCTTTAAGCTGCAGCCAAAGACCTAATTAATAATAAATCCAGCTGCTGCAACCGCAATCTACTTTTCTGGGCCATGTAGCTTTATAGGAAGTGACCTGGTAACATAGAAAGTCAATATGTGGTTTCTTTCATATTAATATGCATTTCTCTCAGTCGCAGAGCCAACAACCAGGATGCAATTCTTCCTCAGCATAGAAGGAAACGCAGAAATCTTGAGCCCCTTTCCTAACTGACTTTTCCATTATTTCCTCTGTCTGTATAGGACTTCTGAAGTGAGAACAATGTTTTCGCATAACTAACTGCCCTGAATTCACCTTCGGAATGTATCTGTAGGACTAGAATTTGGCAACAGATATGGTCATCAGTATCTCCTGCGTATGCATATGCTTGCCAACGTTTAGGTGGTGCTTTGGTCATCTGTAGACTAGACTGTGGATTTCTGTCCCTGAAGTAGGATCCCATGTGGCATGGACTAAACATTTTACACCTCATTTAGGGAAAACAGGATTGCTTTGAAGAGGTAGTAGGCAGGAGTTGGGTATTTTTCTGCCAATGACTCACATAAAATGCTGCTACCATTATAGTCTTGCCTATTGAAATTGCTTTCCATGGTCTAGGATGAGGGATTTCCATACCATAATGTAGATTATCAGTTTTGATCCTGGGAAATGGATAGTAATGGTGTAGGGAGCTTACTACTAATAAATGCCACACAGTCTATAGTTCATAACTAAGTTCCAGAATGACTTGGCCAATTTTAGGATGAATTCTGGTAGACATCATGTGAAAAGGGGCCTGTTGTGGTTTAACCCCAGCCAGAAGCTCAGCCCCACACAGCTGCTCACTCACTCCCCTTACAGAGGAATGGGAGAGAACTGGAACACTAAGAGCAAGAAAACTTGTGGGTCAAGATAAAGACAGTTTAAAGGTAAAGCAAAAGCAGTGCACAGAGGCAAAGCAAAACAAGTCAATTCACACCTTCCTGTGGTCAGCAGGTGCTTGGCCATCTCCAGGAGAGCAGGCTTCTGTCATGTGTAACAGTTACTTGGGAAGACAAAACAGCACCACACCAAACATTTACCTCTTCCTCCTTCTTCCCCAGCTCTGCATGCTGAGCATGACGCCCTGTGGTATGGGACATCCCTTTGGTCAGCTGAGATCACCTTCCTGGCTGTGTCCCCTCCCAACTCCTTATACACTCCCAGCCCACCCACTGGTGGAGAGTGTAAGAAGTAGAAAAGGACTTGACTGTGTGTAAGCACTGCTCAGCTTATAACAAAAGCTTATAACTGCTTATAACTGCTCAGCAATAACAAAAACATCCCTGGGTTATCAGCATTGTTTCCAGGACAAATCCAAACCACAGCCCATACCAGCTACTAGGAAGAAAATTAACTCCCTCCCAGCCAAAACCAGCACAGGGCATCATCACACCTAGTCTGATCTTAATACTGTCGCTTATTGCAACATCTGGGAGCAGAATGTGTCCCCTTATTTGATAGCTCAGGCTGTCCAGGGGTTCCTCCTCTGTCAGCTGTGCTGCAGGGCTGTAGTCTTGGGCAGAAGGGCTGAAACTGGAGAAAAATCCCAACATTGCAGTATAAGTCATTGCTCCTGCCAGCTCTTTTCCAGGCTGGACACCCCTGGCAAGGGCTTCAGTAGCTGGTGTGGCAGAGACAGGACTGCAGGATCCCACATTAACAGTGCACCTGACAGTACCTGATACTGCAGAAGACCTGTTCCAGCTGTGAGTAAGGGTGAGACTGGGCTAAACGTGGCTTTCCATGCAGCCCAGAGGTCTGTAGGGAGTTTTCCAGAGGAACTGTGTCTGTTTGTAAGGACCTGGAGTATACTTCAGTTTCAAGACTAAGGCTAAGGTTGCACTGGGGCCTTTTGGTAACTGACTGATGTACTCTGAGAGGTTGGGATTTAACCCTGGAGACGTTCAGAATGATTTCACAAGCTGTGTTACTTGGAGAGAGGAGTAAGTGTGATACAGGGAGCCTATTGCAATGCGTTTGGCTGGCATCAAAGGGAAAAGGCTGGGTTCAGTTTCTACAGACCTCTAGCAAAGTTCTGCCCTGGGCTGTTGCCCAGAAAACTGGCTAATTTTGAATAATAAGTCCTCCTTTTGGAGCAGAGATTGCTGATTACATGAAACCTTGGCTGTTCTCTTGCACTACCTCCCCCATCCCATGCGCAGTGATGTCAAGTCCCATAGCTCCATCGAGGTGTAGCATGGATTCGGCTGCATGGACGGAGCCCCTGCCAAGTGGTTGTTAACCCTGTTAGTGTGAGGCTGCTCTCCTCTGCTTGCTGCACCTTCGGTAAGGTGTTTCAGTTAGCTGCTGCCTGTTGCAGTCATCTGCTTACTACTGTGAGTTGTCTTCCAGTTGCATTTATGGTGAAATGAGTGTCCCATAGCGCTGGGGACCCATGGATGCTCCTTGCTCTGGCTGGAAGCTGAGAGTCTTGCTGCCTATGCCTTGTTCTAGGGTTTCTGTGCCTCCAGGCTATAAGAGTTGCAATAGTGCAGTAGCAGGATTCAGCACATCCAGGAAGAGCTGGCTGTTTCACATATTATTTTGCTGCCTACTTTGCTCAGTTTTATGGTGTGCCTCCAAGACCTTTCAGACATCACTGGTTTCAACTCATCCTCTCCCTTCCCTTCTACCAGTAGACCCACGCTTCCAGGTTGCCACTGCCCTGGAGTTTTTGGGAGCAGGACATCCTTGCTTACTAAGCCTTAAACCATCTTCTGCTGTTTTTAAGGTAGCTTTCCATGAGTTATTCCGTTTTTACTTTCTGTCTGCTTTTCCCTCCCGTGTGCTCCATCTCTGTGTGCTGGAGAGTCTTCTGCATGCAGAGTAGCTTTTGCAGGCTGGGTCCAAACCGTGTCAGTGAAAGCACTGAGGCAATTTTCCCATGTAATGAATACACCTCACGTGATGCCTAAATCAGATTAGAATGGTGCCCAAGGTGTGTTTTTAATAAACAGGAGAAGAAAATCCTATCCCACCCTACCACCTTCCCCTCTGGTTATTGGGGTATTTCTTTTAAGTTTGTCTTTCAAGACTGCTTAAAAATGTGTTTTTGGCCTGCTCGCTCTCTTTAATCAAATAGCAAGAAAACCACTACGGTCCTTTCAATCCTGGTAAGCATCTAGTTGCAAATAAAGGATTTTTCCTTGCTCTAAATTTAATTTGACATCAACATCCAAGGGTTAAATTCAGCCACCATTCAAAGCAAGGCAGATTCTGATTTTATTTCTTGGTTAAGCCATGCTGTGGGAATGATATGCTATTTGCTGTTACTATTAGCTGCCTGGTATCCCTGGAAGTGTAAAACAGGCGTGTGGTAGAGTAAAAATGGCAGTAAATGTCTAAAAGACCTCCAGCTGAGAACTTGTATCAGATACCTATGTGTTTTGTTTCATTTTCTTTCTTCCATGTTAGAACTCATCTGTTGCAAACTGGTCACTGCGAGGATTAAAGGAAATACGCTACTTTTGTGTCTTACCTACGCAGAGGAGGAGTTTCAAAGCCTCTGCTGCGCTTGGCATCCCGGTGTGTCTGAAGGGCTTGGAAGGGAGGGCAGAGAGCAGACGCCGGGGAGCGTGGGGCAGGGGTAACTCAGTGGCTGGGCTGGCAGCAGGGCAGCGGGAGGACTGAGTCACAGCCCTGTGTCCTCTGCCTCCGAGCTGAAAGCACCTCCCTTCTCTTCTTAACATTAATAGGGTTTTTCTGATCCCTCAGTCAGCACAGTGGAACAGCAGTCTAGCCTCAGAGGGAACATGATGTGCATTTCGTGCTTGCCATGTTCTTCTGGATTATATTTTTATGAGGTGCTTTTAGTTTCAAGGAGTGGGTGACAAAACAGAGGGGAACTTTACCACAGGAGTAAAGCCCATGCTTACTACAGGCTTAGTTTAAACACATTTGGGTTTATGAGCTGGCCCAAGAAGGGCTGTTTGGGGAGTGACCCTTTGGGGATGTCATGCTCCTGGCCCTACGCCAAAGGTAAACATGATGCCTCTGGAAGCACCACTGTGCCAGCGTGAGGATTTTGGTAGCAGGCAGCATGCCCTTCGCCTGCCTGGCATAGCTCTGCAGGGTAGAGCAGGGCTGTGGTCCTGCCCTCTCTCCAGGGGAGTTTTGCTGGGGGCTAATGTATGAGGACCTGCATGACGGCCCAGATGGCTGCTGCAAAGAGGAAGGAAAAGGGGGAGCCTGCTGAGCCATCTTGTCTCCTGCCCTTACCCACTTTCAGTACCTCTGAGGTGTGTAGCTCCAAAAAGAAGTGTGTTTTATGGAGTTTAGTGGTCAAGGAAGGAGGATTTGGAAGGAAAATAGGAGCTTAAAAGAGACTTTTCCTATTGCAAAAAGTGCTGAAGATGACCAGGGCACCCCACGAAGATGCTTCATGATGGCACCAACACCCCTGTGCCCACATGTCCCCATGCTGTTGGGCAGCAGAGAGCTTCCACAGCACCTCCTCATGCCTACCCTGGGATGAGCCTCAGCCCTGGCCACAAGGGACCCTCTTCATCCTCAGAGCCCCCTTTCATGTTGCTGTGAAGTGAGGTTTTGGTGAGATACGTGCAGTAATATAATGCAGGCAAGGAAAACAATCTTTATGAGTGCAGGGGAAAGCCCATGCATGATGGGAAGGCAGAAGGGACGGGAGGAGGGGAGAGTTTGGGGCAGGCACTCGAGTTAAGGATTTTTTGGCTATTTTTATGTTTTAATTCCTATACTTAAAAATGACTCAGTTGTTCTTCCTCATAATGGGCCTCATGAGAAATTTCCTAGGTTATATGCTTTGGATAACTTCACTTTTCCAATATGTGCTTCAGCGTGAGGAGCAGAAAGGTTAAATGCCACAATTGCCAAAGGACTTGCCTTGATCGAGGAGCCCAAAGAAAACAGACTTTCTTATGTAAAACTCCTCTGGAGCACATCTCAAAATGATACAGAAGGGCAAAGGCTGACTCCGTATTTTATGATGCTAAAAGCAAGGACTGGCTTGCCTGGGGAGTGCTTTGCGATGTGGCAGACACTCTGACATCAGAGGAGGGCCTCAGCCATGGAGATCTTTGGGGATTTAATAGACTGGAGTTTACAGCCACTGGCAGGACCAGATTGGGTTGTATGCAGATGCTCAGGAGCGCAATATCCTATGCCACAGTCCTGGGTGAGACAAGCAACCTTGTCTCAAAGTCCCTTTCCTGACCACAGAATGTACTTTTACACTGAAATAGCGTCTGATAGGGACTACCTGTGTCACACCGCAGTGATAGTGATCTGCTTTCTCCTGTGGATGGAGACACGGATTCCTGCTGCAGTGAGTGATACAGGAATTACTGCAGGGCTAAGCAAGAATGTTTTGTTTGGGGAAAAAGAAAGAAATTAAAACAATAAAAATCAATGAAGGGAATAGTCAGGGCTGGCAAAATTGTAATGTGGGAAGGATGGGAGACAGAATTCAAAGAGCTTTTGGTTCATTAGCAGGCAAACATGCTGTGACAGCTCATTGTGAAACAAATGCTTTTCTCCATATGAAAATACAGGTGTTTATTTAAAACAAAGGCTGAGGCTGAGACTACTTTCTGTGGCTGGCTGCCTGGGTATATGTGGCGTCCTCAGTAATCACTGCTTTACCTGTTCACTCAGGAGCAGGGAACTCTAATGGCCTATAAATAAATATATGCATGATCACTGTATTTGTGCAGCATGTGGCACAATGGGGACCTGGGGCTTCCGGGGACTACTGCAGCATAAATAATAGCAGGAGGATAAGCACCTTGCCATGAGCAAGCCTGTTTTAAATTAGGTCTCTTCTTGAAGTTAGGTGAATTATACTTTCTTAATACATAATGTTGAGTGCATACGATTCCCCAGCTCTAACAGTGCATCTTTTCATTGCTTTCCTCTGCAAAGTGTCAATGTATTTCAAATATTGAGTTACTCCCAAGATGATGTGCAGTGTTTCTAGGCATGGTTTCACCTGAACTCCATTGTAAAAGATACCCAGCCACTGATTCGTAACCTGGAGCCATGAAACATGCATTCCAGGCTCTAGCTATTGTGTAGAGAAGCACACAGATTAACTTCTGCAGCATTGCAGAAACTCAGTGGGAATGCTGAAGGTAGGATAGATATCAAGGTTTGTGTTGCATGATTAAACCTACAAATAAAACTGGCTGGTGGGTTTAAAAGAAAGCTCAAGAGAAAATGAGATTGGAATCTGTACTTTTTTGAAACTGAAAAGGTTTGTGCGGATTATCTTGATCTTATACTGTTGAGAGGGAAAATGTTTAAATGGGGAATTCTTTTACTTGGATGGCATCAGTATTTTGTGTTCTGGATTTTTCCATTTCTATTGACCTCACAGGGATGAATTTGAATTTACATATTACTATTTTATAATGGTTTATCTGACAAATCTCTGAAATGACGAGCTTTGGCTCGAAGAATGAATTCTGGAGCGTTCAGTTTGAAAAATGTTTTCATCTTTTTGCCCCGCTTCAAACTGGAAAAATGTCAAAGTATCAGGAGTTTCTGGGAAGTCGAAGTGTGCTGTTTCTGACCTCCCAAGTCCCAGGCCCATTATGCAAAGCCCTTAAGCACATTTTGCAGTTCAGTTCAGGTTATTGGGGATTTATGCATGTGTTTAATAACTTTGTTACATAGCTATAAAGAGAAAAGAATAGCTTCACACTGTGTCAAAAATATTACCATGGCCCCTTTTCAAGCCCTTAATAATATAGTATTATTATAACTGTAATTTAGAAAATTATTGCAGTTATCCATTAATTAATTTCTTGGCACTGAGGGCAGCCCCATGTTGACGGGCACTTCTCAAATATTATTCAGTGCTACATATGTATTACGCGTATAGAGAGAAATATGTCCATATCTGTGAACACATTTAGAGTGTAAATGAGAAGGTATTTTCTTGCACAGGCTTCCAATAGTTAAACACATTCATAAAAGGGCCAGATAACTTTATAAATAAGATTATACTATACTGCTTTTACAGTAACAGGTAATTCACCTCTGACACATGAAGTGGTTTTTATTGTAGACTTCAGATCAACACTGAATGACTGAATATGTTTACATTCAAATGAAAATCAACAGGATGATATTACCTGAATGATGCATATTTATTAATTGGTGGGTTTAGTCCTTTGAAAGGCTCTAACGTAAGTTCAGTAAATAACCCGGGTTGTGTTTCAACATTAAAAAGAGTGGAGACCTGCCATGTGGAAAAGTGTGATGCCTGAAAAGCTATGAGCTGATTTAATTGACTAATTTTCCCATTGAAAATATTGTCATAAAAATTAAATTTTGGAATAAAAAAGAAGTATGTCTGATATTCACCAGAAGTGTTTGAAAAATAACATGCTAGAAATGAGGCAAGGCTTCAATTTTGATTTATAAGAAGCTGTTCATCTGTGAACAGGAAAAGTAAATGTTATGACCCAATTAACTTTGCATAAATAGAAGTAGCCCATTTTGTGGAGGCCATTCAGCAAGAAAATGCATTTGCTATTACTTTGGTAAGAAAGAAGAATGTCCTGTTTATAGATGGATCTGCCGAATTAGATCTTTTCACGTTGTTTGCCAACACTGCATTAATTTATAAGGCTCCAAACTTGAAACTGACAATAAAGTTTTCATAGATTTCTCTGAAGATGGCCAAAGTGCATGAGAGAGCTCAGGGAACATTGCCTCTGAGAGAAATGTTGAAGGTACTGTGAGAAACTTATATGATAAATGCAATGAATGTTCAGTCCTACCAACTCCCGGTGGACTGCCACGGACCTAAGCCTGTGAAGGAAGATCTGATAGAAGGCCACCTGCACTTGTGCATTGATGTATCTAAATAACCAAAACAAGGTAATACCTTTTATATAGCTCTGTATTATAGCTCCAGATATATTAGCTCACCATGGGGAGCTATGTAAAACACTGAATGTGTTTTTAAACCTTTGTTGCAAGAACACTGTTGCTTCAATTTGGAGCCGTGAAGTAGAAATAATGACTGCAGCAAAATGAATGATTCTACTGGTTAATGAGGGATGTGATTTAGAGAATCTTTATTGTCATGCTCTACTTAATTAAAAAAGAGAAGAAAGCGAGGCTCTTCTGGCCAGTGCTGTTAAGTAAGTGTGCACAAAGGCCCCAGAAAGGTACTTGCACAAGTTCATTGAAGATAACGGGGCTACTCAAGTGTTCGAAGGTGTATCAAAGGTACACGTATGCTTTCAAGTGTGTTACTGACTTCAGGCCAGTAGTAGTGGAAGAAAGAGGATTTCAGGATAGCCACAATAAAATGAATTAAAATCTTGTGCATGAATTTGAGGGGTCATGTCAGGTGATGTCAATCTCCCCACCAATCCCTCAGCCTAAAGCTTCTGGCTATTGACTGTCAGCCTCCAGGAGCAAATATTAGGACTATTGCAGGCCAGCTCCTGCAGACACATAGCACAAAATGGGTCTACATGCTTTTTATCCCTCACAGTCTTTCTGTTGGTACTCAAGCTACTTGTGCTAGAGTTTAGAGAAGGTCCCCCCCCTTTTTCTTCTTCACATTCTCTCTTGAATAGTTTAAGTTTTGTCCCTCATTATTTAGAATTTGTATTTCGTTTTAGGAAAGATGCAAGATTTTGGATTGAAACATGAGACTTTGGAACCTTTTTTCTTACGTTGCTCCTTTTGCATTATAGCAGTGGAATGTGAACTCTTGAATGCTGACCATGGTAAATATGTCAAAGCTTCTCAAGGGTGACAGGAAAAAGTTACTTCTACATTACACCAACTGTACCCAAAATGAGCTTTCTTATTATACCGTTGACAGATTCGATAAGACATAGCCCACTCTGGCTTGAGCAAGCACCAGCAGATAGTCCTGCCTTGTGTGATGACAAAAACGCTTCCAGTTTTGGAGGAAACCGAGACATTTGATACTGAGAGTACCACACATCAGGCAGAGGCTTGTAGGATAATGTCTTATTTTAATTCAGCTTGTTTGGATTCTGATGAGAATCCAGGTTTTATTTAATTTTCTGTGATCAAGCTGGAAGCTCTCCTGGCTCCACCAGTATTCCAAAACATTAATTTCTTGGGGTGGTTGCAAGCAGCTTCCAGAGCCCCCTTTCCTAAGGTGGAGGTAAGCCCTGGAGCCAAGAGCCCTCGCAGTTTAGCAGCTCTGGCAGCAGGATGGTAACCCTCAGGCCTGCCTGCTCTGGGGCTGGGGATGCGGCTCCTGAACAGATGCACGTGTGAGCTGCTTTGAGGGCTTCCAGGGTTTGAGGACCTATGGCCTCAGAGAAACCATTCAAGAACCCATGTGTGGCCCAGAATCTTCGATTTGGTAAAAGTGCAGTGAAAACAAAGTGTTTGTTTAAAAACAGTGGCTTCTTTTTCAAGGAAGCTTTGTTTCCCTGTAAGATTTCCAGCATGCACTGCTGAAAAGCCCGTTTATGCCTTGATTTATTATAAATTCTTGGAACACACATCAAAAGTCTTCATGCATGGAGCTGCCGCTTACTTTGAGGAGAACCTGTGTTGTATAGCTGATTATATAACTAAATGTAATTACTTCTTCCAAAGTATACACAACAAAATCTCAGCATTTTTTGCCTATCGGTAGATCTTGGTTATTAGGGTTTATATATGAATTTCCATCTATGCCAAGCATGATGTGACCAGGCCAGATGTTTTCAGACCTACACCTATTTGAGGAATATGTTGCAGGTCTGTGTTCTGCATGGTGAAAAATTAGCCAGCAGGAGCTTGGGAAAAATTACTTATTTTCTTCTCTGATGTCTGTGTGCACAAATCCAAGTGTATATGGATTCTTTTGTGCCTCTTCAGCTGGGGGAAGCTATAAGAAGTATTTCTGTCTCTCTTCTCATCACACAACCACCCTGCCCCATGATATGGGAGGGTTAGATGCAGGATACAGAGTCTTTTTGATTCTGCTTTGAAAAATGAGTTACTAGCAGTAACTCCATCTTCATCTACAGATCTACACTCTGACCTTTTGGATTCATGCTTGGATTGCTCTGATGATAAATGTGTATTTCTCTTTAACAGGCTTGTCTGTCCAGGAAGTGGCAAGAGGTCTGGGCTACAAAAATGTGACCCTTTCGGTAATTCTGCATCACCTAGGAAAGGATTGATGCTCCAGATGCAGGACCATGTTATTCTCCCAAGCGCCTGCTTGGGGCGATATGACCTGGCTTGTCCAATGCTCTTCCTCTCGCATCCCTGGCGCTTGGAGGTACCCCTGTGTTCAGACTGTCACTGTGGCACAAGGGAGGTAGCTCACCCTGCTGTGATAAGGATTGGTCTTTTGGGACCACAGACAAGTGACTTGGTTTATTTATTTAAGGAATCATTTATGATTCAGCTTCCTAATCTGGTGCCTGCACTGTTGAAGGCTGGCTTTGGAAATGCAGTAGGCAGCTGGCTGCATATTATTTCATTGGCCTGAAAGTACCACCCAACTGAATGTCTGGTGAGTGCTTAGGTTCAGTATACCTAGCAGTGAAACATTTAGCGTCTTGAAACGACAGCCTTTGAATTAGACTTTGCAAACTTAGCCCACAATTCGTTTGAAGGTAACTGGTATGTCACGCAAAGCAAGTATGCTGGAATGCAATAATGCAAGCTGAAGCTGGGGAGGCATGTTCGTATTTGGAAGGCTGTGAAAACCAGACAGAGAGCAGACGTGCTTAAGAGAGAATTCATTACAAAGCTGGTGAACAAGGAGTGAACAATACCACGTTGCTCATACAATCACTCAGGGCTTTCATTGATATTCATTATTCACTCCTGTGACTCAGAAAGCAGGAAGATGCAGTCTCTGATAGAGGCAGTGTCTCAAAGTGAATATGAACTTTCGGTTGCTTCCAGGTTATTTATCAACTTACCCCTTGTCCTTCTGTCCTTGAACACACCACACTTCCATGCTCTTATGTACAAACGAAAAATAAGGTATACCTCACATAAATGTATTTCATCTAAAGCATAGCAACATTAAGGCTGAAGAGGGATAGTGTAATTTTTCAGCAAACGCAGATGTTAAAGGCAAAGCTCAGATCCTAATCCAGGGCCCATGAAGAAGCAGAGGTGTTCAGACCACCCAAATTTAGCCACCCAACTTAGCTGCTTAAGCTAGCCAGCTAGGCTCTCCAGGTTCCCTCTGGAGTCAATGGAAAAGCAGAGCTGGGGAGAGAGAGACTTGCTTCCAGGAGCAAGTCAGTAAGCCTGTGTCGGGCTCCTGTTCTAAATTGCCTCTAGGAAAGCTGCTCTATTAAGGGAGTTTAAGGAGGCAAGCCAGGTAACTTAACCAGCTAGGCTGGGTGCCTACTTCAGTGCTCTGAAAACACCTCTTCTTGTGCCGTAGCAAGCAGTACCACGTACCTTTACACCTGTCCGTTTGTGAAGGCTCAAAAAGAAGTCCATTTTCCCACTTACCCTCAGTGTGTGTGTGTGTGTGTGTGTGTGTGTATGCATGCTTCCCACCTTTCCAGAATTCTTTGTCCCTCTTTCCCTTGCACCTCAAGAGATGCACAAATTGTCTGCTTAGGAGGCTGGAGGTATCATTCGCACACAGCTTAAGTGATGTCTAGTAGTGGAGGATGTCAGCCTTTACAGTTCCTTGTCTTTATGTCTCTCTGCAGAAAGGTATCGTGGCTTCCTGCAATAGAAGTATTTATAGCTAGAATCATCTGGCCTCACGGAGCCGTTTGGACATCCCCTGATCAGACAGGAGTCTGCTGTAAGACGGTGAGTTGGTAGAACTGAAATGCTCTGCTGAAATAGGTCAATTTTGTTGGTGTTTTGTGACAGAAACCAGGCAAAGCAACTGGCTGCCTGGCTCAGTGGTGGGTCAGCCAGGAGGCAGGCAGGTCCTGAAAGACTTTGTTTTGCCAGAACCACCAGGATGCCAGCTTGTCACTGTGACACTCAGCATAAAGAGTTAGCAACTCCTCAGGGTTTATCACAAAGTGAGAAATCATTTTCCGGTCAGTTCTGAGCTACCTAAAGTTGTGGTTTGTTTTTTGTCTCTTCCCCTTCCCCCCCCCCCCCCCCTTCCCTATTACTAGGGAAAACCAGTTCATCTGAGGATCTGTTGTTACAGTTTGTTTTGCTTTCCCTCCCCCTTGTTCTAGTGCCTCAATTATTTCCGATCTGCATGTTTATTGTTTGGAAGCAAACTCGCTTTCCTGCTCTTTCACCCGATACTTCCTTCCAGAAGGTCTATCTTTCTGGCACTTGGAGAATGTGAGTTCAGCTCCAGCCTTGCCAACAGATGAGCTGCAGGCAGCTGCTGCTAACTCCACTGCTTTCAGCTTTGCAGTACGTACTCAGACACAGCAAGGAAGGAAGGAATCAAGCACAGACTTCTGATGTCTTTTCATACTCCAAGAAGAATTTATGAAGGGACTTTATATCAGGCTGAATCAGGTAAGGGAAAGGAGGCGATGACAGAGACAGAGTGATGGAGCAACTGAAGTAGTTGGCTCTGGAGCCTGAGAGCCAAGACTCTGTAGGCACATCCCACTGGATACCTGGTCATTCAGGCTTGGGAATCACAGTCAGCCCACTGTGATAACACCACCCCTGTCCTGTCTGCTGCTGGCTGTGGAGTTGGTGTGCCGTGGCCACAGCAGCATGATGGAGCTGTAGGTAGGGTTCAAGCAGGGCTTTGTCCTCGGCCAGTGTGACTCTGTTGACAGCCAAGGCAAGCCATTATGTACGGAGTTACCGCTTCCCGTGTAGCCTGGGAGAGGGAAAGCTGGCTAGGATGCCTGTATTTTTCTTGAAATCTCCACAAAATGCGTCACTTGGCCATTAAGAACTCTCCAGAGACGAGAGCAGGAGATGTGGTGCCATGCTGAGGCCAGAATATACAAAAGCCCTATTAGATACCATTTCAGTGGAACATAATCAGTGTTCCTTATCTGAAGGAAGGCAAACTATTTGCCTACCCTTCTGCCCGGGAGTCCATCTCTCTCTGGCTGTTGTAAAGTATGAGGAGAGCCACTTTTATAAGAAGAGTCTCAAACGTATTTTGCGGGGCCAAATGCCAAACACCCTGCCCCTGTTCTGTCTCTCATCCTGGCCTTGCTCATCTCCTAATGAAATGATGTAAATGTGTGCAGGAAAAGCATTGAAAGCCGTTTATCTGTTGTGCCTAGCCTGACATGCAACTTTATTATCTGCAAGCCATTATTTTTTGATTGCTTTCTCTCTGCCAGGAATTCAAGGCAAGAAAATCCATTTCAATCTCAGTAAAATGACAGGCTACCCCAGTTTAGTGGGGATCTCATCAGTTCTCTCAGGCAGACAGTGTTAGAAAATTATACAGGGACAGGTGCCCATAATAAATCAGCTTAGGCTTCTGTGCCTTCGATGCATTTGTAATGATGATGGTGATATTATGTATGCGCAGAGTACCTTTCATGCAAAAGGCTCGCACGCTTTGCAAACTATATACAACCCATAATGTTGTATCTGTGCAGCACTGAAATACTTGTGGGGTTGTTTTATATAGCAGCTTTGATCTAGAAGCCTCAGAAACACCAGTGGATTCTTGTTTAAACAGGAGACCTTCCAAAAAAAATTGCTCTCTGATGCAAGATTAATTCATGGCAATCACATTCTTTTGGAGTTGTGAACCGAGTATATTCCAGCCTCCACCCCAGACAGCACTTAAGCGCACACCAAACTTGGCAAACATGCACCAGACTGCAGTGCATTAGCCGAAGATAAGCGTGTGCTTAAAGGCTCCCCAGACTAAGACTATGAAGCTGTTTCTTGAAGATTCAAACCATCAGCAAAGAGGGAGGAGAGGCAGGGAGTCTGTTCATTGGTTCTCAAATTTAAACCTATTGGCTGCTGCTGTAATTAAAGAAAAAATGCAACAAATCTTGGCAAGCAAAGCTGCGTTTGCTGCGCTGGCTGGAAATACTTGCACTTCCATCCTGAAAAGAAATGTTCTGAATGCAGTAAGGCTTTTGTGTGTCACGCTGCTTGTGTGATGTGGGATGGAGAGCGTGTGCAGAGCCAGGGCTGGCAGCAGGTAGCTTGTGTAAAACCTCGTGCTGTTTCCCTGCTGTTTCTCCATCCTCTGCTTTTTTGGTGCAATCTGATGCAGTCCAAAATCAGATTGATGTTGGACCCTGAAGGTAAATCATCTCAGGTGGGAATGAGTTAGAGAAGTGAATTTTGACAGCCCCGTCATCCTCCACAGCTTTGCATACGTTACAGACAGGAACAGTCACATCTCCTGAAGGAGCTGCATTGTCCCACTGTAAGAGAGAGACATCAGCAAGGCAATGGCTCCTTGGGATGAGGTGCTACCTTGTCCTCAGAGCACACACAGGGCAGGAGTGCCTTTGCTCAGTGAAAATGCGGCCTAGTTTGCCCTATGCAAGATGGGAAAGCAGATGTCCTCTTAGCCTGTGTCTGGACCTAACACCCGTGGTGTGATTGCAGCTTGTGTAGCCATGTAGGAGCTGCATGAGGTGGCTTTGGCAGTGGTAATGGTGAAAGGGTGGTGGTGAAGGCACTTGCCCTTTCCCACTGCCCACACCAGCATGATGGCTGCTTCCACTGATGAGCAAAACCAATTAGCACTGGCATGCAGCACCCCAAGCCGTGCAGTTATACCCGTGTGGAGTGGTTGAGCCACTGCGGAAATGCCCATAAAATGAAGTTGACCACTTGTTCGCTTAAGCAGCTATGTGTTTGCTTGCTTCTTGTAAACAGGAACCAGAGGATTTCATTTCCATTTCTGAAGGACGAACCAGCCCCCGGATCTCTCCACCTCTGGGAGCAGGAGCAGGGAACACGTCACTGAACTGACACTGCAAGAAGCTTTCAGTAAGCAATATGCAATCCCATCCCAGGACTTGGCTGGAGCCTCAGCCTGACGCCTCCGCTCCCACCAAAGCTGTCGTGATCCTGGAGGATGCTCCTTGGCAAGGCGCTCGTGCTGTGCATTGCCCATCGTGTGCTGGAAGAGCGATTCATCCAGCTGAGCACAGCTACTTTTAATGACAAACTCCCTTCTTCACCGCATCCTACTGGTGCGTTCCGATGTGAAACAGTGTGGCCAGCCTCTTCCCCTCGCCGGTTAGCCTTCAGGTACGCCTCCCTTTAAAAATCTTTGACCCCATGGTTTGGTTTAGTGTTTCTGAGCATAGGAATGGATTCAACTTCACAGCTGCACATTTTTAATAGGTTTGGATTTAGGAAAAGTAGTTTTATTTGGAGAGAAATACAAAAGTAATTGGAGTTTGGCTGAGGATAAGCAGGGTCTAAAGCAACTTGGATTTTCTTGCAGCACAAAGCTACCCAATATAAACAGATCTAAAAAAAGCCTATGAGGAACACAGATATTTTCTGTCTGAAGACTTCTTCAGCGCTGAACTTAAGCAACAAAGGTGTGCTGATCAGCCTGTGTCACCCACTTGACACACACTGATAATTCAAGACTCACCCAAACACTAATATACACAGATGTAGGAGGCTAAATTTGGAATAGCCTGAGCACAGTTTTTCAGAGTGCTTCACCAGCACACATCAAATAAACACGGTTGCCAGGATGTGAGTCAAGCAGCATTTTTAGCAGGCAAGCTGGGCTGATCAAATGTCTGAAAAAATCAAACTTGCGTAGAATTATTTTATGAAGCTGCATAAGATTAAAAAATTAGGGCAAATAACTAGCAAACAGTCAAATCACGAGCAGCGTTTCCTTGGTTCTGAGTCTGCAGCTTTTGTGGCCAAACACAAAGTGATGTTAAAGGCATTGGTTTTACAGAAACCTTTCTACCAAGAGAAAAAAGGAGGAGAAAACAAAGGAAGAATTAGAGAGCCTGTACTTGAACCTGGAACACAACCTAGCATCTTTTATGTACCTGTATGAGCTGTTAAATGGTGTGTGAGCCCCTTAGGCCTCGTTCACAAAAGGCAAACACTCTCTGAAGCATGAGGTATCTAAATACCACTGAAAAACAAAGCCTGTAGCAGGACTGAGTGTGCTCTACCTTGCCGGTAGCATGGCCAAGGAGGATGGCCATGTGCCTTTACATTGGGAACTGACCTTTCTTCCTCCCTTTTGGTAAAGGCCACTTCATTTTTTTCAGAAACAAGAAATGGGGCAAAATGAGTCCACAGAGTTGTAACTCTCGCTAAAGATGTTCAAGATTAACCCTCATGTACCAATAACTGTACATACAGAAATATTTATGGTGGTCTGGGACCCAAGCTTTGCAGGCATTACCTGCTGTGAAGTTACTGACTAGCTGCAAAAATGCATGTCTAAAAATGCATACATGGCAACGAATAGGAAGTGTTCCCTGACTGGTCACAGATCTACTACTGAATTTGATTTAGTATTAATCTGAATCTAATTAGATAGCTTTGAAAGCATGTAATTAGAAACTAAAGGTTGCATCTTTGGGGTAAATCCATTTCTCCAGATAAATTTGTCTTCTAACTACTTATATATTCCAGTTGCTGAGCCAAGACAAACTCACAGAATTAAATCAGTGTATTTTTAAAGTTCTGTTGAAGAAGAATGAGGACTGTAAAAAGTTGGCTTTTCTTGGGGGTGGCACCAGCATAAAACATGATGGCATAATTCTGATTTCATGAGTATCATTGTATTAAATCGTGAGCATCACTTCTTCACTGCCAGAAAAACAGCCCAAAACATATGAAAACCTGTTCTGGAGAGAATTCTTGAGAAATCGATGGCTTGTACAGATATTCAGCAACTTTTGTCACTGTTTTTCCTCTTCATTTCCAAAATCATTTACAGTTCTCTGGAACACGTATGTAGCAGGATGGGAAAAAATGGTGAATCTTTTCTATGATGGACAGAGGCCCTGTCTTCAGCTGTGGGAATTTTAATGCAGCTCGTTATATTATCTACAATTAGATTAACATCTGCAAGTGTCGAAATGGTTCTGGAGAAGCAGGATTACCTGAGAAGTCAGATGAGGCTTCAGTGTTGTCCGTGTTGCAAAGTCATGACATAACCCTGCTCATGCAGGAGGTCCAGGCTCATTTTCTGCGTGGGAAATGGCACTTGCTAACAGGGCTCCAGAGCCTACAGACCACTAAATGCCTCCTCTAGTATTTGCAGCAGCATGATCTCCTGTTGAACTGTAATGCCATCTGGAGAACTTGTGGTATGTACGTGGTATCCCGTCACTGAGACTTATCTTGCTTTGCTCTCGGGACATGGGAAGATTTTGTGGTAATTCATGAGCTTTATATTAAACGTTAAACGTGGATGGTATCTTTTATGTTATTTAAATCTTTTATTTATCCCTTTGCAGCACATGCAAAGTGTGTTTTCCCATGTCTCCTACTTTCTGGGGCAATACGGGATATTTCCCCAAACGCGATGCAGCCACCTGCCAGATTCCCATGTATTATAATATTTTCGGCCAGCTGCTGTGGTAGCTGTTCATGCCAAGGGCAAGAATTCCCTTACTCTGGTTTTAGCTTTCATGCAGTCTGGAGCCTGCTTTCAGCCGGTGTGGAGCTGTGAGCGTAAGGCCTGAGTCAGAGTTAGAATGAAAGATCAAACTCTCAGGGCCCATAACCAGTTGGTGGAGCCCAGGTATCGTGTCCTGTTCCAGGTTGCCAGTGCCGTACACCCCCTTCCTCCCTTCTCTAGTGCTCTATCCCTGTCCTTTAAGGGGGGCCTTTTAGGCAGAATAGCAAATATATAGGCATAGTGATCCCAGAGGAGAGTTTGGGGAGCAAATAGTGACAGACTGGTTGCTGGGAGCTGGTGGTGTTCCGCTGGCCAGGCTACTCTTAACCCCAGGTCTGCCAGGGATATGCCAACGAATGGGGTGATTTGGAAGTTTTTCCTGTTTTAAGAGCTAATCGTGGCTTTGCCACACTTTTCTTTTTTCTTTCCTATTTTTTAATTTATTTTTTAAAACAATTTAATATCGAATAGGCTTTTACTAGTGCTCTTTTCTGGTGCTTAGCATCTCTAAATAGCTTGCAGTTTTCTGGTGGACACATCACTGCCTCGTCAGAGTACTCAGAGATATTTGGGAGTGTTCAGAAAACAGTAGCCTCCTTCCAAGCGACCATTTGTTTTGGGTGCCCAGTTCAAAACATATGCTGGGTATGGGGGTTTGATTCTTTGGAAATTCCTGACGTTCCCCTCTGGAAGTCAGATGTCTCAGATGGGACATCCAAGATCATTGGCTGCTTTTCTGAAAACAAGTCAGGCCACACTGCTCCGGGAACATACTGAATCACATTCATGTCTGCAACACAGGAGAAGTGCCGTCCCTGCCTAAAGAAGTTGTTTCTGCAGGCTGCTGATACAAAGGAAGATCATAAACAGTGGCTCTGTAGGCGCTGTCAGAAAGCATTGTAAGCGTACACACAGAGAAACTTCATTCTCAAAACTGGTTTGGATCTGAGTTAAGTCATCTTTTGTGCTGAGCTAGCACAGCTCAGTGATTATTTCCATTTGGGTTCTGACCTCAGGAAAGGTACAACAGTCCAGAAAAACAGAAATCCAAGTGGAAGAGGTAAATGAACAGCTCCATAGGGGAAAAACCACTCTGATTAAAAATATGCCATTGAACTTGTTGGGAAGAACCTCTCTGGATCCCTGCTCAGGAGCCTTATATCTTACTGCAGGAGAGACAGAAGAAAGGGTTCTGCTCAGCCACTAAGAAGGTCCAAGTGGAGAAGAGGACATCTAGGAACAAGCAGCTTAGTGCCACTTGTAGCTGGTAACTGGGGATGCTCCAGTGTTGTAGAGCTGGGCTCCCACCGACACAGCTGACAGCTGTGGAGGAGAAATGCTAGCGAGGCAATGCATTCTGGCAGAGTTTTACATACACTTTCTTTGGCACCTCTGAATTTTGCATGGTCTGAACGAAGCCTGTGTGGGAGTCCTGTGCGTGCAGTTGTGAAATAGAAATGGCACACCTTATACGTACTGGAAAAGATATTTCTGAGTGCAGAATTAGAAGGTTCATGGTAATGCTTCAGTCTGTGATACCATTCCTGATCTGACAGTGAATTACAATTGTGTTCCCTCCGCCTTAACTTTCAACCAGAGGTTTATGCTGCTCTTCAGTTGATCTGAAAGCAGAAAAAGAGATACCACCCACAGCTTCACTTGCTTTCTAGGATCTATACAACAAGGACCTTGAGTGGTCAGTGCTCTCCAGGGCTGCTTAGCAGCAAGCCTCTGGCCAGTCTTATCTGTCCTGGAGGGATGATGGGAGTTGTGGGGCAGAGTTAATCATAGAATCATGGAATGGTTTGGGTTGGAAAGGACCTTAAGATCGTCCAGTTCCAACCCCCCTGTCATGGGCAGGGACACCTCACACTAGAATCTGAGATTCGAGGGCATGTCCAGCTGTTCATTTATCTATTGATTCTTTGCAAAGCCTCAATGGGCAAGTTTCACATAACACAGCACTGCACAACTGCTGCCTGTGAAGGACCATCTCAGGTAGCAGAGATCAGGCTTTTTGCATGACATGAAAACTTTAGCCTTGTTCTGACTGCGGTGAGCAACAGATTACAGCAGTGCTCCTAATGATGGCAAAACTACACAAGAGGAAAGCATGCCTCTGAAGTAAAAGGGTCAATGGTCTGCCCCCTTTTAAAGTGGTTGTTGAAATGGCCAACTTCCTGCTTGCTGTTTTGAGTTGGTTTGGTGGCTGATTGACTCAGAGGCTGACCTCCAGTGCTCTACTGATGGGCAGAAGCAATCTGGGGCATGTGTCTGTGAGAGCAGAAGAGGGTCCCTGTGTCATTCTCTCATTCTTGTTTTTTCAGTCCCTTTCACCTCAGTAGATGTCCCTCGATGTTCTTCAGATTGAGCTCTTTGCCACACGGACAGTAGCTGTGGAGACATTCTTTCTCAGGAAGCAGTGCAGGGCTAAGGAAGGTTGAGCACTTAGACTGCAAACACAAATGGTGTCTTTTTCTTCCTTGTGGGTATGTTAATCCAAACAACCTATTAAAGAGCTGAGCCAGTTCTCACATATTTAATCATGTGTCTTATTTGGGTTTTGGTTTAGGTTTTTTTGCTCTGCAAGTCTGAACAGCTGGTCCTGCTCATTCTCACCTTGTTCCTGTTTGTGCTGGTCCTGCCTTTTTCCTGTGAAACATCTTGCCCTTGTGAAGTAAGTGGTGCTTTAAAGAGAATTCAGCAGAAGCACAGGGGCCAAAAGAGTGTGACCATTTGTCTTCATGTGCAAAAAGACATTCCAATGGGAATTCTGAAGAAGTTCTTAATTTCTGACCACTTCTTCCATCTGGTATTTACTTATGTCCTTCCCTTCATACCTCTCCCAACCTAGCTGTGATTTATTAAGCAAATGCCAAAGCATTGTGTTCTTCTTGTACAGCCCACAAAGCAGTGCACGTCCTAATGATTATCTGCCCTAAGTGTGATACTTTAAAACATTATTCATACTACATAGAGCAGAAAATTCTCTCAAAACACCTTTGTAAGTGGGTAAATTTTTCCATCAATTTCCACAGGCTTTGGATCAAGCCCAAAAAGACATGTCTCTGCTGCAGCCATGGTTAACAGTCATAACAAACTCATGGCAAACTGGGCTGGCTTCCTTGGGGAAATGTGTTTAGTCACAGAATGTATCTGAAAGGTAACACACTAGCTTTCATCTTGCCAGCCACTAAACACAGAGCATGGAGTGGTGCACAAATATGCATAACTGCATTTTAAAGGCAGATTTTGGATTCTGTGGGCACCCTTACTCACCTTGAGTAGGATTTCATTCCATCAACAGTCTTGCCAGTCTTGGTAGAGCTTTTTGGGTGAGGAGCAAAGGGGTATGAGTAAGGCTGAAACAGTGGTTCTTCATCTGTGTTTTGAATGTGTATAGCAGAACCCAAACCTCATGGAAGAATTCATTAGCACAGAATGATTTAAATTGGAATAGACCTCTGGAGGTCATCTAGACCGAAAGGAAAGACTGGGTAGCATTTTGTTATTCAAGTTTAACTTTGACTTCACGTTCCTGGGAAAACACAGGTGTCCTGTTATTGGGATATAGTATGCAAACTATTAAATGAGGGCATATGGAAACTGATTAATCAGAGCTTATTCCCACCTGTGATTGCTGATAATTAATAGAACCCACTTATGAGACACCTTAGGTTTTTGAAACGAAAAAAAGCAGTTTTTGTCTTGATGAACTGCACCAAAATAGACCTGAGTGGACTGACTGTAATTCCCTTCCAACCAGAAAGTAAGGTGAGAGTTGGGGTCCTCTGCAAAATTCCAGGTAAAATGAAATTATAATTGCAGAAATTAGTAGCAGTTCTGTTATTGCATCCTACATGTACTGACAAATAACACAGAAAGCCCATCTTATTTGGAAACAGACAGACTTTTTAGTTGGTAGTCTCCAAGTTATAGTAAGGATGAGCAAAGCCCTTTGTTGCACTACTTAGCATGTATAATTAGAAGGCTGTTCTTGGTTACACTGGCGCAAGACAGGGCCGTCAGTGGAGTTATACTGGTATACCTGAAAGATGTTTGACCTCCCTTTCTTTTCAGACATACCTAAAAACACTAAACTCTCCAAATAGCCCTACATCTCAGACTTTGTTCAAGTGCTCACTTTTTCTTGCCCAATGGCAGGATTTGCTCCTGCAGCCCAAACATTCCTGGGCAGGAAGCTTCATGTCTGCCCAGCCTGTGGTTTTTCTGATTTGTATGTGAAGTACTAGAGGGCCTAACTGGTTTGATGGATGAGAAGTGTCAAAGTTAGACCATATGGCCTGCTTGGTCTCTGCCTGTGTCTGCGAATGCAAGCAAAAATATGCTGGAATTTTTCTGCATTTGGAGTTTCTTTCAGGGATTCCATTACAGAGTGTGTGCTTTTGCAGAGCCTATAATAACGGAGAGGCAGTTAAAATATATCCTTTGGGTTTAAAGCTGGCAGCTAGAGTGTGCTTATACAAAAGGTTGTATGTGAACTAGGCTTTATACAAAGGGTTATATGTGAACTAGGCTTTCTTCTTGGGCTCAGTGACATGACATCAGCTGAGGGCACAGCTCTTGTAGCCTTCCTCCCTCCCAAGACTTCTTCTGACATTCCAGTCTGACACTGCAGTCCTAGTTCAATCAACAATTGATGCCTTAGGTCAGATTTTTTTATCATAGTTAGATCTGTCTGTCTCATGCAGATAGTGCAAGACAGCCAGAGAACATGTAAAGAAGTTTATAACTGGCTGTCCAACTTCCAATGCTGATTAACTAATTTGCATCTTTTTAAGACAGAACGAACCTTCCTGAAATACAGCAATGGACAGCCCTTCCCCTAGACCCAAGGTGAGCTGTGGTGGCAGCGCATTGTCAAACACAAGAGGACAGGCTCTCTGGTAGTGCACACCTTCTGCAAGAGACTGAAATCTGTGGGTCCAGGAAATGAATGTATGCAAACCCAGGTGTGTTTGTTCATGTAGTTTTAAGGCTTGGAAGCAGTAGCGTAATTTTTGTATTGGAAATTGCCAAACTCTGGCTTACAGTGATCTGACAGTTCCTATGGGATAGTGGCACTTTTTTTCTCTGTTCTGATATTTGTAGTACAGTGCAAGAAGGGAAATTATGTATATATGTATGTATTATTTAAGTGTTAAGTTAGCAGGTACCCAAATGTGTTGGTTCTTGCAACAAGAACATATAGTCCTCAAAGGCTGAGGAGATGTTCAGTGCTAATATGAGGGAGCCCAGGGACTGAGGCATGGGATGCCTGTTGGGGGATTAAGCTGAGCAGCACTCTGCCTACTCCAAAGGAAGGCAGGGTATAAAATACCTGCAAGAACACAAAGAAAACTCACCCAAGGCTGTGCCAAGCCTCCTCCACTGTCTCCTGAGGCTACCTTTGCTCAGAGCAGAGGCGAGGGGCCCTGCCAGAAGCAGCACCTGGAGCTGTGTAGGGCACACCACTAGGTTGGTGTGTGCTGCCAGCGGGCAGGGAGAACTGGGGAGTTTGCTTCACTTGGTGCTGTGGGAGGAAAGGTTTGGGAGGGAAATTGCACCTTATCACAGGTGTTTGAATGTCAGCTTTGCTGTGTTCCCCTGCCTTGTGCTCACATGTGTATGCTTCACCTCTTACAGCCTCTTCCCAGTGAAGAAAGTGCCCAAGTGCAGGAGGCATCTCTGGAAATCTTCAGGAGTTTGCACAGAGAAACTGATTCTTTTATACAACAGAAAGTCGGTAAGAATATCTTTGCACTGGCTATCATCTTCATTAGCCCTACCTGCCTATAAACTGGGCACCATCTCCATGGAGGATTGAATTCCAAGAGAGAAAATGGATATGAAAGAGAATTGCATGTATGTATGTTAATACGAACTGGTCAAAGTGTGGAATAGTTTGGAGAGAATATCTAATGTTTAACTACAATTTCATGCAAAATAATCAATGTTTCATGGGCTTTCCTGCACATCCTCAGCAATGACTGTGAACTGGTCACTGAAAAGATACCACCTTCATCTAATGAACACCAGCCCACAGGATTTTGCTTATGTGGGAGCAGGCATCATGCTGGGACAGAAGGATTAATTGAGCTCTTTAGAATTCCCTTTGATCTGCACCAGAAATACCTAATATAATATCTCTGACCTGATTATGTTTTAAACCTCAATTCCTTGAGCATTTGGACTCTGCACTGTCCTCCCAAAAGGCAAATGCAAGCTCAGTACTTTTGGGGGGGTTTGCTGGTATCAGCTTCTTTATTTTAATACCACTTAACTATTACGTGGCCAATCTGGTGCTGCTTAGGGTACCAAAAGATGGTGTTTTCACTTGGAGAGAATGTCATGTCTGATAACTCCATCCATCACTTTGGCACTTACCCAAAAGATACAATTAAATCTCTATTAAAGCATTGGGACTCTGGAACACTGGTCTTTCACAGATCATTTAATCAAAGGGTTCAAATAACTAACTGCCTGTAAAGAGGATGAGACAAAGTTTCTGGTGGGTACCTATGCATATATATAAAAATGAAGTGTAAGGGATTCTTGTGCTTTCACAGGTGGAATTTTAAGGCTCTTCTTTTGCAAAGGGTTAAACATATAGTTACGTTCATGTGTGTTTACATGCTCTTAGCTGTTTCTCTAAAGGAAAAAGGGAAGAAAACAAGTCTCAATGGAATATATTCATTAAATAAATATAAATAAATAACTGGCTTTTCTGGCTTTTCAGCTCTTCTGGGTTTGAAGCAGATATATCCGAACCAGTCAGCTTCTACTACAGGAAACTATGCACAGATTTGGCTAATCTCAAAAAATTATATATAAGGAGAAAAGACTTCAACAGGTAAAAAGGTATCTTTATTTAAACTTTACAGAAATCGGTGGTCCATAAAGCATTCTTTACATGTGTTTAAATTCATGCAGTTAGGATCGTGTCTTCAGTGTTTCTTGTATAAGTAATAAGATTCAAAATGTGTTATTCTCCATCCCACTGGGTAGAGAATCCTGTGTACTCTTTGCTACTTTATAAATGTACTTTACTAGTTGGAGTCTAAAGGCAATAAGTGGCCCTAATGATACTTACTTTTCTATATAAATGAGAAGAGAGATTTCCTCTGCACTTACATGTATGTACTCCTGTAATGCCTATGTTCCCTTTCACAGTGCTTGCTCGCACAGGACATGTTCTGTGCGCACAAATGCATATACATGCAGCAGGGCATGAAACCTGGAAGCAAACACATCTAGAGGGTGTTTTTGATACTCCAGCTGTTACAGCTACAGCCTTTTGGGAACCTGGCAGCCCTGTGCAACACCTGACTGGTCTGTTTTTACAGTGTAAGTTCTCCCCCAGTGTCTGAATGTGAGATTGGAGCCTGCTTTGCATAGACAGCGTGATTATGATCACAAAAACAATGCAATGTATTTATGTGTGTATGTGCATAATAATGCAATTCAGAACACATACACTGCAATCTTTCTGCAGAGCTCTTGCCACGTGACTAGGAGTCGATATATCTGTCACAGAAATGCACCTAGTGCTGGTCCTGTTGTTTTTGTCATGAAAGAAATGGTTCTCTTCACTCAGAATGGGAAAATTGCCAGTATCTCCTGTAACTTGTTGCTATCCAAAGGTCTTATACTTGATGTGGGGCACCAGGAAAGCAGAAAAGAAGGGGAACTTGGGAAATAATTCCCTTAAATTATTTTTAGGAAGCATGGGGCTGAATTGCCAACTTTGATGTCTCTTCGTAAGGGAGGAATCCAAACTTGCAGGAAGTGTGTCTTCCGACTGAGAGAAGAGGGAATCAGAACCATTAGAGACTTGTACTACCTCCGTGCACCTTTGCACATCTTCTTTCTGTGTCTCTCTCAGAGGGATTTCCTTGCAGTCCCTCTGACTCAGGTGTGGTGCAGTGGTCCTACAGCACAAATTTCCCACTATAGCCATCTCTAGTTTGTCTACCCATTGATCCCATTAAGGCCAGCCAGTTTCCCTCCTGCAATACATTTTTCTCTGCAGAATACTCTGACTCCCTCCCTGTTGTGTCTGGTAACTGGCACAAGCCATCTGATCCCCAAACTACAGAGATCACTTGTAAGGGTGTGGGGAGGATGCTGCTAATCTGTCACAGGAAAGCCTGAGTTTGATTCCCCTTACCCTAATCCCAAGCAGTCTGTTCTGGGGGTATTGTATTTTTCTACATTCCGGTCAAGGAGAGGAAAGAGGCAACGTTGTTCTCTGGAAAGGCTGACAGACCATCCCATGGGCACAGTCCGAAAGCACTTTGTACACCAGCAGTTCTATTACTTATACACTTGATGGTTGCACAAAGGTCACATGGTTTCAGATTTCCTAACCATAACCCTTTCTGGGAATATGGAGCCAAATTTTTGTCCTTGGCAGATCTCTAAACCCTCGAGGTTGTAAATGGGATCAGCATTTGACCTGTTTCTTACTATTTTTCTTCGTAAGAAAGTAACTTGGGTATTAGATTCATTTGAATTTTTTAATTTAAATATACATCCAAAGAGCAAAGAATACAAAAGTAACTTCAGTAAAAAAATACTCTTCCTATGCTGTTAATAAACACTGGATACGTGCCCATAGATAACTTCAGACTCTTAATCAAAATTGGGTCCTAGAGCTTAGAATGTTACTCAAGCTTCCCTAATAAATGTTGATTTGCTTACATATTCCTTGGCAGCTAGCTAGCAAGGCTCCATTAAACAAAATGTATATTAATGTTGTCCTGTCTAAGTAATAGTCTTTACCGTCCACTGTCATTATGCTGAATTAGCTCAGCAGAGACAACTTGAAGAAACACATGTTCAACAAAGTGGAGTATAATGTGTGCATCTTTGGGCAACATATGTATGGTAGGTACCTTAAGGGAGATTCTATGTTCAGTAACATACCTTCAAATAAGAACAGGAAAATTCTTGGATCTCTGGGGCTCCTATACTGCCATTTATTTTCCATCAGTGGTACATATCTACGTAGATCCTGGTACTACATGTGTGTAAATGGGTATCTGTGTGTGTCAAAGGGAATAAGGAGGAGTGTGAATCTCCAAAGATTACCAGATTTAGAAAAGGCAAATAACTGATGGGGTGGTTTTGAGTGACTGACCCTTGGGATCTATCACGTACCACCCTTCAGGACACGTATTTCCAGTTATTTCTGATCACCCTGTTTGGTAGGTTTCATGTTCTTTCATGCTTTGGCTAAAGGGAAAAGATTATTCAACTATTAGGTCATCTTGTACAACTGCTTGTCTTTCTCAAGACTTCTCTTTTCCAGAAAGGTACTTCAACCAAAATTGTAGCAGAGATTCCTAAAGGATGAGATACCGTCGATAAGGTTACAGGCAAAGCCAGCACAACACAGCACTGTGTCACACCATAACAAGAAAAGGTAGATTTCTTCTGCAGCTGCTCTATGTAGCATCTTTATTGACATTTCCTAACAGATTAAATGGCAAAGGTTTTTGTCTGCCTTCCAGTGCTTGCATTTGTGCAAATCTTTTTGTACCATTAGCTATGCTACAAGGTACCAAAGCTCCAACAAAGATAGTAATTCTGAAAAAAAGATGTCTATTTATATGTATGGTTTTGCCAAACACAGGTCTGAGATAACAAAGACCCTTTATCATCAAGCAAACATGATATCACCAAAGCGTTAATTCCTGCTCTGCCTTTTAACCTCACAACTATATTGCTTTACCCTATGATAGCTTTAATGTTCAAACACTGAGAAGACTCCTGTGGTGATGCGTCAGGATGTCAGAGGTATTCAGCAGGTGGCATTCCTCACTCTCTCTGGATACGGTATTAAAGTGCAGTACGTAAACCTGTCTTCATGGGAATTTTCTTGTTGACTTTGGAGACTGGAGTTGCTAGGCATGTTGTGGTTGGGCATTCACAGTTTGGAGGGCCGTACTGGCAATCAAATCAGGTTTATTTCCTGCTGGTTGCTCCATACTGGCTAAGCTATCTGTTATGGAATAAGCTGGCTCTGTGTGGACTGTGGGTCCCAGGAGCACTGCCTGTCTCCTTCCAGGAGCCCTGGACAGTTCCTGACACTGAGACCCAGCAAGACGTGAGCGTCCATGCGTTCTTCCTCCAACTCCCCCTTTCCTCCCATCTCCACAGTGCAAATATGATCTGGATGTGCAGGCTGGCATGTCTTTGAACTAAAAAGCTGATCTCTTAGGTGCTCTTTGCAACAAACCTGCTTTGCTGACCCAGAAACCAAGAAGTATTTCATTTATCAGCAATGGTTTTGCCTTTATCCTGCAGCTGGTTTCTAGTGCTGGGAGGTGATCCATCATCTTTGAATCATTCTTTCCTAACTGCTGTTACTGTCTGTGACTCCACCCATTGTATTGTAGTGCTTTCGCTTGGTGCAGGTGCACGCCCTGGTTCCTCCATCGTATATTCTTAGTCTTGGACCATGGAAAGTTTTGTGTGGAAGTTACTTCTAGGGGGCAAAATGGACAGACAGACAGAAGTAACTGTGCAGCAATAGAAGTTGTCCTGATACCTGACCAGGGGCACATTCCTCAAGTTCTTTTCAGTGCTCTTAATGCACTAATAGACCTTAATAGCCCAGACCAGCCTCACCTAGGCTCCCCATTCTGCCAATGGGCCCGGGGCCCTATTTAAACACTGCCCTTACATTTAGCTCTTGCCTGAACTGTGTTATGGTGCTTGCTTGCACTCAGTTTTGTCTCTGACCTGGTCTCCTGGGTGGACCTCCTGCTCAAGACTGGACCTTGGAACATGCCCTGGACCTCATCCATCAGCTTGCCCTGTAGTGGGTTGTCGCTGAAGCGTGTTATCACTACCCTGTTCATGCCCTGTGCCCTGTGGAATGGCACCCTAGGTAGTGAGGGCACTGCTTGCACTTGGGTCACTTTTGACTTCTGACTTATCCTCTCTCATGAAGCAACCCTGCTCTTCCTGTTCTCTGACAATCTTGTACGTCTTGGCAGGAATACTCGTTTGAAATTTTAGAAAGGAATTATCTTGTGTGCTGTTTGGTTATCTAATTTTAGTGTATCTTGTTAAAAAATATGCAAGTTGTGCTTAATATAAAGCAAAATTTAATATCTATTCTTCCCTTGTACAATAGGTATGAAGTATGAGGCTCTAGAATTGGAAGCAAACAATGATGAAGATGATGGTCTACCTAGGTTGGGTGTGTTGCCAAGGTTAAGTGAGCAGATGAGGTCACTTGGCTTGTTCAACTTAGATAAGAGAAGGGTGAGGGGTGACCTCATTGCAGCCTACAACTTCCTCAAGGGGGACAGTGGAGAGGGAGGTGCTGATCCCTTCTTTCTGGTGACCAAAGACAGGACACAAGGAAACGGGAAGTTCAGATAGGACATTAGGAAAAGGTTATTCAGTGAGAGGGTGGTCAGTCACTGCAGCAAGCTTCCCAGGGAAGTGGTCACAGCACCAAGCCTGTCAAGAGTTCAAGAAGCATCTGGATGATGCTCTTAGTCATATAGTTCAGTGTTTGGTGGTCCTGTGAGGAGCAGGCAGTTGGACTTAATGATCTTTCTGGAGCTATTCCAGCTCAACATATTCTATGCTTCTATGTTTTCCAAAGCCCAGGACACTTCCTACTGGCTGTATGGAGGCAATGCTGTTGTAGGAACAAGGCATTCCCATGAGGAAAATGAACAGTGTATGGAAGGCCACATTTGCTGATCTAACTCTAGTCATCATTTTAGAAAGACAGAGCAATTCACAGCCAGTTGGGTATGAGGAAGTGATGCTGCTTCTTCAGCGTCACGTATCACACCCCTGATGAGTTGGCAGGACATCTTGCACACTCTTTTCCCAACTTTGGTTGTCTGCAGGTGGGTTGGCTATGCTGCTGAACCCCTAACAGGGCCTCTGACCATGCAGGATAGCCCAATAGCACAAGAGAAGGTCCACTGTTGCCTACTGATGAGGGAATTGGATAAAGGGCATTTCAATACATGGGTTTACACACAGGGCCTCTGTAATCTTGCTAATATATCCAATTCCATGGACTGCAGGAGGAGTTGAGTATTCTGTGTGTGCTGTCTGTAGGCTTAAGCTAATAGTAGGCATCAGCAGCTAAAACAGATATGGGTCAATGAGCTGTGCTCTCCTCCCCTCTCCTCTGAATCCACAAACACAGCTTGGAACATATTGCAATTGTCAGTCATCGTATAGGCAGCAAATTACTGAGCACCTTAAAGAGGAAAGAAAAGTACATGTGCCATCAAAGGTTAATTTGTAAAGCATATTTGGCCCATTGGCCTACAGAGGAACTCCACAACTTCGTTAATACAGGTTGTTTTGGGGTGAGTTGCTCTACAAGGAATTTTCCTTGAACATTCAGTAGGCTTCAATGGTGTAAAAATTGGGTTAGGTATCCCCTGAGCAAGGAACATGGCAATGACCATGTCTTAAGAGCAGCCTAAGCCTTAACCCATATCTAGGTGATACCCAACTCACTCAAGAGCTGTGGAGGTGGTGGAGTCTGGTTTCCTGTGGTTTTGTCTTGCAGTGGTGTTCTTTGCTGTCTGATTAGATGCAAACTCCAGTTGTTTCCCCAGGACTAGAGAATCTGGGACAATTCACACTCTGGACTTGGCCACAGTGTCCACGCTGTAGCCTTCTCAATGGAAGAGTTTATGCTGGGTTTTCCCCCTCACTATCTGCTTGCCTATTTGCCTAGCTGGAGGAACTTCAAATACCTGAGGCTGCCATGTCTTTGATACATTGGACTGGTTGGCCAGCAGGATCAAAGGTTACTGGGAGGAGACTGACTCAAGTTTATGCATGCACATAAATATACACACACAGCATACAATTACATTAACCTTGTTGCCTTGGGAAACTAGGCTACAAGAAGCATGAGGTGTAGTAGGGTTAGATGAAAAATGGTATTTTTTATCACGTAGCAGGATAGTCAGTTAAGTTTGGACAACTGATCGTAGTTCAGTGACATCTGAACATATATATACATAGAGAGGTAAAATTAATGCAGAACAAAAGGGGACAAAAGAAACCCACCTTGAAAATATACACAAGTTACTACCATATTTTCAAAGTGTGGGTGTGCCTTAGTACAACATACATACACAGATGTATGTCCAGTGTGTATTATTTAAGGTATGGTACTTAAAGCAAGTAGAATGGTTTTTGTTCTCCTTGAAGAATTAGAGAACAGCATATTCAAGGTTTGGGGTGGAAGTCTGTTTTTAAACCTGCCTAGTGAAGTACTGTCCTGGCTATACTGAACAGCAAGTCAATCCACAATGTTTTCTTTCAAAATAGAAAGAATTCAATTTCAAATGTCCAAAACACAACCATCTAGCAATGGCCAAGTTGATTTGTCCAAAGCATCCCCTTACGGATGATTATAGGTTAAGTTTGGCTCTGCTCCTTGTCTCACATGGAACAAGATACTGCGGCTACTCCTCTAACCTATACGCTGTCATAGTGGTCATGATGTGGTTACAGAATTTCCCACTGCTCCAGAGCTGTTGCGTGGATGTCAGATTAGGGCAAGATGCTGTTCCCAATGCTCAAGATTTGCCTCATGCCAAGGCTATTTTTGGGTGAGTTGGCTCTGCAGAGAATTCCTCCCCAGCACTCGATAGGCTTTCGATGCCCTAGGAATTAGGGTACGTGTCAGCTGAAATCTGCAGTCCTATCTGGTGAAATTATAAATGATTGAGGTTAAGATGCAGACAGCAGAAATCAGCTACTAAAATTCATCATGACTTTCACAGTACTCAGTAGGTAGTAAAATAATAATTAATAAAAGCAAGAATGACAATGTTTAATTCTGAATGACATCTATGGAGCTATTTCCTTTCTTTGAAGTGTCAAAAGTACTAAGTACTTGTGTCCTGCTGAGTTCACTGTAGACATTTCTGAAGGCAGCTGTAAATATATTTACCTATCCAAAACTGAGAAAGCCTCTGGTAAGTGCAAAATACTGTCAATTCTGTTTTGCATTCTATCAGTTAATGTTTTGATGTCTGTCTTCAGGTTTATGCTTACACAGAGTTGGTAAGACATAGGCAAAGCATTTTTCCCAGCTCTTAACTATGTCATAAACTCCATAGGCTCATAAGCAGTAGTTATTCTTGTGGCATTTTCTAATGCAGTAAGTAGAAAGATGCCTAACAGAGAACTACCTTTCTTAAAGGTAAATGCAGTACAATTAATTGCTAATAGAATAAGTTTTACTATACTGTGGAAGGAAAGTTTCCAAGGCTATCTGCCACAGATTGCAATTGTTCTTGTATAAAAGCTGCTTTGAACTGTGTATGGCAACCTGACTCCCTGCCTGGGACTCCTGGAACTGAGCGATGATCCAACTCTATTCCTCAGGGAACCTTTCTTGGCGTGCCCTGTACTCAGCCCTCTACAAACCCAGCCTTCACAGAGAAGTAGAGAAAGAAATAGCATAGGAGTTCTCCTACAACTTAATTGAACTTTATGTGGGAGGTGAAGAAGCCTGAAGCCTTTGTGTGGAAGATGAAAAGGAGCATCCCCAGGGGCGAGCCCCTTTCCCTCCTCCCCCTTCTTCCTGTATCTGTATAGATAATTCTGTATCCGGTGTTGCAACCTACACAGAAGTAGTGTGATTGGTTTTAGGAATCATGTCATCTTATGCATACGGACTCTGCTTCTTTGCCTTTTAGTGGTGCATCCACAGATCACCCTTTCAGGCTTTTTATGGGTTTTATGCCAAGAGAAAAGGGCATTACTTCCCCTGCCCCTTCCTTCATTTTGTTGTCAAAACTATTATTTATAAACATGGACTAAGCTAAATAAAGAGTCTAGTGAATAGCAAAAGCACAACCTTGATAACATGCATCAGAATCAGTCAGGCTTTACAGAATGATGCCAGACAGCAAGATTTGATAGGGAATCAAGTAATTCCTTATCAAAAGAGAGCATCATAAAAATGCCCCCAGAGAAGATCTTCAGGACCGTGGAGTACTGAACTCTGAGAAACTTCAAGGTTACAAGAAATTTAAGGAAGTACTGATACTGTGGAGGTCAAAACTCCATAGCCAACCTGCAAAAGCTTGATTAGGAGAATTGTGTCTTCATATGCTACAGACCATCTTAAACGAAGATATAACTTGTATCCTCTGAGAGTCACTTATCTCAGTAGAATTTTGGACTGAACATGGAAGTTTTAACAGTTTCTACCATTTGAATGAAGTTTTTTGAATACTCATACAACCGTCAGGTGCTTTTGCAAGTCTCAAATCCTGCTGTGGAGAAGATAGACTCTCTTGGGTCTCATGGGCTCTGGCTTAGGCCCCAGTACAACTGGGCACCTCATTTGCATGCTATCCTTCCTCAAGCTGGGCTTTCAGAAGAAGCCATGACAGGAAACAATCTGTCATCCTGGAGCTGTGCAGTTCAGAGCAAGACCACTCAACAGATGTGTTTGCCTCACCACAACCTGTTCAGCAAGAAGCCAGGTAAGGACCGTATTTCATTGATGGGGCGAGCAGGACTATTGGCAAGTCTTGCACAAGAGCCATAGGCGCTCTTTATTCTTAATTCATATGGCTTGGCTTCTGGGAAGCAAATTATTGGTCTGTGCTGGCATGCAATCACCTTTTAATCAAGTGACCGACGCTGCTTTTTTGTTATTGAAAAATTCAGACGTGGTAATGAACTAAAATGATTCCCTGGGAGCACTTTTCGGGTAAGGGTCTCAAGTAGCATCCTTAAGATTTCACAAAACACTTGTGAGGTAAGACTTAAGTGACTGGCTCTACAGATGGGTACTTTCTGCCCTGGGAAGGCAAGAGGCCAATATAATATAGGCTGTTAGAACCCCATGGCACCCATACACTTCAGCAAATGTGGCCCACAATGTTTTGCTTGCAGTGCTGGCTGTAAGCAGGGTGGCTGATGTTTAGTTGTCCACCTGTTTTGCCTGCTAGCCATATTCTTTAGCCATTGGGCTCTTCTGCCTGGAGCGAGCGATCGCTGTGGTCAAGGTGTACCCCAGGCTACTCCATGTTTGCGTAAGAGATGGGCTCTGCCTATGAGGCAGCCCGGCTTTTATTGGATTCCTTCTTCACATTCCTTTTCCCCTGGTCTCTAGCTAATAACTAGGAGTTTACAACCACCTAGGCAGTGAGTAGGGTAAGATGCAGAACTCCTAATTATAGTCACATTGGACTGAAAAATACTAGCTTTAATCCTGTGTGTGTGTGTGTGTGTGCCTGCATTTTCCAGCATCTATAAAACCTTATTGCTGAAGTATTAAAATACAGAGGATGTTGGTCTAGCGTTTCTACAGACTTAAACCCATGCTTCCATAACTGTTCCTCCTGGAGTGAGAGACTGGGGAATGGTAAAGCTTTCTTGCATGTTTTGCAAAGGCAGAAACCCTCAAGTGAGCTGTTTGAAGAGCGAGATGTGTTCTCTGTTGAGATGTTTAGTGGCGAAAGCCTCTGTATGCAAAGGACCAGCCCACTGCAGATGCCTGTGCTCTCCTGCAGTCATCCTATCTCTTGGAGTCTGTGGGCTTAGTATTCAATCTGATGTTGTTTGGAATGTTTGTTTGGATTTTGACAAGCATGTTTGCTAAATCCATCTCACCAGACTTCTTATGAGTTACTGTGTGTGGATTGTCTACTTGTTTTCTTTGTACCATGTTCACCATATGATTTCTTCTTACAGCGCATTAAGCAACTCAACTAGTTATCACATTTGTGCACAGGAATGTTTGAGCTTTATTTCTCTAGGTACAAATACTAATCCAATAATTAAATGCATTTAAAGAAAACCAAAACAAAACAGGAAATCATTTTGTGCCAGAAAGGTGCAAGTATAAAAACTGTCGGTGAATTTGATCACTACCATATTTTTTTCCTCAAAATCACAGACTGTTTATATTCCTACAGAGAAAAAGTCAGTAATATTTCCAGAGCATCTTTCATATTCCCGAAGCACACTTAACTCTCAGAGGTCTTTCCCTCCTTATCTTTGCCTACATGCGACGTGATATGTTCTCTTCAGGCACTGTTCTCGTACATACAGATTGAGTCATCCATTCAGGGAACCAGAAGCCACGTTCCCGCACTGAGTCACACTGACCAAATACAGAGCACCAGGCACCAAGAAATGCAGAGGAGCCTTTGCTTCAAACAGCTTCTGGAAATGGAACGTTTCTCAACCATTACAAACATTTGTTGAGCAATTCTGCAAAATCTGTAAAATTCATTACTATCTTGAGAATAGGAGAAGGAGTAGTTCCAAGGATAGATGTACAAATGCACCCTGATTTCCTGTAAGTTTCTATTTCATTAAATAAATATGTAGGAATCCTGTAAGAGTTAAATCTATTGAATTATTCTGGTCTTTGGTATTTGAAGAGGAGGAGTTCAGTGGAAATCTTTTTCATTGCAGAACATTTCTGTCTCTCTGTGAGCACTTTCAAGTATGCAACAAGACTGATTCTTCTCAGAAACAAGGTCAGAAAGACCTTTGGTAACTGGGAGTCGCCAAACGAGAAGCAGTGCCTGAAGGGTTAACACTAGCAGGGAGGAGGTGCTGCTGGAGGAGAACCTTAGGAAGATCCCGTAATGTCTAACGTGTTGAAAGACAAAGCAATAAAGCAAGTTAGACAGTGATAAAGTTATTTGCCTGCATATGAAATAAACTTCACGTCTCCTATAAGTCGCTTAGGATTGCATTACCTGATAAAGCAGCAGTTTTATTCAGGGTCAGATGCAACCTTGCAGCTTGCAGAGTAGCTTCCTGTTTGAATATACACAATGAGAAATTAGACTGATTTGTCTGGTTATGGAACAGCCAAAAGCATGTTGAGGTGCTTGAGTTCAGGCCTCGATCATTGTTTGGGTGCTTTTGGTTTTGTTTTGATTTTACAGAACTGCTACAAACAGCTTCTGAATAACTTCTGAACTTGAGGTCTGCTTATGAGGTAGGATAGGTCCAAAGTTACACGATACTGCTTCTGTTCACGAACAGCCCTGTTCGCATGGGACTGAACTGAAATCTGGGCAAAGACCAGGCAGACTGAGGAGCAAAGTATCATATGCCTCTTCCTTCTGGGATGCAGTAACATTCAGCTTATGACTCTAACCAGAACACTGCAGATGAGAGTAATTTGATGAGTGTTCGTCAGTCTGTGCTAACTGGCTTGGCAAGGAGGATTTGAAACAATCGGCATCAAACTAGAGAGGAACCCTGCATGGAGTCTGGAAGAAGGGCTCAGTTCACAAAGATCAGGAGTATCATTAGAGCTATTTCTTTTCAAGAAGAATAGTTTAACTTCAGTGTGTAGGTGATACAGCAAGCAGTACATGAAACAAGACTCAGTTGTGTACCACATGTAAGTTGCTGTAAGACTTGAAGCTGTGAGATGTCTGTCAGACAGTGAAGGGGTTATTGCTTGGGTAAAGCTCTCATCAGAGCTAGCTGCAGTGCCATGTACTCAGGATACAATGTGCCTGTGAGATTTGTTTCTGATAAAACAATATTAATAACCTGATATCCTGTGGGAGGACTCGGCAAAAAACTACGAAGCGTGGGCCCATCTGGAACGAGCTATTTTCAGATTGCTTCTAAAATTGCACTTAAAATTGGGGAAATCGATATTCTCCATAAGTGGTTTTCCTTTTGTTTCCTTTCTCCTCCCAGGACTTTTCATTTCTGCTTTTCCAAACACAGCAATTTAAAACTACATGGAAGAAATCTGGCCACTCACCGCTGCAGAGTGTGGAACAAGACACACTTGGTGGAACCTGGCCACCAGCCGCACTGCATTTAGTCTAGCAAGGCTCCTGCTAATTGCATAAGGGCTTTAAAGGAGATAGCAGCTACGATAAATAAGTAAATAAAAATCCCATCTCTCTAGAAAGTGGGACAGTTTTCCCTTTTTCTCTGCTGTGGCTATAGACCCTTTCCTCTGACACTAGAGAATAGCTCACAGCATCGCTCATTCAGCAGCATCCTAGCAGCTGCCAGTTATCCCAAACGGCTCAGCGTGCCCGGGAGCATCCATGCTAGCCAGCATGGCGCAAAAAGGGCTCTCTGGCAGCCTGTGCAGACCTGCACAGCTATTCCAGTGTGTGCTCTGCAAATACCAGCAGTACCACCCAGACTTCAGTTGTTAGCCTAAGGTTATCAGTGCATTTCTGTGCATGGGAGCGTCTGCATTTTATGTATTGCTACGGCTCTGGGTGTGTACGTATTTGTTTGTGTGCTTGCCCCATAATGATCCAACCTATCTTACATGTATATTTTGAAATATTTTACAGAGTGAGGGTAGATATCATTATCTAAAGGAAAATGAAGTGCAGGGTCAGAGGTTATGCCCTTTGCTGAAGAATACAGAGCAAGTCATTGGCAGAGGTATGACCAGGACACCAGGTTTCCGACACAAAGCCTGCAGTCTCCACTAAGCCATGTTACGTTTTCTTTCCTTCTCTGCGTAGGAAGCGTTATGAATTGTAGATTATCAACATGCTCTCAAGCTGTTGTACTTCAGAAAGCCCTGTGGCAATAGAGAGAGGAAATTATATTTCTTTACCTAAGGACCTTTGCCACTACTGCTACTACTGACAGGAAGACTTTAAGCTCAGCAATAGCTTACATTAACTAAAGCCTGAACAGCAAATACCAGCTAACAAGAGCCCTCACGTGCATCCTTTAGCAAATGTTTGGCAGAGTGACTGGCCAAGTCCAACTGCATTCATTTCCAGTGACCAAAGCAGGTGGCCATGGACCCAATTATGACCTGGAATGCTGAATCAGAGTCCTGCGGATGACCTGATTTGACCATTAGTCCAGCCCTTTGCTGTGCTGTGGGTTTGTTTACAATGAGCGCTATTTCTTGAAATGATTAGTTTTGGTTGGTGTGGCAGAGCTTACTGAAGAGCAGGTTGTTGGCCATTTTCAGCTTTGGATTTTTTCCTTCAGAATAGGGTTTGTTTTTTTTTTTTCCTCCTGAATTTTTCAGCAGGACAAAAAAATGTAGAAAGAATCACTTCTGGGATTGACACATTTTGTCCATAAAATGTTTTCTGTAGGAACAATATTAAAAGACATGTAGAAATAGAAATCATTCTTAACCAATAAATTAAAGCGTTTCAAGTTCAAAATGTCTGAACAGACTGGAAAGGGTATTTTTGATTTTTCTCTTTTCCTTGGACAAAACAGTTTACAGAAGAACTGAAACAGTGTGCATTATAGGTGCAGCCTGTACTAAGCTTCTTGCAGAACGCTAACATTTGCATGACAATTGTGCCAACCTCCAGACTCAGAGAACAAACAAAATAGATCACTTTGCAAGAGACAAATGCTTTGCTTTGGTCTTTTTTTAGACTGCAGATCCCTTAGGGCAGGGATGGTCTTTATTTTATATCATCTATGGGACCAACCCACTGCTGAAACTTAAGAAGTAATGGTTTGATTCACATCATAAAAATCAGCTTGTGCCCTCCTGTTGACACCTCTGCATAGGGCAGGAACTGAGTAGATATTCAGACTGGATGTTGTTTCATTTTGAGTGGAGTTAGTGAGATAATATGGTGTAGACTGCAGAATTTGCTCATTAAAATAACTTGGGTGTTTTTATTTGTTTCTCAGCTCTTGTGATCACATTCTCATATCTCATTGTAGATTGTGAACTGCAAGCCATATATGAAATTAAAGCGGTCAAAGAACCTTAGTGTATTTTTGTGATGTATTACATGAGTTAATTTCAACACTTACTTACGTTTAGGCTGTGTAGTCATTGAACCCAGTTCTGTTCCAGCAAAAGTAACTAAGAGTTTGGTGGGGTTTTTCCCCATCTTTCTTTCTTTCTTTCAAGCTTGAAACAAACTCCGTTCCTTCTCATTACAACTCTGCCCACACCTCAGATCAGTTACAAACATAATTCATGAGGCTATCGTCTGATGAGTTTGATCTCTTCTTTTGCAGTGGTACCAGCAGACAGGATGGACCACTGGGCATACCCAGCAGTGCAGAGCAGAAAATGAGCTTTCTGTCTTGCTGCACGCTCTGCTCTTATGCAGCAAAGCAAGTCTTCAGAGATAAAATGCTGTGGCCTTTCTGCTTCTGTGGTAAGTTATTCTGAGGAATCTGTTGCTTGGAACGCAGGCAGCGTTAATGGTTCTGAGTATCCTTGTCTTTTGTGACACACTGCTATGATCTGTGGAAACCATATGTGTGCCTACGGAGGCCGGTCTCTTTAGTGCTCTTCAAGATTGCAATGCCTCTACACGTGGATGTACTTATGGATAAGTTTGATAAGCTCTTAGAGGAGTACAATCCTTAAATAACTTGTCAGCATCTTGTTACTGTGATTTGTTGGAAAATGAGATCAAGAGCTTGTTCTACAGTTGTGTAAATCAATAGGGCTTTGTTAACCTGGGCAATCTTGAAGGTAGACTGAAGTGCTGCCACAGCTTTCCTTATTTTACTCTTTCGTTATGCAGTGTTTTCCTAATACCATGCATGCATTGTACAAAGCAGAGGTTTACATATTCAGGATTGCTAAGGTAGTGCTCCACATTAAGCACCAGATTCCAAAGCTTTTACTCATAGTAAGTAAGTCCCTCCTCCATGAGTAATGCCTTGGAGATCAGGGAAGCTCCTAGTGAAATGAAGTGTTACTTAACACGGGGTCAAGCTTTAGAGACTTTCCCCATAACATTAAGCACAAATATTGTCTCTTCCCCTCCTTTTCCTCTCGGCCAGTCCAATCCCATACATACAGATCCCGGGTAGGTTTGTGTCATGTGGGAGTGATTTACACAGCCAACAGCCAGAGTCATGTGGGTGGCAGCCTGGTATCGGAGCCAAATCAAGGGAACTCAACCCAAATTCTCACCCACCTCTAATAGATATCCCAGGGGTCTGGCAGTCCCTAGACCCCTGTCACTCAACAGGCATTTTCTATAGCTGGACAGAGTGTGTCTCCCACTCCATAAGCTCAGGGAGAGAGCAGTTCCTGAGCTGACCCTGGGAAAGATCCCTCCCTGCTGTTCGAAACTAGCTCTGGTCATGGCAGATGAGGGCTGCTCCCTCCCCAGAGGAAGAAGAGCTGTTCTGTATATATAAACACCTGAAAAGCTGAAGATCAGCGCCTAAGGACTTCCACTTTTGCTTGCCAGTATTAATTCAGAGAGCAGTTATACTGTGTCAAACTAAAATCAGTGCTTCCATGACACCTTTCCTTCCCTATCCTACCCAACGCCAATGGCTGCTGTGGTGTTAAATGTTCCTTGAGACCATGATTGCACTTGTGTCCCTGTATTTAACATCCCTCAATGAACTTGAACTCTTTGTGTCTTGCTGACATACATCATAAGATCCTCCACCAATGAGCTCCACAGCAAAGCTAGGTGCTGAGGAGAAAAGCACAGCTTTGGTAAAATAACACTTCTGTCAACTATGGACTATGGGACCTGCAGGAGATGGCTGGTGACATCTGCTCTTCTGGGCAAGTGTCAGCAGCACAAGTTTCCCAATGTCCTGGCCCTATCCCCAGCAAAACTGGTGCCTGGAGCAATGCTGTTGCTATTTGGGTGGGAGGCAGTTATCTGTATTAGACTCAGATTTATGAAGACATTGCAGTATTTAATTGTCAACCTTAAAGAAAAGGTCTGTGCTGTGTTGAGTATGAAGTCTGATCTGCCAGCTTTGAGTAGAGGCATATTGGTGAAACATTGGAAGAGAGCTTGCAGGACTCGTTCTACTTGTTCTGTGAATAAGGCAAAGCTTTCTATTTCCCAGACTGTTGTTCTGACAAATTCTACAGGCACTAAAGTAAACAAATGCCTTTCCTAGATAAATGCTGCTATTAAAAAAGCTCAGGCTGGATTTTAGTTTTAAAATGGAAAGAAAGCAAATACATCATTCCACACTGATTACCAGCACTGGTGAATTATTTGTCTGCTTTGGACCTGCCTATGGGCACATACGCAACCATTATGCAGCAGAATCTGAGTTCATTGCCGTCCTTCACACTGGGCTCCGAGTAAGTGCAAAGTGGGCTCCACATGATGGGTGAAAGGGGAAGGCTGAAGCAGCTATACCAGCTGAAACTGTGGGGTTTGCTGCTCACAGCCTCTGTTCCCCCCACCTGCCCCATGCATCCAAACAGTGGCTTCCCCCAAGCTTTTACCCTGGTATTAATCCCTTCTAGAAAATGAAGTGTCAGATGTTTGTATTAATGTAGTGGTTAACCAGCCTGTGGTAACAGCTCTTTACTGGACTGGATAGATTTATACAGCTCCCATCACCACACCAGTAATTAAGCATAAACAGAGCAGTAATGCCAATGCTGTATCTCGTCGGCTTTGCCACCTTTCTAATTCAGGGACGAAGCTTTGCTTAAGAAACGGGAATGCAGCTCTTCCCTCAAACAGCAAACACCCTCTTGGATATACCAAACCAAAATCATGGTGAAAGGTCAAGATTTTAATAATATTTAGCGTTCCTAAAGCCTGCTCTGGCTGTAAAGCAGCGTGTTGTTATTGAGTTGTTATTCTTGCAACTTTAGCTATTTGTGCTACTGGTTATCCCGATTTTACAGAGGGAAAGCTGGGCTCAGATAGGCTCACAGCTTACGAAGCTCTAACTCCTACTTCAGCATCTAATTTTTCAGGCCACACAGAGAAATTTATTTCCTTTGGGACAGATTTTTTAGCTTTTTGCAGTCATCAGCTGCACAGGTCTCGCAGAAAGGCAGTGATGTGCTCCCGTTGTGGTTTTGAGACTTTCTCATTGCAATTCTTGTTTTAGCCTTGCTGCCTTCTCTATACTTGGATAAGCCTGGCATACACGTATGGTCAATCTTCTTGTTCTGCGTGAACATTGCACATGAAACATGACCTTGGTTTCCTTTCCCAAGAGAAGTCCATATGAGGCAGCAGCCAACTCTGCAGGGAAGCCCTCTGACTTCTGTGTGGGCTTGTTCAAGTAGGTCTGGCTTCTGTTGCACTTCATGTTAGCTTCAGGGGTGAGATGCAGAGATAAAAAACAAAGGTCAGAAGCAGATCTGTGAATGACAAACATCGGGATCGTGTGGCGCGTATGCCTCTCCCATTATCCATAACAACTTTGGTAACCTTGGACCACACTGATGTCCTGATATAGTCTCTTTAAACTAAAGCCTCGAGAGAGCATTCCATGTGCTCCAATTCAAATAAGGTCATGGAGTTGCGCTCTCTAAACCTGTCATTATTCCTGAGGCACTAGCAAGGACATCAAGGACACATTTCAACTGCTCCAAGTCAGGCAATCGCAGCTTCTTGCCAGCTCCCGATTTTTTAGCCTGGAAGCAAGATTCATGCAGTCACTCTGCCTATAACTCCCTGTCCCTATTAACTAATTTTAACCAGATTCCATGGAAAAGCAAGGACGTTGTGAAACCTCATGGTAGGCAGAGATGAGAGGTTGCAGCCTCAGCAGCTATCTGCTCTGTCGCCATCAGCCCACATGGCCAGTTAACATGCATATGTCTCCATACTGGCTGCCTCTGATCCAGCTGGCGTTGGAGGGCTTTTGGTATTGCAGATGACAGGCAACAAAGGGAGAGCACAAAATCATTTGAAGAGAAACAGTCTCCTGTAGTTCCACTGCCGAGAGGCCCAGCCATTTGTTTTCATTCTGCCGCAACCATATAGAAAACGGGCAAGATTTTAAGGCACTCATCCATTTGCAGACTTGTCTGCGATTCCCACAAGACCCTTGCCTCAAATTAATAGATTGAACAAGGCATATAATGAAAAAGCACTCAGTCACCCAAATAAACCTGAAAAGCCAAGTATCAGTTTGCATGAGCTAGTGCTCGCCGAGTGAACGAGGGCTAGGCAGTGTAGCATGAATACACGAAGGAAGAACATTATTGAAGTTTAAACTGATAAAACCTTGAGGAAGCTTGAGTCACTGGTGATACATTTCTGTCTTCAGAGAAAATTAGTTTTAAAGAAAAAGGAACTGGTTTTAAATACATGTAAAGTATCAAGTTGCATGTATTTATGCCAGAGTCACTTTCCCACTCCCACAGACTGGGAATAGAAACTGTGGTCCTCAGTTGCCTCTTTGAAAACTGCAGCATCAGTTCTTTTACGATCAAATAAGCAGTGAGGTCAGGAAGGAAGCAGGTCTGGAGAAGTTTATGCTCTTGTGCTGGGCCTCATTTTTTAAATGAATTTGGTTTCTAGTTCTGCAGAAGTGGCTGGGAAAGGAAGTAATGCATAAAATCAAATGACGAGGAGCTTGTACTTTGGGGAGCTGCTTTTGAAGATGGGGTGATGGAGAATGTGAAGTAGCCTACCTAATCTGACCCATTTTAGAAGAAAAAAAAATGACAAGAGACAGACACTTTATCCTCATATATCCCTCTCATTATATCCCTGAGCTGTTTTATGGTATGCTTTCTATTACACCAGGATATTGTGTTCTTACCAGTAGTGAAGGCTATCACATGCTGGTAGCTGGGGGGTCTGATGGAGGTGGAAGTGTGCATACGGAATTGATTAGAGGTTCTCATCCTCTCAGTGACAAGTCATGTGGGGATTTTAAGGTCTGAACCTGAGTTTGGAGAAGAGGAAGCTGTGGAGACAGCTATATCGTAATTACCTCTGGAAGGTTTACCAAAATGCTTGGAGAATTGCTCATCCATCTGCACAGAAAGGGAGTACTGCCATCAAAGCTTCTGGGAGCTCAAGAAGCAAATACCAGGGACTTGAGATAAAACAGATATCTTGAGGTGTGCTGGGGATCATGTTATACATAGGAAGGAAGAAAAGGCTCAGAGCATTTAGGTGACCCCTCTCAACCCCTTTTTGTAGCCGTGTTTTGACAGCACATAAAATGTGATGCCAGCCCTTGATTACTTAGTTTGTGGGTTAAGTAACTTTCCCTTGATCCAGTAGGAGCACTCGATTCTTTTCCTCGCAGGTCTTATGTATGTTTTGTACTATCCATGGTTTTACTTCATCTAGGTTATCTTGCAGTATCACTGGGAAGTGCTCGGCATTCTCGTCCCACTGCCATTTTCATATCAAGTGGTTTTCTGGGTAACCCGTTAAAGACTGGGTTTGTTTATGTTCTGGGTTTGGGGTCAGCACAGTCTGGAAACCTCAAAGACTGAAGCTGGGATCCAGGTCCCATCTTGCCTTCCAAAGATGAAAACTTCCTAGGAATTCAAATATTTTATTGTTGTTTCTTTTTTCTAGAAACAGCAGATTGCGGTCAAGGGTATTGGCAAAGAGAAAGGGAAATAAGGAAGAGTGTAAACAAAACCCATCTGTGAAAGCATGTTGGTGTGGATCACAAGTATGGTTTTGAAGGTGATCCTCTTTGTGCTGTGGTCTTGGGGTGCATAACCTGTGCTTCTTCCAGATGGAGCTAAACTGAAAGATGTGTTCCAGCCCCATACATACCGCACCTTAAACACTAATGGACATTCAGTCCATAGGATCACAAGGGAGGCAGTCTGAACTAAAATGCCCAGAGACACAGGCAGTGAGGATGTCAGGGCCTCTGTACTGACTGCTTTGCTTTCAGATCCAGTCCTCCATCATCACATTACTTGCCCAACTCTCAGAGTTCAATACAGTACATTGCTGCATCAGCCAAAGTGCCGCAGGGCCTTCCTCAGGGGCATTTACATTGGCTCCTCCTCATTAGAAAATCAAGATGCCATTGCTGGGGAGTCAGGCACTGCATGACCTCTCTGGTCTCCAGAACCTGTTCTTCTGCTCAGTCACATTTGATTGGTCTCCAACATGCTGAAGAAAATATTTACTTGAGAAGAATTTTGGAAGTTAAAGATATGATAAAGGGAAAAAGGCTTTCTGGCCATGCCCTGTGGGATTTGTTTCAGCACAGTTGAAGTATCTCTGGGATATAGGTTAGATTAATCGTATTGAGTTGCACAGCCTTTGCCACGTAAGTCTTTAGCTATGCAGTGCTGAATAAAATGTGATTTTTTTTTAAGCATTATGACTTATTTTGCTTTAAACAAAAACAACCATCTACTCTGTAGTTAAAATGCTTTGGGGACACAACCTCAAAGTACATGACAGAAAATTCCTTTTCCCATTTTTGTTAATGACAGCTTGGCTATTGGGCCAAGTTTTCATGTGGCAAGTGCAAGTTAATGATTTCAATGGCATATCTCTGCAGTCATAGAGAAACAACAAGTAATGAAGTGTTTATAATCATTAGGGTTATACTTTGAGACTTTATTGTCTTAAAGGGCTGGGAGAAAAGAACTGATCGTTGTCTTGGCTTTTTTTTCTTTGCTAGAAAGGAAAATCTGCCTACTGAGATACTCTAGTTATTGAATGTGTGCATGCTGATGTGAGTTAGAAACAGAATTGCTGACTTTGAGATACTGGGAAATAGGTACGATCATGTCCATGTTGGTCAATTATTCAGGGGGTGTTCCCTGCACATGTGCTAGATCATCTGTGCTATTCATTATACCAACAGTCTGAGGCAAGGCTGGCTAGTATTCTCCCAAACATGGTTTGAGAGGTAGCAGAGGCCAAGGATTGCTCCTGATAGGTAGTTTGGATATAACCACATCAGTCTGGAGGCTGACGGGGAGTTCATCATTTTGATGGACACAAGCTATTCTGTGGTGATTCATCTAGATGCTGAGGAATGGTCCTGAAAGTGTTGAATTTGCTTATATAGACACCTTCTGTGTGTCTTTGTTTTAATTTGAATAACACACAAGAATTCATATGGAAAAGTGAGTTAAAGTAGTGATACCTCCATAATGCGAAATAAGGAGTGAATATAAGGGAAGGCTGACTACTTTTACATTTGGTAGCCCAAATAAGGACTGGTAGCTGCAGTTGTTTAGGAGAATTGTGGTGTTGCAATCTCTTATCATTTCTATCTGTGTCCGCTTTGGAAGCAAACAGCAGGAGATGGCTAAATCTGAAGAAACCCCCTTAGCCGCACCCTTGATGCAACACACATTCTTTGTGCATTGACTCAGGGCTATCAGCTTTCCTCACTCTCTCTTTGCCATAGATTTCACAGCTCTACAGACACCTAAGGAGACAGTATCTTGAACCACTGCTTGCTATATTTGCACATTGTACTGAACCCCAGGTGGGAGCTGTGGTAGACCAAAGGACTTTATTAGGAAAGGATGGGGCAGGATGAGCACAACAAACCCTAGCCAACCATCACACCTGAGGTTGGCTTCGTGGCACTTTCCCTAAGGCAAATTTCAGGACACAGGCTTGTGCTTTGCTGTCCCTCTGTCTGTGTCACTGTAGACATATATGGGCGATGACAGCCTATGCAGTGGGTCAGTTAGATGAGCAAGGGTATAAGGCTCCTTCACTTGGGCAGTGAGAGTAATGCAATTAGCAGTGTTAGTGTTCATAATCAGGCACCTACCATTACTAGTCACCCGTCTTGAATATCTATACTGTCTGATCTGGTGATGTTAACTCTGCTTCTACTGACAACTGATTTATTGACAGAACATTCAACTTATATTTGCTGCAGTCATAGAGATGTATGATTTCTGGCTGAGCAAAAGGGTATATGTAATATCAGTGCAAGTCACCCTAGCAAAGCACAGAAATAAGGCAGATGCTTGTTTCTGTGTAGGAAACTACTGCAGTGTTTAGTAACAAAGATTTTGAGTATAACTTAACTCATTCCATCACAGTATCGGTTCTTATGTCTTTACCCATATGAACTGTAAAACTTCCTTAGGTAAGAACACAGAAGAACAAGCCTAGCTTTGGCATTTGTTAAAGTATAAGACAAGCCACAGTAGTACCTACATGATGATACAAACACCAAAGCAATGAATGCTTTTAAGCAGGAAATGTATTCTACCCTTTGAAATTAACTATTAGATGGCATATTCCCCAACAGTTCAGTAGGAATTTTGCAAGAGGGGAAATAATAACTATGGAAATTGGAATGGGAATTAAAACTGCATACTTTTGTCAATATATTATAGTTATTCCCATGACACCCTAATAACATTGTTCAGTTTGTTATGAATTGTAATTTTAGAGAAGAGATTCAGAGCAGTCAGAGAAGAGATTCAGAGCAGCCCTGTGGAGGAGGACTTGGGGGTGCTGGTCAATGAGAAAATGAACATGAGCCGGCAGTGTGCGCTCGCAGCCCAGAAAGCCAACCGTATCCTGGGCTGCATCAAAAGGAGCGTGACCAGCAGGTCGAGGGAGGTGATCCTGCCCCTCTACTCTGCTCTTGTGAGACCTCACCTGGAGTATTGTGTGCAGTTCTGGTGTCCTCAACATAAAAAGGACATGGAACTGCTGGAAACAAGTCCAGAGGAGGCCACGAGGATGATCAGGGGACTGGAGCACCTCCCGTATGAAGACAGGCTGAGGAAGTTGGGGCTGTTCAGCCTGGAGAAGAGAAGGCTGCGTGGAGACCTCATAGCAGCCTTTCAGTACCTGAAGGGGGCCTATAGGGATGCTGGGGAGGGACTCTTCATTAAGGACTGTAGTGAATAGGACAAGGGGTAATGGGTTCAAACTTAGACAGGGGAAGTTCAGGTTAGATATAAGGAGGAAGTTCTTTACTGTGAGGGTGGTGAGGTGCTGGAATGGGTTGCCCAGGGAAGGTGTGAATGCTCCACCCCTGGCAGTGTTCAAGGCCAGGTTGGATGAAGCCTTGTGTGGGATGGTTTAGTGTGAGGTGTCCCTGCCTAGGGCAGGGGGGTTGGAACTGGATGATCTTGAGGTCCTTTCCAACCCTAACTATTCTATAATTCTATGATTCTACAATTTTATCTTCAACACTGAAAGAATTTGCTATACCCCTTCTTTTTTTTTTTTTTTGTTTTTATTTCTTGCATTTATTTTAGATGTCAAACAAAATGCAAAAGCAATTTATCTTCTGCTTTATACTGGACAAGAGTTGGGGGTCTTTCCAAAGAGAAACCATAATTCAAAGGGTAGCTTGCACTTTATCCTGTGCAGTGGGTGGCAGTAAGATCTTTAGGTACAAAACCCCACTACAGCCACTCAGGCTGTATGTATGCGTTTGTTGCCTACCTTCACTAGCAAATAAACTAATGCTGCAAATCTCCCTATCAGAGTATAAAGCATTTTAAAAGTCTCTTTCTGAGGTAAGTGAAGCTTTCCTGGAAAATGCGACATTGAACTTGGTGGCTGAGATGATAGATAAAACCTGGACCTGAAAACAAATACAGAACGTGTAGGAGCACTCCTGAGAGAATGCTGTGGTCATGTGCTCAAATATTGACTCTGCAATTTACTGTAATTAGGGTTTGATTCCAGCACCCATGTATGTGTTGGTCTTGTCCTTTCTAAGCGCTGTTATACAAACAAAAAGACAGTGGTAAGAGAAGGGAGAGAGAACCTGTGTAAAACTACATACATCAGGGACTCTCTCTAGAAGCAGCATGATCCAAGGAGGTTTAAGTGCAATGTTTAGAATAAGCAGCTCTTGAGTGATAACCCTTGCTCTGACACTAACACTCTGCCTAAGGCAAATTATTTTACATCTATAAAATGGAAATGATAGCTACTAACCTGCTTTACAGGAGATTTGTGAAGATAAATTAGTTAATGTTTGTGCAATGTTTTCAACATGCAAAGTGCCATAAAGCTCCACAAATTATTACCTCAGCCCTTGCTTTAAAACCTCAGCGAGGAGTCATAGAATACAAACGACGATGAAAACTACAATGTCCACAATTTCAAACACCATGCGAATGATATCTGAGCAAGCTGGGTTTTAAAACCCCGCTAATCAGCTCTACTTCATTTTTTCTCTTCCAGTAAGAAGCCTGCCCTTTAAAATCACTTTTGCAACATGCAGAGAAGAGCTGCATTGCCATCAAGGAACAGTTGGTGATGATTTTTTCTGGAGGGGCAAATGCTGACCCACTTCATGGTAGATAATGCAAACCAGTGCATTTTTTTGTTTCATTCAAAGAGAGGATCCAGCAGCAGGGATTTATTTATCCTTGGAAGGATTTTGAGACTCTATTCTGATTTAAAGGAAGGTGGAAGAGAGAGCTGAATTTATCTTGCTCTTTCTACTGCTAGGGAAATCAATTATTCATCTTCTTATAGTTACTCTTTTCTACATGTGGCAAATTTCTCAGCTCCGTTGTACAGCAGCACAAGTGGTGGTGAGCAATTGCAGGTCAGTTCTGCAATCCGGCACTATATTTATATGAAGGAACTAACAGCTTACATGGACTTTACTTCATAAGGCCAGCATGTTTATGCTTAATATATGGAAGACTGGAGCTATAAACATACTACAAAGCAAGTGAGTCAAAAAGAAGCTGAGGCAAGATGCTGAATTTAGGGTGATATTCTCACGATGAACTATCAACTTAAAAAGCGGTGCTGAAAAGGTTGGCCTTTGTCCCATGACCTTTGATCCATGCACACACGCAGCTGGTAATAAAGGTTTTGCAATATGAATATTGTGTGCCCTTGGCAAAACTCGCGTAGCTACATTAGCTTCAAAGGAGTTACACCAAAGGCAGTCACTGGGTATGTGACCAGTTGTTCAGGGGAAATGTCATGTTTGAATTCAAACTGTTTGAGAAATTGTCCAGTTGTGTAAAGAAGCGTGAAAGCCCTGCCTGTGTTCATAAGCATCCCAAACCTTAGCCGTAGAGTCTCCTTATGTATCTCATGACCTGGGCAGGACCTGGCCACCAAACTAACATGTTTGTGCTCACTGAAGTGGGAGGGCGGAATTCAAGGCAGCCCCTTCAGCTGCACTGCACTGAACTGCCAGCAGCAGATGACGGTCTCCTGTTGTGGCTATCTACAGCGCGAGAAAGAAAATGTAAAGGGAAATTTGCCTAATCTTCCTTTGCTCATTATGTCAGGAATGAAGGAGGAGTTTAGTTAGGATCAAATGCTTGGGTTTAAGCGCCTTTGTGTAAAGGCAATGTGTGATGGGAGGTGAAGTGGGTCTGAAACGTTCCTGCACATATAGCAGAAAATTACAACTGCACATAAAGTTCTGCAAAGCAAGTATTTGTTCTTTAGCATGTTAGGACAAGACTTTGGGCAAGTTTCTGCACTGAGTTCATATGCAAAGGGTGATTTCTTCTTTTTACCTATGTTTTGTCTGGTTTTCAATTGCCACTTTGAATCCTTTCTTTTTCGAGATTTAAACAATTCCATTGCCTTCCACAGTAGTAGCTTGATGCTCAGCATGTCTGTCTAGAGGCACATAGCTTTATTTAGTATTTATCTACAGGACTGATTGGAGGTTCATTTCTTGGTTGTCTTAATTGTGCTTCCCTGGCAGTGTTCAAGACCAGGTTGGATGGGGCTTAGAACAACCTGGTCTAAGGGAAGGTGTCCCTGTCTGTGGCAGGGGGTTAGAACTGGATGAGCTTTAAGGTCTCTTCCAACTGAAACCATTCTGTGGTTCTCTGGTTCTTTTCTATAATGTAAGCTGCAGTCATTAGTGTGCTCTGAGGATGATTTGCAAATCTTCCATCTCTAGAAGGTGATCCTTTTTTCCTGGCCCTCTCATTTTTAAAGATCCTCGTATTTGTCTAAATGAAGGAAAATGAATCACATGCACATGGTGATTATGAAGTTGCACTGTGTGAGCATCTTTGAAGCAAATCGCATTAATATTGTATCGTAAACAGGTTCTGCCCTCAATTACAGCCACAAAGCCAGTTGTATGAGTAGAGTTCCTCGGCCATTACTGATATCTGAGTTTACTTCAAAGTATATCTTTCACATTATTTACAAAATATAACCAAACCAGAATGTCAGCTACAACATACTAAAGCTGACTTGTAACGTAATTCATCTTAATAAATTATTACAAGGCATGGTGGGAATATACATGGTTAAAGATGTGTGGTCAGGCTTTGTGTTAAGGTGAGTAAATGGGATAGTCCTTTCTTTGCCTAGTTTACAACAGTGACTAGTTGAATTATCAGAACAAGATTATACAGAGGAAGCTGACTGATAGGAGAAAAGTGATGCATCTCTCAGAGGAACATGCATCACAGCTGAAAGTCAAGATACACTCAGTGGTTGTTTTGCAATCTATTGTGTTCCAGCACCCTGTGATAGACACAGGCATTTAGCACTAATCTCTCAAACCTCATGTCATGACTTCGGTTCTGGAGTTGCCAATTAATCGTAACAGTTCTAAGGCTTCACATCCTATAGCTTCATGCAGGAATTACCACCAGTGTTTAACAAGTTTGAGTGTTGAATCATGATTTACTCGGAGAAATCCCAGCCCAGACAAGTGGCACTTGAATGTCGTATTTACATGCCTGAGTGACAGGACAGAGCTTCCTCCCACTTTCCGGGGAGGGAGAGGGGAAAAGCTTGTAAGCATAAGCATATTCTATTGAATAGCTTGGGTCTGCCTTTCTGTGCAAAAGATGTCTGGGGAGAAGGAGCACTATGCATGGTGCTTAACGTCCATGGATGTCCCTGGAGCCCCTCAACAACACTTGTATTGTTGTATGTTTAGTAAGTAACTTGCTCCGTGGAGCAAGGAGCTCTTTCCCCCTGCCGGTGCAGAGCAATAGGAGCGGCTGCGCAGATACGAACCCGGTTATCCTTGTGCTAACATACGCATACAGACTGTGCAGTTTTATTCCACACACACACACACCTGGCCTCGCCAGCACAGGGCTCAAAGTGCCCGGAGCGAGAACAGGGCTGTTGGCAGAGAGGCGAAGTGGGCTCCGCTGATTTCTGGGGAGCAAAATCGGATTTAACCTCCGGAGCTGCTCCCCTACAAAATGCCCAGTCCTTCCTCGTCCGCACCCCTTTGGCGGCGGGGTGGCTGCAGGGACGCTGGGCAGCAGGACGGGGTTGATGTGCCTTCTCCCGGGGGGAAAAGCCGTGCCAGGGCCACGTCGGTTTTTGCGAACAGGGGCACAAATGCGTGCTCATGCCTTTAGCAGCAGCAGCAGGGAAAGAAAACATCCCCCGCCCCAACCCGAGCAAAGAGGGGCGACTGGACTACCTTCCACCCCGCTCATCCCTCCTCATCCCATATCCCGGGACAGGTGGCGGGCCCGCCCCTTCCCCACCTGGGCGGGGAAGGCGCAGCCGGTTCCTCCTCCTCTCTTCTCCTTGCTCCCTCCCCATCCTCCTCCTCCTCGGCGTCCCCAGAGGGAGCCCCTGCGCTCCTCGGCCAGGAGGAGAGCGCAGCCGGGCGCGCCCCGTCCCGCAGCCGGCTCCAGCCGCTCCGCAAGCCCCTGCGCACCCGCCGCCGCCTGCAAGCAGGAGGAGCAGAGGGAGGAGGAAGAGCAGGAGGAGAAAAGCAGCCCGCAAAGCGAGCAGCCCGCAGCGGGGCACGCACGTGTGCGAGCAGCCTTTCGACGGCCGCCCTCCAGCATGCTGCGCGGAGCTGCGCGGGGCAGCGCGGCGGGGAGGAGCTGACTGCTGCCGCGGGAGAAGAGCGGAGCAGAGCGGAGGAGCGGCTCCGCGGAAACCGCCGTTTGTCCGTCCCGTCCGGCTCCCCCCGACACACACCCCTCCGAGGAAGCCGGCGGTCCCGCAGCATGGGCGGCCGCAGCCCCCTCGCTGCCGCCGGGCCCGCCGGGGCCGCTGTCCTGGTGCTGCTCCTGGGACGCTTCACTCTCTGCTTCGCCGTAGAGGAAAAGAAAGGTAAGGGAGGGATAAGGGGGGGGGGGGGGCGAGGGGTCCCGCTGCCGCTTTGCCGGCTGCGCCCCGGGGGACTGCGGGACCGAGGTGCGGGCGGCCTCCCATGGGGAGCGGCGGAGGGAAAGTCCCAACTTCTTTCCTTAATTAAAAGAGAGAGGAGACGGCGGGGGGAATAAACCTATAGCAGCGATCACGCAGCTCCGACTTCCTGATTCTAGGCTTATTTTCTTTTGTGGGGGTGGAGGAAATAAAAGGGAATAAGTCTTGGCACTTCTCCTCGGTTGTGCTTCTCTCCTTTCGTGTTTCTTCCCCGCTACCTCCTTCTCTTCTGTCCAAGTGTACCCCGGCCGGGCAGCGGGCTCAGCCCTGCCGAGGGGCTTCTGGAGCCGTGCGGAGCGGGTGGTGGGGCTGAGCCCTGAGTAAGCGCCGCTGCGGTAACTCCCGCGTGTGGCTCTGATGGGGACACCTCCGCTTGCCCTGCAGTAAGCAAATAGATGTGTGTTTTCACCTTTTATGTATACACCTGGGGAGGGAAAGAGGGGACGATTCCTGCGGGCCCTGGCTCCGTCGTTACTGAAGAGGAGCGTTTATCCCTGTGTGACCCATGCGGAGCAGCCGCCGGCGCTGTCCGCCCGGCGCTGTGAGCGGTGCGTGGGAACGGCCGGCTCCCGGGGTCCGGTGGGGCGGGGGGGGTTCGGCGCTGGGTTGGGTGTCGGGGGTTTTGCTTTGAGAAACCGGTTTAAAGGGTGAGGAAACGTTTCTGGCTGCTCGGATCCGTCGCTTTTCCTCTGTGTGTGGTGCTCTCTTTTGTGAGTTTGGAGAGCAGGCCCCGGCTGCTGCTGTTCCAGGCTGAGCGCAGTCCTCTTTATCTTGGACATCTGCCAGCCAGGAAAAAATGCAGATTTGGGTGGTTTGGGGTTTTTTTTTATTATTTTTTCTTTCTTTCTCTCTTTTGAAAGAAAAAGCAGGAGAAGAGAGTCATTAGTTTTTAGAAGGACTGATGCGCGGCTTAAAGTAACTGGGTTAGTCTTTTCGTGACTGCAGACAGTAAAACCGCCCTGAAAGGGAGAAACACCCTGTCCAAAAGAACTAGTTGCACAACCTTTAAAAAGTGGAGAGATTCTCTTGTTCCAGAAATCAAGTTCGTACCTGTTGTTGATGTAACATGGCCAGTTTTTCTCTCCCGGTTTTCTTTTTCCTCCCTCCTTCCCCCTCCTCACCTTTTGAAAAAGATAAGCAAGGCGACTCCATCTGTGTGCTTGTGTTAAAAGCCTTCTGAGATGCAGCCTCAGGTGCACGTATCCCACAGAATACAGAAAATGTCTGAAGAAATACCCTGTTTGTAGCGTTTAATTCTGTCTCTTGTAAAGCGAGGAGGGTGCCAGCTATTTGAGGATTACTAAATAATCAGCAGCTTAGTGATAAAACCCAATAGAGATTATTCCCAGTATGTTGTGTCAGCAAGTAACTGCTCCTCTGAGAAGAGCTGGAGGCTCAGTGGCAGATGTGAAGGCAAAAGAGTTTCTTCTGGAAGCATTAATCGATTGATTGGTCTTTATTGGTTTCTACTCACACTTCAGGATAAACAAGAAAATAAGAGGTACAAAATTAAGTATCATTTTACAACTGTGAGATACTGGTTTGAAGCAACAGGTAATAGAGCATCAGTATGTGTTGAGGACCTGCCTCCTTGGTCAAGTGATAGGACCTAGCGGCAGAATTCAGAGTAATTCTGGAAGTAAAGGTGCTGTAATAAATATATGCAACACTGTTGAGTTTTGGGACCAGATTCTGTGCAGTTCAAAAGTTCAAGTCACAGATGAAATTACACTTTAAAAAGCTTCAACCTGGTTTGCTCTGTTACCATGAAAAGCAGATATCACCAAAAAGCCCCTGTACCTGGGCAAAAGTTTTTGTCAGAATCAACCCATAAAGTCAGATCAACATAATGTTTGAATGGAAATTTAAATACGATTGTGCGTTTTCTCCAAATTTTAGAATGAGTTCTGTGATTATAGATGAGAGAAAACTGGTTTAGTTATAACACTGTAGCCATTAAGATACAAAAAAGCCCCTAATTATTGTATATTCCGGAGCCAAATGTCAGTGCTGGAGACTGGAGTATGCTCACAGGATAGATACCTGCCTCTCTTTCTATCTTCCTGCTCTGATGTTGACCGCCATTAACCACAGTGGAACTAATCCAGGTTTCCATTAATGTACCCTGGTTTGTCTGCTCAGCGGTACCTAAGATAAATACCTGTGCCAGTCGGTGTGCCACTTGTGCAAGGGGTGTTTGATCCATGTCAGTGCTTTTTGTGCAAACTGCTTTTCATTCCTATGTATTGTTTTATATTGCTAGTTTTGATATATAGCTGCAACTGTTGTGAGATGACAACGGGGTGCTCTGTACTGCTTGGTAGCTGCAAAAGTTGGCTGCGATGGTCTTCTGTACTTGGTGTCTTACACTGCTCTCTGAAAAACGAAGGAAACTCAGTTCCTTAGGGATGTTACATTCATTTTCAAGTGAAATGTCAAAGCTCCGTCCAGTATCCTGTGCAGTGTTTACATGTGGGCTCTGTGTGTATTGCTATGATGTACTTCTGCCCTTTACATTGTTTTGTAGTTTCTGTGCTGTGTATGATTCCATACTTACTTGCAACAGATGTATACAAGTAGACTAACCTTTGTGGGTGGTGTAGGGCTTGATCTGGTTACGTGCAGGCATCCAATGCTTTTTCAGATGCCCTCCAGTGTTATCTGGCTGCTGCTTGGTGGGAGCAGAGATCTTGCAGGAGACCCATGTCTCATGCTCCTGTTACAGTGCCGTGATTGCTGATACGATGTTCTGTCATTCCTGTATGTGTATATCCACTGCTGCAAGTAGAGTTTTTTATGTGAACACAGGAGCAAATCATTGAATCATAGAATGATTTAGATTGGAAAGGACCTTAAGGCTCATCCAGTTCCAACGCCCTGCCATGGGCAACGGACACCTTCCACCAGACCAGGTTGCTCCAAGCCCCGTCCAACCTGGCCTTGAGCACTGCCAGGGATGGGGCAGCCACAGCTTCTCTGGGCACCCTGTGCCAGCGCCTCAGCACCCTCATAGTGAACATTTTTTTCCTAATGTGTGTGTAGGTATGTATCATGTAAGGTCCTGTCTGTGGCCATTTTTTTTCCTTTCTCCTTGATAAATGAGCAAACTTTTTTGGATTTGGAAACCAAAATCAATCTGTGCAGCCTTGGCAGCAAGTGCAGATAGAGAGATGGAGATTTAGATACCAATACAATCCAATTTGGTGAGATAATTAATGAAATAAATAGTCTTGTGTGTAGAGCTGCTCTTACTCCAGTAACTCAGTGTGCGAATGATTAAGAACACCCAGATCCCATCACTGAGGGCAATTTCTGACTGATAGCGAAGGGAAGGTAGAATGCCAGCAATCTGCTTAATTTGGGCAATCTGCAAAATACAGTGACTCTGTACAAAATGTTACAGAAGAGATCGGCCTCTCGGTAAAGCCTGTGTATATGGTGAGCAAACTACATGCTGAAGTGACAGTAAATACAAATGTGTTATTTCTTGCATCGGGAGCATATTAAGAGATTTACAGATAAAATACAAAATCAAGATCAATGCCCTGGAGACTTTACAATCGGAGTAGTCCGTTGTAATTTATTTGTTAATTTATAGAGATATGAGACTTTCAGGGAGTGTCGCACAATGCCATTATGGTCCTCAGGGCTGACTTTTGCATTTGGGTATCCATGTATCACTGAAATCACTGGGATATGCTAGCTTTAACAGCAAGATAGCTGACTAGCCAAACCAGTTCCTTCAGGAGGTGTCCTTATCTTCCTTGAGCATGAACTACCTTTGCTTAACAGTGCTACAGAAACAAGCCTAGTGAAAGGTTTACTTCATTTTAGGGAGGATGACAGTACCTTCATGGAATGGCTTTGTGCAGTAACTGTTGATATTGCTACAAACTCCTGCATTAGTCCAAGTTTCGATAACGTATGTGCATCAGAGGGTGCAGTCACCCTGCATATGTGAGTGGAGCATGCCAAAAGAGAACTAACATGCATGTTACATTATAAGCACTGGTGTTTACAGGTATGAGAACTTGTGTTGAATCTCATGTTAGTCCTGGATCTGTATTACAAAAAGGTCTGTGTAATGCAAATGTGGTTGTACTGTCAGAGAAATGCCTTGATTTGTAGAACTGTAATTGAGGGAGCCAGCATTGGCTGTACTTTTAAAAGCATCCTCTGGCCACTCTACATTAGGAGCACTTCCTGGGGTGACCTCGTTGGCAAACCTTTATAATTCAAGCTAATCAAAATGGGAGTGAGGCCTAACTCTCTAAAAAGATGACCTGTTAGCTAAAATAACTTCTTTTGGAAGTACGTGAATTGCATTATGCATCTCCTGTTTGTGCTCCTCATTACTCAAACCCCCATTCTCCTGTGCTGCTCTCCTTAAACGTTTACTAGGGAAAAACGCAGTTCAGTCAGGGCTGCTCTGGCACAGGAATTGCACTCAACCCAGATAGGTAGGATTTTGCTAGTTTTAGCAGAAAGCTATTGGGAAAGGCAGCATTCTCACTTCTAGTTTTCCAGATTTACTCTCTAGCAGTTGCAGAAGGTGTATAGCCTCCGATGAGTACTCAAGCAGCAGTTATTGCTGTGCTGGGGGTAGTCACCTGCCTTGCTCTCGCCTCCAGGTGAGCTTGAGCAACACATCTTGCTGTAAGTGCAGTTGAAGTTAGTGCAGAATTTGCCTTTCTGGGTCCTAAGCAACGCTTCTCCCAGTGCCTGTGATGAGAGCAATGACCAGGAGCTGTGTGACACTGAGGTCTATGGCAGAAGAGCAGGAATAATAATGGAGGAGTAGCGGATGGGCTTTCACCTCTGGGATGCACCCTTCAAATAAGGCTGATGCAATGCCACATGTCCCCAGGTCTGCATGACAGGGGTGGGATAAAAGCTGTGTTGGATGTGACTCATCCAAAGGTCTTCATTCCGGAGGACTGCTGCTGCTTGTACCTGTTGGCTCTGGAGAGCTCATGAAATGCATGAGGACATTGAGAAGCAGCACTCTGGATTTATCAGTATTGTGTAGGTGTGGGTAGAAAGTGTTCAGGTGGTTTTCTTTTTGCTAGGCATTAATAGTACACAGGGCAGGAATCCACTGCTGCTTGTTTTGCGTGGACTTTGACAGTCCTTTGGCTTGGTACAGTACACACTGACCCGGTTAAATTAAATGCATCGATTTGACCTTCTCCTATACCCCTTCCCTTCCAGGAACACTTTATTAGTAGGTGCAGATCTAGTATTGTTTCTGCCCAGTCAGGTTTTTGATGTGTTACTTCTTGTCTTCCAACTACAGCAAATGGAACTTGCTTTTTTTAGGGCTGAATTCTGCTGACCTAACAGTATTGAGTAATAGTGTATTTTTTTCTTTTCTTCAGAAATAGTTACAGAACATTTGGCATGAATATGGGCAACAGAAGTCATTCCTAAAGGAAATGGGGGGGGGGGGGGGGGAGGAGATGTACTCCTCTGCATAGAGAAGTTGTACTAAAATAAACGTCCATTCCTTCTGAAGCAAGATTGTTCTTTACTAAGAACTACGATACACCTTCGTAGTTTGTCTTACAGGGAGAATGTGTAGGTGTGGGTCCTGTGGTTAATAATGTTGTTGCTCACTGGGAAGAAGCGTGAGAAACCCACTTGTGAGATGGTGTGTTTGAACAGCAAAGCTTTCTGATGACCGGAGTGAAAAGATGAGGCCGTGTGAGTTGGCCGTTGAGCTAAAAAGTACATGCGCTACCACACTGCATCTTTGAAAACGTTCTGGGCTTTAGAGAACAGCAGGCATTGCTAGGTGAGAGGAGCACTGGATTTATGGAGCTCGTAGAGGCGTGTTGAGTTTTCAGTTTGAAGTTTTAATGCAAAGTGTGTTTTGCCTGTTGACAGATCCATGCAAGGCAGATGCAAGGTTCCTCCTGCCAGTATGCCTTCTCCTGCTCGGCACATCTGCGTACATGAAAGTAAACATCTACGTGTTCGCATGCATGTTGTACTATTAGAGTGCAGCAGATCATGGGTGGGTTTTGTTTGTTGCAGTGGTTGAAGAGGAAAAAAAAACCAAACCAACAACCCTGGAACAAAACCCAGAATAACTTCCAGTCAAACTGAAATAAATAGGTCAGGGTGGTTCTAGTGAAGTGAAGGGGATAAAAAAACCCAACAACAAAACACCAGCTAAAAAACCCCAAACCTGCTTGAAGATAATCTGGAAGATTAAATTTGAGCGGAGACTATTTCTTTTCTTTTTAAGTTGGGTACGAAGGAAAATGAAATGCTGTTTGAAATGAAAATTCGCAGGTTTATTTTGAAAATACCAGAACACCACTTGATTTTCTTATGCCTCCCTCCCACTCAGCTTTCTGGCCAAGGCGTGTTTGCTGAGTTTCGCTCAAATTAATGAACTGACTTCAGTTCACTTCTTCCCTCACTGAAAAACTTAAGGTTTTGGGGGTGGTGTAATCTGTCATTTATATGCACATAAATCGCTCTGCTCTGATCGGGGTGAATGTTAAGTAGACAGCGAAATGCAGTCCAAAATGTTTGTGATGATTTTTTTCCATTTTCATCAAATGAAATAAAAAAAAAATGAAAATAACGAAGTGATAATAATAAAAATAACCAAACCATTTTTTTTTTTTTTTAATAAATACATTTTAAATAAAGGTTAGTATCCTTTCCTCCCTGGCTTAAGTATGTTTGGTGCCTTCACCGTATCTTGCTAACCTCTGTCTCGAGGAGGAGCTGGAGGCTTGTAGCCTCCTTCCTGGAAGTGCACAAGCAGGCTGGCTGGGGCTTTGGGCAGGCAGGGTGAAAGCTGCCGAGCAGTAGCAATGCCCCAAGGCTGGTGGTGCTTCTGTGTGGGTTAATAGTCTTCTCTGTCTAGTGATTACTGCTCTGAGGCTCCTTTACCTTGCAAAGGTGACACGTGAAGGGTGGGCAGCCCTGCTGGTGTAGCCTACAGCTCCCTGGAAAAGTGATGGGTTTGCCAGTCCCCTCCATCCCAAAACAAATAATAATGATAATAGTAATTAATAAACCAAATATGCAGGACCAGCAAATGTGGTTTTGCCAGTACCTTTCTGCAGAGTAGAAGGCTCCTCCTGTGGCACAGGGGCCATTGGGGCTGGGCGAGTGAGGCGGGATGCTTTCTGGGGAAGAAGATGTGGAAGGAAGGAGGAAAGGATGTAGACCAGCTGTCTTGATGACAGGATAGTAGTATTTTAGCTCTGGCTTTCATGAGAAGAAAATTATCAGTTTGTGGGAGTGAGGTTTGTATGCGTTTGGTAATCAAAGCGCGGCTGTATAATCCCTGCCTTCCCGTCGCCAGATTCAGCAGTAAATATGAAGATGACCAGAGTAGCCCTGGAAATCAGCCGCTCTTGGCACTGAGGCACTGCGAGCTCATGCAGCACTATTATGTAGGGAAAAATATCATTTTACCTATCAGGAGCCGTGGGATCACAGCCATGGAGGCTTTGAATGGTTGCCTGATGCAACACAGCAGTCCGCTGGTGAAACTGCCTGCTAGGATTTTGGCCTCTCGCCCCATGCCCAAGCCAGTGAGAAACACTGACTGGAGTTGAAGGTGACCAACATTCTATTCCAGGGTTATATGCAGGCTTTGAAATGATGTCTCACACAGAGCGTAGTTTCTTCTCTTTCCTGAAGGCTCTTCTGCATGTCCTTCCCTGGGGACGTGTCCCTTGATGGAGGCTGGCCATAGCACGGGATCAGGTGGCCTACGGTGGCATGTATCTGGCTCAGCTCCTTCAGAGAAGCATGCTCATTTTCTGCCTGTGGTAGAGCTTAGCATGCCTGGCCCCTTGCTCCACTGCCCCAGGGAAGCCCCAGCACCTCTTGAAGTTAATAGCAGCATGAGACAGTAGCTGCAAATCAAGATTGGGTGTAAGCAGATGTAAAGTCTGAATTGCTTCCTGAATTATGCTTTCTACATAGCTGCAGCACAGTTATGATGGCAGTTTTCGTATTTACAAGGCCTAACTTAAATCTTGTCTGGGGATATGTATTCACCCCCCGCATTAAGATCTGAGAGACATACATACACTTCTGAAAGTTGAATTTGATTCACAGCTGAGGTGGTAAATGTTTCTTCTTGAAAGCTGTGTACTCATTTCTGCAACTATGGCTGCATGTGCAGTTCCCTGTTGCTAGGCAGTTTTCTGATCTTGGAAATACCGATTTATTTCATTGCATTAATTAATACATCGCATTATAATTCACTAAGTCTTCTTTTCCAATTCTGAAGTTCAAAATGCTTTTGTAGAACATTGTTTTGTGATATTCACTTGGGAGGTAAGACTAAGGAAGGAGGCAGGGTTCAAGGAAGAAGCTTGTTTTAGCAGTTGGGTCAGTTATTTCAACAATGCCTTTAGCAAAGAAGTAAGAGGCTGTTTGCACAAATCAGTAACTAGTTCCCATGATTCAGATTGAATCACGTAGTTCAAGTCATTTGAATAAGTAAATGACTTCTAGTAAATGAGACAACCTCTGCAATTAGGATGGCATGCTGCATATTTCATGTTATTTATTATGTGGTTTTCAATAGATATGATTAAGTTGGGTTACACTTGGAATGCTAGGTAGCATTTCAACACAAGCCACTTAACCAAAGCTTGCATTAAAGCGAGATACACATTTGTTTTGAACGAGTGGCATTGTGCTGTATCTTCAACATTTATGTTTTCTTATTAGTTTTCCACAAGCAGATACTTAACAGGCAAAAGGAGTCACCTTGCCAAGTGTACCTTCATCTTCTTTAATTGTAGTGGGGAATTCGCAAGGAGGTGCTTCCCAAACATTTACAATTTGCTGCAGTCTCGGCTTCCCTTCATGTCTTCTTGTGCTATCAATTCCAATGGATGTGGCGTAACCAGAGATGCAGAAAACTGCTTTTTTTTCTCAGATGTGCTCATGGATTACATGCTGTCTCTGGTGCTCTCAAGGGAACATGCTTCATGGTTCACCTGCAACTTTCACTGTTGGGTTTAGACTTGTGACAAGACCATTATAATTCAGTGTAGAAGACAAGGAAGAAAAGGTGGTCTTGGCCTTTGTTTCTTCATACTGTATTTTTTCTCAATTTTAAGTTGCCGTATTATGCAATTGAAAGATCACATGTGGTTCTGGTATTGTGAAAGTGGTATTAAAAAAAAAAAGGTCACTTTACTACTCTGTCATTATTGGTTATACCATGTTATGCCGTATTAAACCATCCCAACGTAATAAAGATGTGGAGCTGTTGGAGCGAGTTCAGAGGAGGCCACGGAGATGATGTGAGTGCTGGAGCAGCTCTGCTCTGGAGCCAAGCTGAGAGAGCTGGGCTGGTTCAGCCTGGAGAAGAGAAGGCTCTGGGGAGATGATATAGCAACTTCTAATAGCTAAAGGGAGTCTACAAGAAATCTGGAGAGGGACTATTTCCAAAGGCAGGTAATGATAGGACAAAGGGGAATGGCTTTAACCTGACAGAGGGGAGATTAAGATCAGGTATTAGGAAGAAGCTCTTCCCTGTGAGGGTGCTGAGGTGCTGGCACAGGGTGCCCAGAGAAGCTGTGGCTGCCCCATCCCTGGCAGTGTTCAAGGCCAGGTTGGATGGGGCTTGGGGCAACCTGGTCTAGTGAAGGCGTCCCTGCTTGTGGCACGGATTTGGAACTGGGTGAGCTTTAAGGTCCCTTCAACCCAAACCAGTCTGGGATTCTGTGTACAAAGCAATGTTGATTAATTGAAGGAAATACACCCTGAGCTGTCCAAGACAGTAAGAAGCTCTGCCTGATGGTGCTCTCTAGGGATATGGAGAATAGGTAAGATTTCAGGACCTTCTGGCCAGATGATCATCTGCTCTATTACAGAGAAAATTTTGTTACAGTTTCTTTCCAACTTTTTCACTTACTGAAATACAAAGATCTGTAGAGACACTAGGAATACCTATTGGATAAAAACCCCTTTCAAAATAATGACAATAACAGATCTTCAGTGCCAGATAAAATTACATTTTGCGTATATGATCAGTTGCTTCTACAAGTGGAAGTTACCCACTGATTCCCCTACCTGAAGGCATTGGTGGTGAACTTTGCACAAACTATGACTTTGGTAGCTTGGAAGAGTTAAAAATCATTGGGAAGGGAAAGCTGTGATAAGAGCAGAGCAGATATGACTAATATTTGACAAGCTTGCTTCTCATGTGTTAAATCTGAAGGTACACAGGTCATCTACTGGGCATGTGAAGAGGAGGAAACCTTCCCCCACAAAGAAATAGGGAGAGAAGCCCTCATGTCCCTGAGTGACAGCCCATCACTTGCTGGCACCACTTTGCTGGGAACTGCTGAACAGAAAGTGCCTTTAGGCAAAAACTGCTACATGTCTGGAGTGCTTTTTCTTCTCCATCTTTATTGCAGCCTATTTCTTATGAATGGAAACTTGACATTCTCACTTGTTGAACAGGGTTCTATTTGTTCTGCTGCTCTTCAGAATAGTTTTGCACCAAGTTCGTGCCTTTTTTTTTTTCCCTCATGTTAAAAACAAACACAAAACCCTAAGGGAAAAACCAATGAAACCAGAACAAAACAAACCAAGTTTCTGGAAACACAAGTGTTAGTTGGCAAAATCCTGACTCTGGAAGATATTTTGTCACAGCTGGACGATAATTCAAGCTGTTGGGTCTCCACAGGAGCATGGGCTTAGCACCACAGAGCAGTGTGTAGGATATGGGGCCTTTGGTGTTTGAGAGTTGGGAAGTGGTGGAAGTGTGGCCGCTAAGGGAGAGAAGTCACTCCCTGAAAAACAGGCTCTTGGAAAACCTAGTAACAGCCCCATCTTCCTTCCCTCAGGTGCTGATCCAGGTATTTCCCAAAGAGACTTGTAGTAATGTGAACAGACGTTGAATTATGCCCAAAAAAAAGTATATTACCCTCTTCAGGTTCAGTATTCTGACTGGTATCTGATTGCTCACAGCCAAGACCGTCCTTACTGAGGCACAGTGGCTGGCAGGGCACTCATTACCCGTACAGGAAGATAAGTATTTGGCTTTCTGATGGAAACCTTTGTAGCTTATCCTTTTGTATTTGTACATGTTGGGGACAGAGCACAGGCTTCCATTTTGAGGTTTCACTCATGGAGCAGAGGGAAGGCAGCATTAGAACTGAGCTGGTGTCTTTGTGTAGTAGACTGAACAAAGTGCACAAGGCTTGCAAGGTGGTACCAGCTCCACGCTTTGCCTGTACTGTCATCATGGTAGCATCTAGAAGATATCAATGCCATTGACACTTCCTCAGAATTAAGGATAGAAGTTCAGTCTTGGAGAATAGGAGCAGGGACAAGTGTTTCACAGCAGATCCAGAAAGGGAAACATGCAGGACACTTCTGTTGTGTGCTGAGCTTCTGCCTGCCTGGAAAGGAGGAGAAGTAATGGAGTTGCAGTAGTTTTAGTTTGGAAACTAAAAAATGTGATCCTTCTATTTTTAATTCCTGATTTGGCCACTTGCAATGTGGATATATGTAGGAGGTGAAGTCAGAACTTCAGCATCTTCAGTTATCTGGTAGGATCTGATCATTTCTTAAAACACCTCTGTTGGGATACATGCCCGGTTAATGGATCAGTTTTATATTTGTCTTTTTCTTTGGAAATTGAAAGGATTATCATTGAAATGCTGTCTCATTTCCATCTGGTCTTCAAAAAGTAATTAAGTGTTGAGCAATGGTATTGTCAGTCTGCTTCCTACCTAATAATCTCTGCAAGGTGTTCTTGTTAATGATTTTATTATTTCAGAGCTGCTCTTGTTCTGTCTTTCCCTCCTTAATGAGGCAGATCCCCTAGGCAACATCACTTTATCACAGTTGTCTATGGTAGAGGAACTAATGCAGCACCATGGAAGTTTGTGTTCATCAGTGTGTAAGATGCTTCCATCAGTATGTGTGGATAATTCTCCCTGACACTTAAAGGATTTGTCAAGCATAAAAAAGGTAGAACAGCCCATTTTTCTAAATGAGGGTCATCTTGATTTGAACAGCAGCAGTCTGGTTTGCCTCAATGAGCATGTACAATTCAATGAATTAAAAGTAAAAGTAGCTAATTAACTTCTGATTCTTTTGTGTCTGGTTGTTAGTTACTATGAACCAAATTAATTCCCGATAGTGTAGGGCATGGAAGGTGCCAATGCCAAGCTCAGGTCAAGAATTGAATTCTTTAAAGTTCTGGAGAGAAATATGCCCTTTTTCATTGTATTGATAGTTTTGCAGAGCTGCCTTTATGTATCATGGAATTTAACATATGTATGCTTATATGCTCAGCTGATATCTGTAGTTTGTATTTCATCTTATTAAGAGAAAATCTGTATTGGTTATCTGTGCTTGAAAGGGACATGGGCTATTTCCTCCTGGTTAAGTATGGTACCAATTGGATCCTGTCTATGACCTAAACTCAAATACTGTTTCAAAGACTCAGATCATTTCAGAAATAGCAAACATATGACTTCTGAGTAAACAGACTAGTTATAATAGACAGGATTGGAAAATGGATTGTTCTGGGCCAGCACTGCACAGTTGAGAGTGATGATATCGTCCTGGTAATCACACTGTTGGGCTTAATGGCCCATAAACTTTGATAAAAGCTTCTGTAAAATTGTCAGCAATAATTCCCCCCATTGTTAGGTTGCCAGTGAACGTCTTCAGCCCCTGGAATAAATTGCTCCCATCAATTGTGTTTATGTGCTATAAAGTCAGACTTTGGCTCTGAAGGTGTACTAATTCAAATACAGAAAATTAACAAATACTGTCAGCTGGAAATTAATGGGTAAGGTCCACAATTACTGTAACTGCCCAGAACTTGCCTGGGTTGGGCTGGGGTAGATTTGCACCCGAAGCTATAGTCCAGAATAGGCACCTTTTCATTGCCCCTCGCAAGTGCTTGGTAGGCCAGCAGAAATGAGCAGTGTTATTCCGGGTTTTGTATGAAAACTGAGAAACAGTTGAAGTTCATTATAGTTCTACTTTGGTGTTAGTTTTGTCTTTGTGTGTTGTGGATTTTTTTCAGCATGGCAGCTATTAGAACAAGAGCATTAAAAAGGCATAATTACTTTCACAGACGTTAATATGCCATTCTAAAAAATAATTTTGTCCATCACTTACAAGCTGTGTCAATGTAAGGTCCATTTCAAATTGTTTTCACAGCTACAAACTTCCTACATTTCCTCCCCCCCCCCCCCCCCCCCAATCCCTTCCACACGACTGGTTAAATAACAAATTATCAGCCACTGTGTGATGCATAATGGGCTATAATCCAAAGTGGGAAGAGAAGGAAATAAATAGTACAGGGTATTTAACAGTGCATTAAGCAGCGTAGCTGTTAGACTACACTGATAATACAGTGATGGGAGCAGGAAAATACTCTGTATGTCATTAGTTTAGTCAAGCAGTGAATTGCTCTGGCTCTGATATTGTTGGTCATATTCGACATATTTAGTGCAGATGCATTGATAATGTAAAGCATAATGAAGAGCTGAACGTGGACTTTCCACCTTTGCAGCATGGGATGCAGAGGAGGAGCTGCCTTACCTGCCTGTAGGTGGAGTTTCATTTTTATGCTCTAAGGGGGAGGGGAACAGAAATGTTCCTGTTGCTAAATAGACACAGGGTCTGTCCTCCTAGAGTTATGGATTGCCTGTCTTTAGATGCTTAGTTTTCTTTAGGGGGTGGCGGTAGAGGCAGAAACATCCTCGGGGAATACATTCACCAGTCTGCACCTCTGCAGCTTCAGGAATGCTTTACTCCACAAAAATATAATTCTTAAACTAATGATCTTGACTGGCCCACTCTGTGATGAACTGCTTGTTTTATCCCCACCTCCCTGCTGTATTTGGCAGGGGGTGGTAAAGTGGAATTCAAGGAGGGCCTCGAAGAGAGTCAGGCTCCTCAGCTTCAGAGTGTGCAACTTTGGAGAAAAGCTACGTGCCGGGGAGTTTATGGAAAAGGTAAAATTACGGAGAGTTGGAGGAGAAAGAAGAAAATCTGGAACTCTTGCTTCTCAATTACAGTAATGCTGCAGCGGGGACATGCATCTTATACTGAGGCTCGATCCAGCAAACCTTAGGCATAATATCCCTTTGAAGTCTATGGATATTTTACCTGCCAGGACTGCATGATCAGGTTTTTTATTACTTTATTTGCCTAAGAAAACTCTTCTCATCTAGTTTAAAGGGAAAAAGTGATCTAGAATACCACACTGTGTTATATTGAAGACTATGCCAAATGTAATTCTCTTAAAACAGAAGATTATAAATTATAATCACATCACAAGGTATTGTGGTGTCAGTGTTATTACTTGAAATGGGTCTTTTGCTTGGGTATGCTTAAAAGTAAGCCTATTAAGTACATACTCAGGTAATTGTCCTTCCACTTTCTTTTCCTAAAAGATTGTTTCTAGATATACTGTTGGATGGAATTAATATGGGTGAATTCTTTAGGCTGCGTAAAGAGGTGCAGCTTCCGCCTTGATTTCTGCTAGCCAAAGTGGTGGTCTGATGGTTTAGCAAAAGGGACGTGTCTCTAAACTTGCTGGAATGAACTTGATGGAGTTAAGCAGCACTTCACTTGTACACTGGATGCGTTGGAGCAAAAACTTGGGAGTTATTACAAAGAAGCGTCTGTGTGTATGTGCGTACATATCTCAATTATTTACTATAGCCCTGAGACGATATGTTAATATGCAATTCTTAGCTTATAGAGGCCTCTGGCACTCTTGCTTTGTACTTAAGGAAAAAGATGGTGTTACCACAGCAACTGCTATACCACTAAAGCAGTACTTGCCTATGTAGCACTTAAAAAAGTACATTAGACAGATTCTCAAAGTGCACGTAACTGAAGTGAGAGTAGGAACTTAATGCTTGCTGAATACTACAGTAAAAGGAAAGCATGAATTTGTTCTGGAATTGAGAAAAGTTCTCAATGGAAATAGCAATAGCTCTGAATTCAGCAAGCTGCTTTGGCAGATGTGTTATTTTAAGTCTGTGTGTGATCCCTTTGACATCAGTGGAGTTGTATGTAGGCCTAGAGTTTGTATAGGTTCAGGAGCCTTGTTTTGCAGGGGCAAAACTTACATTGTTTAAGGGAGTGATGGTTTGGAGAGGCTTAAGTGACAACACTCTACTGGGGCGTGACTGGTGAGGGCAGATACTTGGCATTTCTTGCCAATGAGCCACTGAGGATGATTGACATGGAAGTCATGAGTAACTGGAAGTATCAGAAGTTGTGATTTATGGGTGCAAATTTTGGGCCAGTTTTCATATTACATTTGTGCATCACCTATATTTGATAGCAAGGAAACAGTGTTGAGCCGTGTGCATATAATGATGTTTTGCTGTCTGTTAAACTTTGGAGTGGTACATTATATAACAATGTATAAATGTAATTGTTGTAGAGGAGGCAGGAGACCTAGGGAAGACTAGGAAAGGTTTTAACCTAGACGGGACTCAGTAAGACTATACCTTATCATTGAAAACCTAGTAATGTAAGGTCAATATGCTACTTAGGAGTTTTCTATGCTAATGAATTTATGACATTTCTTTGTGTTCTTAATCCTTATCAACTTGTACAGCTAGGTATCCACGTATTAATAAAACTATGTGCTTAGGAAAAGCATACTTGGGATTATGGGGAATGATTTATTATTCTCTGTAGTTTGCAAGATTATTATTGATTGCTGTTCTCTTGTTGACTTTTTCCCCACAGCTGTTGTTTCTTGCATAAAGCAGAAGTACAAATGCAGTTTTCTAGTTCTTGAGATAAAACCCAGAAAAACTCTACGCACGTTGTGTCGGTCCCTTTCCCTGTTGACAGTAATTTCTGGACAGCACAATTAGGTTTTTTATAGTGTTTTGAAATCAATGTTTGGACAAAAACCTGCATAGGTGCTAATCCTCAGCTGTGTAAAAATGAGTCCCGTGCTTTGCAGCCTGAATTTTGGTCTCCTCTACTACTGTTCACCAGTGAGCTATTGCTATTTGTGAGATAGATTACATGTGGGGCTGGAGGGAGCAGGTCTTCTAGCGGTGCCTCTGCTCCTTCAGGATTAGTGTGCATTCCCTGGGACGCTCTGGGGCTGCTCCTGACAATCCACTGAAAGAAAGGCAGTGCTGGGGATCTTGCATTCTTTCTTCTTCATGAGGGTCCTTAGTTGGGTAATGTAGGAGTGAGCATTGCACAAGTTTGTCTCATCTGCTATAGCTGGATGTTCAGAGCTGAACCCAAGTCTTGGTGAAGCCAGGGTGCTGTTAGAATGCCCGTGAAATTCTGATCTTCCTCACAGATATTCTCCCTTTAAGTATCTTTATTGTCCCTGGTCCTTCAGGACAGCGGAGCAGGTTTATACTCGATAAACATCCTACAGCCTCAGTGTTCTGTTTGAATGAATTTCAAAAGCACTTTGAAGTTCACTAAGGTAAAGCAGTGACAGTGGCTGTACCCTGGGACTGGGAACTTTGCATGGGGCATCTTGACAGTGCTGCTCAAAGAATAAGGAAAGCTGAGTGAGATGGTCTCTGAGAAGTCTCTTTAGTAACACAGTTTAGTTCTGGTACCAAATACGCCAGAAGGCTCCAGTGCGTAAAAGATTTTCCATGCATATTGCAGTACTGTGTTAAATTGAATAGATTATTAGTGAAGGTGTTCAGACGTGTAACATGTATGATACGTTGCCTGAAACATAACAAAAAGTAATTTTTATAGTCAAAAGTAGAATTTTTAATGCTATGTTTTGTTGTTTGTCTTCAGTGTTTTGCATACAGCCATAATAAGGCAGGCAGTGATATATCTCAGAAATGTACATACACCTTTAAAAATGCAGCCTGTCTGCCTGATACCTAATTAATCACTCGCCTGAGATGATAGACTTGGTGTTATGTGAGGAAAGCTTTCCAGCACTAGCAGGATTTTAAAAGGGGCTTAAGATGTACATTAAAAATACTTTTGGAGACAGAGAGACAAAAGCTTAGGAGTTTGATGACTGTTTATCTGAAAGGAGTTCCCAGGGGCAGAGGAACTGGGTTCCCTGTTTGTAGGCAGGGAATGTATTTGGAGACATTGAGGGAATGGTCTATTTAAAATTCAAAATGAAAGGCACTGAGATTATGGCAGTACGCGAAGTTAAGAGCCTTGCTTAAAGGACATGGTGGTAGCTAAGGTTGATACCTGAAGATGACGTTTTATCTGTAACTCCCAACATATGCTCAAAGTGAAAACGAGTCACTGATGTAAGAGGAAGCTTCTTGAGGCTTCGAAAGTTATTTTGTAGGCTCCATATTTCATTGCACCAGATTTATTTATAATGCTTGGTGCTCCTTGTTTGCAGTACATGTGTTCCTGATTGTGTGTGATGCAGTGTGCAAAAAAGAGACCAAGTTAAACACTAGAGGCTTGTGAAAGTCATGTAAGAAAATAGTTTGATAGCATAGTTTCATTTATAAGGAGGAATAGTAAATATTTATCTGCGCTGTGGTTATCTAAAGCTAACAGTATCTTTATATGGGCAGGTAAGGAGAGGGCGAGTGTTTTTGTGCATTGAGGTTTGAAAACATGAGGCCACATTCTGGCCTCGGGTGAAGTGCTGAGGTCCTGTACTCAGGACTGAAAGCAGACCTGGGTCTACAGCCAGGTAAAGCAGTATTCAAACGCAGGGATGCAAGTCTTTGAGGTTTGCTCTCAGTCTGGGCTGCCTGGCACACTGGGCTTGTGGCAAAAAAGAAAGTAGTTTGTCCTTTATGAATCCACACCCTTGTAGAGAAGTCCTATGCAGTACTCTTTCAATTACTTTTTGTTGTTAAGGGTATTTATTTCAGGCCACTGTGTAACTGCAATAAAGAATTCTGCATGTAAATCGTAATCTGTTGCAGATAAAGCAGGGGATTTTGGTTCAGTGTCTCAGAATAGGAGCTGGTTAAAATATGGCCAAGAACAAAATACAGCAAGGAGGAACTAAAATGATCTGAATTCAAAGTTCAAGTCTTCAGCAGACTCTGAGTTTTGGGGAGAGATGGGGGTTGGTTTTGGTTTTGTTTGGGTGGGTTTGGCTGGCTCTGTAAGGATCAGAATAATGGATTTCCCATGATATAGTCAAAAGAGGATTATAAAATCTGGATCTGTGTATTTATTATAATTGTCTGCACTGTTATATACATTTGATACGGTCTAAGCCCCTCCATACCCCCCACCCCAAGTAATTGTACGCAATCAAGGACTTACATGCTTTGATAGAGGGCACACAGACTAAAGGAAATTACTTTTTTTTTTTACTCTGAGCATTTCCTTACCCATAAAACAAAGGACGGTCAAAGCCCCAGCAAGCTGGGGTCTTAAAAACTGCCTGTGTGCGTGAAAACAGCCATGAAACCCGATGGTTATAGGAAGTGTGTCCGTTGTCACTTGCCTCTGGCTTTCCAAGGAGTCGGTAGGCACCAGGGGCTGCTGCTGGGTGGGAGATGCCCCTATGGGAACCCACCCCAGGATGCTGGGGAGGAAGGGCTCTACCCGCCCCGTGGTTCCCGGCACTGCTGGCAGCCTTACATGCCCGCCCAGATGTTTGTTTGCTCTTTGGCCCCGGCTGGGAGCCTGGGGTGGTTCAAGTCTCCTTGATAAGCTGGGAGGTTGTGTTCAGGTTAGGTGCGATTCACTGGTTAAAGCCTGGCTAGGTGAGGGGTTCTGTAACCTCTTCCTTAGGGTCCTCTTAATTTATCCATGAGTAGCATTTTCTTGCAAAGGGTTTGTAAGTTGTGGAACACCAGAAAACACAAAGGGTGGAGGGGGGGATCTATTAAGCTTTGAGCTACATGTCTACAAACTGCCATTAGCAACATCTGTGAATTTACTCGTTCACAGCTTTGGGATATTCTGCTTTCATTAATATTGAGAATTAAGCCGCACTGTTCTCCTGCAGCATTCGCAGCAATTCTACTGAATACAAATCAGTTTTTTGCTCCAGTCCAAATTCCGCTGTGGGTAAAGGTTTAAAGAGAATATTTATGGGGTATATGCATGGAGTAGTGGGTTCTGGTTTGGATGTTTGGGAGGGTGGTATTTGGTTTTGTTGTTGTTGTTGTTTTCAAGTGACACTACTTCCTGCAGCATGCCAGGATAGCAGGTGGGATATTTCTGCCTCCTTTCTTGCTTGCTTTTTTTCTTTCCAAGTGTTTGATCCCATAGAGGCTTAGGAGTTCAAAGCTTATTTCCATCAAACCAGAATTCAGTCTTTTCTTATACATTGGTGAAATCTTGGGACAGTAGTCGGTTTGCAGATCTCACATGATACCTGAAGACAAAAGGGCTTTGTAAGCAAAAACTAGCCCTGCAGTATCTGAGAAGCCTGCAAAAGGTGCTGAACAGCTTCTGCACTTAACTGATGTGTTCCAAAGACACTCGCAAACTGGCTGGATTGAGCCCTGAAGAAGCAGGGTGGAGACTTCTCCTTGGCCAAGGAACCCAACGCCAGTCTTGGGCGTGTTGTGTTTGCTTTCTTTTCTCCTAAGCTGAGACAGGCGTATTCCTTTGCCCAAGCACTTGCCCATTGCCTTCGTGAGTAGTTTTCAGGTGTCTAAGCACACGCAGGGCTGATCCACACTCCCGATGGAGCTCCATAGTAAGGAAAAGCAGTTTATAGCTGGGTGATTTAGGCTTGCTCTCCCCCAGGGCAGCAGTGCTGGTTAATTTGCTGCCCCAGGGTATTTGTACCTGCAGCCTGTTTCTTTGGGGTGAGGAGTGGTGAAGAGCACCATGTGATGGCTGCCTATAATGTGATTTGATTCAAAATCAAATCATTACGTGCTTGCTTCCCACAATTTTTATTTATTTTTAATTGCTCTTTTTTAAATTACGATCCTTGAACAGGCAAGACAAAATCCCCTTGATCTTCCCAGCATTTTGAAAGTGAACGGCGGAGAAAATATTTGCTCTTCAAGCTTCGTTTTGCATCTCGGTCCCGGGCCCTGTTTTATTGGCAATTTAAATCCATTAGTGAGAGATACAAGTCTCCACAGATCCTGTTATGTACAAGAGCTTCACGTCTGAATTTGAAGCCTAATCATGCACAAACATTGACTTGACCAGTATTGCTAGTGGCATTCCTGTTAAGTGGATAGTTAAAGGTTTAATGACCCCTTTGAAACCAAGTGCTTGCTTTTTGTCACATATTGATGGTACTGTGAGGCCAGCAATTGAATTTTCTTTTTCTCTTAGTGATTTTTATAAACCATCTCAACTGCTGGCATGGTTTGTCCACTGTTTCCCACGCAGGTTAAGACTGAGCTGTTTGGACAGGGTACATGGCCATGTGCCATCAAAGCTTAGCGGGTTCATATAGCCTCCTTGGGGCTTCTTCTCAAAGTAGGTGAACGCTTGTTAACTTGATTTCCTGATCATCACGGCAAGAAGGGAGGTTGCCAGTTGGATGAGAAATGTATATGATGCAAAGGAAAATCCCTCAGGCCTGGGACCTACACATAGCATTGAATTCAAACTGAAAGAGGGTAGATTCAGATTAGATACAAGGAAGAAATTCTTCACTGTGATGATGGTGAGGCCCTGGCACAGGGTGCCCAGAGAAGCTGTGGCTGCCCCATCCCTGGCAGTGTTCAAGGCCAGGTTGGACGGGGCTTGGAGCAACCTGCTCTAGTGGAAGGTGTCCCTGCCTGTGGCAGGGGGTTGGAACTGGGTGAGCTTTAAGGTCCCTTCCAACACAAACCATTCTACGAATATTTTCTTCAGTGAACTCAGCCACCAGGAAGACTGCTTGTGGTGAGGCCTGAGAAGGCAGGGAGGCCCTAACAGAGTGTTGCCCCTTGACTTTCTGTAGTGGGCTTTTTGTCATAGGACTTGAGGGTAGAGACAGCAAAAATCACTAAGTGTCTGCTTTCCAAGTATCTGTGATGAATCAAGAAGTAGTGCATAGGAGTCTAAAATGCAGCTGATTGAAAGAGTAGCTGGTTTGAGGTTTAGTAATGGAACAAATTGCTGGAAGCTTTAGGATGAAGTACATAGGGATGCTCACTTTTTATGGCACTTAGCAGCAGTTGAACATAGGAGAGTACAGCACAGGCCAGATGCTTTGCTGTTTTTACATGGGGTTGGTGCTTTAATGCTTTTTGTCTCCTGCTCCTACCACACAAACTTCATCACCCACTGGCAATGACTGAGGCCTTGGGCTGTTGGGTGAACAATTCCAGCTAAACACCAGGAACCTGAACAAAACCAAGTGAAGCTTTCACACTATTTGTGAAACTATTTGTAGTTTCTCATCCATTATGAATTAAATTAATTCAATTTAAAAGGCAGCTGGTTAAACCAAGAACATACTGAACTTGGCATCAGTCCACTCATGCGAGTCTGGGACTCATAAAAGAGTTGGACATGGGATGAAGCACCTTCAAGTGAGAGCCCCTGGCCGCTACCCAGGACAGCTGCAGGGATGCTGCAGCCTCCTCTGCCAAACACGGCTGTTGCAATACGTAGCCACTCCTGAGCACAGGGGCCTTTGCCCCTCGCTGCCCTCTTCCATGGAAAACCATATTCCCAAAAGACCAAGAGCAGTTCTGGGACCAGCCTGGGGGGTCAGAGAACATCTTTTGAGATGCCACCCTGCAGCCAAGAGATTGAATGAACATTTAGAGATGCTCATCCCCTCTTTGGGACACTTAAGAGTTGCAGCAGTCAGTGTTCCCCAAAGCTGTGCATGACCAAAGGCAAATGCACTTGGGTAGACAGCAGACATCTGCAAAATCCTATTTGTTCCTTCCTTGTGGTGTTAAGGGAACCCGTGCTTCCAGATCAAGCACACTGCTGTGCTGTGTCTTCAGGAGTTCTTTCTGCTTCTCTTGCCAGAATGTTTGCGTGCCTCTCCTTCTGGAGGAGCACTAGGGAATGTTGAAGGAATCCTTAGGAAAGGCGGGAAGGGTCATTGGGGTTTTGGCAGGCCTGTAAGCAAGGAGGTTTCTGAAGTCCCAGTTCTACCTTTGGAAAGCTTCTCACATTATGTAGAAGGAGCTTTGCTTATGAAGGAATAACTTGCTGCCCTCAGTTTATGGAAACATACAGTGGGTCTATACCCTTGGGTGGTTGATTCTAGAACCAGTAAAGCTCCAGTTTCTTTAAAGTCCTAAATTAAAGAGTAACTTATTTTTCTTCTTAAGCTGTGCAATTTGGCTGTTTGCAGTATCCAAGAGAAGCAGCAAAATTACTGTTGGCTTTCCCACAATAGATCCTTGACCTTCCCCACCATTTAAGCATTAGCAGATTCCCTGCACTGTATATATGGGGGTGGAGAAAGGAGCTGTGGAGTTACACGCACATACTGATACACACGCACATGTTTGTTAGTAGCTTCTAGCAAGCACTTAGCTTGCAATCTCAAGGCAGTGTTTGGGGTTTTGTTTCCTCCTCTGCACAGTCCTGGATGTGAAACAGATACACTGCAAAACAGTGTTGTACAAATCATGTCTAAACTGTCACTCTATACAACATGTATAAGTTCCCTGGGGCAGATATGAAACATTTGTTGGTGTGCATCTGTGCATCCTCCCGTGCCCAACCCAAAGGGATCTTGTGGTACTTGGCTTCTTCCTTCGAGCTCTCTCTGATCCATCATCTGGCGATGGCTGCAGAAGTTGAAATCTCATCTGTGCGTGATGCTGATCACCGAGATGTAGTGTGAAATGGAGGTTTTGCCCTGTGCATTTCCGTGAGTCTTGGACTTCGGCAGCTTGTGAGCTTTATGTAAGCTGATGGATGCGAAGGGAGTGCTGAGCGCTGTAGGGTAGGGAGAGGGGCAGGAGGATGGTTTCAGGGCCGTGCACATCTGTTACCTTCCTGCCATGCTCACAACAGAACAGCAGGGGCTTTTGACACTTCAGATTGTGTTCAGCTCAGTTGCTCAATCCCGGCTTTGTTTTGTACATTACTGTAGTTTCACGTTTCACTGTAAGTTATTCACTTGCCGTGCCAGAAATAGGAAGCTTGGAGGTAATGCTGAGCTAGCCGTGAATAGGTTAAGGAAGGATGAGCAAATCCTTGTGTCGGAGGTGATTAGCTCCGTGAGTTACGCTCCTGTTCAGATGGAGCAGATGAGCCTTGCGTGGCGCATTGGAGCCAAGCATGAAAGTAACGGGTAGGAGTCACATCCATGGCAGATCCCAAGCCGTTACCTTTGAGAATAAGCCAGACAAAAGGGCGTCTGTACTGTTCTAATGGCTGAAAGACCTTATAAATTACAGAACACATTTAAAACAGAGTAAAAATACACTGTGTATTACAAATCCAGAGAACTATTGCTAGTTAACCAGTTTTGCTAGGCTAAGGTTACATCCCGGGATGGAAAATTTGAGGCTCTCCTTAGCCTGCATGTTCTGCAATAACATTTTATCAGCAGGCAAACTCTCATTAAATATACCCCATCGGCTGCACTCAGGCTGCCAATTTTTGAGTGGAAACATTGTATTAACTTGACTGTTCGCTGCAGGATATTACTCTTGGAAAATTATAACAAAGTGAACAATCCCCAAATCAGCATTTTTCATTTATAGCAGGCCATAATTTACAGTACAGTATAGATCTATGCCTGCCTGGAGAATTCTGTGTCTGCTGTGGCAGGGAACAGCATGCATTTCTGCATTTGCCCAAAGAAAGCAGTTTGTCTTTAATGTACATGGCTGTTTGGATCCACGTGGCCTCTGCATTTTGCTGCATGTTACATGTAATGGCTCATTATCAGCTGTCTAATACCAGATTGCGCATCGTTTTTAGGACCACAATTTCATCTCCTTCATGCGAATGACATGTGCTTCCCAGTGCCAGAAGTCAAGGGCATGGTTGTGTCTCTCAACCCATCAGATCCCAGCCTGCAGTAACTCATTTGAGGTGAAGACTTTGCAAGGGAAAGGAAAATATGGTCTTCAAATGCTGCATAAAAATCCATCACTAGACTTTTAAAGAGGCGTTTCAGGGCACTCGGATGACTAAGCAAGCCATCTCCTTGCACTCTAGAAATTTAATACTTGTAGCATCTATGATCACTTACTTAACTGGATAAAGACAAAGTAGTGGTTTTGTTTAAATTTTGGAAGCTTTGAGTATGCAGTGTCCTAAATGTTTGTGAAAAGAGTAGAAAAATTTGCTGTAACAGGGAAAAGAGAAGAAACCATTTTTCTCTCCCCTCCCCCCCATAGGTTTCTTTCTCCATGATAAGTGCTTTACTGCACGTTCACAGGTACAGTCCGCTGAGTTCCTTTGGTTTTGCATAGCAATCTCTATCAGCAAGCAAAAACACAGTTCAAGTTATTCACTTTGGCAGCTTCTTTTTTAACAAGGGAATGCAAATACTGAATTGTAGCATGCTGGAAAAGTTCTGAATCCTGGAGGAGGTGGGGGGGAGCCAACCCCTAGTGTCCACAGAGGTGTGGTTGTTGGTGCATTTCTGTATGTATTTACTTACGTGTATCCATGGAAATGTATGTGTATGTATATTCATATTTCACATGTTTGCTGCATAGAAATCTTGACTCTTCAGGCAAATTACCAGTGTTTGCTTTTCTCGAGTGGCCTTAGTGATTTCATGACAATGGGAGGAGAGCTATTTCAGTGCCACTACTTCCGAGAGAGCCAGCTTGAAATATGCAGTCTATGGATATGGTTGTATGTTGAAAAATAAAATGAAATAAAATTTAATTGGGGAAGTACAAAAGGGTTTCCCCCCCCCCATCAAAACCAGAGGTTTTATTTCCTGCTGAAGCCTTCTGCAGAGGCTAGATTGGAAAGTGTGCTTCCCTGAATAGCATTAGAGATGGGGAGAAGGGAGCAGATATGGTCTGCATTAGCATTATTCATTCCCATCAACTCCAGTATGGCCTCTCCCTTTCATATTCAATTTAATTTGACTTAATATTCTGCTTCAAAAGAGGGCAATTAAACAAAAGGTCTGCACTTTGTGCCAACATCTTTGAAGCCAACCATGAGACTCCATTCCCAGAGGATGAAAGATAATTTCTGAGGAGGCCTAAAATTTCTAGTGTGTAAACAAAGTGGATGGTTTTACTAACTGGCTGTATTTATTAATAACTATATTAACTGCCTCTTATGGGTCTACACCCATTGATTTTTGCATTATTGTGCTGGTAAACAGGTCAGTCTTTTCAACACCAGGGAGGTGTAGTTAGTGGTGGCTGGTGCTGCTACTGCCAACCTCATGCTACCCCCTGGAGAACAGGGTGGAAGTGGAGCTGCAAGATCTTTTTTTATCCCAAATGTTTTCTAAGAAAGAAGGCAGCAGGAATAGTTAGATCTACCCTGCACCCTGCAGGTGATGAAATTGTACGGAGTGATCTCTGGGGACATTAGTAAGTCACGTTACTCTAATTACTGTCCTGTGGTTGTGCCAAATGCATTCACCAAGTTCTCCATTCCAGATTTGTTAGTAAGAAAGAGCAGATTTGATGCCTCTGTGGGTGGGCTCATAAAACCCTGATCTTGCTTCATATTCTTTGCATAATGAGGAAGAAAAAGTAAAAACACCTCTGGGGGATCATGATAATTGAAACCTAATTCCCAAGTATTTAAGCATATTAATGTCTTTAAAGACATGGCCAGAAACTGATGGGAACATGCAAGGACTTTGTACGTGTTTGTGGGAGGGGAAAAAAAAGTTCATAGCCTTTATAATATATATATTTTTTTAAATCCCTTTTTAAATTCATTTTTTCATTTTTTCTTGAAAACCTAATGCAAACTGCTGGATTAAATAAGCGGGAGCAATATAAAATATTGTTTGGGAAAGTAGATACTTCCTATGGGGTTGTATCTCTTTTGAAATCCACTTTCATCTCCATGGAACTGAGTAGAAGAGGTGACTTTCCATACGACACAGGTGGAATTGCAATGACCTGAAAAGCCCATGCCAGAGCTCACCCTCTTAAGCTCATGGGCTATTCACAATTATGCTCTGCAAAGTTGTTTGTGCCTCTTAAAGATATGTGGGCTTACTAAGTGAAGATAAGGTTAGTAACTAGCGCGGTGCAACCTGTTGGCCGGATCTGAGCCTGCTGTGCAAAGAGTAGGAAGCTGAGGGAGGAGACAGTGAAGTGGCTAAATGGAAGGTAGATCTTACTTGTTGCCTTTCAGCTGAAAGGTATCTCTACTTTTCACCTTCCAAAAGCGAAGGGATGTTGTTTTGGTTAGTCACTGGGTTCAAAATCTAAGCCTTGGCTGTAAAAAAAGAGACAGAGAACAATTGTTACCCTAAGGCTAATTTGAGGAGGTTGATTAATCATCTTTCAAACATGCAGTGATACAATTCAAAATACCCCCCCCCCCAGCAGTTTAATACCAGAAATTATTCTACAGTTACTTGAATATGTATGCAAAATACAGTGACTTGCTTATAGCACCCAATTTTGACCTTTCTGGGGAACTTGTCTCTGCCAGCAGAAGTACTTTATGAAATCGAATTTTTTCATATATTCCTTTTCCACCCCCTTAATTGGGCATTTGCAACACAAAGGTCTACTTCACTAAGGACAGTTAAGACCAGAGGTCAAGTTCAGACACCTGGGCTGGTCTGCTGGACTGGTTGAATGAGCCCCCTCTGGCCCATACTGCCAGAGGGTCTTCAAAGGGAAAAACACCTCCATTGCTGCACTGTGAATCTAACATCTTCATTTGAATTGTCAGCGAGATAGCTCCAATCTGTGTACAACTGGCAACAGCGTAAGAAAACCAAAAGCTCAGAAAGCCTAGGCACACAGTGCGGGTTCTTTAGCATACAAATGTTCACTCTCAGCCCAAATCCTGAAATCTTATAATAGGCTGTGTGCGTTAGATGTGATTGGCAGTGTTCGCTTTCGAAGGGTGTAGTGTTGCCTTCTGTAGTGTGGATAGTTTCCTCCTGGAGTAGCAGTAGGATTAACAGAGCATCAGGGTATGATTAAGCTGAAATGATCGATCTTGGCACATGGTCTAATGAGCCAATGGAGAGAAGACTGCGTGTGCGAAGGCTTTTGTTCTGATCTGGAAGAAAGAGCCATGCTGATATGCAGAATTAGGCTTTAATTAATGAGAAATCAAGGTGTGCTATATGAAGTGCCACGCCTGAAAAGCATAATCTGAGTTTTAGAGCTCCACTGAGATTGAGTGGGTGATGTTGTACAGGCCGTGTTTATATAAACCTCTGGGGAGTGGCAAGATGCAGGAACTTCTCGTACCCCATCATCCTATGACTCATGTTTGCAGTGGATCTCTATCCGTCACTCGATAGAGAAATCATTTGCTAGGCTCACTGGCCCACAGCACTGTAGCTTTAAAAGCATGTAGGATTCCTGGATCGTGTAAGTATAGATAGGATTTAAGGTGCTTAATTTCTTCTCGGAGAGAGGCAAACGTTACAACTGGAGAGCTACAGGACAGTTCCAACTGTGTATTGGCTCCTTTACCTTTATGGGTTTTCTGGCCCACACTTCAAAAAGGAAAATTGCTTTTATACCCCTGCCTTTGAAGGTGTTACCGTTTCTCACTGTCCTGGTGAGTTCTTGGGATTCTCCTAATCTTCTGTGTGGAAGCTGGGTGCTTGCCAGCTACACAGGTTGGTGTGAGCCATTCCCACAGGGCTCTTGGTGAAGCATCAGATATGTCAAGGCTGTTCTAACCTGTTTTTGGGATGTCTCCAAGTTCTTGTAGATAATGTGGTTAAATTCCATACGTTTGTCTTTGGGGAAAGATTTCTGGGTCTCTTCCCACATTTCGAATTGATACTTGTCTCCATACAGTTATATGCCCATAGCTAACACTGCAGACTGTTGAACCCTTTCTGCTTAAGACATACAGAAGTCTCACACTTAGACCTTGGTTGGGGAAGTAAAGCTCTATGTTCTGCTTTTGTCTCAATCCTCAACATTTGGAAAAACAAAGGGTTTTGGGGAGGGGGCTTTTTTGACGTTTGTTTCTTTTTACATGCTGTTCCATGGGCAGCTGGTGTGGAATATGGGATCTGTTGGACATCTCTTATACTAACTATCTTATACTAATTAACTATCTCTTATATTAACTAACTCTATCAGGGAGTTATCTTTAGGTTTTTCAGAATGTCTGCCCTGGGGTCACAGACTCCTTCTAAGGCTGCTTGTGAAGAAAATGACTGTAACCAATCTTTTATGAATAGGAGACAATGAAGTCTCGAGTAGTCATCTGGGATAGTTACTCCCTTTTCCTATCTTTGGCAAACATGCATGTCGTAGAAGGAGCCATCTGTGCCCTTGTGCTGAGGTGGTGGATGTGATGAGTGTAGCCTACTACTTCGCAAGGTCATTATGTGCAATTAGGATCTATAGTGCTACTGGGACAAATGCTGATTGTCCTGGTTTGTACAGGTCATTGTATCTTGTATTTCAGCTGAGTATTTCAAGTGTGTTGGTTGTGCCTGTCATTCTGTTTCTGTTCCTTTAGTCGCTTCCAGGTGACCATGTGCTCTGTTTACATTACCAAGCAAGCATGAACTTTCCATAGACCAAATCTTTGGCTTAAGCAGGGGGTGTCTGCTTGAACCTGTGGACTTTGTAGTCTGAATTAAAGCCAGAAATCAAAAAAGGCTTCAGACATTGTGGTGGAGGAACATTTTAGGGGAGACGTTTCATCCCAGCCAGTCATTACTCATCCAAATTCAGTGGTTGTGCTTAGCCTATGTGGGAGGGACACTGCAATCCCATACTGTAGAGAGGAAGCACAAATAAGGGATATTGCCCCAGAAAGAAATGTAGATTATTTTCACAGTGAAACTCTGTGTTATGCTGTTGGCCCTTGGCCCTGATACCAGTTGGAGGATGCAACTTCAGCAGGATTTTGGTTAATAGTTTCTGTGCTTAGTTTCAAAATGAAATGATAAAATGGAAAGAAGTGTCTTTGCAGCAGCTGCACGTCCTGGAGACTCTCCTCCTTTTGCATGCAGAGATCTAGAATTTATTCTTCTTCTCCTGCACTTTGCTAAAGCTTTGGGATTTTAAGCACCTCTCAGGCTTGTTTGATGTATGTGTTTTCTTGAAGCATTTAGAATAAGATAGTTTATTTTTAAATGTCTTAAGAAATGGAAGGAGGAATGGAAGTTAAAAGCATGAAATTATCAGGAGACTGAACAGATCCCTTTTCACTGAAGCCATGATGCACCCAGCAAATGGCTACAGGTAGGAATGGCAGATTAATTAAAGCTTAAATGCAAAACCTCATATATTAAAGCAGAAAAAAACAGAGTAAAAGCTGTGATGGACATGTAGAGCAGACACTTCTTTTAATGAAGAGCTCAGCCTGATTAATGTAGACGGCTGGAGTGACTTTTCATCAGAGCTGTGCGTGCCAGGCCATGTCTGAGCAGGAATATTTTCTCTTGGTTAATAAACATTTGTTCTTTGCCCGGGGTGCTAAACAACCCTGTTGTTCTGTGCCTCCATGTGGAACACCTCGGTGAGCTTTACAAAGGAGACAAAAAACCCCTAACTTGGCTGAGCAGAGCTTCTCATGTTTATATTAAAAACTGGAACACGCTCCCCCTCCTCTGCCTTGAACTTCTTGATTGGTGAAACTACTCCCTGCCCTCTCTGAAGAGCTTCAAGTTGAGGCAGTTCTTCTGCAGCAACAGCAGCACTCATTGCCAAGGTTTCGGCTCTGGGATCCCCTGCAGGAACAGTGGAGGTGGGAGCCAGCGTTCCCTTTGGATGAGCTGGTAGCAGAAGGACGAAGTGGCTGGAGCGAAGGGTACTGGGCATAGCTTCCATAGAGAAGGATCTCTAGAAGGAGCCCCAAGGCGCTCTGACCCCTGTATTGACATTACGTGTGGTAGCATCTCACAAGCATGTGCTAGCCTTGATGGAAGCGCTGTAGTGGTGTAAGCGAAGGGGTGAATGTAAGCTGGTGTATCGGTGTAACTTCATGTGTGGCCAAACCCACTCTAAAAAGTCATAGCAGATTAGGAAAGCAGAAAACTGTCTGTTTAATGGTGAGCAGATACACTTGAAGAGCACAACATGTGGGTGGTGGTGCAGCAGAAGAGCAGCATGTGTGTGTGTGTGCGCGAAGCTGAGTGAGAATTAACTCTGTATTAAAGCAGCCCTGCCAGTTAAAACCTGCACACTCTTGTATTTATTCCATAGCGCTTGGGAAGGGCTTCTGCTGTAATTGTGAACATAGCACTAGGACAGCTGATACTGCATACTGTGTGTTTATAATTTTTTAGCAGCACAGTTTTATGGCAAAATATTTTCTGTTGGAAAGGAAAGAGGTGATGCTACAAGCCCGTTACTAATGCACCATCTTTCTTTATTTTCCTAATATACTCGTGCCTTGCATACCTCTTAAATGCAGCATGCAGTTTAACATCTGTTGGGGACTCAGATTTGTTCGTTTTCAGAGAATACATAGGTTTGATCCTTACTTTTAACTCAGGAAGAAGGCTGGAAAAAATCACCGTTACGAAAACCCCAACCAAAATGGTAAAGTTTATGAACTTTATATGGCAAAACCAGGCATGAAATGGTGAGCTTTTCATATGCTTCTAAAAATTAGTGAATCATGTCCACTTAATGTAAATTGAATTGTATCTTCTGCCATGGTTTCTGGGGAGGAGAGGTTTGGCACTGCTTTGTTGCAGTAATTCATATTCAGAACATCAGATAACAGCAAATATCACAGAACAGATAGAAACAGTTCTCTTGAGGGTTCAACTCCAGTAATAATATTGTGTCTACTAAAAGCACCTTAGCTTTTGTTAGAATTAATAGCATCCTTTAGGTATTTTTTCCTGCAAATTCTAATCATAATAATGTGCCCTATTGCTGAGGAAGATGGTCTGATTTCACTTCTAATTGTAAGGCGGCAATTATTCAAGCATTATTCAAGAAAACCTGAGAATGATGTAGTGCGGCTTGGATTCTCATCAGACTCAAAAGGCCCGATTCGTTTCCCTGGCAAAGCTATCAAGCCCCAAATCTGAATTTCAATCAAAGCCGTGTCCACTGCAGGATGTTAAACGGCTGGCTGAGCCCTCTGCCTTTCTTTTGCAGCGTTAAACAGAGGCGATAAGGCCCTTCCCCGCCCCATCGGCAGCAGCTTTTTCAGTGATTCACAGCTTGGAAGAGAAGCCCCGAGGCTTCCCAGCAGGGTTTGAGAGCTGCATTCCCAGCCCACAACCATCCCTTGTCTTCTCTGGGAGACTGAGCTGCATGGGAATTCAGTAGGTTTGGTGGGGTTTTGACTTGAGTTTATTTACAGTGCATCTGGAAGCAGTTGTGTGATCTAGCAAGGGTTTTCCTGGTTGTGCCCCAAGCTCTGTGGAGCAGTGTGGCTGCAGAAAGCCGTTCCAGCAATCCCATGTAAAACAGTTTTGCAGGGGGAGAGGAAGATTCCTTCTCCCTCCCACCCTCAGCACTCCCTTAGGAAGTTCACTTTGGGAATTGCATTACCGTATTTGGCCAAATGGACCCTACTTATTTTAAAGAACATCCTGAAAATGAAATTTTGGTGCTACATGAGACTTACCTTTTTTTTTTTTTAATCTTTAATTTCATCTTCATTGCACTTCCTTCTGAAACAAGATTGAGGTTTAAACTTTTGCCTTTGCTGCATCCCCGTGTTAAACATCACTGAAGTCCATGCCGGTGGTTGAATGTTCAGCCGATAAGCACATCTTTAGCTAATTGCTGTACTGATTAAACAGCAGTTGTCACCACTCCCCCAAGTGAGTTGCCTGGGAGATATTCTTGTACAGCGACAATAAACCAGCCCCCAGGAAAGCAGAGGTAAATTGGTATGCATGGGTATAATTAAATATAGTTATGATGCAATCTGCCACAGGACCACACTTGCATTTGGGATTTTACTACAGCGGGTTTCTTAGTGGAGCCTTTTCAGGAGCTTCCTTTAAAAAACCCACCTGAATGTTATTTCTACAAGTCAGTTTTGCAAACAGCCTGTTTTCTTGTTTGTTGAAAAGCAGATGAAATGAAACACGTAGCTGGATGTTCATACGTGCGCATATTTGAACTGAACAAGCCCAGAAGGTGTTTGTTTGCAGTTGCACACATTCCTGAACTAAAAAACCTGGCCTATGGTTCATAAATACCCCTTGGATCTCTTGGGATAAAAGATACTAGGTAAATAGAATCATTTTTATAATTGCTTTGCAGTGTAGCAAAGGTCATTATCTTCTAATCCTAAACAAGGGAATCTACTTGGAAAAGCCCCAAATAAACCTTTCTAAACCTCCTGCTTTCTTTCTTGCTCTGTGTTCCTAGAGCAAGAGTGTTCCTAGAGAGCTCTTTTCTCTTCTGGGGAGCTTGCACCCTTTCTACTTGTGTCCCCCTACAGCAGTCCCACTGCTACAGCCTTGCTTGGGCCAGGGCTACCCCATTGAGGTCCCTGGGGTTTTGTGGTGCTGTGGGGCATAGGGACTGCTGGGCTATGCCTCCTGCTTGCTAAATACCTGCTTGGCTCTGAGCTCCCTCCTGCCCCGAGAGCATGTGGAGCACAAGGGAAGGAAGGACCTGGGGTGCTCAGGAGGAGGGATTGCTGCAAAGGTTATACCAGTTGGAGCCTCAAGCTATGTGTCTGTCAAACTCTGGTTCAGTGAAACACTTTTGAGTGTCAAAGGAGAAGTGTCTGTATGTGCATAGTGCTTGCACCAGGGGATAACACTGCATCTGTAATTCAGGACAGCTTTCCAATAGTCTCTGGACAGTGGCTGGTTTTATGCAATAGTGTGGTGTAGTGCTGTGTCCAGGGCAGGAGAATGGGATAAGAGCCTGTCTCATGCCTAGTTTATTTAATTTAATTTAATTTAATTTAATTTTATTTTATTTTATTTTAATTTTATTTTTTTCATTTTATTGTTTTGACAAGAGGAAAAGAACTGTATTGGCAGAGGCTTTTAAGGCTTAAACAGGCTGGAATGATGGGCTCTGAACCAGGAGAGCAAAAGATGTGATTTCTTAGCCTTTAGTTCCCTTGACCTTGCTTTGACAGGGTTCACCTTGTGGGATCCAAATTCTGCTGAATCCTTCCCTGAATAGGAATGTAACATCTCGTTGAGAGTCCCCAGGTTATCCAAGGCAATAACAAATACTTGGTGCTCTTACAGTGTCAAGCTTTAGCCAAGGGGCATTCTTCAAACATTTACACACTTGCTTTGCTTTAAGCATGTGAGGAATCCCACTGAAGCTGAGCTGGGTCTAAATGTTTGCAGGACGGGTCCTTTAATCATCCCTTGAGGCATGGCCCTATGTCACTAATGAGTTTCTTCCTGCAAAAGGGGTCTGGAGACAGGCCCGGGCTTTCCCCTTTCCAAAGCATACACCAATGCCATACACCAATAGCTTTTCTATGTTTGCTTTTTCATAAATACCATGGTACTTAGAGGTACATTATATAGTCTGTCATGCATTCGACAGCGGTGTCAAGTTGTATTTAGTATTTTTTAGACCCTTGAACTCGTTACCACAGTGTTTACATGGGTTCAGAGAGCAAGCAGGGGAAATCTGTAGACGAAATATCCATCAAGTGCCATTAAATGCAACTGCATCCCCTGGCTGCAGAATTTGTTCAGCGGCAGGTTGATGGGAAGACAAAGAATACCATGGGAGGTATCTTCTTCACTGCTGTCCTGGCTGCTTTCCTCTGCTGCTATCACTGGAGCAAGGGACAAGATGAAGAGGCTTATGGTCCAAATGATCAAAAGGCTTTTACAGTCCTGAGACATGCTGAGCTTAGTTTATTTGAATTCTGAGCCAGGTTAATGGGGGTTTGAGTGGCATAGGCTTTGAAGGAGAAAAGAAACAATAGGATCATCTTTGGAGATTATCCTTAGTACTGAATAAAATGGGCCAGGCCTGTTCTTCTCTATGGGTAGTTGCCAACCCAGTTTTAGCATGGTAGTTCATTGAAACATAGGGAGTTTCCTAATCTAAGTGATACTGTGGGCATCAGGCTGGTATATATACGTCAGGGTGATCAGCAAATGGATGATCAAAGCAAAGATTTTGAGGACTGGTAAAACTTGGTGATGAATTTCAGAGATTTTCCTTCTACTCTCTAGCAATTTCCAGGAAGAGAACTTGGGCTAATTGTCCATCCTGGAGCATTGCCCCGCACACGGATCTTTAAACATGATTCTGGATCTCAATCCAAACATGTGAATACTGTTGTGAAGTTTCCAATACCAGCCCCGTGTGTATATGGTTTATAGGACTGTGCTTTTCTTATTCTGCTGATCTGTAAACCCTTTGGAGCAATTAATCCATTTTAAGATGTTTTATAGTTAGCCATGGCATTGCTGAATGGGCTAGAGGTTATAAACCTGCAGTTCCTTCAACTGGTTGAATATGATTCCTGCTGGTCTGCTGGTGCTGGCTAATGCATTCTCCTGACCCCTAGATGCTTCTCATAACTGCCATAAATGGCTTTGTAAAGCAGCTCCCTGAAGTTGCTGGTATTCCCAGGAGAAAAATTCCTGAACCAGTTTCAGTTTTCTCCTTGACAAGGCAGAAGACCCTGTTGTTTCTGTGCTCTTTGCCTTTTAGCATCCACCGGTTGGAGCTCCAGGGGACCATTTGTAAGATGATCATGATGATCCCAGTAAAGTGCTTTCTGCATGAAAATGTCCACCTTCCACACCCTAATAATAATAACAATAATCTCCAGGAGTGCTCATATGCTGCTTATTCACTTCAAATGTCTCTGAAATGTTTTTGAATGAGTGTTAATTGCTCAGAGGAGCCAGGCAAATTGCTGCCGTCTACTTTGCAGAATTCAGCAAATGCCTCGAAGGACCAGCACTGCTGATTCAGAGGGGATGGCCTATTTGACATCTAGGAACCGTATCTCAGTTGGAAGTAGACCCTGCATTTTGCCTGTACAGATTTGGCAAACCACACATAGGTTTAGTTAATGGTGATGATAACTGATGATGCAGATGCTGTGTAAATCCTATGGATTTCAGCAGCACCCAAGCATCTGTGCTAAAGCTCCGTTCACTAAAAAATGAGCTTTAGTTGTAAAATTAACTTGCCTTTCAATAGTATAGGAATGGAGTGTATAATGGAAGTATTATCTGTTTATTTACTAACAGTATCCTGCCTGTAAATGCTGAAAGAACAGTTAAAAGCGCGAAACACAGCTGTTTCTTCAGGCTTTTCTAGTGAGGCTTTGGTTAACTTTACCTCACTGATTTGAAGAAAGCAAGTCAGTGCATGGGTGTGACTTTTGGGACCAGGCCCAGTGCTTTGTAAACGAGCCATCTCCAGTATATTAATGAGTATTTACTTTAGTGTAAGGAAATAATACATCTGTGGCATGCTTTTTATCTTGACTTTTTTTTTTCTCTCAAAGCGTTTGATAAAGATGTAACTAATACGGCTCCAGAAGCCTATGAGAAGCCAAAAGTGAGACTTGTAGCTCTGTTATGGTCAGATGAATGTTACACAGATTTTGCATACCTCTGCTGCTGCCTGTTCCAAAAGCTTCATCTTTTTTCTTTAAATCGTCAAATGTTCACAAGCATTTTTCTGATTCTATTGTGGTGGCATTATATGTAACTGAGATGTTTATTTGTGTGATGAATATGGTGGGAAAACCTGATCTGCTAGACAAGACACAATTGTGTAGTTGTCTGTTTTACCTGGTAACGTGTGTACTTCGGGACATGCAAAAGCCAGACAGGAATGCATGAAGTGTATGTGTGGAAGCTTGGTGCCGGTTGGTAAGAGGTAGGAGGCAATCACATTCAGTCATCAAGGACAGAAACGGCTGTTTTGTGTAATGGCAGTAGAAGAATGTTATTGATGACTTGTGCAATCCAAACATATGACGTGGAGACAGCTGCAGGGCTTTTGTTGTTGTTGTTCTGTGTCCTGATTCCAGTCTCAAGTACATGCCAGTTACTTTGGTCACGGGAAGTATTCCTGGACGTGCATGGTCTTCACGTGACAAAAATGCCTTTTCTCAGAGGTTGGAGAGCATCTCCTTTGCTTCAGGACAGGGGGGCTGCCCAATCTGCCTTCCAACAGCAAATGTCAGATGAAGACCCCTTGGAGAAGGTTTCACTGGTTTTGGTGGTGGTTTGGGGCTGCAGGGTTTCTGTGGTTCCCATTGCCTCCCTATAAGCTCTTTGGAGAAAAGTCCTTGATTTTTTTAGAATGCATCTGCATAAACTGTCAAAAAATCACAGTTGTCTCTGGTTGTTGAGAGCTTTCAGATACTGGTTTATGCGGTGTCTGATCAGTTAACCTCAAGGACACAACCTCTTTAACTTCTTCAAGGCATTTCAACACTGATAATATCTCTAAATTCATCAAGAACAAAATAAATAGTGTTAAGTGAATGAGGGATAATTTGTTACTGCAGGAATATGTTTAAGGCATTAGAACCCTCTAGTCTGAAACCTAATAGACACCCTTGAGGTTGGATTTTCACAGCTATATTCTCAAACCAGTAAATACATTTCATGGATCCACCTCAGAATTTATCAGAATGAGAAAATTATTTACCTGGATTGGAGCAAGTGTGAAAGACGGATGGCATTCATGCACAAGTGAGAGGTTTCCAAACCAGAGCAGCAGAGGAATTCAGGTCAAGATCAGGGTATCATCATGTTGTGTGTGACACAGCATTGCTGCGTGTGGTGCAATAAATGTAGTTTGACTCTTTAACGGTAAGTGGTTGGGCATGCAGCAGTGGCAGTGGTTGGTGATTCAGAAAGATAAGCATTTGCTAGGAACAGGCTCAACTCACCTCAGCCTCTGCTGTATCAGTGCTCCAGGTGACTTAATGTTATGATGGCATCATTAGCATCCCTGCTTGGTTTTAACCTCATGGTTGAGAAAGGCTGTTAATAACAGTGAAAAGGTATGTGACCAAAGTTGTGCCTGGTGAGGGTGGGCAGGTTTTTGCAACCAAGAAGCATGGCTTCATCAGATGTGCAGGTGAGAACCTCTGTATATCTTTAATAAACACTGACTAGTGCAACATTGTCTGTCCAGTTTTCTCGCTGAATTAAGCAAAATACCAGTGCTCTTTCATTTTACTTAAAGTTCTATGAATGGACGTGGAAAAAGATGTCTACTAGGAGACTTATGAAGGAAGATGCTACATTAGCCAGGAGACTTGTTCTGAACCAGGCTGCCATGAGGAACTAGTCAAACTTAGAGTTCATTTTCTGATTTATGCGCTATTTGGTCAGTCAGGATACCTCTTCCTTCCTCTCCTGGTCTCTGTAGCTGTCTTTCCCTTGAATATGTGCTTTTTTCCTCTTTGGGAGTGTCAACTGAAGTATTATAGATAAAGATATTTTTGTCTTGATGAAATGCACTATTAAATCTCCAGACATTTTGCAGTGAAAGTGTTTTCTGTAATTACTTGTCTGGAAGACCCACTGAGGAGTGAAGAATATAGGGAATCACTTGGAAAGGCAATTGCATGGCAAAGTATTTCTTTCTTTTGCTAATCTTCATGTTTTAAAGTTATCAGCACATTAGCACGTGTAGATCTGTGCTAGATTCAGTGGACAACCTCTTAGCGCTGTTTGAACAAGGTACGAATCTCAGCTGTAATGCATTGATGTATTTTGTCCTTGCCAACAAGATAAATACAAGCAATTTTTGTTCTAATGCCACTGAGCAAATAGTGTTGTCTCGCTATAAATTGCTTTAAGGGGGAATCAATACACTGCATCCACTTTTAATAGCCCATTTACCAATCTTTTTTAAAATCTATATATAAAGTTTGGGCATGGATGATCATTGTTCATTTTACTTCACAATATATTGTGTATAACTAATGCTACAATTCAAGGACACAGTGAGAAGGTCATGAGGTTTTAAAAGAAAATGACAACTGAGGATGGCAAAGGAAAGTTTATTGGCTTACAGTGTTTTGTAATTAATCTTAATAGAGATTTTTGTCTGTATAAAATAGCCTTTCTTTTACTGAATAGTTAAGTAGTGCCTTTTACCCCTGAGGATCCATAGAACACCTTTTTTCTGGCCCTCTTTTATAGAAGAAGTTTAAAGCAAAATGAGGCGATTGATCATTGACATGGTCTAGGGTGAGGCATCTCCCTGCCCATGGCAGGAGGGTTGGAACTAGATGATATTAAGGTCCTTTCCAACCCTAACCATGATATGATTCTATGCTGCTTCCTTGTGGGTAACTGCGTATTTTTCTCACTCTTCCATTTCAGCATACGGCTTTCTTACGTGCATTTCCATAACAAATACAACATATCAAAAGATTTCTCAGACTTGATTTCGTATCTTGGGCTTCTTTTATCACTAGCTGCATCCAACAATTGCTCCCAGAAAGTACCCTGAGAGTGTTGTCCTTTCATCCCTATAAATTTTTGCAGGCACATACAAGTCTTGATGGACCAAACTCCTCCTATTGCTTCTTCTGTTTTGTTTTGTTTTTGTTTTAGTAGAATTCGCTATTGACTTTGATACCCAATTCAAAGCAAGAATTTCTACTTAAAACTTGATTGCCTGTATAGCAAAAAGGATTAGTTTCTAACTGCAGGGCTAAGAGGGAATGCTCTGGAGGCATTTTTCTGCGGGGTGGACTGTGCTTGGCTGTTCTGAATTTACACAGGCTTGAATTTTGTGTTTCCAAAAATACAGTTTCCATCTATACTGACTAAATTTTTTCTAATATCTGGGGGTTTTTGGAATCTAATGAAAAGGCATCTGATCTGTGTGTTTTCTATTCTAGCTTTTTTTATGAGATCTCTGTTTTCTCAGAAAAAAAAAGCAACCCAATGTAATGGGATTTGTGTCTGTGTCCCAAAGCAGATGGATGCAGTTAGATATGGGAACAGCTTTCCCAAGGACCTGGTGCTATGCTGTTTTGAGCACATGCCTCTATCTCCTACTCAGAAGAGAAGGGCCACTGATCTCAAGGGGTATGTTTTGGCATCTCTGCCTCTCACAAAGTATGAGGATATGTTCCACGGTGGCCAGCTTGAAAGGGGTAAAGGCTTTTCACCTCTCCTCCTTTCTGCTTAATCCTTGCCTTGTGGCCTTGTTTGTGTTTACGAGAACTGTACTTCAGAACAGATGTGATGGTCTTGACCAATTTCGTTAGTGTGCATTAGGAACAAACAGATTTTCCTTCAACATCTGTGTTGCGCATGTGTTTTCTATTTTATTCCTCTTTCTTTCAAATGTTTTTATTATGAACTGGGTGATGAAAGCTTCCTTTTTTGAGCCTGTTTTCAGAGCTGAGTACCTTTCGTAGAGTATCCTTGGGCAATAAATCAATTTGTGCTGTAAGACTGTAATGCCAAACTAGAGCACCAGGGAAACGTGTGGAGGGCTTTAGTCCCAAAGTGTAGGGGAGAAATATAAATGATAACTTTTTAGGTTTAAGGAAGAGGTTATCCTAAATAAGTTGTGGACAAGACTTGCATCTAAAGCAAGGTCATAACCTCCATAATCTATATTAGAAGGACTACAATGCAAATAACATCAGCACTATTCTGTCCACACAGATGGTTCAGGGTGATAAGCATGTAGCTGTTAAGAAGTGGTATTTTTTCAGTCTTTGACCCTGAAAGCATGTACCTGAAGTTGGCTGGTGTAAAAGCAGATTCTTAGATGGGTTCGTATGAAGTCGTGGGTAAATGGTTGCCTTTATATGAAGAAGGAGTATGGCCACCTCAGCCAGGCAGGAGCTCAGGTAGCTTTGATGGCACTCCTTAAAGCATTTGGCCCTCTATTAAAAGGAAATAAGAACATTGTGTTGCAGAGTTGCCAAAAGGTGACTACAGATTTCCATCTCCATAATGTTCAATTTGAAGAGATGTCAAAAACCTCACCTAGTGAGACTTTTTTCTGAGATACTGTATTCTTGGTCTGTGAATTTCTCGCAATGTTGCAAGTGCTCCATGGTTACCATGAAAATTCATGGCAGGAATAGCGATGGGAAAGTTCTCCTGCTGCTTGCAGCCATGCTAGAACTAGCCCTCACAATGTACGCTCCTTCTTCAGTGTTTAATGTTGGATTATATTTGTTTTGTTCTCTGTTCTGCTGTCAGTTCACTCTTACCCTACATGTCTCTGCAAATGGGTGTTGCTTGTCATGTGGCATTCTAATGGTCTTTTGCATTGTGCTTCCTTCTACTTTTTGGAGCTATGTATTGAGATGATGTTGAGTTGCCAAGTCTTGTGGGAATTGTGCTATTAAACTGTGGCCCATGTTCTCCCTTCAGGGCTTGAATGAAAAAAACAGATGGGGTCAATTTACACATGCATAAAAAATCAAGACATAAATGAGCAGGAAATAACCACTGAACTTATATTGCCTTTTGTTCATTTCCGATTCTTTTCCCTTTGCTATTGTTCCACTGTGATGTCAAGTCTGCTTGGAGTTATTTGGGTCTGGGGCTTTATTCCCCCCTGACATGTCCTCACTGTTAAGGTTGCTGACTTCTGAGTCACACTATAGGTACGCATACCTATATAGATCATGCCACCTTGCTTTGCAGATGAGTAGGCAAGGTGTTTTGGACAGTCTTTGTAGAAGATGAGGGAAGTAGTCTGCAGGAGAAGGGAGGACTTTTATAGAACACCACCTGATACTCACTTCCATTCTCAAGCTCTTGCTGTTGTGTTCCTATCTGGGTCACCCAGCCATCACTGCAGCACTGCTACCCCTGGAGAGCTGAACCTCCTAACCAGCGCTGCCAGCTGGATTGTCAGAAAAGAAATGGAGGGGAAGAGCTGATTGTCAACTATATAAAAGAACAGGGAGAAATCACAGGTTGCAAAACTCTTTTCTCTAATTAATGTCTTGTTTTTTTTCTGTAACAGTGCTCTCTTCTTGTAATGCTTTTAACCTCTGGTCTGTAGTTAGCTACCTACTAACATTGCCAGCATGCTAAATGCACGCTTATGTTGGAAAACAGGGATAAACCAGTCAGTTTAGGATTAACTCCATTTTCCTTTTAGCGCTTTCTGCTCAGGGAGAACCATATAGTGTCTGAAAGCATCTGAAATTCATGCTAAAGATTTTACTGCTAAATTTAAGTGGGGCTTAAATCTTTTCAGGTAACCTTGCCTTCATGACTGTTGCAATCCCAGTTCCAGAAGAGGTATAGTAGATGGCATGTCATGGCATTGACAGGGAGAACTTCCATCCAGGCATCTTCCATTAGCTGTGTGCAAGTGCTCTGCCTCAGGCTCTCCTCCTCCAGGAGGAGCCTCATGTTCTTTTTAAGCCTTTTGGAGGCTGGAGAAGTCATGTTTCTTGCGGGAGGCTGTTGCGAGGCATGACTGGAAGGGCAGGGATCAGGTACCTTATTAAATAGTGTCCAAATCTGATGGGCAGTTCAATCTATATTCTGTAGACACCTCTCCCCAGCTTACCGTCTTTTGCTGTGATGGCTTCACGTGAGGTAAATCCCACTTTGTTGTTCCTTGCACAGCCAATTTCAAGACTTCTATTTAAAAATAATAAAACCCAAGAAAGGCTGAATGATGTAATTCAGTACTGATTGGCTTGGTGCCTCATCAGCTGTTCTTGTGCAGCTGGTGTGAAGGTGGTGTAAAGGCATGGAGTCAAAATAAATGTCATACCACATGCCCCAACTAACCCGCCAGAAATGCTGTCACGTACCCACGGCTGATCTGAACCTCTCGTGTCCTCCCATGGGGTGCTTGCTTTGGATAATGAAGGAGCCTGTTGCCTTGGGATTGTAGAATCACAGTATGGTTTGGGTTGCTTAAGATCATCTAGTTCTAACCCTCTGCGATGGGCAGGGGCACCTTACACTAGACCATGTCTTGTTCAAACCAAAGAGAGAGGTGGGAGGGTATCAGCATGACCCACAGTTGTCCCTGCAGCAATTTCTCAAGAGGAAACCAGCCATTCAACATGAGAGGAAGGGTCCTGCCCCACTACAACTCCCCTGTCTATGGCCGCCATAGGTTTGGCACTCATCCTGTGGGATGCCACCAGTGGGCAATCCTCAGTCCTTTAGTGTACTTTGAGCCCAGTATCAACCTCTTTATATGCAACCAATAATACACTTTTTCAGTGTAACCAGCAGCTCATTTTTCTTTGTCAGACATCTGGCTTTGGCACCTCATCATCTTTAATGTATCTAGGATAGGCATGCTGTGATTCTGGAAGGCAAAAGAAGCTGCTGGAAGACTCTGCCTGGTTCCCAAGCTATAAGCCAGTGAAATTTTGTGGCAAGTCTGTTCTTGAAAGAAGGCTTAAATAGCGAGACCTGGGTGGGGTTTGCCTCTCCCTTCGGAGCTAAGCTGAATTTTCTCTGGGGCACCAAAGCGACGTTTGGTTCTTCTATCGAAGGACCAGCCAGTTCTTGACAGTCTTGACTCTTACTGTGGAAAACTAATCTGGTACTGACAGTGTTTAAAAAACATATAAAAATAACCAGAGTTAGGGTTTGTTTCAGAGATTGTTGCACCCTTTTGTGATGTGAAGTATCTGGATCTGGTAAAATAAACAGCACTGGTGCCAACAGCAAAGAGGGATAAGAGGAGCCATTTGGCCCTCTGCTTCTTGGTGGTGACCTTGACTCCTGCCCGGAGGAGGTTTCTTTCAGCCATCATTCCCTGCTGTGTGCCTGCAGTGCACTGGTGGGTGCTGTGGCTTTCTTCTGGCCTCAGATGTGCACAGTCATAAAGCTGTCGTATCAGGTCGGCCCAGTATTTTATCTGCACTAGGACTTAGAAACAAGGAGAGAAAACTCTCTCTGCGATCTGGGTGATGAATACAGAGTTGCTACAGAAACTGAAGCTGCTGTTAGTTAAAGCCCAGGTGGCTACATTCAAGTCTTGCTCAGGATAGGAAGGAAATGTAAACTGAGAGTGTGTCAGTGTTTGAGTCTAGATCCATCAGCCCCTGGTAGCTTGGACCAGCACAGGGAGGAGATGGAAGTATGCTCAACTGCTTTAGCTGTTTGCTAAATGGGTACATGTGTGTGGGTCTCTGCCTCAAAGCAACAAAAGTGTGAAACACCTCAGGGAGTTACTCTCCATCTGAAGGTTTTTCAACCCCCGTGTTTTAGAGAACTGCTACGCAAGAAAGCTAAAACCCATGGCTGGGTTTTAACCCTGTCTCTCAGTTGATGACATATTATCCAGCTGCAGCTCAGCCTAATGGCATGAAAAGCAAAGATAAATGAGGAGGAAAATTAGAGATGAAGACACCTGCAGTAACATTTTTCCTATTATTTTTTATTATTATTATCTTTTCCCCTCAGTCTGTGAGCTGAGGAGACGGTAGGAGTCGGGGCCAGGTAGATATCCATCTTACTTGTAGTCAAAAGCCATATCTCCTTTTAAGGACTCTGTTGTACATGAAGTGCTTTAATGAATGGTGGGAGTTTTCTACTGGAAAAGACAAAAAAATAAATTAAGGTCATTTGTACAGTTGAAAAGTAATGTGTTTTTCTGCTTTACTTCAGGAAAATTCATACCAAGTGTTCAGTCTTCATTTAACTGATGATTTCCATATGGACTGCCTTTTTGTGCTCAACTAGTGTTAATCCAGCTGAAACCTAAGCAGGCCTTAATTCTCACACTTAGCACTGCAGAAAATGCACCTCTATTTGTCTGCATATTAATTGTGTCCTAGTACAGTGTCTGTACTGTTTTTTGAGGAATTCCTGTAACTGTGCTTAGGAGCAAGTTACCAAGATCACTACTAGGCTGTGGCTGTTGTAGTGGAACGGGTTCAGTACCAAGGAGGAGCCTTTCCAGCATCCCAGCAAAATTCTCTGCGTCTTACTGATTGTTTAAAGATGTTTCCCTTTTTCTGTGTTTAGGATACTAATTACATTTAAACTAAACTAGGAAATGAATAGAAATATTTACAGTGCCGCTGGAATAATTCATGGTGTTAATGCAAAAATAAACATTCCCAAGACAAGATTGGAAAGCAGGATTATACTTTAAAAAGAAATAGCCAGAATATTCTTTTTGTCCCGTCTCCCAACCTGTCACTTGTGCTCGTCTCTCCCAGATGCTGCGGACTCCTTGCGTGTTTATTTAGATTAAATAAAACATCTATCTTTTTCATATGGGGTCAGTGAGCATAACTGGCTCAATCTGTAAAGCAGAAATGAAAAATATAAATATTTGAACAAGTGAGCAGCTGCTGCATTTTTATTTCTTACTGCGTGTGCTATTCTTGAAGGGGATGGGAAGGGAAATTGAGCTGGAGGGGAGGAGGGAGGAGAGATGGTATGTAAAGAGAGATTGAGAAAATGCATTAAAATGACACATCTCGAGAGAATCTGTTTGAAGAGTGGAGATTTACAAAGTTTTGTCCTACTCCATGGCAACTTGGTTACACAGATCAAACATGTCATAGGAGTAACACTGGCAGGTAAGCCTTGTGCCAGAAAATGGGAGAGGGGGAAGGCTTGCTTGACTTCTGCTTGCTGAACATCAGCGCAAGCCTGGAGGAGCTGGTAAGAGAGGATCTGGTGCCCATCACAGGCTGCCATTAGTTACAGCTGGAGATTTCACTTCATTTTTAGAAGAGCATTCAGTTACTGATTCTTTGGGTATTTTTTTTCCTCCAAAACCTTTATTTACAAGTTCCATAACACTGGATTAAGGAAAAATACGTGTTTGTTTGCTTTGCTTTACAGACAGGACTTGCTCCTCACTCTCCCGTGGTCTGCCACGTATGACCAGAACACACTATACCATGTTGACCTGCTGCTTATTTTCCAACACGTTCTAAAATTTGCCTTTCAACTTTGCTCCATGTTGACTTGCTGCCTATTTTCTAACGTGTCTTAAGATTTGCTTTTCAGTTTTGGGGACTTCTTGTCATTTATTTTTGCTTACACGTCTTGATCATGCTGTCATACCTCATCCATTGACATTCTGTTATGTCAGAAACTAAAACTGAAGTGGTCATGTAGATTTGGTGCTTGAAGACCTTTTTGAGCAACACTAGGAGTCTTAGATCATTTCTAATGTATCTTGATTGGCAGAGCCTCCCTTGAATGGAAATTACAGTGCAAGATCCCACTGAGGCACCACAGATTTCTCATGGCAGCGTAGCGCAGTCTCAGCTCAGCTTAATTCTTGAGCTTGTACCACTCAATATGTGCCATTATCTGAGCTCAGTGGGTCTATCTCAATTGACAGATTAATGACAAATTGTCTGGTTTGGTTCAATTTCATAGCTGAGTTTAGGAATTAAAAAAGAGAGAGAAATGAGCTGGCTTCTTAAAATAGCCTTTATGAAGCTTAATGTTCCCTGCAGCTAGAGAATGTACATGAACTGAAATGGGGAAGCACGCCTCTCCATGACGTTACTGTCGTTAGTGGATTATTGTAGCTGAAACAAGATTTGATGCATGAAACTCAGCCTGTGTAAAACTGGGTCTCCACTATCTGCAAATGATGCAGTCAGGAGGTGAGCTCCTCTTACGCTTTATTTCTGTGGTGGGTCCTGGCACAATCAGGGTCCTCTTAAAAAGTTACTGTATAGGCAGTTAATGAAGTACAGCCATGAAGATCCCACTATTGGTCAAACTATGGAAGTGCTTGTAAGGAAAGCAGGGATGAGATGTGCTCTATTCCATCATGGCCCATAGTCCTAGGTTAAGTGAAAGAACTGCGCTTAGTTTCAGAGTTAACTTCTCAGGGTGAATATTCCCCTCTCTGCTGCTCTTCCTCTGGCCCATCGCATGTTGTTCAGATTGATGTAGTTTTACGTGACCCAATAGCTAGGTCTGTCCCGTTTGATGTAACAGTTTGGTTTCTGATGGGAGATGGCTCTCTATATTGTATCAGAGCTCCAGTGGACTGGCAGTGAAGCAAATTATAAACAGGAGCATGAGTTTTCCCTGTACCAGCCAAAAAGGAAGGGAGAGGAGAACAATATGGGAAAATTATAGGACAGGGGGAGATTTCCTCCTGTTAACTTTTGATGATACTGCTGAAAAATTGATGTTTTCAACTATATTCTTCTGCTTATTTTTCTTGCTGTGTTTGTGTGCATTTCTGTCCTTTGCCAAAATGCGTTTGAAAATGATAGCTGGTTATGAACTCCTCTCAAAGCTTTTCATTAAGTGCCATCAATACCTGACCCTAGCTAAATTCTAAGCTGAAGAATACTCGAATCAGCATTACTGCCCTAACAGAAGGCAGAGTAGCAGGGTGGGCACCAAGAGGATTTTACCAACCTCCCCAGCCCCTTCATCTGTGCTAGCACTAGAAGAGAGAATGTCCACTCAGGGAGGGCCAGTTCAAGGAGAAATTGTCTTCATTTGTTTGGGTTTTTTTTGTGTGTGTGTGTTTCTTTCCCATTGAAACCACTGTTAATCCAAACAAATGATAAGAAAGAGCAAAAGATGGCTCCATCCCTCTCTGGGATAACTGAAGTTTCTGGTTTGTGAGTGACATAAATATTGTCAGCTCCAGAAACTAAGGCAGTGAACAGTAAACAGGTGGCGGATGTTAAATAAAGAGGTTGAGGAGGGAGCCTGTGGTTAAAGAAGGATGGGGTGGGTCTGGGACACTTCTGCCAGGTTATGAAAGTGGGCTATCATTGTTTAGTCTATGCTGTATCCAAGAGGCTGGGTCATTCTTGTGTGACAGACCAGCTGCTCAGCATCTTCAAGTAGCAAAGTTAGCAACGTAGATCTAGAATATTAAGGTTTTTATAAGAACAGTGCCTTGTTTATGTAAGCTTTTGTACTCTTTTTCATACACTTTGAACAAAGTTCTGTTGCGCAGTGGATCAGCAGGGAGTTAACTGCTGCTTTCCCAGCAGGCTCGCATCTCATGAATGAGCGGCATCGTTGTTTCATAGTTATGCTGCACTTCTGAGCAGTTAGCTTTTAGCTGAATGAATCTAGGAGGAGGCAAGAAAGCATCAGAAGTTGATTGCAAAAATTGATTCCAAAACAAGGCACTTGCCTTACTATGTGGTTCATTGGAAAAACTTTGCCTCTTTCTTCCAAGACCTTTTTCAATAGTTTATCCATCCAAGAAATTAAATCAGTTCTTTTGTCTTTTTTTCTTTTCGTGTTTATCTATGACACATCTTTTGAATTCTCTTGAGCTTTGGTTAGTGGTTTGAGTATTCTAAATGGTAGGGACATTTCAAAAGAATGGGTGATTTGATCCCCTTGATTTACTACTTGGCCAGGGAGGACACCTTCAGTGTTGACTCCATGGTGCTGTGTGGATGGGGAACTGCCTAACACCTCCTTGCAGCTGGAGAGGCATCGGGGCTGATCTAAGGATGGGGGCAAAACCAATAGTCCTGTTAATTATCACTGTAAGAACCAACTGTTATGCCAGCTTCTTGCTGTTCTTGACAATGAATGTCTTGGGAGACAGCCCACACAAGGTCATCTACACAGGAAACCCTCTAAGCTGATCCCAGCTGCTGGTTCCACCAGCGCCCATTGCAATTGCAGCTGGGGTGGCTCATCCCCACAGATGAAAACTCCAGGGTGACTCAGGTTTGGGGAGGAAAGTGAGAGGCGTGGAGCTGACTGACTCAGTGGAATGGCTAGTATCAGTGTAGTGGACAGATATCTGTCGTCTGTTCCATGGGCTGGTATGACCGAGTGGGAGCATTGGAGGGTGATGGATGCAAATGTGATCCATTGTTGCTTGTGTCCTTCATAAGAATTGTAGTTGTTGTTAAATGCAGTTCATGGGACTGTGGATTATAGATTAGCTTTGAATTTCTCTCAGTGCTCTGCACACTATATTGTTGTCTTGCATTGTAATGTGTTACTAGAGTTCATTCTTCCTGCATTTCCTCCAGTGAATGCTGAAAAGTTTTAAGCTTTTCATACAAGTACTTGCAATAAAAGGCAGCAAGGCAATACATTTGCATGTGTATTTAAGTGTGTTTTCTGGAGCATGTCTTTTGAGGGTAAACTTTGTTTATTAGTTAGTACTGGTCAAATAGAAGATCCTGTATGTACTTGCAAACCCTTATTTTCCCATTGTCAGCACTGTCAACAGATGACACTTGACATTTTCTTTAAAGCCCCGTGTCCGGGAAGCAAGTGATTAAATGACAAAGGGCTTTTAACAAAGCCTCACAAACCCAAACAAGCCCACCCAAAATGCAGGGTTTAGTCTTCCTGCTTGCAGAGAATGTTTTGAAATAAGACATCAGTACTTCCTAGGGCTTCAAATGTAAATAAATACAGCTATCTCCACATTTATTATCATACATTTATTTTTGTAAAACCCATTTCTGGATGTCCCTTTAATATATGATTTCTGAAAAGATTTAGGTGATTGTAGTACTCTATGCAAAGATGTAATTTGCTTCTGATTAGGCCCGACTTTTGTTAATAATACCTGTATGTATAATTCCAAAATGTTTCTTAATCCATATTAGAGCTTAAAGTTTTTCCTTAATAGGTTTGAAATACTCCCATTTGAAACTAGGTTTATTTAATTATAGTTGGATTAAGCACAGGAGTGTGTATGGTGGGGCAGCCTTGAAGGCAAGATTTTTCTCATACTTGGTGGTGGTATCAAGCAGGATGGTGAGCCAAGCCCAATCTCCAGAACTGGTTATTTCAGCATTGGAGAGTGTGCAGGCTCCCCTGTAGACTTGCTTTTGTGCTGTGTTGCCTGGTTCCCAGTTTCTCCCAGATTGCTCGTGGCTAGATGTTGCTGTTAGCTCTGATAAAAGCCCTGATTCCCTGTTATGCTCAGAAGGAGGTAGGCGCACTAAGGCTGAGATGGGTGGGAAGGGGATTGTTAGTGAGGGATGTCCAACCTGGTGTTGGACTCATTTTATTCCCCCTATTTTTTGGCCAGCTCCAGCGCTCCGTAGATGAGAGCAGGGACTGGCAGCCGTTCAGGGCTAATGTGCCAGACTGTATTTTCCTTTCCCAAATTAAGCATGCTGGTAGCGTGTCTGCGAGAGGTAGCAGCTCCTGGCTTCCAAGCTCTTGCTGAGTTTGGAAATCGCTGGAAGCCAGGAGCTGTTGCGTGCCAGGCAAAACTGGCCTTTGTACCGCAGCATGCCAGCTTGGTTTAGAGCATCCTGGAAATGGAGAGCCCTGTGTGAAGGCTCATTTTTAAGATGTTTTTAGCTTGTCTGTGCTCAGACTTTTCCTCCTCTGTTCCCTCTGAACTTCTAAATAATTCCTGTATTCGCTCACTTAATGGTGGCAGACATTTTTCTGTCCAGTTTTTTGCCTCTGAAAGGAGGGTGCAGACATGATGTTATCTGTCTGTCAACCCACCCAACTGGCTAGTCAATGAGCAAGAGCCACAGTGTCTGCTAGGTCTGGGAGCAGGCTGGCTCGCTGTCTGCAGGATGCTGAAGAGGTGCTTTACTCCCAGCCATTTCCAATTCCAGGTCCTGGGTCTTTCCAGTTCTTATGTGGTTATAGTTTCCGTCCTTTTTAAAACCTGTGGTCTCCAAAAAAGCTGTTTGAAGCCAAGGTGCAAGCTTCAGAAGTATTCTGCAGACTGCTGAGGCTCCATCTAGCTGTCCTTTCCTCCCATCCCTGTGGAGTAACGCTTGCAGGCTGTGATGCACAGATCTTTGCTGAACCTGGGGTAGCAGCTCAGCAACTGGGGCAGCTGCTCCTTGGGATTCCTGGGTGCTTACAGATAAACGGTGGTGCTGGTATCTTGATCCCAGTCATCACCCCAAACCTTTCATTACTTTGGCTTTGACCTATGTCCCTTCACTACTTCTGTCCATGTTAAACCCGTGACAACTAGAAGCCACTTGGTGAATGCTAATGCTCCCCTGTTACAATAGAGGGCACATGTTTGGATTTACGTTGCTGTGCTGCTTGCGATGCTCAGGCCAGTTGCTGAATGCTGTGCCAGGCTGGTGAAGCACGTTTCAGGTTCTGCTGCCTTGCCAGTCGCATTTAGCTGAAAATCCTTTCTGTGTTTTTCTTTGCCTTTTGCTTTCAATTTACCGCTGCCATGGTATTAGTGTGTTTATTGATCTGCAGCTGGTTTCCTTTTATTCAAATTAGGTGTATAAATGAAAAGTGGTATTAAGTGTAATAGTGAGATCACATGAATTCTCCCAGCATGGGAGCTCCCTGGGCACTTTTCAGGTTAACAAAGCAAAGTTGCTAAGTCCGGTTGCTATTTTTGTAAGGATTCATCCATCCGTTCCCATGTTCTGTCCTGCAACCCTCTGAAGTTTGTCCAAGCAGAAGCTACCTCTGATGTTCTGGGTTATCTTTTTCCACTCAGACTTGGTCAGTCTCTCCCATAGCCGTGCACAAATAAACACAGGAATCAAATTCTGCTCCATTTACAAGTAGGTCAACCTCATTGATTTCAGTGGGGCTGCAGCAGACATGAGTCAGCGGAATATTTGCTCCGTGTTTTGCTAAGTTGTTGGCAGAAGGCAGATTTGTATAAGCGCACCGGAGCAGAGGTTGTCCTTGCATGAGAAAAGTAACACTTAGTCCAGCGGTCCCTAATTCGGGTTTCTCAGAGGTGCTGCAGTGACAAATACACTAGCCCCAGTTACCGGCACTTAAAAGGATAACCTCATCCCTATTCCCTCACCCAGATGTATGGGGGAGGTATATTTAGAATAAAGCCATTTCCCCCCACCACCACCACATGCAAACAAAGCTCTTCAGTTGTGGAAATACTTGAGGCAACATGTGCAGTTGATTCCCACTGGGTTTGGTGACTGAGGAGAAGCAAGCACGGTGGGAACAGCTTGGAAGGAAATCTTCAAAGACTGCTCAGGACAGTAGGGTCTTTGCAGTGGGAGCCCGACTGCAAACTTTGGCTTTTATAAAACCATTTGGACACTTGTGATCTGAAGGAGAGAGAATCAGCAGGTAGAAAGTTAAGAAATACCAAGATTTCCCTTACTTTTCATTCCCCCATGTGCCCTAGTTTCCACACTATCCTCCTTTAACTAAGTCACCGAAAAATGAACAGGCTGTGGAAACTCGCAAGGTAAAATTCACAGGCCTTCGACTCTTCAGCCTTAGAAATTCCCTCTGTGAGCTTGATAGCTGCTGAATATGCTTAGGGAGCCCATAGCAGTGATGTGGACTCCAAACCAGCCCTTTCTCTTCCACAAGACCTCCTTCTAGGCAAGGGTGGCACAACTATCTGAGATGCAGATGGGTGCCCTCCAGCAAACAAGCTCCAGGTATTTGAGCTGTCACCTCTTAAACAACTTGGGCAGTACTAAAGTATTTGTACAACCCAGAAGTATTCCCGTGAGCAGAGGCTAAATCACCAAGAGCTGGTTGATTTCTTCCCATATATCTTCCCAAAACATAAGTTGCAAGTAGTCCTTCATTACTTTCTGCCCTATTTATACCTGTCATAGAAGAACTATGCACAGAAGGGTAGGTGCATTGTACACGCGCTACCATCGTGTTGGCAGCCCTCCAGATCTGTCTTTATTCTGTGGTTTTCTTCAAGGCGAGCACTCCCTGGTATTACATGTAGTATTTCTTTGTGTGAGGAGCTGAGTGCGCCAGAGGAGATTAGGTTGTGGTCTTTCAGAAATATCCTCATGGGCTTCAGCTCCCCTGCCCTGAAACTGTGAAATGTACTTTTAGCACTGGAGTCTGTTCCCTCCAGCACAGTTCAGCTTCAAGCAATAGTGCTGGGTTAAACTCCCTGCAAATGAACCCACTGTCAAAAGCAGCTTTTGGCAGCTGAAAAGACCATTAAAGGAGGTGTATGTGGCTTTGAAATACCAATGTTCTCAATACTGCTGCGTGGCCTCTCTTCAAAAGGCTGTAAGCTTATTACATGCTAATCCCAATTAAATTCAAAATATCCCTGGGTGTTTACTGCTGTTACCCTCTCTTTTTCATTCTTAATTGCACTGTAGCTGAATAACTTTGTATCCACATTGGATTATTCATGAATAGCATATTGAGTTGTACTCTTTTTCATTTCGCAGCAGGGATCTGCTGTTATAGGATTGGCGTAGTCTGAGCAAGAAACTAATCTATGCTTTTCAAGTCAATCTTGTCATGAACCAAATTATAAGAGTTATTTGGGTTTTTTTTTTTCTATAGGTATGTGGTTTCCTGGTGAGATGTACAGCTTGTAGAATAAAAACATGGTGAACGAGCTATGACCGATCAATGTTGATTCTGGAGATTACTTGAACATCTACTTATGTACATTATATACTTACATAGGCTGATGCTTTGGGAGGGAAACAGTGTAAGCCAGCATCAAGTTCTTTGGCTGCAAGAACACCGATGTATGGTGTAGGGTCTGAAGTGAGGGGTGGAAACCCACCTATTTTTGCTTGTCGCCACGTTACCACTGGCTGGTGGGCCTCTGCATAATGAATGGTGGCTGCCCTTTGGATGGTGTTGGCACTGCTCACTGTGCCAACACCACTGTGCAGAGGCAGAGGAGAGGTCCTCCTGGGGTAGCTAGCTGGAGTAGCTTTGGCTTCATCCCTTACTTGCAGTTTTCTGGAGATAAACCGAAAGTCAGTTTCTGCAGGTATTGCAGTCTGTCAGGTGCTACACAGGTGTTTCTCTGTCTTAATTTTTGTTTTTAAAGCTTATTCGTATGTTCTTTAAAATTTTAAGGAAATGTTTTAAAGTCTGTTTTATAATCTTTTTATCCTATGCAATGAGGAGGAGATGCGAGTATTGCCAGTGTTGAACTGTGGGTGTTTTAGTCAGGTGTTCATAGGGACATGTCTCCCAGCAATTTTAATGAGTGGCACACGTTGGATAAGGAGAATTAAGCATGTACACAAGGGGGGCGCAGGCATTGCAGAATACAAAGAGCTGCTCTTGAGGTTAGTAATATTAAGACTGATCAGCTTTGCTTTTCATTTGCGGGCAAGAATAACCTTTCCTCATAAATGAGATGGAAATTGAAACTGCAAGAACCTTGTGGGTCAAGGTGCATTTTGGGATTCGAGGGGGATTTTATAGGGAAGGATGGTTTTGTTTATTCTTGACTTTTGAGTCCTCAGAGAGGTGGGGGTCTTAGATGCAGCAAAGCCTGCAGAATGGATCTGCTTTCTGGCCCAAACACCTTCCCATACTGTCATGGGATTCACTTGAGCCTCGGTGAAGTGGCTGCTGGTGGGGTAGTGCTATGGAGAGGTTCTCGAGACAGGTTTAGCTCCTTTTCCTCTTCGGCTAGAGAGGCAGGGGGATGTTCCTGTCCTGCTGCAAAGTAAATGCAGTACAATTAAAAGGACAAGGCCATGTATGCTGGCTCACGCTGCTGAGTGTAGCCATGTACATGGGGTACCCTAAGCTGCCACGTTCTTAGGGATTAGGGTTCCTTAATACAGGATGGAGTGACCATGTGAGTCAAAGCTGCTTTAGCTGAAACTGAGGATTGGAAGAAAGGTTTGCAAGATACACTGACTGTGTGAGTAGATGTAAAATCAAACGTTCATGTCAGTGCTTTATTTGGATCCTGTTGACTTTTTTTTTCCTGAGTGTTTAGCGCTTCATCTAGACTTGTCCTCTTTCCTTCATCTCCATTAGCTCGGGTCCTTTCTGAAATGTTTCTTGTTGCTTTTCTTTTTAAAAGCACTTTGAATTGAATGTAAGTTGTTTTCTCTTTTCCCTTTTGCCAACCATGGCTGTGTTCTCCTATCTGACTGGAAGAAACCTTTGCTTCCTACCCAGGCTGACCCTGGGTAACCTTGCTGCAGCTGCTCACACGAAAAGCCTGGGATTCTCAATACAAGCTGAAAGGCACATGCAGGAAAACTTACTTTTTCTTCCTTTTTATTTGCTGACTGACAAAAACCCGCTGGGGAACTGGAAGGGTTCCCATTTGGTTTACTTATGGTGGTCTAATGAATTGCAAAAGTTAAAGAGGAGGAAAAGTTCTTTAAATTAATCTCAACTCTTGACTTTTTTAAGTTGAGGGGGTGGTTCTGTAGCCTAAGCGGAAAGAGAGGATACTCTGCAGTGAGAAATGTAGAAAGGCATATCAGTGAGTATTTCTCTGTTAAGCTTTAACCAAAATTAATCAGAAGCACCCAGGGGAGAGTGTCTTATATAGAACAGAGCCTTAGTTAAATAACCTCTGTTACTTTATTTAAAACATTTGGAAGTACAGTGTGTGTGAAGTTGACATAGACAGTAAAGTAAAAGATACATGCAGTGAATGAAATACCAATATAATTTGTTGTATGCATCTATTGAAGAGACTGCTTCCAAAACTGTGTTCCTCATCCACAAAGGTGGCTTAGGGAATACTTGCTCTGCCCCTCTGTCTTAGCCACCTCCTGTAGTTTCCCACCTCCACCCTGTGGCTGTACGTCTGATCATAGGGCTGTGCTGGAAAACACGTCGTGGTCATTTGCTCAGAGTAGTTAATTTGTATGTAAAAAGAGAATAATGAGAATAATAAGTTTTTCTGTTGGGAGACTGGGGAGGGGCTAGAGGATAGCCCAGTGCGTTTTGTTACCTGCTGGGAAAAATTGCTGTAGAATTACAGCTAAAGTGGGTGCCACATGGGGTGTTAAATCCTGTCGGCTGCCCCCAAACTAAGCAAGAATTGAAAGCCTTGGTTCCCTTGCAGAATCTGACAATGAGATGATAGGGTATGGGCTGGAACTGGGGGAAGGTTTGCTGGTGGTAGCCAAGTTTTGGTTCCCTGGGAGCTCAGGACAGCTCCTTTCTGCACATTTCTTGCTCCCCTGTGCACCTCATATATACAAATACAGGCGTGTAACCTGCACTGCCCTTTTTTCCACATGCAAAGAGTACCAAGCTGAGCATACCAACAAAATAAGGACAAACAGATGAAATATAGATGTGGTTTTGGGGTTTGTTTTTTCGCACTTTTCTTCAGCGTAGCTGCTGCATATACTGGTGCTGAATGGAAGGATTTGAATGTCCCACTATCCTGTGACCTACTTAGAGAACTGGAGTAGCTTATGGTTGCAGCTCATTAGAGAAAGGGATTTTAATACCTAGAAGAACATGATGACTAATACAGCGGAATTTGTATAATAGCAGCTGTATGTTTGCAGTACATCACTCCTGTCTGTATTTCTGTGAAAGTGTGTAGTATGTCCTGCTCTCCCAGTTGTAAATACCCCTTGGCAGCACATAGTGATTATCAATATCTTCTGCTTTCTGAGGAGATACACATCCATTTAAGCATCGATACACCTATTTAAAAACACAGCCAGCAGCCTTTGATGCCAAGTGTATGGTGCCTATGAAAAAAGTTCATCTATAGTTGAGTTAGTTTGTAAAGAGAGGTGCAGCTCAAGTGGCTGTTCTTAAAACATGCTGTTTGCCCTCGGTAGTATCATGATTACTGAGGTATCCGTAGCAGTTCCTGTAAAAAGCAGTGAATATAGCTAGATGATACAACAGTAAATTAATTAAAGGCAAACTGCAGAGTTTGCAGAAGGGCTGACTATATATACATCGCATTTCTGGCAGAGCTTGCCATGAGCTCTGCGGGTCTGCTATGCTGTGCAGACTGCCAGCTAATGCCCTCTCTTGCTGAGACCATGTTAGGTTCAAATTTTCTTCTGCATTTACTTTGCTTCATTGCTAGCAACAATTTCAGCAGCACTGAAAGAAGAAAGTGCTTAGAGAGGAGTTTCTTACAACAAAGCCAAGTAATCCCTCCTAGGCTTTGACCATCATGAGTTTAGCCCTTGTGCCACTTGTCCACATTGCACCCTTGGAGGGATTGTTTTGATGCAAATACTTTGAGCGTTATTTTTGGTATCCTTGTTGCATTTTTATTTAAAACTAATAAATGAAAGCCTCTGTTACACACCGGCATAGCCTCATCTTTGATCTTTGTCGTAGTTGGGAAGTGCAAGGGGGAAGGAAACAGAGGATTCATGAGAATGATGCTTGATTTCCTTGCATGTATTATTTGATATTATTCATGTCTCTGGTATGAAGGAATTCTGGTTTTGGTTGCAGCAGCTTTCTGTTTTCCAGGCAATACCTTGTGTATACCAAAACCTGCTTTTGTTGCAGAGCATTTCAGCTCCACCGTTCCCACTTTCCTTCCCCCTCCTTCAGAAGAGGCAAAGGTCAGACAGAATAGCCCTTCCCCTTCACTCAGATTAAAATCCCTTGGCCTATTAGTTCACAGGGACTCCTTCCAAATCCTTAAAAGGGTTATTGGCAGAGCCTCAGCTGGTGCAAATCAGCCCAGTACCGTTGCTTCTTGGTGGCCTGCTGCCAGGCATGGCTGGCCGAGGAGCCCAGATGGTTTCTTATACCTCATTCCACCTTACTGTTGAGTCTGAAATAGGGTTTAATTTGCAAAGGGAAAACTCCTGGAAGAAGAGGGGTCCTAGGAATGCATCTGTTCCACACTGTGTGTAGCTTATGGCCTTTTCTTAAGAAGAACTGTGCTGGATTTGTTGCTGCAGTGAAAGCTAACTGTAGCAGCAGCAAGCAGCAGCAAGCAGCAGCAACCCAGCTGCCAGATTTCTGGTTCTTTGGCCATATATGGGGGACCTAGCATTCTGCTGATAGCTCTCTCTAGTCCTGTTAGACACATTGAAAAGGGGGAGGGAAAATATAAAGAACAAAGAAAAAATCTTCTTGTCATCCTGGGTTTAGATACACCAAGAGACTGATTCATACTTGTGTCCAAATTGGTCTGGGGTTACTGGCTGCCTTTGATGCCGTGGCTGCCCTTGGGGCTGTGCTGTCCCTCTCCTAGGGGTGTCAGAGGTGTCAAGCACTGAGTTTCCAGCCTCTATTGCGTGGTACCCGTAAGTCAGCAGGCTACAGCCAGGCACCAGCTAGCCTGGCTGGCTCTGGTACAAGGCAGAATCACAGAGAGGAAAGGCAAAGAGACCGCCGGGGCTTTAGGATAATAAACCATCCTAGCGAAGCCTTCCAGAGGATGGTGAGTGAGAGTCCGTTGTGACTGTCTTTCCCACAGGAAAGGAGAAGGGAGGATACTAACCACCTTCGAGGAATGTGTTTAACAGATCGCAGGAGCCTGTGCTGCTGACAACTGCAATTGCAGTCTGGAATCAATACAGCCCCAGAGTTTGGAGTTGCATGACAAATTGCTTGTGAATGAAAATCTCTCCTAGATAAAGTGATACATTTTCTAGCGCACACTAGGCTTAGGAAGAAAAATAGCGGTGAACAAAATCCCCCTCTGCTGTTTTGATAGCCTCATCCTGTTCCCAGCAAATTACAACCTGACCAGTGTTATGAAAGCATTGGCTGAAAGTCTAGCTGTTGTCTGCTATCATCTTAACAGACCCAAGTTTTAGGGCTGTTTGGAGCTGAAGGTGCTATGAGGCTCTACCAGTATCTGGTGCCTACTACATAGATGTCAAAAACAGGCTGGAAGGTCCGGTTTGTTATGAAATTCTGCACTATTCATAAGCAAAAGTGAACCAAGCATGCAGAAGTGAAATGTTACTTTAGTTACTGCAGCTCATAGCCTGTCTTTCTGGATTTTCTTGTGAATGCGCTCATTTTGTACCATGATATAGTTCTGCTTCACAAAGCCTTCTCTTGCCATTTACATTTACGGTCTTCCTGGCATTATTTGCTTCCAGGCTGTTTAGAGAAGACCTCTGTGACTGTGTGTCATAGTATAGCATGTTTTCAATTTATCCCTAAAAGTTGACTGTAAGCAGCAGCAAAACAGCTGAAGGAAGAACTCATAACTGTCTCCCCTGTTTGCAGAGCTTCCTCCTCCCCTGCTGTATGTATAAAAACTAACAATGGGGCAGGGGATTGGAAATATCACAGTGACACCAAACTCCTTTAGCTGACTCATTGCCTCGGCGTTTCCATGCCACTCAACATAAACACAGTGGAAGTAGAGATTTGCTTGCCCTGAAGTTCCACCACGCTGCATGGTGGGGAAATCCCACAAGGTGCAGGGATTTTTCCTTTGGGGAGTCAAAAGTCTACGGAGCTGTGACTACCTCCCAGTGCCACAGGAAGAGCTCCAGACAAGGGATGCTGAGGAAAGTAAAATGCATCAGTCAAGTAGTGTGGCTCCATACTTCAGTCAATGTGACAGGTTTTGGAAACCAGCTTTAGTTCAAACGTAGCAGGCAGTCAATTTTGCAAAGTCCAGGCTCAGACAGGACTGGGATATTATTCTTTGAACCAAACATCAAAATCTTTAGCCAAAGAACATTTCTTAATGCTTCCATAAGGACTTTCCCAGGAAGAGTAAAAGCCGAATGGAGACCCCTTTCTTGTTACTGCAGGTTTTACATTGGCATAAGCTACTGGAAAACTTCATAGTGGAAATGAATATATGGTTGGGGATATAGGAATCAAGTAGGGACCCATATTTTAAACCAATAACCTTTAGTCCTGAAGCACAAACCATCACTGCATTAGAATTCAGTGTGTTAGAGCTCAAGAGCTCTAAATGGGAAAAACATTTACAATCTACGCTTTGCCTGAGGACAGGTTTTGACCTTTGTATTGATAGGAGGAATTTTTTGTTCTGAGCTTCATTTCAGGGTTACTGGTTGACATTCAGACGGCATCCAGAGCACATGCAGGTGACTGATGCCTGTGTGTTTAATAGCAAATATGTGTAGCATCCCACCTGCATCACCAGAAACCCATCTGTAACAGGGGGTAACTTAAGTATCATTCTGATCTCTAATAGTAAATGCTCAGCAGCTCATCCACCATGATGTGTAGCAAAGATGATAAATTACCTTAGCAAAAAAGCACTAAATGAGACAACTCCATTTTTCTTTTCTTCATGGATTTTGAAAATAATTCCTGCTTCCAAAAAGCTTCCAAAGTCTCACATACAAAGGATTTAAGTCATAGCTGCTTCATTTCTCCACCCAAAACTGCTTCCAGGGATGGTAGTGCCGGTTCATTTGCCTCTGTCTTTATTCTGTCTGTGCTTTGCGAAGCACAGTGTCTTTTCCCAGGTACTTTCAGACAGTTTGATAATACAAGTGATGGTCATGCAATACCTGGCTGGCATTTGATGTAGGTTGTGCGCTCTGGTATAAATCCCTTCCAAAGAAGACTGTAAAAAAAAAAAAGCCTGAAAAATTCTGTGCCCGTTGGCTTTCTTCTAAGAGTTGGTAGATTTGTTTCAGTGTTTTTATAAGTTGAAATGTAGAAGTTTGAAGAAATTAGTGGTAATTAAAAATCTCTATGTTAGCAGACAGGATAATATGACTCCAGAATCAGGCCATCCTAAAAGTAAGGACAGACAAAGCAGCCGTGAAGTCTAATGAAGGAGAAAGTGGAGCCATACGTTTCAGCTGAGAAAACCTTTCCTGATGTTACCTGCTAAAAGCATCCTCATTCCCTGACAGTGCTTAACCTTGTGCTAATAAGTGCCACCCCCTCACTTGTACCTGCCACATTGTGTAACATTGGAGAGTTTAAAAATAGCCTGCGATTAAAATGGTTTGGGTTTTTTCCTTTTTGGAGGGGGAGCCAGACCTGTTAATCCAGTTTACAGAGCATGGCTGCTCAAACAGTTGTGCTGGTGCAATGGAGGGGGTGGCAGCCAGCCAGCCAGCCTTGTGGGGACAGGCAGGGATGGAGGAGCAGCAGGACAGCAGTGAACCAGGACAAATGCCTGGTGGAGAATTCGCCTGGAAAGCCATAGCATTAGCTCATCCTCATTTTCTGCCTCTGTTCCTTCTCCACGGTTGTTCTTGGTTCTCTTAGGAAGACTCCTCACCATCCCTTCTGGGGCTACATGTCTGAACATTTCTCTCTTTCTAGACTCTCTGCATGCTGATTTTGGGGGTGATATCTTTTCAAAGCCTCCCCAGACCACTTACCTACAGAGTGTCTGAGGAGAGCTATTTACAGGAAGCACCATACCCATTTTCATACAAATTAGCCATCAGCCTGGGACTTGTGGTGAATCTCAAACAGACTTCTCTTTGTCCTGTTGGATGGGTTTGAAAAGAAAATTTATGGTTTTTGAAGTTAGTGCAGTGAATTAGGAGCCACTTGTCCAGTTTCTGGTGCATAATACTGTCATATTGCAACTCGTTTGTGCTGGAGTCAAGAGGCATTGGTAGGCAATGGGTTTGGCGATGTGCACATCCTTCCCAGGCACTTTTTTGTCTCTAAGTGTGTGTATCCTGATGAACGAAAAACCCCTTTCTGCCTTCCCCTTCCTGAGCCCCCTCATTTGTAGTTCAAACGCCCCCAAAGCATATTGAATTAACACTGAATTTCTGGTATGCAAGCAGAAAGTTCTGAACAAAATACAACCCTACTGTAGGTAGCTTCTGCTCACTTTATTGCATGTGTTGACGGAGTGTGGGAAAACAGATGGACCAAGCTTTACCAAATGCAATTTGAAAAGCATGTAAGCATGTAGGAACGAGTGGCATAGGCAGCTATTAATACTTTAAACACTGGAGTTGTAGTTAAATAAGACAACTTTTAAACATGCCAAGTTTTTTTTTCCATAATACCACTAATTGCTAGAACACACTTAAAAGGTGTTTAACTCGCTCCAGCCACTTCATAATGGCATCTTTCCTACTACAAAAAACAGAGGGAATGAGGCTGACTTGCCCACACAAGCTCCTTTTAATTTACTAGTCTTTAGTTTGGGTGTGTTTTGCGTCAAGATCTCATCAGTCTTTCTCATGGCTCGCAGTCTGTGTGCTCCGTTGCAGTCGTGCACCACCACCGTGCTGATCAGGCTTTGCACGGGTCTCTAAGCAATTTGTTAACTTTTTGTAGCTGAGCCTGTTAAATGACATGAAATGAGATTTCTGTCCCACAGCATGGCAGGGCTAGAGCGGGTCTTACCGAGGCTGCTGAGATTTTTAGGTCAGATACTTAGTTGCTTATTTCACAAACCCTCAGCCGAGGAGGAGAAGAGATAAGTGTCTGCAGCGAAGCCGCTGATCTTCTCTGTAATAAGGTATTATTAACACTTCCCAGCCATGATCAATGACTGCTTAATGACTGCTCTGCAAACATTAGTGAATCCAGTCTGGATTTGACTCTTCTGTGCCTGGCTCTGTAAAGATGTAGGGAGAGTTATTTACTTACCCAATGTGTGATGGGACCCAGCCTGGAACACAAAGGTATTGTTTCCTCACCCAGATCATTAACTGCAGTGTTTTAGCTACTTTTCTCTTGAGGATCCTTAGAAAAAAAGTGTTTCTTAGCTGTAAGAACAGCAGGAGGTCCCATTGGCACAGGATGAAAGTGGTATTTGGGGTGATGAAAGTGTTGGGCATGGAGAAAAAGCAATACTTTGAGTTGGGCTAGGGATAAGAATGGGCTTGGACAAAGAAGTGGAGAAGACAGTGTCCTCAAAGGGCTGGAGGTAACCGTGCTCTGACAGGCTAAAGAAACCCAATAATCCTGCATTTTGATTGTGCAGCATCTTCCTGTTGCGGAGTTGGAAATGCTGAATGGGGCTATGGCTTTCCTGGGTTTTAGACTTCAGGTGTCTTGTTTAACATTCTGTTTGATACCAAGTGGCTTCAGTTGGAGAGCATTTACAGTGGGGAAAATAAATAAAGCATGGGCAGACATCAAAAGAGAAGCAACCTTGCAAACAGATCCTACCTTCTATTGCAATTTCATCAGGCATCCTTATGATTTACCCTCAATCTGGAAAATGTATTTTATTCAGATTTACATGGTGTAAACTGTGTCCCAAGGGATTCTGGGCACTTATATTTTTCACTGAAACTTTCAGATTCAGATGTGTTAATGCACATTATTTGTCAATAACTGGGTCTGTGGGCTTCTGTGGGTTTTTGGGGGGGCTGTTTTTGTTTGGTTGGTTATTGTTGGTTTGGTTTTGGTTTTAATACTGTTTCCTAGAAGGTGCACAATCTGTTTCTTACATTCCCATTTACATCAGTCTGGTAATAATATCACTTGGTGAAAAACTGGGATTGGGATTCAGTTTCATTTGGCAGAATTATCTGGGTAAAGTGGTAATGAACCCTGTGCAAGGGTTACCTTCTTGCAGCAGCTTCAGGGGGCTGAGGACAAGAGAAGGAAATGTGCTGAACAGATAGCTTGGAACAAAAAAACTGCAGTAAAACCTAGGATTTCTTTCTTTCATTCATTTAGTTTTGGTTAAGTTCCTTAGTTCTACACACTACTGGGACTCATGGAGTGCATTCTTTTCATGTAAATGAGCATAGAGGTAAATGCATTCAACCAGAAAAATTTTATTAGCCAGTTCAAACCTGTTTTCATGCTTTTTTCCCTTTTCAAGTTGGTTAACTTTAACAGTGTATTGTCTAAAGTACTCCTCTTAGTGCACTTAAAAGAAATTTCATTCCAAGTAATATGGATGCAAAGCTGCACATCAAAACCCCACCTTACAGATGTGCCGCTCCCACAAGCCTGGAGTAAGCATCCCTTGCTTGGGGAGGTCTAATAAAAATAGAACATAGAAAGTCTTTGTTTTCTTTTATTTTCCTCACATTGAAATGCTTTCATCAAGAAGGTATGGTGCAAATAACGTCTTGCTGCAAAGAATGTCTTTTTCTGAAGTTATTTTTGACAAATTTGCTTACGCCTTCTCTTTATGGTGATGCTCTCAATTCAAAACGCTTAGGCAGTTGTGATGGGACCGTTCCTTCCAGGCTGGAATATATGGACAGACATTTCAAGATTTCATCTGTATGGAGTATTTCTAACAGGTGGTTCTTCATAAAAGACAGATACAATACTTGGTAATGGCATAGTTAGCACTTAAGCAGATTTGATATTTAATTGCAACTTCTCAACCAAGACTGTGACAATTGATTTCTAGTCTGTTTACCGGTCTCAGCCCATCATTTTTAGGGCAGTTGCTTTCTCAGAGCAGCCCTGATGAGCTCGGAGTGCCTCTGAAGGCTTCAATTGCAGCACAGGTCCTTGCTTTTCAATATGCTATGAAGCCCATAGGTGAGGCTTCACCAGTGTTGGGCGCAACACAGGAGGTGGCAGAACAATCTCTTGTCTTAGAAGAATTTACCAGCCAGCTGTTAGGAGGGAAAACTCATTGCAGGCCAAAGACCAAAGCTAATGTGCTGGGGACCCCATGAATACACTTGCACAGTCTGGTCCTGTACCACTGGGTAGAACAAGAGGAGCTGGGTATCAACTGTTGTAGCAGTCGAACGCTACAACATGTGCAAGCACTAAAGACTAGTGTCCCACAGCTCGCACAAGCACATCTGGCTCCTCTATTGTGCCCCTATTACAGGTCTGCAGCATATTGGTCTCTTCATCGTAGATACCCTGTGAGGTCCCCCAAGCCACTGGCTGTGTTGAGGCTTGATTCAAACCTGCAGGATGTAGTGACAGGGCTTCTCACCAGCAAGCCTCACTTCCTTCTTTCCTCACCTATTTTGCACGTAAGGGCTTTGTTTTCTCTGGAAAGGTTTATTTTCCCCATTGAGCACCATTGAGGATGGTCATTAGGGCTTGGAGGAGTGTGTCAGACCTTGAGTCATGCCCGACACTGTCCTCATCTCTTGTTCAATTGCTCATTTTAGGAGCTTTTGGAATTGCTTTCTCTTTGTTCAGGCTTGAAAGATGTCTGTCCTTTCCTACGTGAACCCGGTTGTTTATTTAATGACAGCCTTTCTGGGAACAAAAAACTTAAACAGTCCCTAACCAGAAAAAAAAAAGTGTTTACAGTTATAAGGGCTCCCAAATTAACTCTTCCATGTTCCTGTGAGGACGCTGAAACTGGAGGAAACACGCTTAAACTTTTCTTTCAGTCACTTAAAAGTGAAGTAACATCACTTTTTCCAGTCCTGCAGAATGACTTTTCTACCCGTTAAGGTTTCGGATGAGCTCATGGCTGGTGAATGTTTTATGTTGGAGGCTTACTAAAATACACGTGCAAAAGTTGCTTTCAGTCCATGTTTTCTTTTTTTGTCCCTCTGGGTGCTCATTTTCCCATCCAGGGGCAGGTATTTTAGGAGGAACAGTTCGGGGGAATATCAGAAAGGAGTTATGAAAAATTAAATCGTGATTATTTGCACCAGAAAGCTGTTTAAGCATTAATCTCATCTGCCACGAGCTCAGTTTTACATTTCAGCAACCTGCATGCACGTGCTCTCTGTTAGCTTCTCAATGCCTTCATGTGGTCTCCTGGGTTTGGAGCTTCTTTCCCTTCCTCTACAGTTCTGGTTTTTAAACGTACTCCCTGCTCGAGTGAGAAGCAACATATTAAGGCCACAAGGCCAAAATTGGGGCATTCAAGGGGTTTGGTCTTTTTTTGTTTGTAGTGTGTGTGTTTGTGTTAGCTGTGTGTTTTCTGCTCGGTTCTGAGTGCACAAACATGGGAGGCCTTTGTAGAGGCTGTCTCCTTACTTCCAGTTCCATACCAATACTTTCCAGTTTGACATTCCTGTTAGCAGTCTGCGCCAGTCAACCCAGTAGCCAACCTGCTGCTCAAAACAGAGGAGCTGGTGTTAGGGTGTGAGGAGTCCCGTGCAGATCCAGCCCACCCTTGCTTTGCCAGAGATGGTTGCTGTCAGTGGGATTTTATACTGAATGTTGCAAGGAAAAAGGCTTTGAAGTGAATTAGTGGGGAAAGAATGGGAAGTGCCTGTAAAGAAAGTACAGAGCAGTGGGGAGCTGGGGAAGAACTGAAAACTTCTACTTAAGTGGGCGGTTTGGACAAGAGCATGAACACTACAAGGAGTGTGGAAGTAAGTGGAAAACACAGATGTTGTCTGATCGCAGTAGCAGAGAGTGCTAGATAGAAAGTTCCCATTGTGGTACAGAAGCTGGTGAGCAGGTCTGGGGAGGTGAGTAGTGTTGCCCAAAAGGCAGTACAGTGCGGTGGTCTCAGTTGCTGCAATGTAGACGGAGCAAGCTGAGCAGCCAGAGCAAGAGCTCACAGCAAATGGGGAGTGCTTGATGGGACCAGGAGAAGGCAGAGAAGAAAGGAGAAGTTTGTAATGGGTCAGGAGAGGAAGATCAGCTGGGACTCCACTCCTAAGCCATGATATCTTCCAAATGTGGTGTTGGGTGATATAATTCTCATTGCGTTCACCTTAAAAGAGAACAGTGACTGGAAACAGCGCAAGTTAGTTTTTTCGTGACATCTGGCTTGAGCCTGAGGAATTGTAATTATATATCATTGATGTAGATGCTTTCCTAATGAGTCTAACAGCTTTCGCATACCAACAATATCATATATGCAAGCAAAGAGGTTAACAACAGTGAATATCCTTGACCGAGGTGACTTAAGTGAGCAAAAACCTTTATGAAGTTCTGAAATAATTAAATATCTTTGTGCAGAGAGGTGATGTATTGGAAGGAAAATGTACAGGAAGGGACAGAGTTTTAGTTCTTTTAATTACCAGGGATGCTCCTATCTTTGCTCTGTTTGCTGCTGTGGCTGCTGCCAGGATGCAGGGATGCTGCTGGGGAGCTGCGGCTGTTCCCTGCTGGGGTGCTGCTGGTGAAACGTGTGCCGTTCCTGTCCTGAAATAGAAACTTAAAGGTTTAGTTGTTGGGTTTCTGTTGCTTTATGTAACAGTCCTCTTGGCTTGGACTAAGTTTGCAGCGTGGTTTCTAAGTAGCAAAATAAAAAGAACAGATCAAAAAATGAAAGGAAGAGAGAAAGAAGGAAGGAAGGAAACAGTTTTCAGTTGACATACTGAGCACTCATCCTTGTGTTTCCTTCAGGCAGGAACAAGAACTGTCTGTTTTTTCTAGGCCATTCAGGAAGTCTTACAGAGCAATAATAGCCCTGTTATCTAATAGTCAAAGTTTATTTAGGCTTTCACTGCTTCCCCTGCCCACTTGAACCCTCCCCCTCACCCTCCCCATGCAGTTTGCTGGGCTGCGCTAGCCTGAGCTCAATTTGACAGCCAAATGGGGGAGGGAAGTTGTGGCCTGCATGTCATTTCCATTACACTCACGCATATTTTCATCTGGAAACTTTTTCTTTTCCCTAAAGACAACAATAACAACAGGAAAAAAAAAAAACCCAACCCAAAACTATGGCAATGAAGCATCCTGTCCATATTCTCGGCAGTGCTTTGGGAACTCGCCCGCGTGAGAGACCCCCAGAGCGTTATGCACGTGCTTTAATCCAGCAGCACCAGTAATTTTGTGTGATGTTGGTTGAAAAAGCCTTCGCTGCCCAGAAGTTATAGATATTAAATGCTGATTTTGCTTTGGTATGTTTCATGAACAGGACAACCAGATAAGAGCGCTTCTTTATTAATCTACAGAAACCTTTATCTTTTCCTTCCTTTCTTTTACTTTGAAGCATGCTGGCAATATTATGATAAATTTAGATGAGGCAGTGGATGATAAACCCCAAAGGATGTTTTGGTGGTTGTATTCGCTTAGAAGTTGTCATTCAAGTGTTTTTGATGCTTGGAAGTAATAGTACATTGGGAAAAGAGGTAATGTGAACTGTGCCATGCAGTAAGATAGATGCAGTGACACTGCACTGAGGGTAAAAGCAAACATTCAATGATTTTGCCAGCTTTTATTTGAGCTCCACTTGTTCAGCTAGCAGGATGCATAGATCTGAGACAGCAAAGACCAAGTGAGAAGTCATTTGAAGTTGGCTAGCTCTCAGCCAGCCCTTCTTCCAAGCAACACGGCAGGTTTGGCTCTGAAGGTGGAGGGGATATTGTATGCAGTGTTGTATACAATCTCATATACAATACTGAGAAATGCTTCTAGGGTTTGGTTTTTTTTTTTTTTGTTTTTTTTTTTTTTGTTTGTTTGGTTATTGAGGTTTTTTCCCCAGGGGCTTAAAAATCTGTCACTAGTCTGATTTTGATTGTTATCTCATTGTCCGTTTGATACCTTCATGCACCGGGAAGGTGGGCCTTGGTTGGCAGATGATGCTCACCTTCCAGTGGGCAGCTCTCAGATAAGGTATTTCCTTCCCAAGGCAATTCCCTGTTTTCAGGCAGTGAGCAGCTTGAACACGTGTCACATCAGATACAGAAAATGTCAGTGCAATTTCTAAGGGAATTGCTGGGTCTTTTTAACTTTTAAAAATAAAATCTGAGGCTGTTATTTTGTTAAGGTAATGCTACATTATAGAGCAAATTATAGTGCAGTGGAACACCTATGGGCATGTAACATTTACGGTATAGTCAAGTAAGTCCATTATAGTGTGAGATGCCCCTGTGGTTACCACATCTTTCCTTCTGTAACATATGTGAAAGAAAAGATCCAGTCCAGTCCTTTATGGTGAATCAGAGTCTTTGCGTAGCTGCCATTTCAACTCCCCTTCGGAAATGCTGATGTTTATTTCTGTATTTGGTTTATCCTGTAAAAGGACCATTTGGCAAGTCAGGTGTTTAAAGGCTTCTTGTTCTTCTTTCTCTTTCTATAGAGCCAGTGAGTTGTTTGAAAGCTTAAATTGCATTTTTGTATTCTATTGAAAGAAATAAAAAAACATGGGGTTGCAGCATCTGTTTTGCAGGTTTCGATTGCAAGTAGTAATCACCTCATGGCATTACTCAAACCAAAGAATTGGATGTGTACTAAAAAAATATGCGCAGGCATTATCCTTTATATGTCTGTTCTCCTCAGTTTTTGTTGGTGATGGTTAGTGAAATTTTGCAGTTGATAATCTCAGCCCTAACGGGTTTTCTTCTGCATTTCTGTGTCCTGGAACTAAACTGGGACTGCTGTGTCCAAAAATGTAGGCTGGTGAAAGGTTCGTAGTGGGCACAGGTATTCTCCCATCCTCTGCTCTTGGTGCACAATCACTGCCTTCCATTCGTGTGTGCTAGGTTTAGCCTCATCTCAGTGATGCTGGCTGGCCTGGGGTGTGGACACTGGCATGGCTTCATGGATTGTTCCCTCTTTGGCTGGGTTTGGAGCAGAAAACATGAATGCATATCCCCCATGAAAGCAATCATATATATTTGAACCAGACTGTGCCAATAATATACATCGTGCACTCCAAGCAAACAGCTTCTGAGTGGTCTTGAGGCCTGTGGTGAACCTGTGCATCTGTAGTCTATAGCTGCATGCAGAAATCACATTTGCATGTGACTACCCTACCTGCACTCTGCCTACTTAACCCCATTTCTGACCCCCAAGCCACCACTACAGCTGCCCTCAGTTGCTGACACAGGATCCCTGGCCACTGTGGGGTTTGTGCTGCTGCTCTGCTCCAGCAGCAAACTGGGGGCTTGGGATAGGTGCTACAGGCAGTGCAAAGAAAGACTGAAAAGCTATTCCTCTTCTTAATCTACTATTTAAAACATAGCATTGGGTATTATTTATGTTGTATATTATTTATATAATGGAAAATTGTTTATTTATAGAAAAGCAGCTTCAGAAGCTTGCCAAATTTGCAGCTTTAGCCTAATTATCCATTTCTGCTAGTGCAATTGCAGTAGGTCTTTAACATGTACTAATGGGAGAGAAGAAAGCTATTGCCAATAACAACTTGGGAATCCTGATGCAGGTCTTGTGGAAATTGTAGGGGGATGAGAATTAAGACTTCCTTAGCATCTCTTCAGGATAATCTGTGACTTTGGTTTCGCTGTTCAGATGTAATGTAGGTAATTCAGCCAACCTATAGATGAGCCACTGGGAAAATTGTTGTGCTTGAGGCAAATCACAGGATCTACTTTTTGTCAGGAACCTTGCGCTACTTATTGGAGAAGAGGAAGCAAAAGGCAGTAAGTAATCCATGTTAGGGCAAATGAGCAGGGTAAAACAGTTGTGTGATCTTTGAACCCCAAATTTACACTTCTGTTTTACAATTGTTTTTTATTCTCTGAAATCAGGTTCAGGATGAGTAGTAGGACATTTTGTCTTGTAAAGCCTTTGCGATTGCGTGCACCAGCTTTTCCTGTATGTATATGTTGTTGTGCCAAACATGAAAGTCTGCAAAGCTCTGCTAGACAAATAGTATTTATTCTTTAGGGTTTTTAAGCTGAAACACCCCAAATAAAGCTAGTGACTTCTGCTGTAGTTCAACACTAATTAGATTAATATTTGCTTAAAATGTTTTGAGGGGGCTTTAATGGAAGACAGGCAAGCAAGGCATGCAAAAGTGCTCTCCTCCCCTCCCTGTGTGTGCTGCAAGTGAATCTGGGGTATGTTTGTGACCAGGACGAGGCTTATGATGGGTCCTGTGGGGTCTTCTGGGCTATGGTCCTAAAGGAGGAGAAAGGGCTAGGCAGCACAGCTCCTGGGGTGGCCTGTCCCCCACTTTGTTGCTATGCCCAAAGCCCAAGCAAGCTGCTGAGGACACTTTGTCCATCTTAAGGCAGTTTTAATGGCCTTAAATAATATGTAAGCCATCTGTTAATTAAACTTTTAGTCTAAATGTTTTGGAAGGTAGTCTGGATGTGAGGGCATGCAGAAAGAGCCTTCCTGGATTTGCAGGATGTGAGAAATGAGTCCTTGAACCTCTACTTTCTCCTCTATAACTCCAAACCCATCTGAAACACCAGTAATAGGACCACTAGTCACAACTGCCAGCGTGTTACTCTCAGAGCTGGTCTTGGCTTTTCTTAAGTGCATCCAGTTGCCAGAGTGAATCCTCTTGTGTTCAAGGTGAGAGGCATAATTTAGCAATCAGAATGCAAGCCCCATCATTTACCAAGTATGTTTCTTATGTTAGCGAAAGAACATGCTGTCCACAACACTCCCAGAGCTGCTACACGCTGAACAACTTTCCACACTACAGGAGGAAAACATAATTTCTGAGGCTGCATCCCAAGGGGTGATGTCTGGTGATAACATTTATTCCTTTGGAACTTTTGTTTCTGTGCAGATGGCAATTGCCACTGATGGAAAAAATATATTGGTACGGTATCAAACTGCACACCCACTTAGGACATAACTCATCCAGCCTTATTACACAAGAATATTGTTAAGTTTCAGATGTCTCCTGGAAATGACTTTAGACTTCGGGGGAGGTTTGGATTAATGTTGCTGAACCAGATGCAATGATGAAATGATATAAAATTCATGTATTCTTTTCACGGTGGTCAAATGATGTTAACCACAACCATCTCCCAAGCACAATTGTTTAAAGAACATAATTAAATTCTTTAAATGAATTAAGACTTCTAATTTAAATAGTGTTGAGCTGCATGCAAGAAGTTCTGGTCTTGTGTAAAAACCCTGGGATGTAACCAGTTTAGTGCTGCATGCTTTATTGATCTGCCAAAGAAGGATACCCAGCAAAAATTAACGAGGTAGCTTAGCTAAAATGTATGCTGTTGCTCTTTACAGAGTATTTGCCATGTGCATTTTTACATAGCTGATAAAGTTGTAAGAGCATTGACAAATGTTTACTTCTGTTCATCTGCTTGAAGCATTTAAAAACCCCTAAACCTAAAATTTTTCATGGAAATGTGATGTGGAAGTAACTCATCAGATAGCAAATTACCTAATGTTTGCTTAATACAAATAAACCCGCTCTATTTACAAGGTGGCTTGGTTGATATTTGACAGCACACAAAACTTTCTGATGAAATGGGTGCTATTCCGCTTTCCAGACAAGTCTTTTATTTCCATTTCGTGGGCGTCAGAGCCTCTTCTTACAGCAGTTGCATCTAAGCTGCAGTTCAAGAATCCCAGACTTCTGAAACACAGAGCAGGAAATGGTCCTGTGCTTTAACAGAGTGACAGGATTTTAATTGTTGAGTCTAATCTTGTCCTTGGTTTAAGTCAAGAGGAGATAAACCTGCAAGGGCACAAAGGGCTTCAAAGTTTCTTGGGTGATAAACACTCTCTACTTTCTTTGATTCCAGAGGGGGTTCTGAGGCCACAGTTTGCAACCCTTATCATCTATACTCCATTTAATTTACTCCCTGGTGGTCAAGACTATTTAAAGCTCCCAAGTAAGGTGAATTAGAGCTTTCACAACTGAGTAATATAAATTGCTTGAATAATCAACATACTTCCTTTTTCTTTCTGTAACCCGGTTCTCTTTTCTCATCCATCAGCCAATACAAGTTTCTCCAAAATATTTGGATCTTGAGGATTTTTCTTCACTTCCTTAGTGAAAGAACAGACTTAAATTTCAAAGTAAGACCTAAGACCAGTTATTCACATTGACTCTGCTGTCTGCTTTCATTGCATATGGAAGCCAGCATAACACACTTTGCAACCCTTGTGATGATGCAATTATGTGAAAGATTGAGTTTTTAAATGTTAACAGTGGTATTCCTTGATTCGCTGAGCTGTGAGCAGGTTTGTCATCACTTGCTATAGTTGTACTTTCTTTTCTTACTGTATTTATTATCTATCATGTATCTGTGTAATGTGCTTCGGCATGTGCCTCACAAAAACACTCTTTCTGAAATAACACTGCAAAGACCATCATGAGGATGCTGCATTTTGGATAAATTTACTGATTTAATACATGAAGTTACTTCTTCATATGCGTTCTTGCTTTGGCTTTGCTGGTGCTTAGTACAAGGGTAGTGACGAGCATTGTTTCATCCCTTCCCAGACAATAAATCCCTCACTAACCCAGTGCTCCTGAAGAGTAGGGTGGATGGAAAGACCAGTGAAAAGTACCACATATGCTAGTTGTAGGGAAATTCTTCTCATGCCCCTAGAAAACAAGGCTTTCATCTTAGTAGGTTTTCCCCTTCGTGGTTAATAATGAGATTAACATTTTTTTCTCTGTCTTTAATTAAAATTCCACCTACTTAAATGGGAACCTGGTACTAAAGCACCACTAAGTGAACGGACGGGCTCCTGCTGATGCCCACGGGATCTGATGGAGCTTGTCAGCAGAGCCAGCAGCAGGAGAGCATCTGAAATGTGATATGCTTCTTGGCATTCAGGGGACAGCAGTATCTGAGGAAGGGATCCCACCCTCTCATCCCGGTGTCTGACCTTCTGATGGCCCTTAACTTTGAGTCTCTCCTCCTCCCCCTCCACATATCAAACCGTCAAGGACAACACTGGACTCCTCCAGCCCCTGAAGGACTGGATGGGGAATAACGCCTTCTGTCTCCCTCCAGCTGGGCTGTGCAGCTGGAGTGACTTTGAAGCCAGTGGAGTTTCTTTCCTTTTGTTTTAAGTTAGTCTATCTGGAAGAGGGCTGGAATTTTAGAGAAGTGAAATGCATCTCATTAAGTGTGAGATTAAAACTGGTTCTGAAAACATTAAAAGAACCTTTCAGTGTCTGATCTTCATGGAAAGCGCTTTGTTCGAGACCATGTTTTATTAACAACGTTATGTTAGTGTGTGCAGTATCTTAGAATTACATGCATACTTTTCATTTGAGGAGCTGTATTCATTTGCCTCTCAAAATTCTGTGGATATGTTCATGAACAGAGAGAAGCATCATGGAAAGAGCACCTTCTCTTCATAGAGTGCTGCCCTTAGCTAAGGCTTACCAGATGCACATTATTAGTAGGGGAACTAATAGAGACAGAAAGTATTAGTCTGACAGTCATCCCAACAGGGTGTTTAGGGTTGTCTTTTAATTAAAATTGCAAGATTTTTCCTTTTCCCTTCCTGTTACTGGTATTTCTGCTTCTACACTTCTCTGCTTGTGAGGTTAAAGGGACTTTTGCATGTAGTTTGGGGTTTCTGCCTGTAAACCACCAGCAGATACTGATACATGCATCATAGAATGTTTTTTTTTCAGGCTAAAAGTGGCTCTTAACATCATCTAAAATAACCCAGAGCATTTAATTGCATCCAGTTGCTCCTGAAAGTGTTACCTCTTGGATTTTATCTCAGTGTTACTTTTGAGCATCAAGGCCTCTGTGAGTGGCAGAATTAAAGGAGCTTCTTTTCTGTTGATGTTTCCTGTGTGTCCTGGGTATGGTGCCTCATCTCATCATGGTAGCCCCAGCTGCCCTCCTTGTTTGTTTCCATGATGTTTTTGGAAACAGGCACCTTGGAAAATGAAAAGAAAGGTGCCTCAAGCTGGGTGCCTAAAAAGGGAAACCTCCCAGGTGGGGATTGCAGTTGGAAATTTAAGCAGTAGAGGAGAGAGAGAAGCAGCAAACTTACAGCTGAAGATCCAGGAAAGAGCTCCAGGCTCAAATGTCATTGGCTTTTTGAAACCCATGCGAGTCAGAGTATGTGTGAAAAAGTGTTTCCTTGGTTTGATTTTTCTTCTGGACAATTCCTTTTAAAGCGAACCAACCAACAAAAGCTTCATCTACTGAGGTTTTCATAGTAGTACCAGGTCTTCTTTCTTTAAGATGATTCTCTAAATGCCATTATTTTATATACTGGAAATCTGAAACAGCAAGAAAATCCCTGAGCAAATAACCAGCTCTTTTTCATATTTATCTAGCAACTTAGAATTTTTTTTTTTCTTAGCCTTTTGAGCCCTTTGGTGCATTTGTATTTGTAGAGGACAGTGCAAAGAACAGTCAATATTTATTCTAGTCAACTGATAAATAACTGGGTGATTCAGGGAAGCGTAGTCAGAATACCCTTGTCACGGTCATTGCTGACATCTGGGACAACAACAAGTTTATTGCTCATTAAGTTTTTGCTGGAGTCTGTAATAAAAACCTTAAACATAGTGAGAGCTCCTAATGTAGGGACTGGGCACACAGTACATGTGGAGAGAGTTTTCAGTTGCAGAAACAGGGGGAGGGATCAGAGGTCTGCAATTGCGCCTTACCCCCATGTCCTGGGTTGAGCAGCAGCAGTCATTTTTCTCCTTCTTAGGAGCTAGTGCAGTGCTGTGTTTTGATCTTTTGGCCTGAGAACAGTGCTGATAATGCCGATGTTTTCAGTTTCTGCTCGAATGTTTGGTCTGGCCAAAGACTTTCTGAGCCTCATGCTCTGCTAGGAAGGAGGGGAAGCTGGGAGGAAGCAGAGACAGGACACCTGACCCAAACTGACCAAAGAGGTATTCTATACCACAGCATGTCATGCCCAGGATGTAACGGGGAGTTACCCGGAAGGGTTGGGACTGCAGGGTTGGAGGAGGTATCTGTTGGTGCTCGGCTGGGAGGAGTGGGGCAAGTTATCAGTCAGCTGGTGTTGAGGTGTTGTATTCTTTCCTCTTGTTATTTCCTTTATCATTATTATTATTGGTGGTAGCAGCAGTGATTTGTGTTATACCTTAGTTACAGAACTGTTCTTATCTCAACCCGTGGGAGTTGCATTCTTCTCAGTTCTCTTCTCCGTCCCTCCAGGAGCAGGGGGAGGGCAAGAAGTGGGGGAGTGAGTGAACGAGCTTTGTGGTTGGGTTTAAACCACGACACCCCAGCACTTCCATTTGCCAGAAATGATGCGTTGTTTATAAACCCCTTTGCTTTACAAAGACTGGATGTGTAGGTAACATCCCAGCTTTCTAATGCTTCATCTAAAAGGTTCTCCTTGCCTTTTGCATGGGTTATTCTCTGTGCAGTAACAGGAGCAGAAAAGGTGGCCTATTTCATCTTTTCACATAGTATGCCCTTCGCAAAAGGAAGTTTGGGAAATATTAGTGGAGCTTTTCTTTTTAACTAGCTGAAGCTCTTCAACCAAGCTTTAACTATTCCCTTGCCATCACCACAGTCTCTTACAGCCCTTTCCAGTTGTCACCAACAGCTGGTACAGTATGGTCTGTTGCTATCTGAAAAGTCTCCTGCTCTGAAGCTGCTTTGATCTTAACCAACTGAGCTTTTCTAGCCTTTGTAGCCCAAATATTAGAAACCATACACGGCTCTGAAAATGCAGAAAAATTAATTGTAATGGAAGCTTTTCAGCTGTGTATTGAAACAATATAATTCAGTTCTAGAAGCTTGGGATGGCCTCATTAGAACAGATCCATGTTTGAAATAAAGCTGCTAACAACTCTGGTGTGCTAGTTAAAGATGTGTGCCAGATGGTGTATGTTCAGTGTTTCTCTTCTCTAACAATATTTATGGTCTATACATTGGAAAAATAAATCTGTGGCTTTTTAGTACAAAGAGTTCTGGTTAATATTTCTATTTGTGGCGTATTGCTCAGCTTCTAATTAGCTCTGTGTTTGGCAGAGGGAAATGTGATCCTACTATTAAAGAGTGGTTCTGGTCCACTCAGAGGAATAAGCACCCATTTGTAAAAACCTTGTTGAGATGCTCTTGTGATGCTTTTGGAAAGTTTTCCCATATCTACAGTAGAGGAGAAGATTGTGATACACAAAGTGACATCTCATTGCCTTCCTGAGAGTGAGCAGTTACTCTGGTGGCCACACACCTTCTCTGTCTTACTATTACCTTCCTGTGTTGCTGATAAACATAAAACTCAAGATCTGGCATGGGTTGTGTGGGGAGGTGTTTTGTTTTTAATAAATCTCTGTAGGGCTCTCAAGTGCAGTTAACAGAGCTTGTATCTCACCTTGCTTCACAGATGAGAGGCATCCCAGATGGCATCCCGCACTCAGATCTAGTCTCCATCAGTTTCCATCCTGCCTGTGAATGATTTTTGAGGCATCCATGTGCTCTTGGGCACTGATGTCTGTCTGGTTCTGTTACTCTTGAGCACTACCACATGAAACTGTGATTGTCCTCAGATGGCACAGAGGCACAGCTATGTCCTTACACTGAAACGTTTCAGATCTTAAGTCAGTCAGCCATAACATACCTCCATTTAAAGTAAACGGAGTTTAAGTAAATGAAGAGCAGAGTTTCTTCACCAGCAGGGAGAGCAACATTCCTATCTGGAGAAGGCTGACAGCCAGAGGAGTAAGCTATGCAGGCTTTTGCCCACATGCAGTTCAGTCTAAGGAGGCATTACTGTGGAGTTAAAATCAGTGGCTTCCCTACACAGGCAATTACGGGATGGCAGGAGGCTGATGCGGAGAAGCTGTCTAGGGAGCTGGGGATGGTGGTTTTCAAGAGGGGGAAGCCTTGTGGTGTAGGGAGAAAAACCCCAGGGGAAGGGGGAAAATCGGAATAGTTTTCAGTCTTGGTTTCGTCTCTTAATGCTTGAATTCTGAATGAAAACTTCATGATTTAAAAGGTTTGGCCTCAGATATTTAGGGAATAATAGGCTAAAGCTATTAGAAAAGTAAAACATATGCATTTCCTAATGTGCCAGAGCTTCTCATCTGTAATCTGTCAGAGAAAACATTGCTTTCTGCAGTGGAGGGGGAGACTGGTGCTGCTTTTTTCCCCACTCCTCATCATGAGCGTGTGCTCATTTCTCCTTCCAGCTCTAAACCTTAGGAGCAACACTGAGACTTTATCCAAATCTATTACTAACGAGTAAAGAAGTGTTCCTGGAAAATGACTTGCTGCCTATAAAATGTCACCTGACTTAATTCATCTGGTGAGGTATTTTCCTGATGGTTAATGAATACACTTGCTCTAAAAGATGGGTTTGGCAGTGGATTCAAAACTCCTGAGAGGTGACAAGAAGGAAGAGGACTTGAATGGCTCCTGAGAGCTGGAAAGAAGGAGGAGGATCTCCAACTGCCTTTCTCAATGATCTCTTCAATGTTGCTATTGCACCAGCTCCCAACGCAACCATGGGGACCATGGTTGCGAGTTATGGTTAAACCAAGTTAGAGCACAGCGATGCTTTCTCTTTCCGGGTCTTCTTCTGCTTTCATGCTGATTATTTGGGCATATGTGAAGGTTGTTTTTGTGCCTGGGGAGAGGTTCGTGTAGCCTGTGTAAGCTGGGGCTTTGTTTTGTGGTTTGGTTGATGATCTGCATGGGGATTTGGAGGGGTGTCTCAGCTCCGAGCCTGAAACATAGCATGCGGTGTTCAGCAAGTAGATGGTCGCTCTGTTTTCTTAAAAGCTAAAATTCACTGTGTGGCTTGCACAAGGCTCTGAAGTTTACAAGTGCCATTGAAATCTTCTAGTTAGGCTTCAAGCATGCTTTGTACAAGACTGGCTTGTGGGTTAACCTACAGAGAAGGGGGAAGGAGTTCAGTTAGATTTTAGGGTAGGTCGCTTAAGCTCTTCTTCACTCCGGACATTGGGGAGAAGCTATCCTATAGTCCTTTTGCCAGCCTCTTTGCTATTCATTCCCTATCATTATGCGTCTGAGTTACAAAGCATCCATCGTTCTCCTATGCAAATATTTGGCTAATTATATTACTTCAATTGTAGTGCCCGTAGTCAAAGCCTTATGCTGTTCTTTTTCATGGTTGTAAAATAACAACAACCCCCCCCGCCCCAATCCTCTGATCAGTGGAGACTGAGCCATCAGAGGTAAAATAAGAGGATGCATTCTCTTTGGTTTCCCAGAAATACACCTTTTATCTTGGTACCCATCAGTCTTTGTACTCAATACATACTGTATTTCTAGGCATCTCTCTCCTTCCCTCTTGAGGGAAATGCTCACCATATCTCTCTTTGCCATGTTTTTTTGGACTTGTGTGACAAGGAAGAAGGAAAAACTGCAATAGATGAGGTTTTTCTGGAGAAAGGCAATAACACACACATCTGGTTTCTTATGGTACTGTTTAGAAGGAGGAAATCGGGGGTGTGAGGTGAGGTTTTGTTTGTGTTGCTTTTTCGTTTGGCTTCTCCCACCACACGCAGGCTCAAGCCCTGTCACTTGAATTGACCAGGCTACTTCGGATGTCCTTACACTGCTAATGCGGTGGGTGTTCAGCAGCTGTCTTACTAGCTACTGTGGCAGTGGAAAGTCTGGAGCCTTTTTTTGTCCCTGAATTGTTCTGGAGGGAAGTCTAAGAGCTGGATCTCCCCATGTTCCAACCTGGTACCAAGGTGCAAAATTAATGAGGTATTTGTATATGCCTAACTTCTGCTGGTTGGCAGGAAATACAGTGAGACTGGGGCTTCTGCCTGGGGCAGTGCACACCCTGTGGAGTTAGTGCCAGGATCCATCATCCGTGCTGCACCTACAAAGCACAAAGGAGCACTGGGGAGGGGAGAGTGTCTGGGTATCCGTGAACTGAAGAGACTTCTTCCCTTACCAGCACATCCCTTGCCTGACCTGAAGCACTAACATGGGCATGATCTTCGGAGGGAAACCTCTCTCTCCCCAGATGCTGCAAAGATTTGTAGATGTCCTGGTGGCTCATAAGGTTACAGAATATGGTCTGTGGGTTTTGTATTAAAAAGGAAATTTTATAAACTGTTTGGTTGGTTGGGGCATGCTGGTACTCTGAGGCAGGTGGCACTGCCTTCCAGTCCTGAAGCCTGACCTTCTCTTGGGAAAAGGAGTTTCCCCTTTATCCCTCCATAATGCTGAGTATGTTGTTGGTGTTTGTTGTCTAATACCACTGGCTTGTTTTTAAAGGTTGGGCTTTATGAAAAGCCACTGCACACATGTTGGGTTTAATGGTGTGATGTTCAAATAAGGAGGGGCTGGTCCAGAGGCTTATACATGGGCTTGAGTGTAGGTCTCACTTTTTCTAGTAAAGTTACTGCATCAGTCCACAAGATACTGCTTCTTATGGTTAAAGCACTGCAAATGCTCCAGTCTTTTCTTTAAGCAACAGGCACGTTATTGCTGCTTTTATTGAAGCCTCATGCATTAATACAGCAATTGCTTCCCCAGCTCAATCATGCCTTGTTAAAAACTATGTGTACTGACCTTCCCCTCTATTTTGGGAGCATCAAACCTCACAGCTTATGGTGCTGGTGGTAGTTTGCTTGGAGAACCCTGCTATGCTCTACCTGTAGTGCATACAGTTAAGCACAAGTTCTCCCAAGTTGAAGGTCCCAAGCAGCAAAGAAGCCTTCTTGCCTAATAAATTCTGGAGACCAATGTGGCCAGAGAATTTATTTTATGTCTCCTTTAGTTGTAAATTGAATTTTGATTACTTCAAGACTTCTGTATAGATGTACATTTCCATTTGTCAATCATGATATCGTGGTCAGGAGACTATGCAATCTCAGCTGGGTTTTGCACACAGAGACTGTATTTAGTTGTACAGATGTTTTCAGCAAACAGTTGTATCAGAGATATCTTGTAAGAACATTTGTTGTGATTTGTCTATCTGGGTGCTGGGGTTTTTGTGCTTCCCAGAAAGATGAAAGAAGAGCTGATTCAATGCATGAAAGGCATGTTGGTCCTAAACCAATTGTTTATTATTTTCTCCAGACCAGTATGAGAGAGAAAATGTATTGGGTTAACAGCAGTTGGCTGATCTGCAGCCTGTTTTTCTTCAGCATCCTCAAAGCCTCTGACCTTTGATCCAGTTCCTCTTACTGAAAAAAGAGGGTAACACCTGTCTCACAGTGTAAAGCTTTTGGCCCTTCTGGTGAAGGGCTGAAGAAGTACAGGGCATCTTTGTTTATAGTTAACGTTTTGTTGCTCCTATGCTTTGTTAATTCTACTGTGTGAAGTGTCTTGAAAGAGTGTAAGGGATATGCTGCAGCAATAGATATTTAAATAGAAAACAGGGGAAAAATAAGCTCTGTGTGCAGATTTCATGGATGTTCTTTAAAACTACCTTTTAAAATCTGCTTTCTGTTTGTAGGCTGTTTTTAGGGTAACTGCTTTAAGAACAGATATGGAAGTATGTGAGTTTTGTGCTAAGCCGTTATGAAGAGAGCAGCTTAGGAAAAGAGTTTGAAGCTGAAACACATAACAGATGTATAGATGTATATATACTAGATGTACTTATAGATGTAACGTATACTAGATGTACTTCTTATAACCAGCTAATTTAAAAGCAGAATCACTGGACTCTCCATGGATGAATTTTTCCAGATTAATAGCATTACAGAATCACAGAATCCCAGAATCCCAAGGGTTGGAAGGGACCTCAAAAGATCATCTAGTCCAACCCCCCTGCAAGAGCAGGGTAACCTACAGTACATCACACAGGAACTTGTCCAGGCGGGCCTTGAATATCTCCAGTGTAGGAGACTCCACAACCCCCCTGGGCAACCTGTTCCAGTGCTCTGTCACTCTTACAGTAAAGAAGTTCTTCCTGATGTTAACGTGGAACTTCCTATGCTCCAGTTTACACCCATTGCCTCTTGTCCTATCACTGGATATCACTGAAAAAAGCCTAGCTCCATCATCCTGACACCTACCCTTTACATATTTGTAAACATTGATGAGGTCACCCCTCAGTCTCCTCTTCTCCAAGCTAAAGAGACCCAGCTCCCTCAGCCTCTCCTCATAAGGGAGATGTTCCACTCCCTTAATCATCTTTGTGGCTCTGCGCTGGACTCCTTCAAGCAATTCCCTGTCCTTCTTGAACAGAGGGGCCCAGAACTGGACGCAATATTCCAGATGCGGCCTCACCAAGGCTGAGTAGAGGGGGAGGAGAACCTCTCTTGACCTACTAACCACTCCCTTTCTAATGCACCCTAAGATGCCATTTGCCTTCTTGGCCACAAGAGCACATTGCTGGCTCATGGTCATCCTCCTATCCACCAGGACCCCCAGGTCCCTTTCCTCTTCGCTACTTTCCAGCAGGTCAACCCCCAACCTAGGGGCTCAGGAAAGATGCTTGGCTTTTGTATATGGGTGTAGCTTTGTTGCTCAGCATGTATTAAGTGCCTAATTTTGCTCTTCTGAAGTATTTGAGATCTTGGCTGTATATAAGATTACGTACAGCTATGAAACTGTTGTGTCTGTGTTTAAATGTGTGTCTGATGAGAGTCTTGGAAGTTAATTCTGCCCTTGCTATTTGGCATGAGAGAGCTGGTTGTGCTCAATATCATAATTCATGCATCACAATAAAAGAGTCAATGTGAGTGTAGACCTTAAAGAGACTTCACATTTACTATTTTCTTTTGCTGGATGCTAAGTTATGACAAACTCAAGCATGGAGCATATAGTATCAGTTCAGTCTAGTCTGCAAATAACATTAGCGGGGCCAGAAAAGATTGTATTCTTTGGTGGCAGTTCTGGTTGTAGTTCTCATGGTCATAGTAGCTTCTGTAGCTTAGGAGGCCTTTTCATGATGACATCTCTGTAGCTCAAACATTGAGAAAAGATAGAAACAACCTTTTGAGGTTTTTTCTCAAAATAAGATGATCATAAATTTTTGGCAAAGGAGTTTTCTGGGTGAAACTGCCTACAAGTAAAGCATAAGCAGATATTCAACCCCAAAATTGTCACTCGTGTGTCTGGGATCCAGAAGAGATGCAGATCTCATTCTGGGCAGATTCTACTATTTAGGGTAATTGTGTTGATAACGGCAGTCTCATTGATTCGGATTTTAATGGAATTTTTAAGTTTCTCTAACAATAAAAATATGCAACAGCTGGAATTGCACTACAGGTCCTTTTTAATTTATGTGGTCCCAAACCACAAAACGTAGTTGGAGAGCACAAAGAGGCACACTCTGTCCTTACATTACAGCATCTTACCTTTTCAGTATGCCTATTCCTATGTGCTTTTTGTAGTTTCTTGTCTTTGTATTAAACACATCCAGGTTTAATATAAAGAGTATTAACATGAAGTCCTATCCAGTCCAGGAACTAAACGTACTAGAAAGCCTGGTGTATTCATTATCATTTTCAGTGCTTTCCAAAAAGTTATCTGATAGTGGAGGGGGAGGAAAGGTTTTTATCATCCTGTATTTTTCATTAAGTTTAGGCAGAAAAGACTTCAGCTGAACTTCTGATGTACAGGACAGAGAACACTGAGACACTCCTCCGGGTACTGCAAAGTGAAGTGAGAGGCAGGAGAGCAGTAGAGGCAACTTCTGGTTTTCCTGGTAAAAGAAAGGTCACGCTCACCAGCTCGGAAATTCTTTGGAAAAGTGAATCATTGTTCATCATGTTCTATAGCCATTTTGGGAGGTTTTTAACAGGCTGTGTTGTCTACTGCCTACAAGTCATTTTTGCATGCCAGCAGGATGTGACCTTTCTCTTCAAGTATATATTTAAAACGGTGCCAGAAGTATACTTTTTGTGTAGTAATGTGAGTGATGGGAAACAGCCTGTGTTTCTAGTTTTGAAGGTAACCATTGCGACCCTGCTAAAAATACTGTGTATGGGAGCACACGTTTCATCAAAGTTGTTCTTCTACCCAAACTCAGGAATTTCAAGCAGATTTTCCAGCAAGTTATGGTTTCATCCTCTTGGTAGGGCACCAGAAAGACATGCTCATTTCGATGCTCTCCTCTCTTCTAGAAGCTGAGATCTGCCAGAATCCTGGCCTGGGAGAGGATGCTCAGCTGGCAAGTCTGGAAGGGGGAGGCTTCCCTTTCTGGTCTAGCAGAAACGACTTTCAGGCTATGTTTTGAGCCTGTCTAGTAGCAGTGTAGATGCTATGAAGAGATTTGAGCATCAGGATTGGGTTGTGAATAATTCACCTTGTTGCTAATATTCTCAATTTATGGTGCTATTCTTTTATAGCTGATGATGCACATTAAGTAATGACTGTAGGCAGCAATGTTAGTTTCACAATCAGTTTGACAGCTTTTCAGGATTTCTGTTGAGCTCTTAGGCACTGAAGCCTCATTGACACAAGGCAACATGCCATACTTGCTCATGTAATGGTTGCCAGCATATAAAGGTTGTCCAGCAAGTGACCTGTTCCTCAAGACCAGGATAGGTGGATGTGTTTGGATTTATCTCAGCTTTAGATGAGATACCTGCTTTGGCTGCTTCCTAGAGGTTGAAGACCAGGGGGAGTGGGGAAGAAAGGATTGGAGGCGTTGCAGCCATAGTGTAAAGAGCTGCAGTGATCCCAAGGTATCTCCATCTTCTCCCAGGCCCCATGCAGAAATGTGTCTCCTTCCAACTCATCCGAGCCCTGGGGCTGTCCGTGGCTTTGTAAGTCGGGGACTTAGGTAGGCAATCTCCTTTCTAGTTGAGCAGTGTAACTGAATCAAGAATAGCTGTGTGGAGGATAGCTCCAGCAGCTGTACTTTAAAGAAATTTGGGATCCTTATAGCCCAGGCTCTTTGGTGCAGACTGTGTTTGTATTTTTTTGTTTAGATACATCTTTACAGGGGTTCTGGTTTCTATTTGTGCTGTTCTGAGGACACCAGGATGAAAAGATGGAAGTATAAACACATCTGGAACTGGGATTCCTTGGGGTCCTTGAGTCAACGTGGTAGAAAACAGGAGGAAAAAGATCTTGTCTTGACTGATGACTTACAAGAAGATTTAGAGCCTGCAGTGCAAGAGCTCCATGCTTTTCTGATACCTGGCCATGTTCAATTCATTTCATGGGGATTTTAATTTCTTAAGCAGTAGCAAGTATTCAACTCTGTTTTTCTAGGCGAAGAATAAAATCAGATGCTTGTCCCCAGCACTGAAGCCCAATTTCTGTATTCACATTCATCATCTGAAAGATAATCTGAGCTCAGCTGTGAACATTTTGCATCTGCACTAGCTTTTTACAAAGACAGACAACACAGTTACCCACAATCAGTTTTAATTCGTAGGACAGAAGAGAGAGCAAAACAAAAAAAGTTTCTCACTAGTGTAATTCTGAGATTTTCTTTTAACAATAAAAGGAGCCAGAAGGAAAACACAAGAATGTTTACCTCGGAAAATGAAATTTATATCAATCACCTTAGTGGGAAATTGAACTTTGATTCGTGAGAGAAATAGGAAAAAAATAATGTAGATGTTTGTTTTTCTGGAAGTCATTCAGGGCTGTGTTGTTTGGTTCTTTGGTTGGGGTCTGTTTTTCTTCTTCTGTTGGCTAATTAAATGCCATCTTTTAATAACACACTGAACACTGATTTCTCTCTCTAACAAGGCGAAACACTACGAGATGGTCTCTCAGTCGTCTCAAAATCCAGCATTTTGCCATTGGAAATTGTCATTGCAAATACGAAGTAAATAGCTGCTGTTGGGCTGATCCTCATTCTATTGGCTCTTCTGAGCAAGCTACAGCCAAAACCTCACTCACTTTAACCTGTGATCAGCAGTGGGATGTGAGCAGGCTTGGTCAGGGACAAAAAACAGTATGAGGAGGAATAGAAGCATCTTTATTGCCTTTATTCTCTGTTTCTGCCATCTGAAAAGGCGGTATTGTTTAACTCTTCCCCACAAGTGGCCCAACAGGATTTTTTTGTATCAATAAAATATGGCTCAATACTTGGGCCTTGGCAAGGATTTAGAAAACAGAAACTGTGTTCAGCCACATCTAACTTATTAATATAGTAAGGACAGTCTGTGTAAGAGAGAGGGGACAGGCATGATAGAAGACACAACCTTTCATTTAACACTGTGGCTATTAAGACATGAGTGTGAAAAACTGATTTATACCTCTTTGCCCAAATAGTGCAGATCAGCTGGAAGAAATAAAAAGGTGGAAGGTGGACCTGTTCCACCAGCAATAAAAGTCCATCAGTCAGGTTGGTGGAGGAATCTTTGCTGTAACCATCCTCCATGTGGGGAGGATGTTTTTGAAACATCTGCTTCACTCAAGGCAAGGGAAGAGCTCATTGTTTACACAGAGCGGTTCATATTGCGCACACAGACACTTTAAAATAGTGCTCTCTTTTGGTGTGTTGTTCATGGAAAAGCTTGCTTTCTGGCATGAAATAAAAGGGAAAGCTGTGAGAAGCAGCTAATTATTGAAAGAATATTAATAGAGGAATGACAGCTTGGACCTTCCCCTGCTAGGCTAGGCTGCTGAACTGAAAAAATTGAGCTGAATGTCTTTATTTGAAGTGTATTATCATTGCTAGTGAGTCATGAACTCCTATAGAGTTAAAACAGTGCAAATCCTGTTATTTCAGGTGGTTGTGCAAACGGCTCAGTTTCTATGTAATTCTGCCACTTCTGCTAAATGCGAGACACAGAGAAGGGGAATAATGACTCCTCGTACTCAAAACATTCCCTGGTGAAATTCTACTTTTGAGAAGAGTGGTTTTGTGAGGAAAACCAGCGCAAAATAAAGTCACCTTTTTTTCCCCCTTAATACCCACCGGGCAGATCTGTGAGGCCCTGAAGCAAGTCCCCAGCAGGCAGGATGGACTGTTTGGGAGCTAAGAAAAATATTTAAAGGCTGTGTAAATATACGGAGAATCAGTGCATAAACCTCTCCTGGTAACGAGATGCTGACTTTCTGTTCACTCCACCAAAGACTGAAAGTGAGGCATCTGACTGCAATAGGAAAAAGAAGAAGAGGAGGACACAGCTTGCTATCCCCTTCCCTACAATATTGTGCTCTCACTAGGTCGTTGTCACAGCTTTGACTGCCCCCAAATTCCCATCCTGTGTCACTGTGGGCAGCTGTGTTGGTTTTAAGCTGAGAGGGCAGGCACTGCAAGGGCTGGCATTGGCAATAGCTGCTGCAGCGAGCTGCAGGTGCTGCACAGAGTGTGCTCTTTGCCATTAATGGGTCAAGGATAACGTGTATTTTAAAAGGTATTTTCGTTAATACATCTCGTGCAGACCTGTTCATGTGCTGGAGCCAACAGTGAGCTCTGATAAGCTGCTAAAAGGAAAGGAAAAGTTGCCAGAAATCTGTAAGTTTTTAGGTGCAGAGCTTTGGGGTTTTTTGGGTTTTTTCCCCCCAATTCCAAGAACAGATTTCTCAGGTTTGGGTTTCAGTAACTTTTCATCCATTAAAATAACATTCAGCAAGTAGGTTATAGCAATGCTGAGAAGTTAAAAAAAGGATTCATCTGGCCACAGCTCATGCAAAGCCCCTTCTGTGTGCAGAGATGAGCTCAGCTGTGTATCTTTGAGGGGAAAAAAGCAGGTGATCTCAGATCACTTTAAAAAGGAAGGTGGGGTAGTATGCACACATTATCTATTGGTTAATACCTGTTCTCTTCTTTACAAGTATTAAGCTGCAAAGCAAGAAGGGACAGGTACAAGAAAAATAATTGGGAGCTCTTGCGTTTTCCCAGATGAGTCAGTCTTTCTGAGAATATTGCCTTTGCCATTTATGCATATGATCAACAAAAAGAGCAGAGATTTAAAGAAATACCCTCAAGTTCACATGTGGAACAAACTGTACTTTGAAACCTGCTTCGCACTGCCCTTGCTCATGTCCCCTAGTGCGGGTTTTTTGCATTGCAAAAAGCCTTAAGTTACCTATTTTTTTTAAGGCAGTCCTGGAACTGAGCCATAAAATGTAGATCTGGATAAGCGCTGCCTTGCATGTTTTAGGCTATGTCCAGAGACCCTGTCGCCAGGAACACATGAGCATCCATAGGGAAAACCCCTCCGGTGTTCCTGCCAACGCTGCAGGCACTAACATGATGTGAATAGCTGGTAGTTTGAACTGGGTAGTTTCCCATGGCAGGTCATTCAGGGAGATGTGTTTGCTCTGGGGCACAGATAAACTGCCTTTATCGTTCCTGTTACCTGCCCTGTGCTGTGGACCGTGTTCTGCCCCACATCTTTATCCCTGCAAGTCAGAGCATAGCGTTAAGTGAGGGCAGAATTTGGTTTAATAACCCCCAGCACATGGCCAGTACCCCCCTCTCCTCATGCTGTCCTTCAGAGGGAGCATTAAGGAAATTATTCTACATGGAGCATTTTGCAAAGTTTTTTGCATTTCATTGTTGCAGCACTGGAAATTAGAAAGGGGACTGTACCATACTCAGCAAGAAAATTGACATTATACCCGATGTAACATCAGCTACATGTGCGTACATTGGAGTTCCTTTGACAATTAGTAGCCTTGATTGGCCATGCAGAACAGCCCCACATGCTACAATCTGCTTTGTTTCTGAGAGTGAGGCATCTGTGCAAGAACTCCGTAGGATTTCTGTGCTTTTACTCTCTTCTTGCCCCGCTTAATGCATCCACATCCTGGCTGATACTGCCCTGGAGAGAAGGGGCGTCAAGGTGGTGGAGGTGGCAGAGATGTTGGTGTCCTCGGGGGCACCCAAATGGCTCTGGTATGTGCTTCAGAGAGGCCTGAAGAAGCAATAACTTGCACTGACTTCAGACTTCCTCAGGCTCTGGCATCAAGTGGACCAAAGTGACCTTTGTTTCTTCATAGTAAAACAGTGTGTCATGCCAAATCCTATGAGTAATTCCCATTTGGCCTTGCATCGGCTGCCTGTGAGCTGTACGCGAACAGTACCAGCAGCAATAAAATCTTGGGTAATACCTGACATGTAGCTCCCTTGTGTCTCACTGGGCATAATTCTGGTTTGCCATGCAATGAAACGTATTTATTGAGACTGGGTTTTGTCCTGTCATATTCCCAGTCGCGCGCAGGAGTGGATGTGCGGGTGGGAAAGCCAGCGCCATCCTGTGTCCCAGCTGGTTTTGTTACCCTGGTTTCCTGTCATCCCCCAGAATGTGAGAAGCAGAGCTGAGCGGGTGACAGATCCGGTGCCTGGACACTCCTCCTGTGTGTAATGTTTTGCTCCTTGTGGTTCGGATTTGTCTGTTTGCAGCCCAGAAGCTGACTCAGTGGCCATGCAAACCCAAGCCTGAGTTAGCGTGGGCTGGCAAGCAGCCACCCGCTTGCCTTCTCTCTTCCCAAACCCCACATATGTAACTCAGTATGTGAATGCAATTTTATGTTATTATTATTTGTGATTTTCTGCATCTGGGGTTCACACCCTATTGCAGCAGAACACTGGCTTCTCAGCCTGTCCATAGCTTGGGATGGAAGGGCAAGAGCTCCTACAACCCCTGGTAACCTTGACTTCAGTCAGCTATCACACACGGGCAAGTTTCATCTTGCTCTGTGAGGCTTTCCTTGCCTTTCCTCATGGTGACAGAGGCCCAGCCCTGCCTGTCAGGAGCCCTGCCTGGCTACAGAATCAGACAGTGGGCAGGATGGCTCTCAGCACCCTGTGACAGCTGAGAGACCTCCTGAGATGGGCTTTTGGGGCTGGAAATGGAAATCCAGTCGAGCAGAGTGAGCTTGGGTTCACTTGGCTTGTTGTGAAGGGCCTTTAGTGACTGCATATAAAACATGAGCTGCTCTACAATGGAGAATGCTTTAAACTGAAAGAGGGTAGGGTTAGATTAGACATTAGGCAGAAGTTCTTCCCTGTGAGGGTGCTGAGGCGCTGGCACAGGGTGCCCAGAGAAGCTGTGGCTGCCCCATCCCTGGCAGTGTTCAAGGCCAGGTTGGATGGGGCTTGGAGCAACCTGGTCTGGTGGAAGGTGTCCCTGCCTGTGGCAGGGGGTTGGAACTGAGTGAGCTTTAAGGTCCCTTCCAACCCAAACCATTCTATGAGAAAGCCAGGGCTGTAATGAAGGATAAACCCCAAGTGTTTTAGTAATTGGAAAAGTATTTGCAACAATTCTTTCTTTCTTTTTCTAACGATGCCTACTCAGCATGACCGGTGTGCTGCTTAGAAAACAGCGATCCCACTTGGCTCTAGGGAGCATCCTCACTGCCTGATGCTCCCTCAGTGCCAGGAGCTGAGCCAGTGGTCAAGCAGTGCTCCCAGAGGTGTAGGCAGCTTGTGCTGCTCCACATGTTAGCCGATGGAGACATGGCGGGGCAATTCGGATCTTTTGGGATCCGGCTCCTCATTGTGCTGCCTGAGCTGAAGTGTCACCCCTGCAGATCATGTGTGGGGAGGCTGGGGTGGCACTTCTCACCTCCTGCCCATCGCAGATGCTCCCAGCTCCTCTTTTCCCTATAGCTGCCACTAAGAGAACCGTCAGCTGCTAAGAGTAAAATACATCCTAAAAGGCGGCTGTCTTGATTTTGGCATATTTTTCTGTTGTTACTTGTGGTAGGGTTTATTTATTTCTTTATTCATTCCGCTCAGGGAACTAAATCTGGTTCTCTCTTTTTTTGTCCTTTTTTCCCCTTGGTCTGGTCACGAGGGAGGTTTTACTCATGGCTCCTGGAAACTGGCACTTCAGTATTGCCTAGCACTTTGTAACATCAAATACTGGATTGGTGGGGATTCGCTATTAATGGTCACAGGGGAGATTAAACATCTCCTGAAAGTGGATTAATACATGTAGACATTTTAATAAAACAGCAAGGCACAAGGCCCCACACATTAACAAACAGTAAGTCTGCTGTTATTAAATTTACTCTGGGTAAATTTATTCTGAGCATGTCACAGCCCTGATTCTCAGCTTCCAAATGGTTTTTGGATGATGTAGATAAGGCGCTGCTTTGAGGGTTTCTGGATGATGATGTCAAGCAGTGGGAAAGGAAACAGTGTTGGCTCTAGGATGGGCACAGGGATGCAGGAGCAATGACCCCCTCGCTCATGCTGACACACCTGGGCTGCTCCTCACTGCACAGTAAGCTCATGCCTTCTTCACTCCTGGGCTTTGCTTTTCAAAACCAGACCTTTCTTCTTTTTGCCTTTTTGCTATATTGACAGAGGTTGAGGAGAACAACCTTCTGGTTCACTGCTACCTGGCTGCTTGTCTAGAAGAAAGCAGGCTGCAAAGGGCAGGTGTTTAAAAGAAAGGAAAAAGCTGAATCTCAACAGGAAAATACCAAGTAAAAAGATGAAATCAAGAAGAGCCCAGGATGAAGAAACATGTAGGAACAACCTTGGATGTGTTAGCAGCAGATTGAGGGTGACTGATCACAAGGAGAACAGCCCTGCTATTGATGACAGGAATATTTGTCTTTGCAGACTTTGGCTCTTCAATACTGTGTCCTAGTTGAGGCACAGAGGTAGTGGTGCGGTGGTGATGCATGTCAGGACAAATGGTGAACTAAGATTTGCAAGATCATCGTTTCTCCCTGTTGTTTTTGAGATGTTGACGCTCATTTGGCCTTCAGAGTAGCATATGTTAGGACAGAGTTTATGCTTTCTGGTATGCTTGTTTCCCTACGTAATGCTGCCCAACTGTGAGTGGTATCCAAGTACATGATAAACCACAGGATAGTTTATGTTATGAGCAGTGTTATCACCTTTTTTTACTCATTTGAACATCCCTTCTGAGGACAAGAGTAAATATTAGAAAGGAATTCCATGTGGTTCTTCTAAGTAGTGTTGCTGCTGTAAACTTGGGTGTGTATTTTGGAGCAGGGAGGCACCAGGGCAAGGTGTGGATGCTGGGGCAGGTAGCTGGCCACGCTCCTCTCCCTTCCCTGTCGCCCTCATGTGCTGTGGATGCACGTCCTGATAATTGCATAAGCAGCCCTATACGATATCCTTCCTTTCTCCCAGCACTTAAACCCAGGGCTCTGCAAAAGTAAGGGTTTCATTTTGATGGTGAAGACAGATGCTCTCACTTTAATCCAGGAGAGAACGTAGTCCCAGATGCCTTTGGTGGGGATAAGAGTGGTCAAACAGGCCATGGAGTGCAGGAAGATGTGACTGCCAAAGAGGTTGTTTTGACTGCAGCAGAGAAAATAAAATGTGAAAACCATTAAGGAAATATGAGGGGGAATTCAAGGCTGCTGCCCTCTTAGAGGATAACTTCTTACTGGAAAGACCGTTTAATCAGAACTCCACATTAGCCATTTATCTAAGTTAAGAAAGTTATTCTCCTTTCTGCCATAGCTACTCTGCTACAGTATATGTGCACATTCATCTGGAACTGAAGGGAATTTTATAGTGATTTATGGCAATGAGACTAACACAGTAAGACTAGTTTTTCTTCTTGCTCCTAACTTTTAAAAGGATGATGAATTTGGATTGAATTAACCAGATCATCTTTAAACTGTTCCTACTTGGTGTTTTCCATGAGACAGATGTAAATCTGGAATAATTTTTCCTGAGTCAGTGGCATTGCTTCTGTTTTGATGCGGATGTAACTGAGAGCAAAATCTGATTGTCCCTGAGAAACCCATCATCTGCTAGTTCAAAAGGAAGACTGGAAGCTGAATGGGTTACGGAGAACATTATTAATGATCTGTTGTACGAATCTCATAAATCTGCTTTTGTAAGAGGTAAGGAAGGGTTAATTCAGTTAACAAAGCAGACTTTTAAGTTTGTAATTTCTTTCAGTTCATCGAATAGACATGGATTTTCAGAAAACACACACACAAAAAAGCTCAATTCTGTAGTCTGGGGCATGTGGTTCATTTTATATACGTGTATGAGCTTTCCTCCTTCCTCAGAGAATACGTTCAAACACACATTTTTTTTCACATCCCCTTTTTAACGCAGCTCGATGCTACAGATAAATCACTGCTCACTGTTTATGTTATCCCTGTGGAAAAGTTTGTGAAATCACAGATTTGGCAGCCTGGTTTCATAAACATCCTCAAATAAGAGCACCGTCTGGGAAAAGTGAAACGTTTTATACAGGCTGAGCTCTCAGCCTAGATGTCCGCAATACCTGTGAAACACCTCCACCCTCTGAGAAAGATGGGAATAAGATTCATCTGCAGGCACTTACTGTATCATAGAACCATTGAAGGGTTTGGAGTGGAAGGGACCTTAAATATCATCCAGCTCCACGAATGCAGGGATGGGCAGGGATACCTTCCTAGGGTCTAGTAAGTTGATCCAAGCCCCATCCAACCTGGCCTTGAGCACTGTCAGGGATGGGGCAGCCACAGCTTTTCTGGGCACCTTGTGCCAGCACCACAGCACCCTCACAGGGATGAATTTCTTCCTAACATCGTTCTTTGTGCCTTAGCATAGTTTCCAGGAGGATATGATACATTTTAAAGTTTTTTTTTTTGTGTGTGTGTGTGTGTGTGTGTTTTTGTTGTTGTTGTGGTGGTTTTTTTACTTATTTTTATTTCACCATAGCCGGGGCTACTTTTGCCACTATTAGTATAAAATTTGGGTTCTCCTCCTGCAATTTCTCATGATCTGAAGTATTAACTGAATGGGAGGGCAGTGTCTCAGAGAGGTAAGTGTCACAGCCCTGTGTATCTGTCCTGGGGACGCCGAGAAGTGAACAGAAGCCGTCACCCACGTTAGAGCAAGCAGAGGTACCAGCAAGAGGTCAGTAAAGGATGCAGAAGTTGTTGGTAGGATGTGTCATCCATTGCGTTCCAGATATACTTTGCCGCTCAGAAGCAGCCAGTAGGAAAGACAAACCCCATAGTTGGCCATAGCATTGCAAGTGACTTTTAAACCGGTTTTGTCAACCAGTCTTGAAAACAGCTTTTTTTTCCTTCTGTGAAACGTGGAAGTAGGTTACATAGCAGAGTGCAAAGAATACTTTTTGAGAAGGCAATAATGAGCAGAAAATTTTGGGTCCGATCTTCCACTTATCTCTCTCTAATTTGCAACCAGCAGTAATGAACAAACTACTGCATGTGGCAGTACACTCTATTGCTCCCCCAACCTCTCTGACCTTGCCTGAGACAACATTTGCATTTGGCTTACTGGATAAGTTTTGGTTTTCTGATAAATATTTGGGTTGTTTGGGGGAAAGAAAAAAAGTCAGGTTAATTGTAGTTAATGGTTAGCCAAACAGTGACAGGTAAGTAAACAGAGCTTTACAAAGGTGTACAGGAGGCAGCACTGAGTATGTTCTGAGGCATTGCAGGCAGGTAATTTATCTGGTACAGCTCATCGAGCCTCAGGGACGCAGATACGACTTGTCTGCTGTGCTCTTTTAAAATCATATTTGCCCTTAGAATTTAACTTTGATTTAAAAGACTAACCTTCCTTATTTCTCCACAAAGGGTGTGAACATCAGAAAGTTGCATTGATTAAGAAGGAAATGAATCAGAGCTTAGCTCCAAATTGTATCAGGTTTGGATTTTGTCACCATGAAATGTGTTATATGATACTGGAGACACACAGCATGTTTAAATGTACAGTGAAAGAGGCATGGCCAGGAGAGTGTCTGCAGGAATGTAATTCTTCATGGAATTTCACAAGTTTCTATCTTCAGTGTCATCTCCAGTTTTCCCATCACTCCCTGGTCACAGCACACCTGGATCAAGCTCCTATTATGTATAGTTTAGAAGAAGTAATAAATGTTTTATTTAAAAAGCATGCAATTTAACGTGCCATCAGGCAATCATGATTCTATATGGCTATGAAATAAAATGAGGTTCCCATATTTTCAAGGAATGAAGAAAACCACAGAGCTACAGAACCTTCATTCTGCCTTTGAGACCATGTTCAGCTTCAGAAAGTGTTTTCAAGGAGAGGAATATTAAAGTACATAGTCAAAAGCTTTAGTTGCGTTAGCAAAGATCAGTCCTACCAGGTAGTCTTTCTTGTTGAGATGCTTTTGCTTTTATTTTATAGAGATAATTACTTACTTAGACTTCAGTAACCCAAGTAAAATCATGAAACGGTGGAAGTTTACTTATCTTGAAAGAGATGAAGTGTAGTGGAAGAGTTTAAATTTGGATGAAGAACTGATTAAGGAAGACACAACAGATTGTATCAGAAAAAGCTCTGGAGACAGGTGTCTACTTGGTGTCCTTAAGAGTTGTTTCTGGGACATGTCTAATTAAATATTATCATTAAGGATCTTAGCGGGCTACCTGAGCTTGTCCTAGTGATGCTTCATGGCAGAGAGCTAAGAGATGCTGAGAATAAAGAGAAAGATCTGAATGGCATATAAGTAGAATTGAAGGATGCTAAGGAATGGAACGAAAGTTAGATAAAGTTGCACAAAGCCCAGAAGTTCATACTGACTCTGCTTTAAGCTGTAAGAACAGTGGAGCCCTTGTGTATATGCAGAAAATAACAATTCACTGTGCAGAAGGTCCCAGTAGGGGTAAGGCACTAATACCATTTACAATGCAGTGCTAAGTCTTCCTCAGGAATACTGTGTACAGATCTGGTCCCCAGCTTAATGGGAGATGGATATTAACTGGAAGAGATATAATAAAAGGAAAATAAGGGAAAATACAGTGGTTTATGAGACAGGTCTGAGTCTGGCTAATTGAATAAATCCAATTAATCTGGGACTTGGTATGTGCATTGAAAAAGATAATACCAGACTGGAGAATGAGCTACTTCAATATAAAGACCAATGCTAGCTTAATTTATACAAATAGTCTGAAACATAAGGGCTGAGCTTAGGTTGAACATTTGGAAACAAAATTCATAAATGGCAAAGGGATGAAGGTCTGGAGCAACATCCCAAGAGGCGCAGAGAGCCACGTGTGTTTCCAGAGGGGGGGTGGCATGACAGAGCTGAGCATTACACAAGGGAACCTACAGGAACATTGTATGACCCTATAGGTTGCAGTGGAGAAGTGATTTGCTTATAGCTCTCACTGTTGTCATTCATTCCTATTAATCTACTAATTCTTCGCAAATTAATAAATCACAGGCAAGTTAGGTCTCATTATAACCCAGATGGTTGTAGTGAAATATGACTTACATTATGTCTCTACTGAAATCTTTCTCTGCAAAAAGGGAACATGGTATCCTATGCAGAGGGGGTGAATAGTTCTCTGGGTATGCTTATCTCTCCCTGTTGCCTGCAAAGGCTCTAGCAAGCGTTCATGTCGATAAGACCTCTGAAAGCAACTGTGTCTGTTACTTCCTCTTCCCTGGTAAGGGTGATTCAGCAGTAGTCAGTCGGTAAGGAGAGACGTGAGTTTTCTGCCCTTGCCGAGGCAGGGATTGAGCCTTACTGGCAGGGAGTTGGTGGGAATTGTGCAGATTTGACATACAGTTGGACTTTGTATTTGTTTGTCCTATGGGTGATCTCTTCCTCTGCGTGCAGCACTTTGCATGTAACATCACTTTCAGCCCTTCCAGGCGGGGTAATACCTCGATACCAGAAATACAACTTAAAGTATGCATTCGTTAAGGCACTCGGTGCTAAGGTGGTCGGAGGAAACATCTATTTTTTAAATCCCATGTCAGTGAATCACTTTGAGAAATACCTCAGAGTCTTCAGGAATATTTGTGAGATTGTGAAATTGAAACATTTCCTGCAATTAGAAGGCACTCGGGAAGCATATGTTATACGTCAAAGCCATATCATAAGCTTATGCTGTAACTTTTAACCTCTTAGCTCTCTTGAGCAAGAGGTTCCCAGGCTATTAAATTGTCTTTATTGCTCTGTCATGTATTTGTAGCATGTGTTCAGTGGTAAATATATAATCTCATAACAGAACTAAAGAAGATCCTGTACTTTTCCCCGAAAACTCCCAAACAAAACGCTTTTATTTTTTTCATAATAAAGGCAGGCGCATGACCCTAGAGGCAAAAACACTGGCTGAGGAATTCAAGCTTTGTTTTGAGTCATGGTATTGTGCCATAGAGGATAAAGTACATTTTTAAGTCACTGGTAAGTATGCTGACTACTTTCATTTAAGGACACACTGTTACGTACTAGTGCTAAGACATAATTATTGCACTAATTCAGATGTTCATCCTAGGGGAATGTAAAAAAACCACCCTGTAGTTTCCTCCCTCCTTTTCTTCCAAGCAATTGATGCACAAGGAAGGAAGCTTTTCATGTCACAGCAAGGAAATAGTTACAGTGTCTGGGGGATGTGATGATAAACTCCTGTGGAAATCAAGACAGCATTGGTTTTCACTCACAGCAGTATATGTGCTAGTATCGTATATAGCTATAAAATACATTAAGCTCGGTTCTTTTTGAGCTGATCCAGAGCACTTCTTAGCCCACTGTGTCTTCAACATCGGGATTTTCATTATGCAGTTAGAGGGGTGTTTATGCATCTGATCTGGAACTTTAATTGCTCTGTATAAATTAAAGCTGATGACATGCATTCATTGAAACGAAGAGGGGAAGAAATGACAGCAGCTCCGTGGGGAGGCTCATGTAAGGGCGTGCATGATTGGGAGTGTTTGCTTGTTAAGGGGTCTGCACATTAGCACCCAAGACGTTATGGGTGACTGTGCGTGCTGTGGGGAGAGCTCACTGTGCAGTGCTCATACCGCCTGTCTGCCCTAGGGCAGCCCTAAGGAATGTCTGCCCTGGCTGCTGGAGCAGAGCTTTGGGTGAGCTGGGACCCTCTGGGGAAGAAGGGGTATGCTCTTCAGGGTGTACTGCCTGCCTCCAGGAACCACGCTGGGGGTCCCTGTGAATTGTCCGTGCTGGGGTCAAATCAGGTTCTGTGCATTCAGGTGCCTTCCAGCTTCTTCATGTGGGAAGCTTCATGTTAAGAATGGGAGGCAGGATCAGGATGTAGTTACTGCACTATTTCCTTTTTGGCACTGGGTTAATAGGGTGAGGCAGAAACTTTTTTTACCCTGAAAGAACTGCAGTCTCTAAGGGAGGTGGGGGGAATACATATATATATATACACACATATATATACATATATTTAGATCATCTCAAGAAGGTGTAAATAGCTTGTTCACCTATTGCTGATTTCCACTGTTACAAAATGAAGATCAGTCTTGCCTCTGCCGTCTCCTCATGCATGTGTTTCCTGAAAAAAACATGTGTTAAAATTGGATATAGAGCACCGTCTGGTGAAGCCGAAGTGACTAACAATGTCTTTTTGACAGTAAAACATGCTTTCTTTCTGGCCAACTGAACTCCACAGGAGTGGAGGTACCGTGGTGGAGTGGGACTGTCACAGTGCAACAGCAGTAGCTAAGCAGCCATGTGCCTTCATGGGGATTATTAATGGGGTCAGTGAGTAGGGACTCCAGGGGCTTGTGATGGCTAAAGGGAGCAGGGCTGTCATTCTAACAACTAAGTTGTTATTCCCTACATTCACTTTTGTATTTTTAATCATAATTAGGCATGTGTATTCTCTTTGTCTATGAAATGAGAATTTATACTTGCCTTCTAAGCCCAAGAACTGCAGGTTTAGTTTCACTTTTAAGTTAAGATAAACTTATAGTGGCTTCAAGAGACCACTTAATACATATATTTTATATATATGTGTGTGTGTGCAATGCCGTGGAGGGTGAAGGCAGTGGAAGGATTTGCTTTGAAGGAGTTCACAGTACATTTGGAATGCAGTTATGCATACCAGTGGTTTCCAGCATTGCTCAATGTGCAGGCACCTACAGTATTTCTAAGGGAGATGGGGTACAGACCTCTGTCTAACGAGTGTCTGTTTTTCATTATTTACCTTTCATGGGCATGAAAACAGTCCAGGGACTCTCAGGGAGATGCTACATAATACACTTTTGCAGTAATAACCACAGAAACCTAATAACATCCTTCTACTAAAATACATGCAAAAAATGAGTTTCCAGTGTCCTGTCTGAGAGACGTGTGCATTTATTCACTGCTTCTGAAATCCTGTTGTCTCTCTATACATTTTCACATAATGACCGCAGTGAGAAGCTTTTGATTAAGAGATAGCCATCCAATTCTGTGGTATAGGATTTAATTACTTACAGGCAAGTTTGGATCTAAAAAAGAGATTGAAACCAAAAAGAATGGAGTAAGGCTTTAAGGCAGAAGTTTCAAAAGCGGCAGTATTGCCACCAGAGCTTCAGCAACATGATCTTTACACGGTCATTGATCTAGACCAGCACAGATTTTCCACCTTATGAGGTTTGTGTTCTCGAAGTGTAAAATGTATTTTACTTTGCTGATGGACAGCCAGATTTTGAAATAAACTCAACTAAATGGAAAAAGAAGAGCAGACAATTTTGCATGCTTGAAGACCCGTGTTATTAGGTGCAGGTAAGAATGCGTTTACTATTTATGAACACCTGCACAGTTCTGGGTAGGATTAATTCTCTGGCTGGAGACCGGTAACGAGTGGTGTCCCTCAGGGATCAGTGTTGGGACCGGTCTTGTTTAACATCTTCATCGCTGACATGGACAGTGGGATTGAGTGCGCCCTCAGCAAGTTTGCCGATGACACCAAGCTGTGTGGTCCGGTTGATATGCTGGAGGGAAGGGATGCCATCCAGAGGGACCTTGACACGCTTGTGAGGTGGGCTGATGCCAACCTTATGAAGTTCAACCATGAAAAGTGCAAGGTCCTACACCTGGGTTGGAGCAATCCCAGGCACAGCTACAGACTGGGCAAAGAAGAGATTCAGAGCGGCCCTGCAGAGAAGGACTTGGGGGTGCTGGTCGATGAGAAAATGAACATGAGCCGGCTGCAGTGTGCGCTCGCAGCCCAGAAAGCCAACTGTATCCTGGGCTGCATCAAAAGGAGTGTGACCAGCAGGTCGAAGGAGGTGATCCTGCCCCTCTACTCTGCTCTTGTGAGACCTCACCTGGAGCATTGTGTGCAGTTCTGGTGTCCTCAACATAGAAAGGACATGGAACTGCTGGAACAAGTCCAGAGGAGGTCACGAGGATGATCAGGGGACTGGAGCACCTCCCGTATGAAGACAGACTGAGGAAGTTGGGGCTGTTCAGCCTGGAGAAGAGAAGGCTGCGTGGAGACCTCATAGCAGCCTTCCAGTACCTGAAGGGGGCCTATAGGGATGCTGGGGAGGGACTGTTTGTCAGGGACTGTAGTGACAGGACAAGGGGTAATGGGTTAAAACTTAAACAGGGGAAGTTTAGATTGGATATAAGGAGGAAATTCTTTCCTGTTAGGGTGGTGAGACACTGGAATGGGTTGCCCAGGGAGGCTGAGTGCTCCATCCCTGGCAGTGTTCAAGGCCAGGTTGGATGAAGCCTTGTGTTGGATGGTTTAGTGAGAGGTGTCCCTGTCCATGGCAGGGGGGTTGGAGCTAGATGATCTTGAGGTCCTTTCCAACCCTAACCATTCTATGATTCTAATTCCTCCCAAGAACACAAGCTTAATCCTGAGGTTTCAGAAAGCCAGTATTTTGCTGTGTCCAGTGTCCTGCAGGACATCATGCCAAGTGTGGTTGAAAGAGTTGTGGTACTCCTCCTTGGAACTGTCAGTTCTAATGTGCAAGGAGAAAAGCAACACCCTAAAAACTACATTGGAGTTACTATTGGACCTACATTTTCTTTTCTGCATTGTGTTACTAGCGCATTATCCACAATAGATGCATGCTGGCAAACCTTTTTCTTGCGAGGATGAACTGGTTTGCCATTTATTGGGAGAGTCCAGTAGAGTATAGCAGAAACTTTCCATAGACTGTTTTGAGACTTTTAATGGAAACTTATTTTGGCAAAGCTCTGAAAGCACTCAATAATTTTCTTTATGAGATCCGAGAGCTAAAACACAAACCCCTTCTATCAGAGGCTGCCTTGTAAAAGCAAACCTGGTGACAGCAGAGACATCCCATAGCTGCATTACATATTCAGATCACAAGCTCAATTTTCTCATGGGTTTTCTCCACTCCTGTAACAGAACCTTTTGGGAGCTTGTAAGCTGAGTGGGGATGTAATGCATCTACCAGCAGGTGGTTCCTGTCTCTTCTAAGCCCATCTTTCTTCTTCTCTCTTTTACTGCTATTTTTAAGGTTGTGTTGTGCTCAGCTGCTTCAAGGTACTACAGCCCAGTACAACTAAGGTAATTCATTTTGGAGTGAGACAGGCTTTTGAAATTGCCTCTTGTAGCACTCATATCAAGACAATAATTTGGTGTTCGGGGGTGAATTTGTGCTTTTGTTCATTCAGAATGAACCTTCACAGAGGAATAGTACGTTTGGAAACCCACTAGAAGTGTCTCAGTGGCAGAACTTCCATGCTTGTTTGAGCAGTATAAATCCATCTTAGAGGGATTTTCAAAAGCCAGAGCTAGTAGCTACCTCCCACTGGTGTGCTGTATAATTCGCATGCTGAAATCCTATTCCTGCTTTGGAAGATCTCCACCTAAATGCTTTGGCATTGAGGTTTTGTAATACAGACCTTAATTTCTGGTTTTGGGAAGAGGATTGTTCTGCTTTATTTTTCCGAGACTGGCCACACAGTCCAATGTGTGCAAAGTCTCACATTCAACACTGCAAAATTTATTTCCTAGCCCATGGAATAAGCAGCTTGGTTTGCTCAAGATGAGTATTTGTTGCCAAGTTTTGGGGGGTGAAGATGGAGGCAACACAAAGCTGCTTTGTTCTGCAGAGCTGGTAGCATTTCATGACTTGCAGCTAGGTGAATTACTAGGCTCAGGAGAGCTGCTGCAGCTCCTGCATGAAGAGATAGATAGCAATGGAGGACTGGGAATTTCATCAAAGGCAGCCAAACAGACCCAAGGCTTTAAAAACTTGCTAGGTGCCATTTTCCCCAGATAAGGTGGCTCTGGTTTTAGTAAGGCTTATCAGAAGATACTTAACGCAGGGAGCAGCTTCGCAATGGGGTGGGAGGGTTGGGATGTGATGTGGATAATTCCTCAGAAGGCGACTGTTTTGCAATTGTGGAAACTTGCTGGGGTGCAGTGGCCACAGCCAGATCCGAAGTTAATGTCGTGCTGTGGAAAGCTAAGTGTGATTGTTTCATGTATTTATTTTTCAACAGAGGTTCCTAAGTGCCTGCCTTGCATCATTTTTTGTCTTTGATATTTTTAGTACTCACTCAAAGTCCCTGAAAGCTTAAAGATTCAAGTGTGCAAATCCTTAGAGCAGTTGGAGCTCAAATCTTAACATTGTTTGCCTCTAGTGTCTTCTGGGCCTGCTATGCCACCAGTTCTTTCTTCCTTTGAATTTCCATGTAAGAAGTGGTCTAGGGAAAAATGTGGTGTGCCAGAAGTATGCCAGGATGTGATTTTAATTCTGCTAAAGAAACTTCTCACAACAAAAAGATAGAAGGCAAGGTAATGCCAGGGACACAAAGAGTGATGAGTTTCTTAGGCAGGTGTAGTTGTACTTTGGACGGATCCTAGCAGTGTTTGTGTGATAAGCATTTCCCACAGCAGTAATCCTAGTGCTGGAGCTTACACTGGGGTTTTCCTGGCCCTGTTTCCTTCAGTTTCTTATAGAAAACAAGAAAGTCCTCCCTCTTGCTCTGTGGAGGACAGGACTAAGAGCTGTTCTGCGTGTGCCTGGCACAACATCGATGCACGCAGGGGAAGGGTGGGTGTGCAGCAGGACTTGCACACCCGCTCCTACCCTCCCGTTGCCCTTAAGCAGGCAATCACTTTGCTGCCCAGGGACCCAAACTTGTGAACAGCAGTGAGTTTCCGAAATGCTGAAATGTTGCAAAAGACAAAAGTTGATTATTTCTAGCCAGAGAGTGGGGAAAACCCCCAAACCCAGCGGATTACAAAAAAACCCACTATCCACCAAAATAAGCACTTGAGTGCAATCTGTGCAGAAGAAACATTGTGGAGACAGAGGAGCAGATGGGAACAGGAGTGAATGAGATCAGTTTTACAGTCAGGCTTTCATGTCTCTACATGCATCTTGCTGCACAAGTAAAATGTTCCTTTTTTTTTCCTCACAAGACATCTTTGGCAAAGATAAGCACAGTCCAAATGACTGCTGCCAATAACGTTTTTCCATTCTGTGCTACAGCTTAGGTTGTAGCTAATTCACCAGCTTTTTATGTAGGATGGGACTTTTATTCCCCCCTTTGCTGACCTGATGGAGCAGTTTCTTTCCAGAAACTTTTTCTCCAGGGAGTGGAATGCGTTAAAACAGGTTTGTGGCGTTTGTGTAAGAGTAGATTTTTCTTTTAATCCTTATTTGCATGTCTTCTGCATTTTCCTATTTGCATATAGTGGGGGGTTTTTGTGCTTGAGAAAGCTGCCCGGCGTTTTGCTTGCCTCGTTGCTTAGAACAGGTCAATGAAGAAGACAAAACCAATACTGTCCCTCAAACTCTGGGGACAAAGGAGTTGCAGAATCAAATTCAGCAGCTGCAGTTATCTTCATAGTAATTTTAAACCACTCACAACGTGTGTAGGAAATAGTAATTTAACTTGAAAGGACTGTTACAGAATGATGTGTATTGGCTTTGACAAGGCTGTATTTTCATAACTTGCAGGAAACAAAATAATTTCATTTACCCATTTGTTAATATGGGGTTTTTTTTTAATTAGTGTTTTCAAAGATGAGAGATAAATAAGGGGTCCTCAAAAGTCTGCCGCAGGAACAGTTTCTTTACAGGCTTTTGTGCAGCCCATTGCATGTGTGGGCCTCAAATACTTTACACAGAAGCAGGAATGTTTCTTTTAACTGGAGAAAAAGCTGCAGGAGGAAGTGGAAGGGTTGTTTTGGCAAGGTCAGAGAGAAATAAAAGCTGTGCATGGGCCCTGTTCTGTAACCAATCAAAACACAAGACAAACCCCATCATGTCATTTTCAGGGACCTGTGCAAATGGGTGTTGTGATGATACAGGTCTGAGAGCGTTAGCAGAGGTTTATCCGGTATAACGTGATATTTCTGTAGTTCAGATTGCAGAATTTGTAGGCTCAGTACTAAGCCATGGAGCAGTTTCTTTGTTGAAGAGAGTGCAAGAGCATGAGGAAGGCTGCCTGCCTTCCAGTTCAGGTTGCATGGCAGAGGTTAACCATGCAAATCAAGAGATGGAGGGAACGTTTTCAGTTTGAGCAGCATGTAACGTACCATTATTGTGCATTTCAACTACCCTTGAAAATGTTCAAACTTGTTTATATTTCTTCACAGAACTAAACCCTAGCATTAAATGTGGCTGCGATTCCCTATTGCTAAGTAAGACCGACTCTCAAATCAGGCCACTTGCTGTAACTTGCAGCATTTATAGTACCAACAACTAAATTCAATGTTTTTTCTTCCCAGACTTTTGAAGATAAATTGGTCTCCATCTTCAAAACTTACCCAGGTGCTGTTAAATCACTTTGTGGCTTTTTAGTTGTGCTTTCAAAACGTAATTGCAGTTCTCCGCCTTCCAGAAAAAGGGGTGGTAGAAAGTCTATTTACTTCATTTATGGAATTTCACACAGTTAAATTAAGTGAAATAAGAGCTTGATTCAGATCCCATTGGTTTCAGTAGCAGTCTTTCCACTGAGTTTTAGTCAAGGCTTAAATAAAGATCTGAAGGTGATCCAGAGCTCATTTACATTTAATATGCTCTTCAGCTATTCCTTTTAATCTTAAATATTATTGGAGGCTTTTCAAACCCAGCAGCGTGTGTTAACTCGCTTTCTTGTCAACATGTGCAAATATCCGAATTTCGGCTGGAAGCACTCATGTAAGTGTTAACCTTAGCGTTCATTCCCATGAATGTGTAGTGGCTGGAGACAAGCTCTTAAAGCTTTTTATCGGCTTTTTGCTTGTTCTTTGTAGTTAGTGGGGCGTTTGCTACATTAGTACAGATAACAGTACCTTTATTGTTTGAAGCAGCAAATACTGTTTATCTTGGTCCTGTCTGCAGTTTTTATCTTGTTTTATCCTCATTTGAGAAGGCTGTCTCATTCCTAAGAGACAAGATGTCTCCTGGGGAATTTTGGGGCCTTTCTTTCTGTAGCTTTCCAGCTTGAATCCATAGGAGCCTGGAACTTGCTACAGTTCCTTGCTTTGGAGGAAGCATTGTGCAGTGATGCAACAACACAGGCCCAGAGGCTCGATGCAGCATTCGCTGTGGTTGGTGGCAGCATTTGCTGTGACTTCAGAACAGCACACGGAAGTAGATGGGGTTATTGTGGAGGTGGGCATGCGTGGTTCAAGGCAGTGAACAAAACTTGCATGGTTGCTGTTGTGTTTTCAGTAGTTCTCCCTATATATTACAGTCTCTAGAGATGTCAGTCTAGTCATCTAGTAGAGCTGCATATACATGTGTGTGGATATATATATATATAAAAACCAGAAATGTGTTGAATTTGTAATAGCAAGCTTTTAGTCTTCTACTTGGAATCAGATGTAAGTGCTTTCTCTTACCCTTTTTGAGTCAATGTGTGAGCACTCACGTAGAATTTACACCTCAAGGGATTCAGAAGTGCATGTATGAGCACCACAGCGTATTTCAACATAAGACTTGATTTAATAGAAATAAAGAAAAACATGTGATTTCTTTTCATTGGCAGGCACAAATGAAAATACGCAAGTGCAGTGTCTTAAGAAATCCCACGTGGCAAAGTGTTCACAGCATAGTTTAATGCCTCTAAATCTCATTTCTCAAATTAACTAATTTTGAAATGATTTTAAATGACTGAGCGCTGATGTAACTAGAAACTGGTCCCACATTTTCATGGGCACACATCTTCTGTTTCTTTTTATTGTGCTATAAAATCCTGCTGCTCTGTAGATGTTGCCAGAACAAACAACAATGAAGAATGTGATTTTTTTAGACCACAGAGCACAGGCTTACGTACCCATTGTCATCCACTCGTTTTCCCAAATATCCCGGTGTAGATCTTGAGATGCCACGCGTCTCACCAAATTAAAGGCTTGGCGAGCCATGCTTGCTGTTGGAGGTCTCTCACCCTCTTGTTGCTGTGCTCTGCACAGGCTTTTTACACCACTTGCAGTGACACAATAATACAAAATTCACCCTGGATGGCGAGAACCATTGCGTTTCTCTGAGCCATTTCCCAGGGCCTGAACCTCACGTGGATGGGGCTGCATGAAGACAACTCTTCTGTTCCAGAGCTCTGCCTGGCAGATGCAAATGTCTGGTTTTGTGATGGATGTAGTAGCTATGCTGGTGCACGAAGCTGAAGGATAGGGGCGCTGCAGCCATGGACTCTTAGCCAGAGGCTGTGACACGCAGTAGGCCTATCCTTGGGGAAACTTGGATATGGATTCTGCTGGTATTGATACCAGGGTCTTTTACCCCTTCCATGGACAGCCTTTTGGGGTTGTCTTCCACAGTACAAGACAGACTTACTTTGGTCAGTATACGGGTTTCACACAGCACAAACATCACTGTCCTGAAGCACATGCGTGGGCAGTGCTTTCTCTTAGAGGACCCAGCGTACGTGGGATAGTAGTACTTCCGTCCCATGTTACAAATACACCACCATCTCTGCCTTTCCACCATCCCCAGTTTCCTCCACAGCAGTTTCCAAAGTCTCTTTCCTTTCAGTAGCCCAGTTACATACTTCAGATAACACAGTCAGTGCAGAATGAGTTGATCAAAAGATGCTTAAAAGGGAGGAAGGTGCCTGGGTAGTTTTATGTGCAAAATTTATTAAGTGGTGTGTATAAAATGTATCAACTGTTGGTTATCATTTGTGTATATATGTGTGCGTATATTTGCATAGCCGTCAATGCATGTGAAGTTTCCTTATACTTGTGCTTTCCTTACTAATAAATCATAGGAACAGCTCATTATTTGAGTTCATTGGTGGTTGCGCTTGTGATAGGACTGGCCATTAGCCTTAAGCAACAGCTCAAAAGAGAAAGCCTGACACAAGCTCCTGGTTTTGTTTTCAGCAGCCTCCCCAAAGGGTGCCAGCAGCAGCACCCCGTCTGCTGGTGAGGACATCCTGGGGGGCTTGACTTTCTAGCCATCACTTTCAATAAATAACCAGATGATCTTTAAGGTCCCTTCCAGCCCAAACCATTCTATGATTCTATGGGCTGAAATGCAGCTTGGAGAAGATTTTAAGCATGACTGGACGGATCATCCTGGTGCTGTTGGGAGTGGGAGCTGTGCTCAGCAGCACCCGCTTTGCTGGGAGAGGGGGGCCCTCTAGTGCGGAGGCCACTGCACTTGGGCATGCCTGGGCACTGCCAGTGGTTAATGACAGCTACTGCTCAGCATTTTCCTGCTGATGCACCCAACTACTGTGGTTTTCTATTGCATCAAGTGATGCACTGGTCACGCCTTATTGTCCTCAAGTCCCTTTCAGGGCAACTGCATCCCAGCACCCCATTTTCTGTCTAGTATGTGTTCTGCAGCCTTTGATGTGAGGCATTGCCTTTGGCCATAGTTCAGATAATGTTGTTCAGGGGGCATATTTTCCTAAATGATGCAAACCAGCTTGTGCGGGTCATCTGTCCCTCTTGGCTGTTTAGAACCCTGGCAGTGTTTGTCACTTGCAGGCATTCTCAGCAGTGATTTGGTGTGTTCCTGCAGACCACTGACAAAGCCATGTGAAGAAAACTGATCTAAACCTGGGTTATCTTTCAGTACCTGGTAGAAACATCCCCTCCAAAATTTCCGATCTGTTATTCAACTTTGGAAATCGACCCTTTCCCAAGCTGTAGAAAATTGCAAGGTACCAATTCCTGTTTCTTTGAAATTCTGCTGGTATATACAGAAAATATCTTCATCCCTCCCATAGTTGTATCCTAAGGCATTCAGAGGGGAAAGCTCAAACTCTAGGCTAGCCCACTGTGTTCTTGTACTTGCTCCAAAATTACACCAGCATCAGCAAGAGGATTTAGTCCTCCATCCAGTTTGTGTTGAAGCCAATGCAAAGACTGATTCCAGCACATCCTGGTCTGGCCTTAATCTGGAGGATTAATAAAGATACAGACTGAATTAAATAATGACAACAGAATTAAAATAGAAATATTACTAAATGATATTTGGGAGGGGGAAAAAAAGGACCCTGGGGAATTAATAAGGCTGAATCCCTTATCAGAAATGCTCTGACTTTTGAGAGGTCTTCGTTCAGGAACATGTTGGTTTGTATATGATTATTCTTTCAGGCAAAAGCAGTAACCAGCAATCAGGCCATCTAACTCACGCTGCCTCCATCGCTTGTGATTCAGGATGTGACTTTTTCAATCAGAGGACTCCACTCCTAGCTGGAGCAAGGAAAACTAAAAATTAGATTTAGCTGGAAAAGTTGCTTTTGTCAAATAAATAGAAATAAGAAACCATCTGGAAAAGCTTTTCCTTAAGGTGTATTCTTTCTCTCCGCTATGGCATTAGTTTGGGGTAATTTTTGCAGTTACAGTTTCCATCTAAGTATTTTTAAGAGGTCTGTCATTGTTTTGTTCCTAGTGTGTTTGAAAGTTGGGGTTGATCTCAGTAACTGCATTACTCTAAGCCACACTAAGTTTGAGCACGGACTTAATACAGCCACACGAGGCTGTTTTTCACAGTGTTTTGAATTAGAATATGTGCAAAAATTATCATCTGTGGCAGCATTTCCAGTGCCCAAATGCTGCTGTCATTAAGCTGAAACTGAACTACCTATGCATTGTATGCATTTGCAACCCGTGTTCTCAAGGGAGAATATCTGCCTGCAGCTGAGCACTGTTTGTACTCCTCACCTGTTTTCTAGCTTTTCCTTTCCTTTTTGTAACTTCCCACAGCACATCACAGCAGATTTGGTTTTCTCTTTGTGTTCCATGTGCTCTCCTCCCTCATGAAATTCTTACCCAGTATGTAAAACACTCTCAACCCAGTAATACCGAAGTTTCCCCATCACATCTCTGTTGAGGAACTGATGAATAGAAGTTTCTATTTAAATGGTTAATCATATGTCATAACGCGAAGTCAGTTTCTTTATCCAATCTCTGACATTTCCTACCCTGTTTTCACTAAGGAAAGCATTGCATGTTTTTTTCTTTTTCTATCAGAAATGAGGTTAATCATGATGATAAACGTCCTGTCTGCTCTAGTACTTCCTTGTAAGCTTAAATGATATTATCTTGACCATTTTATGATGTACTAGGGCAACAGTACTAGCTGCACTTTCCTGGTTTCCACAATAAGTTATGTGGACCTATTCAATAGCTATAAGGGAATGCTTTGAGGTCAGCTAAAAATACATACCCGATATACAGGACCTGCCCTTAGAGCTGATGTACAGATTTGTACTTGAATGACATGAGGATCTTCATTTAATCTTTGAGGCCCCATTAGGTAAGAATCAGTGGCAGCCCTTGTAAGGGGGAAACAGTTCTCCTCATAGGGAGGAGTGTGGAGGTGCAGGGCATGGCCAGGATCCCCCATGTGTTGTGCAGGGCTGATGCAGGGGGTACAGGGGGCAAGGTTTTGGCATGGTGTGATTGCCCATACAGACCCATGTTGAGCAGTATTCCTTACAAAATGGATCCAGTTCATTTGAAAGGGGTTTTTTTTTCCCCATGCTCTCATTCAGATGAATTGATTGTGGGCAGCACTGATGGTAGGACACTGAGTATCACTATCTGCCCTGGCCTTTAGAGGCAGGTTTGTATCTGGACCAAGTGCCTGGGAAGGTACCGCTCTTCCATGAAATACCTAAAAACAAAATGAAAATTGAAATTGCTGCAATGAGAGAGGAGAGAGGAACATTTATAAATGTGCTGGCAGATTAAACAGATCTCTGTCGTCTGCAGGTTTTGTGTTATTGCCAACAATGGCTGGAAAACATGTAGGAAAAGTATATACGTTTATTATGTTAGGGCGTATACAGTTATAAGTGATATACAAAGCATGGAAATGGACTTGCATGGCTCTGAAATTGCCTTTGCAAGTTATTATTTGGATGTGTCTGTCAGAGCTGCAGGGAGACTAATGCAGGCTAAGCATGGACGGAAACAGCTGATGATCTGGGGATTGGTGATAACTTGGTTTCAAAGCATTCTCCGGGGTTTTTCTCAAGTCTGGGACAAATATGCGTGACAGGATTGAGACCTCAGTAATCAGAGATCTTCTGGGGAAAGGATGAAAACAGATTTCACTTGTATCGGGGCAATTGCTGCAGAGACCACTTTGTTTAATCTGAGCTTGTATGGATTTGGGAGAATATAGTCGCTTAGTGTTACATCTGGATGAGTGTTTTCTGTCACCCTACAATCACTTGTGGAAAATGCCAGTTAGGAAATGCTTTGGTTTCACTTCTTCTTTGGGCTGCACAAGAAAAAAGAGGCCAAGGAGCAGAGGGTTGCAGAGGGTCAACCCATTTGCATCACTCCTTTAAGGCCACATTTGAGTCAGAGAAGTGGAGCAAGCATGTCTGTGGACAGAGAGGATTTTAGTATCCAGGGCAGCCAGTCCTGCATTTTAAATAAGCACTAGAACTCAGTGAGTTTGCATCTCTTGGGATATAAAATCACAGACTGGTTTGGGTTGGAAGGGACCTCAAAGCTCATCTAGTTCCAGCCCAGATCTCAGCTTTTCTACTGGTCACAGACGTTCTCACCCTGAATTTTCATCAGGAAACTTATCTCTTATTTTAATCTCCTTTGTAGGTAAAATGTGCTGCATTCATGTGTAAGCATCCACATGAAACAGACAGTACATACTACGCCCAGCTCCCAGTGGTACCATGCAAGCATCCATGCCCACCATTGACTCCTAATCTTGAATAGTGCTGGCTTTGCTACACACTGAAACAAAAACACATAATGAATGCATGTGGCATCAAAACCTGTCCTTTGGAGGACAAGTAGGTCAAGCTCAGTAGAGGTTAAATCATGATATAATCCATCCACTCAAGCATGCACGTCCCATTTAAAACTCTGTGGAGCGAGGTGAGCACCTCATTGTGTTTTTGCCTCTGGCTAGGATGGCATTCACAGTGTAATATACAGATAATTATAGTGTGTATCTTTTTCAGAACACAGTTTTCATAAGCAGAGAAATTGAGGAATGGTATTATTCATCAGATGCAAGCAGGCCATTTTCTTTTCTTTCCAAATGTTCTAGTTGGAAATGTTTTCAGCACCTTTGCCTGAGTTCAGTAATATTGCTGCAGGGGGTTAGCTTGTTTGGTTTGAGTTTTATTTGCTCAGCATATACTGCTTATGACCCAAGTTCTCCTTCAGTAAACACTGCTGTGATGAGGTTCACTTTCTGGATGGACATAGATCTCTTTGCAGCAAGCAAGGTTTTGGCCTTGTACCCCTCTGATCAATTTTGTGCAGAGGGGTGCCCTATAGGGTGGTCTGACTGTTGTCCATATACTGCTGAGGTCTTAACAGAAGCAACCCTCTTTTGCTATCTGGGTCTTAACTAACATTCCATCTACACCTACAGTTTGCTGTGTGGAGGATATGATGAACCTGATGGAGGCGACAAGTGGTTTTGCATGTGGCATACCTTTGCATGGTGCACACCTTTGGTAGAGAGCCATCAAAGTGCTCTCTACACACAGAACGGGAAGAAAGTAGGTCCTGGAGGACCAACCTGAAGCCTCTTTCGACCTCATTATGTCTAGATTTTCTTCTGCAGCTTCACAAGCTGGCAAGCTCTTTCTCTTGATTATTTGCTCCTGCATCCTCACTGTCCTCAGGGCTGTTTCCAATGCAGCAGTTCATGGGGTACCATGGTGAACCAAATCAGCAAGTCTTCCTGAGCTAAAAATACCCTCTGTCCATTTATTTATTTATTGTGCTGCATTATTTGTAGCTTGGATCAACTCTTTGGCACGGTTCACTGAGCAGTCACATGGGAAAGGGAGAGGGAGATGTGCAAGAGTAACCATGCCTTCAGCCTGCTGCATCAGCCTTGACCTAGTAAGCAGTGTCTGTGTTTCTCAAGACAGCTGACCCAAGTTCAGAGCTCTAACGCTTCTCTGATCCCAAGGGAAGCACATTCAAATGTGTGCCATTTCTCCTAGGACTTGTTGCAGTGAGCTGGGTTGTCCTGTTGCACGACCAGACCAGTGCCAAGCCATGTAGGGTCGATTGTGGGCACAGGGTAACCGGGAGGATGCTGCAAGAGAAAGCTCCTCCTTCCCCCCCTTTCTTTGGTTCAGATGTAGTATAAACACTGAAGCTATTGCATAGAGCCTGTCTTGAGTACCAGAGCAGATCTTTGCTGTTAACACTGAAGATGCAGTGACAGCATCAGGCCACTTGTAAACCCTGAAGACCATAACAGGCTGACTAACGTGTCTTTGTTTCTGGGAGCACTCTAAACTCTACCTGCTCCTGCACTGTATTTGAGTGCATTTCAAAATCACTGTTTCAGAGATCAGATCTAATATGCCTAAACTGAGCATCCCAGCTGAGGTTTTGAACCATCTGTGAATCTTTTATTACTGGCTTTTTCCTTGGTTGAAGGATAACATAGCTTAAAATTCACGATGACCTCTGGGAGGACTCTTTGACTTTTCTAATCAGTTCAAAGCCTCTTCACCCTGTCCCCAACAACACCACGTTTCCCAGGGCAGACCAGCATATGACAATATATCTAACTTTCTACCTTCAGCATGTGACCATCCCAGAGAATAAGACCCCTCCTGTGACTCTGACTAATAACTTGTGGTCCTCATACGTGAGGCAGGAGAGGGCAAGTGCAGATGTTAAGCACATTGGAACAGTTAAGTTTGAAACTGAAAATCTGCTTAGAAAGTTCTCCTGTTACAGAAGTTCAAGGCAGTAGTAAAAAAGGTCATTTCTACTCTTGAGGCTCATGTAGTAATAGCTTAGATGGTGTGATCACAGCCCCTGTTAAAATGTCCCCGTTTGCTAACAGTTGCCACTGATCCCAAACACCATAATGTTTATCTGAACGTCTAATGAGAAATAACTGAGGAATGCGATTGAATAGCATTGCTTTAAACAATGATGAAGAGTACTTAATCTGTTATCACTGTAGCTCTTTAATGGTGGTGACTGTACTGAGAAATAACACATGTTCAGTGAATGGTTTTGATGATTGATAAGGAAGTTTTTATCACTGCTTATTAAGTTATTTTCCCTACTAATAAAACATCAGTTGTTTGAATCTTCAACAGGTGTTGTCTTATGTTACTAGGTCTGAAACTTGCTTCCAGCTTTATTTGCTTTACAGCACCCCACTCAATGATGTTCCCATTTGTGACTGGTGCTTCTAGGAATTATGGCTTCATGAAAGTATAGTTTCATTTATTATTTTCTCCAAGTTAAAGGAATGCCATTCTTTCAGTGTGTTATGGAAAACCATGAGGTTCAGGCTGGGGTTGCAATTTAATACAGCAGTGATAACTTCTGTCAGTTCCTTTAGGTTTGGTAAAGCAGAGTAATAGAATTTTTCCATCACGCCAATATACATGTTTGTAATCTTGGTGGTGCTCTGTGTGGCACTGCTTCCTTCCCCACCAGCAAAGCAGGCTTAGGTGGATTTGCGTGCCAAAGCTGAATATCTTTCTGGAATCTTTCTGAATCATACAGCAAGTATGTCAGGATGGCAAGAGATGTGTGAGCCATGGAGGTTCAGCTTGCTCTTAAAAACCCAGTCTTGTAGCTTGAGGGTTCCTGCAGGAACCCCTGCTCACTCCCACTGAGCTTACAAGGAAACTCAATGCCCCTGAAAGTACTGTGTGTCCTGGGGGAACTTTGCCTTTGGTGATAGCTGGCAGCACACCACTTCCATAAGTGTTTGAGGGCGCTGTATCAACGGCCACTCCTCAGGAACTGAGTTATGTTTGTGACACAGAAAACTTACTGCTACTTGTGTACAAAAAACATAAACCAGGAAGTGATGGAGGGTTATTCCCGCTCTTAATTCCAGTACATCCCTGTTCATGCGAGCACTGTTGCCATTAGGGTCATGCAAGATAACGTTCTTGTTTCTTATGAATCTTTAGTGATGCTTCACTTCCTGTGTTGCTTGTAAAAATTGGTGGGCAACAAGTCTTAACCCTGCATTTGCTCTTGCTTTCCTTCATGGAGCTTTTTCCTTTCCTCCACAGTTTGTCAAGGGACAAATAACAAGCTGACCCAACTGGGACATGTGGAAGATCATTTCACCAGCCTGCAGAGGATGTACAACAACTGCGAGGTGGTACTCAGCAACCTGGAGATTACATATGTGGAGCACAATCGTGACCTGTCTTTCCTGAAGGTTAGTGTTCTTGGCCAATATTGTCTTCCTGCTAAAGGAATATGACTGCGTTTTTTTAAGTGTAAAGGATCAGCTACCTATAAAATTATGTGGTGATCCAAAAACATAGCTCGCTAATGTCAGAGAAATTGCAGCTCGCAGTCTTGATACACCTGTAGGCTGCAGGATATGCTCAGACTTAGTAAATCAGGTACTTTGAGAAATAGCTTTTCAAGCACCTGCCAGCCTCTTCTGGCTGCCATGCAGATGGTTTCTTCTTATTTACAGATACAATTACATCCTTACCCATTGCCTCACTTCTCAGAGGGCAAAAGCCTTTGTGGTGTTGTTGGGCAAAACAAAGCAGTGAGTGGCAACCCACTGATGGCAGATTTTGAGGTGCGGAGGCCCTTACCCTGCCCTCCAAGCTGTGACCGTGGCAAGCTGAGAGGAGAACAGGCAGGGGATGGATGTTAACATGCATCCGTGGCATGGGGAGGAGCACTCTCTGCCATGGGCACTTTCAGGTTCTGCACCAACAGAGACTGGGTAAGGGGTACAGCTCTGCTCCCCCACTGCCAGGCTGCCACCAGTGGCAATAACATCACACTTTCATACATATAAATATATATGTATGTATGTGTATATATATATTTTAAAGAAGATATTTTAAATGCATTGCTTTTTACCTAACTGGTTATTAGTTTAGGAGGTTTCCAGAGAAGGAGGCAGTAGAGGAAGAAGGTTTTTTGACATAGTAAGTGTATGTCTACTATCAAGAGCTCTTGTGTGGTAGCTCTTGTAGGAATAAACAGGTTATTCCTCTGGGTTGAGAGGAGTAATGTCTTTGTGTGAGCTTTTCTTCTCAGGGGAAAAAGAAAGAGCAAAAGACATCTCATTATAGTAAAAATCAAGAACATCAGAAAAAAAGGTGGTTCAGACGTATAGGTTACAAATATGATGGTATTGCCATTTTTCTTTCCCAAGCACAACTTGACCATGGAGCTCTATGTTCCTAGGAACATAACACACCCCTTGAAAACTCACTGGTAGTCTTCATAGAACAGGAAAATATCCTAAGTGGTAGCTTGAGGGTTTTTCATTTAATGTGATGCTTGTAGGAGATAGATATGCACACATTTCACAATGTAAGGCAGGAATTAACCTGCATCCAGGGACAGTGCCTCACTTGTCTCTATCCTATAACTATGTAATACTTAAGAGTGAGAAGGTACCTCATCTTCCCCTCTGCTGAACATAAGAGTATCTGCAAGGAGAGAGTGTAAAAGCCTCAATCAGATGGCATCTCTGTGCTGCCAATGGTCAAAGGCTGGACAGACACTGAGGGGAAGCATTACATTTACCATATCATACATGCTTGCATCTGTTCTCCTGCACCCCCTAAGAAGCCTCATTTGCCCCTAGGACAGAACAGGGGTAAGCTGGACCTTTGGAATGGCCCCCTGGTAGTTGCTCAGTTTATGCCTGCTTAGACAGCAAAATTTTCCACATAGTCCCTTCTTCTTCTTCTTGTATCTATTTTTTTAATGAGATCAAGTGATATATTGTTCCTTAAATTGAAAGAGAGGAGGAAAGTGACGGTCAAGAGCAGAAAATGCTGTGGATTAAACACCTTGTTTCTTCTGTTGTCCTTTCAGACGATACAGGAGGTTGCAGGCTACGTGCTCATCGCTCTTAACATGGTGGATGTCATTCCCCTAGAAAACCTCCAGATCATCCGGGGAAATGTGCTCTATGACAACTCTTATGCCCTGGCAATTTTATCCAATTACCACATGAATAAAACCCAGGGACTCCGAGAGCTGCCGATGAAGCGGCTATCAGGTGAGACAAGGGCTAGAAGTGGAGGCACCTGTAAAGCAAACTTCAACTGTTAGGTTATTGGTATCAAGAGGTAATTGAAGATCTCCTCTCAAAGTCATGTGCCATTAGATCCTGGTTTAAAACCAAGGGTCCAGAATCCATCAGTCTAAGCCTGCTGTTCGTTGCACCATCAGGAGCACACATTGTCCTTTCCTGTCAGCATAGCATGACTGAGACAAACAGCTATGTATTTTATTTCCCTTTCTCTAGATCAGAGATAGAAGACTTGGGCAATTTGCTTCACTTACCAATTTGTTTTCATTCTGTGGCAGAAATTCTCAATGGAGGTGTTAAAATCAGCAACAACCCCAAACTGTGCAACATGGACACTGTTCTCTGGAATGACATCATTGACACCAGCAAGAAGCCTCTTACGGTTCTTGAATTTGCAAGCAACCTGTCTTCTTGTGAGTATTAACTTACCAAAAGCGCTATGTGCTTCCCCATTTCAGAGGGAAGAACGAACATCCCATCTTCCGTGTGGTGGGTTTCAGGTCCACCCACTCCTGCATGCAGAGCCTCCAAGCCCTGTTCCAAGGAAACATTTCTTCACCACTGGCTTAAGATGTAATTTTTCATGGTGTCAGGTCCTTACAGTGAAGTTCTTGGGAAAGCTTCTGTTGGTTTCAGACAGGACTCTGCATATGTGTTCTTCAAAGACAGCTCAGACTAACGTGCGCTCATTTGCTTTTCCAGCCATCTTCTGATTACAGTGTAAGGCTCTGGTCTAGAAAACCCATATGAGTACCTTTGTGGAGTTACTATGGGACTTTAAGCCTTTTTAGAGCTAAGACCCATGCTGAGTGCCATAAAACTCAACATGTTTTGATGTTTTGGGCTGCATGGATTATCCTTGCAAAATTAATGATAAACAGGCAGATATATCTGATGCTTTAGCAGGGAGATGAATGTGTATTTGAAAGTTTGTGCAGCATACGCTTAGAGTGGGCTCAAGCTAATCCGTCAGCCTTAAGAGTCCTTTACAAAATCGCCAGTCATTTCACAGAAAAGAGAAGTTTATTTTCATTTCTGAACATTTAATTTCTGGCACTATCAATTGGCGGACAACCATATTTTCTTTATCTTCTTCCAGTTGTATAATTGCCTGAGAGCTGATAGCCAGCTTTTGTGTTGACATATTTTTCTGTGCGGCCCTAGCGTAATCAAGGAGTTGTGAACTATGCAAGTCAGCACAGGATTTTTGGCTCGAAACATCACAGAAATGTTAACCTTTAACTTTTCAACTTAAAAAAAGAGAAAACAGTTCTTTGGTCCCACACCAAATCAGTCAACTCTTGGACAAGTATTGGCGTTTGTTCAGCTATTTGATGGGAGGTGGGGGAAAGGAGAATCATGTGTTGTTTGCAGAAAGAATCACTGTAGTAGGAAATGCCTCTTAAATGTAGTGAATGCCAGATTAATCTTCTAAGACAGCCATTTATGGTTTTAATAATGATCCCATAATCTAAAATAAGTTGTTTCTCTGGAACTTTGCTGGTCATTAAAAGAAAGAAAAAGAGAGAAAAGAGCAAGGAGGGAGGGATGGGAAGGAGCTTGGCTATGAACCTCCAAGGTCAGGCAGGGTGTCCTTCCATCCTGCCACCTCTCTGTTGATTGCCCATCTGCCACATAGTCTTACACCAAGGAGGATTTTTGGCAGACAAGTCAAGTTACTTTGTGGTTGGAGTAGTTGCCTGCAAATCCAGTTGGGTTTGTTTTCCTTTTAGAACCGCCTTGTTCAGTACCACACTGATTTACACGTGGCCTGTAGCGAGCAGCTGGCACATGCCCAGCTGCAAGCCAGTGGTGACTTGCCATTGCATGCAAACTCCAGCAGAAGGGCCAGCCGGGCAGTAGCTGAGATTCCTGTTCCTGGGAAAAATATGCCTCTTTCGTAAGCTAGACTGGCTGGGTATTGTGCTCACTTGCTCAAAGGTGTGGAGAACTGCACGTAAGAAACCAGAGATGAACAAAGTATAGGGGTTTAAGGCTCAGCTCTCAAAATGTTTGAGCTTCCTCCCCTGATTTGTTGAGAAGTAAAGCTCAACTCTTTGTTTTATGTGACTCACATGATGTTGTTGTTGTACTGAATGTTTATAGAAAATAGTAATCTGCTGTTGTGTTTTAGGTCCCAAATGCCATCCGAACTGCACAGAAGACCACTGCTGGGGCCCTGGCGAACAGAACTGCCAGACATGTAAGCCTGCAGATCAATTAAGAAATACTTTGTGTGCTCTGACATACTACAGTTCTATCTACTGAAAAACTAACTTGTCAAGTGCAAATTAGTGACGTGTCTCAAACTTGTCCTTCTCTACATCTCACTATGCTGGGGCTCATTGAAGCACACTATGTATGGATGTGGCCTGCTTCGCGCTCTGCAGAAGCATAGTCATGGGGGAGGATGGCTGTGGCCACTCTCACCAAGGAGCTTCATTTCTGGAAGGGAACCCTTGAGGTTGTTTGGCTTTGTTCTGGATATCCTGATGTGGTTGTTCCTCCAGAGGCCAAAGACTGTAGCTGTCCCCCGAACCGAAAGCTTTTGTCTGTCGCTCACAACTTTCTCCCATCTGCATTTGAGAACCTTTATTCTTTATTTCACCATATAAGAGAGAACACAGTAGCCATGTGGTGAATTGTTTGCTTTCCTGTTGTTTCCTGCAGAGCCATTCTGCAGGCCAGCTAGTGATAACTTCGATTAATTTTTACTATTAGAAGCAACAACGCAACCTGATTATTTTCTGGCTTTAATTCCTCTTTTTGGAACCCCTGTAGGTTTCTTTTGTAAACACAAAAGATGTCACCCTCGTGTGGGTTATCACACTACATACTGTGCTCAGAGGACCTTTGGAAGGCTCTCAGAAAATGCATGGCCCTTCTAAATTTGTAAATGGAGCTGCCTGGCCTTGTGAGGTTGTTCAGTTTGGCTGCCTGTGCTTTACTGTAAAATTTTGCAGTTAGGTGCTTGCTTGCCTATAGAAACCCTCATTTAGAAGTTCTTGATGTTTTGCAAGGCTTTATTTTTCCTAAAGTGAAGGTTGAGTTTAGAAGACCATCTCAACTTGTTTCCCCACTTCATCATTTTCTTTTTCTTCAATGAGTGGGGAAATACAGTTTCTGATTCTTTGTATTGTGTAAAGCTCAGTAGAAAGACTGCTGATGGCATAACACAAATGAAATCAGCATCCTGTCTTTGGTTTTCCATTGTAAATAATCACCTAAACCTCAGTTTCTTGCCTGCAAGTATCAGGCCAAACCTATATGGCATATAGAGCTTCAGGAAAAAGGAAAATACAGATTTTTTCTCTCTTCCTTTAGTATGAGCTTTAGGTTTTTTCAGTCATCCCTGCAGTTTGAGGTGGTCAGTGTGCACACAAAGCTGTTCCCAGGTTGGTCCCTGTAATTGAGACCACACAGCTGTCCCAGGGGCTTGTGAAACCCCAGGTCTCAGCCGTGCAAGCTTGCCGCATTGACAAACCCTTGCTGGCTTCAGGATGATGACAAGGAGTTCATAAAGCAAAAACGTTTGCAGGCTCTGGCTCTCCTCTCCAGGCATGTGAGAGTCCGGCCAACTGAAAATGTTTCCCACATTTCCATATGTGGGAAAGTTTGGGGTCATATGTATCTTTCTCCTTCCACAAACATGGGATGTTCTGTATGAAATACAAATGTTTACCGTGGTACATGTTTCCAGCAGGAAGCTCAAGTCAATAGCTATCAAAGTGATGAGCTGTTTTACTCCCCTGCTGATGCCTATGAAAAAAATCAGATCAAAATGCTCTTCATGTAGAACAATGTGCCTTTCATTGCCCTGTTTCTAGTTGAACAGAGGAGTTGCTATCAGAGAAGCTAATGCCTATTGTGGAAATAATCTGTTTCTTTGAAAATAGACTACCTTGCTTACAGGCCTACAAGAAAAATGAAAATAAAGTTTGGTTACAAAAGTGTGTAATGGAAAAAAAAAAGGATTTTTTTTCTTTTTTTAAATCCCTGTTATATACCCTATAGCAGGCTGTATTTTCCAATAGTTTTCTGTTAATTAACAACCATCTGGTTTGGACTTACACGAATTCCTGGTGATATTGTAGCTCATTTGCGCCAACTGTGAAGTTGGTATCAGTTACTGTAGCGCACAGCTGAAGTGCTCAGGGTGCTGTAATGCAGCAGATTAGCCATCGGGTTTCTCTGTTGTCTATTGCCAAGGTCTGTGGATCAGTAATTATAGAGAACAAACAATCCCATTTTGGGTCTCTGGTTCAAACACATGCTTTGATATTCAAATGGAGACGATTTCCTGATTCTCCACAAAATGTTGCAGGCAGTTTTTGCTTCCCTGAAAAAAAACCTGAATTGGGGCCAGTTCTTCCTCCGGGTTGCTGCGCTGGTGCAAACTCTGTGGGAGTTGAGTAATGAAGATAAAATTTGGCCAAGGAATTGCAGCCTAAACTAAACTAATACAACATGTGTATGAAATGGGTTTGCTGAGTGGGTGTCCCCTCTCTCTGCAATGCAGAAATGCTTCTACTGCACCGAAGGGATCCTAACCCCATGCCAACAATATACGGTTTCCTGTTACAGTAGAGAGTCCTGGCAGTACTCTTGTCATGTCATTTTTCCCAAAGCTAGCACTAATAATAGCAGATTTTCTCAACAAAATGGGTCAGATCCTGATCTATTGCCGAGCTGTATGATGCAGGGACTCTAAGGAGTTTTTCACGGTTTAAGGCATTGATGCCACAGGGACCTGGATGCTCTTTCTAAGCAGTACATGGTTTGCTGGCTGGGACCAAAGTGCTTAGCACCTCACAAGAGCCAAGATAATTACTGGTTGAACACAACCCCTTCTCACCACCACCCACACCAACTCTCACCCCTCCCAAGCTTTGGCCTTATATGAGGACAGAATACGCATCCCATGGGGAAAATCTAGCACAGATCCTGCACCAGACCTTTTCTCTATATTTTCTGATCTCATTGCAGCAAATACAGCTTAAACGTTCTTCATTCCTGATGCGTTTTTCCTTTTTTATTGTGTCTTCCAGTAACAAAAGTCATCTGTGCTCAGCAGTGCTCTGGCCGGTGCAGGGGAAAGGTGCCCAGCGACTGCTGCCATAACCAGTGTGCTGCGGGGTGTACGGGGCCTCGGGAGAGCGACTGCCTGGTAACCATGCTACACCACCTCCATAACCATAAATCCCTGGCACAGCGAGGCAGCTGCATGTCCTCTAGCCTTCTTCCATCCCAGAAGGCCTCTGAGAGATGCTGACCTGGAGGGTGCTCCAGGGCTTCCTCAAAGGAAGAGGACACAGTGATTATTAATTTTATGCAGAATTAGATTGGAAGAACCAACTTGTCCTTCATAAATGCCTCCTAAATTGTTCATTACTCGCAGCCAAATATAATGGCTTCAGTTTAATATTTAGCCAGAAAATTCAGTAATCAGCAGGAAAGGACTTGATTTGATTTAGGTTATTAAAAAGCAGCCAAGAAACGTACTGTATGTCTTGATCTGGTTACTGCTTGTAGGGAAAATTTTTCTGTCTAAGGCATGCAGATTCACTCCTGTTCCCACGTGAATCCCAGCAGCTCTCCCGTCAGTGCCAAGGTTTCTTGTTCGGAACAAGAAAACCTCATATTCTCTCTCTTTTTTCTCCCCCCAAATATTAAACTCAATTGCCTGACCTGAAACAACCTTTCACCTTCAAGCATAAGGAACCATCCCTGTAGCTGCCTGGGGTTTCCTAAGGAGGAAAGAGATGAGCACATCAGAGTGTTTTGAAAAAGCTAATGTGAAACCACTGTCACTTCTTAAGGAGAAAGCAGTTTAACGGGAGGTGTTGTTCAATGACAGGCATGTCGCAAGTTTCGGGATGACGCTACGTGCAAGGATACATGTCCCCCATTGGTCCTGTATAACCCCACCACTTACCAGATGGATGTCAACCCTGATGGAAAATACAGCTTTGGAGCCACTTGTGTGAGGGAATGTCCACGTAAGTTTATTTTAGATTACAGCCACAGAGGTGTTGGGGAGGTGTGGAGGGACCTGTGTGGTGGCCAGGAGGACCTTCTTGTTCTCCTCTGCTTCTGTGGGAACCAGGAACAGGTAACAAGAGTTACAGAATAGCTGGTAAATAGCCTCTTCAAACTGCCTGCATCCGTCACCTTCCCTGATTTTTAACCATGGAATTTTGCCTTGTGACGATTTTTCTCTTGATTGGGACAAAAACATCTAATGAGAATCATCAAAACAACAGCCTTATGGGATCAATCCTGTGGATTGCCAAAGCAGTATCAGCTCTTAACTGGTTCTTAATTAGGACTGGCAGAAAGTCTTTGGTTTAAACACTTTCTCAAGGCCACTGATCATGGCTTCCTATACAGGTGCTTGCTTTTTGTTTCACATTGTTCCATGTCCATGTTTTTTTAAACCCGTAAAGATGTAAGTGTAGAAGAGGATTTAGCATACAGAACTGAGACTGAGCATTGCCCTGACAGGCCCTTAGCCTGGGAAGAGTGAGCAAAGGTGAGAGATCAAAAGTGCCGTGTACTGATTCTGATAATGGCATCGCTGCACAGCCTGACCTGACCTGGCAGTGTTGTTTTATCCTTCTGTGACTGTTCCCCTCTTTGTAAAACAGTGATATCACTGTATCCCCACCTGCCTTCAAAGGATGTTTGTGAGAATTCAGGACTGATGCCTGTACTTTAAGTATGCCAAAAGTTCAACTCCTCCCCCCTTTTCTTTTTCCTAGTATTGAAGTGCCTGTGCAGCCTCTTGTATTTCAATGACCTTTGCATCCTTGTTTTATCCAGACAACTACGTGGTGACAGACCACGGCTCCTGCGTTCGCTCCTGTAATACCGATACTTATGAAGTGGAAGAAAATGGTGTTCGGAAGTGTAAAAAGTGTGATGGGCTATGCAGCAAAGGTATGACAATCATGGAACAAGCCAATAAGGCTTTGAGATGATAGGTGACTTGTTAGAAAAAGTACGTGTAGCTCTGACCTTAACTGCAAATTCAGTATAAATATCCAATTACAGTTTTAAGATTTGACAAGTGGTTTGAATAAGAAACATGGCTGTGGAGCATGCTTTCCAGCTGGGATACACCACAAGTGCAGTGGATAAACTGTGCGGTATGTCTATCTTCACATAAGCCTTCTCCTTCGTTTGCTCTTCCTAGTGTTTTATCAAATGGGAATAAAATCAAAATAGGACAGAGAGAAGGGCATGAGTAGAGATGCTCAAAGCAGAGCTGCACAACTAGGCAAGCGGGAAGCTTGCACCCTGTGGTGCTTTATGAGAAGCAAAAGTAGGAAAAAGATCAATGAAACTCATCTTACAATGGTAGGTTTGAAAGTATGGGAGTGCTTTCTGGACTAATGGCATCTCCATGTCTATTCCCTTCCAGGTGACTGAGCTTTACTCTTCTCCCCCCTGACTTTTGTATGTGTCTTTTAACAGTGTGCAACGGCATTGGAATAGGTGAACTTAAAGGGATCCTCTCCATAAATGCCACAAACATCGACTCCTTCAAAAACTGTACCAAGATCAATGGGGATGTAAGCATCCTCCCAGTTGCATTTCTAGGGTGAGTTGCCTGCTGGTTATTTAGCACTGGAGGAGAAGGGCTAGGGAGAAATTCAAGTTGAGCTGTTCTTTTCCCAATTCCTTGTTCTGTTTGTTTCAGTGATGCCTTCACAAAGACCCTACCCTTGGACCCCAAGAAGCTGGATGTCTTCAAAACAGTCAAAGAAATCACAGGTTAGCAATGGTGTTTGAGCTGAGATATTCTCTGAGTGGTACTGCCAAAAACACAAAAGGAAAGGAGGGAAGTGTTTTAAGCATGTGAAGAGAAATGCAAGCAAACGGTTTCTGTCTCTGAGCTACCAGGGCTCACTCTTCACAGAGGTGGCAGGCAGCACCTCACCAGCATTACACCCATGTAACCCGTATGGGTTTCCCATCCAAGGTGTGTTGTTTGGCCAGACCATTCCTTCTGCTAACTGTCAGTCTTAGCAAACAGTGAAAGCAGAGGAGATCCTCAGCCACCCGAGAAGTATGTGGTGATGCAGAGGCGTGCCACTCCATCTGAAAACAGCCAAATGTGTTTCTATTTATGGAAAACCTTTCAGCAGCTCCTTAGGGAAGCATGCTTAGTGACTTGCATCATCCTCACGGAGATACCCTCTCCAGCCTGAAGAGTTCTTCCTTGGGGTGAAGGTGTCTCCAACAAGCACAAAGTGGCCATCAGAGTGCTCAGCCACCGTCTTGTGCCAAGGATCAATTAAAACTAATTTTGCTCAGCTCACTATAAAACGAGGGTAACATTAGAGCTGGGTCCACGGGTGTGACTCCGGTTCCCCGTTTCTTTCTGTCTTCTACCTGTCTGGTTCCCCCCAGGGTAGCAGTGACTAATCGCAGAGCTTCATACAGCAGCCTGCAATCTCCCAGGTTCTCCCCCTCCCTACTGAGCAGGGAAACATGCTTGCCTTAGCTAATCCACTCCGAGCGCTGTCAGTTCTGCTCTGTTCCTGCTTTCTCTTCAGTTTACCCGTTCCCTGAGGGTATCTCACTATAGGAGGGAGCGGTACCTTTCTCCCACAGCACCAGAGCCCACAGCCTCTCAGCTAGGGTTATCTCTGGAAGGAGTTGTTATCATTGGTGGCTCAGCGTGGCAAGGATATGTGGCTCACCAACACAATCATCTCTTACTCTCCTAAGCCCTCATGGTGGGATAAGTAGTAAACTGTTTATAAAGTGAGGTCTAAAAATATCTCCCTGTTCCCTAAAATGTCGTGTTTTACTTTGAGATTCTCAGATAAGCATAGTGAAAGCACAAGCACCTTCTCCCGGCTCAGGGAGAGGAAGTCCTGCTGTCAATACTGACCACTGTTTGCTGTTTCTTCTTATTATTATTACTACTTCTGTATCTTCTTTTCTTCTTTTCAGGATTTTTGTTGATTCAGGCCTGGCCTGATAATGCTACTGATCTCTATGCTTTTGAAAATCTGGAGATTATACGAGGCAGAACCAAGCAACAGTAAGTAAATCATGTGCCAGAGCAACTGTAAAAGACACTCAAGCTGCGCTTGTCTGAGCACACCAAGGTATCGTGCAGTGTGAGACTCAGGTGTCTTCATAGAATCATCATGGTCTGAGGTGGAAAGAGAACTTAGAGCTCATCCAGTTCCAGCCCCCTGCCATGGGCAGGGACACCTTCCCCTAGAGCAGGCTGCTCCAAGCACCGTCCAACCTGGCCTTGAACACTGCCAGGGATGGGGCAGCCACAGGTTCTCTGGGCACTCTGTGCCAGCGCCTCAGCACCCTCACAGGGAAGAATTTCCACCTAATGTCTCACCTCAGTCTCCCCTCTGTCAGGTTAAAGCCATTCCCCTTGTCCTGTCCCTACAGGCCCTTGTCCAAAGTCCCACTCCAGGTTTCCTGTAGCCCCTTTAGGCACTGGAGCTGCTCTGAGGTCTCCCCTTAAGGAGCCTTCTCTTCTCCAGGCTGATACAAAATAAGAAAAACCTGTCAAGGAGTATAGTACCATCTTTGTAGCAGTATATAATGTGTCCTGGGGAGTGAAACCCTCAGCTCTGTACTGCGTGTGAGGGGCTGGCCTGAGCCTGCCTCTCAGGAGCAGGTTCTCTGCCGCCATCCTGGAAGCACAAGTAGAACAGAGTGCTCTTTGCAGTCTGGGCAAGTTACTATCAGAAGTGCTTTGGGATGTGAGGTAGCTGAGTGCTTGGGGCCAGACAATGTCTGCCAGATGGTATGGACACTGGCAGTGCCTCCAGCACCCTCCTGGACTTATCCCAGGAGGAAGGATAGCTTGGTGGACCAGCATAAAATAAGAGCTGCTCTATCTACTATCATTGCTGCACATAATTAACTTGACAGAGCATGCATGTCCTGCGAATTTTAGCTTTAAAAGCCAGTGCAAAACCAGATACAAATATTGCAGTTGTTTTACAATAGGAATGTCATGTACCAGTATAGAGGACTGAGCAGCATCTTGCTTGGACAAAATTCAGTTTACAGCAACACGCATTTGAAAATCAAAAGAAAAAGTGCTGAATAATACCCTGCTTACTCTTTCTTCCATGTGTTTTCTTTTTGTCCCTCTCCATTTTAGTGGCCAATATTCCCTTGCTGTTGTTAACTTGAAAATACAGTCCTTAGGGCTGCGCTCCCTCAAGGAAATCAGCGATGGAGATGTTGCCATTATGAAGAACAAGAACCTCTGCTATGCTGACACCATGGACTGGCAAAGACTGTTTGCAACTCCAAGCCAGAAAACAAAGATTATACAGAACAGAAATAAAAATGAGTGTGGTAAGTCAGCACTGCCTTCCTGCTCCCTATGGAAGCTTGTGCTGAAATGCAAGACTAATTTGAGCAAGGCTTTTTTCTCTTTGCCCCCCTGGATGAGAAATTCATCAGTGATACTGCTTTAATGAAGATGGTGTGGGAAAAGTGGGATTTTTTTCCCACCGAGGATGTGGACTTCATCATGTCCAGCAGATGGGAAGGAGCTTCCTCACCACTGTAGTCAGTGAAGCCACATAGGTTGAAGGACACAGAAGTTAACTCCAAAACTGGACTTTTTTGACCAGGTTGAAGCTGTTGTTCAGACTTTGTGACTGCAGTGGTCCCTGCACCAAAATCTCATTAACTTCTCTTTGCAGAATATGAATTTGTTGTACTTTGGAAATTGATCAGAGAATCCTAGAGTGGTTTAGGGAAGGGACCTTAAAGCTCATCCAGTTCCAACCCCTGCCACGGGCAGGGACACCTTGCACTTGAGCAGATTGCTCCAAGCCCTGTCCAACCTGGCCTTGAACACTGCCAGGGATGGGGCAGCCACAGCTTCCCTGGGCACCCTGTGCCAGTGTCACCACACATTGTAACTATTCCTTCCTTATACCTAATCTAAATATACCCTTTTAGGGTTTAAAACTGTTGCCCCTTGTACTGTCACTACAGGCTTTGTGAAGATTTTGTTACAAGCCCCATTTTTAGGTATTGCAGAAGGCTGCCATAATGTCTCCCCAGAGCCTTCTCATCTCCAGGCAGAACTACCCAAACTCTCTCAGCCTGTGCCCTGGTTTTGGCTGGGATAGAGTTAACTTTCTTCCCAGTACCTGATGCAGTGCTGTGTTTTGGATTTGTCTGAGAACAATGCTGATAACACACAGATGTTTTAGTTGTTGCTCTATAGTGCTTGCTAAGTCAAGGACTCTTCCGTTTCCCATGCTGTGCCAGTGAGGAGTTGCACAAGAAGCCAGGAGGAAGCACAGCCAGGAGAGCTGACCTGAACTAGCCAAAGGGATATTCCATACCACAGCAGGTCATGCTCAGTGCAGAAATTGGGGGGAGTTGGCCAGGAGGCTCCGATTGCTGCTCAGGGATGAGCTGGGTCAGCAGGTGGTGAGCCATCGTATAGTGCATCACCTGTCTGTCTTGGGGTTTATTTCTGTCTGTCTATTGTCTCCCTTTACATTGCAATTACTACTGCTATTATTATTATGACTATTATTATATTTCAATTATTAAACCATTCTTACTGCAGCCCATGGGTTTTACCTTTTTTCCAGTTCTCCTCCCCATCACACTGGGGGTTGTGAGTGAGCAAGTGGCTGCATGGCCCTTAGTTGCCTGCGGGGGTTAAACCACAGTAGTCTTGTACTGGTTTAGCTTTATTGTACAGCTGTTAAGCTGTCACAGAAGAGTTCATTCTGATTTTGAGAGGCCAGAAATCACTCTTAATTTCAGGCTTTGGAAATTAAGAGAATTATGATTACTCCTTTTCCGCACTGCCAGGACCATTACTGTCTGCTTTGGAACAGATTGGAGAAACTGGTCAGGATGGGAGTCACTGGCAGTGATTTGTTTGCCCTCTCTCCTCTTCCTCTTCATGGCTTTTCTTGTCTCTTTTCTCTCCCAGCTGCTGCCAGGCATGTTTGTGACCCCCTGTGCTCAGATGTGGGCTGCTGGGGCCCAGGGCCCTTCTACTGCTTCTCCTGCAGGTTTTTCGATCGCCAAAAGGAGTGTGTGAGACAGTGCAACATCCTGCAAGGGTAAGGTGTCTGAAATGATTCGGGGCTTTTAGTGTTTAAAATGTGTTGTAACTAGAAAGAAATAAAAAAAAATAGGGTGTCTGGCGGCATGGGATTTCACCAGCTTTGCAGAGATTTTGTGTGAGCACAGGACCTGAGGTACCTCTTCTTCCCCATGCAGCATTGCTTAGGATTTTGCTCCTGCCAAGAAAATATCCCCTTAAGCCATAAGGAGACTATCTGGAGGCACAGGGAGACTAAGCCTTGCATTTCTTTCCCATAATGGACCTTAAAGCCCCAGTGAAAATCCGAGCTATACCTGTCATGTCTAGCACATCAAGTGAGAACCAGAGCCATTTGGTGACGCTGCAAGCTCAGTTGCCCCCAGAGCCAGGGCTTCACCATGTGGTAGGCTTCCTTATTGCCAAGGGACTCATATTTGCTCAGATGAGCAGCGTGCCCCTGTAGTTTGCAAAGTTACAGCCAAGGGAGAATGAACTTTCATCTGCAGAAGCGCTGGGAGCAGCAGTTTCAGGCAAAATTACTGCTCCAGTCTCACTCAGGCAGAGGAAAACACATCACTGCCTGTGTGTCAGGGCTCCGGCTGGGGTTTGCAGTCAGTTCACCTGGTGATGTAGGCAGGAAAGGCACATCGAGCACTGAAAATTACAGGGATATTTTTAATGAACCTTTCCAAGTTTGGCTTCCAAAAACCATGAGTATTAAGCAAGTACTTGACAGGGCGCTGGTGCCCCTGATGATTGCATTTCTCTAGCAGCTTGCAGTTCAGCAGCTGTCTTTTTTTGTAAGTGAATCCCCGCCAGCAGCTATTATGACCTGAAGGGCAGATCTGGGCATTTTTTGTGTCAAATGATGGGTAGGTTTAGTTTAATTAATAACACCATTACTTGAAGTGGAACAGCTTTATTGCTATTGAAACCATCTGTTCCCAACTTTCATATTTTAATGATTCATTGTGTGTTGTAGTGAGGGCATGAATTTAATTACCAGTGCTTTGCTGTTTAACTTCCCTAATTATTATTTGGAGCCTTGGAATCACTTGAACTGTTTTTGCTGATCTCTTTGCACCACTACCAGTTAAAAGCCTTTGGAAATCATTGTGAATATTCCGTGTTGTTAGCTTAAAAGGGAAAGTAAACTGATTTGTAGTGTGCGGTCTGGAGTGCCGTGTGTTTCACCGTCAACCAAATTTCCCTTACTCTTACCTCCCCTTAGCTGAACTAAGCAAGTGCTACTGGTGTAGCCAGGAGAGTCCCCCTGTACCTTCTCCTGTCCCAGCACCATCATCCCCATGTATTTAAGCTGGAAAAATCAGGAAAAGGGGAGATGAGCACAGTTTATCACTCAGCCTGAGGTTTTATTATTTCTTTCCTCCTTTCTTGTTTTCCAGAGAGCCAAGAGAGTTTGAAAGGGATTCCAAGTGCCTCCCCTGCCACCCTGAGTGCCTGGTGCAGAACTCCACCATGTACAATGCAACCTGCACTGGACCCGTAAGAGCAGATTCAGCTTAGCAAACCTGCACCTCAGACCATGTATTAATATGTATTTTCTGTGCTGAGATAACCCTGAGGTCTCACTTGCACTTCTTCAAGATAGAGTAGAGATAAAAGGGGTTGGAAGTCAAGATTATGGGGCAGGGGTGCAGAAACTGGAAAGGGAACCTATTCTTTCTTGTCATCCACCATACACGTCATACAAAGTCCCAGGTATTGTTGGGCCTTTCTGTTTTGTGCCTTTTACAGAGAGAGAGCTAAAAAAGAGGCTTACTTATGTATGTGGTGATATGGTAACTTGGCAAGTATTTTAGGAACATGAAGCTAATGAAGTGCCAAGTTGGCGCGAACAAATCAAGTTCCCTTATTCAAAGGGAAAAAAACCTGCTTAAAGTAATGGATTAAACCAGTAGCCTTTTGCCTTTTTGGAAAGCCGTGCTAAAATTGTCATCAAGACCAAATGCTTACCAAAAATTATGCAGGAAGCAGTTTTTACTTAAAACCGTGTTCCCTCCGCTAACCATGTTCTTACCTCTAGGAAATTGCAGTAAATACCTATGTTAAAGTAATTGCAGGTGTAAATTATATTCAAAGAAAGGCAATCAAAACAATTCAATTTTCATGCTTGTTTAAATATTCCAAATTCAAACTTGTTTAAATATTCCAATTCATTCAAGCTCCTCTTACAGAAGTCAATGCAGTGCAGTCTTGCTGGTCGTCCAGGCTTCCTCAATTTTGTTGTTCTTTAATTCTGAGAACTCTATTTTGTGTGATGAAATGTCCAGTTTGGCAACGGTACCAGATGTTTTCCTTTTAATCAGATCAAAGTAGTATCTTGATTGTAAAGCTCTAATTCTCTTTTTTGGGGGGTAATTGAAACCAAGTCTCATGCTTCCATCACAGATCCTTCTCTGTGCTACTTAACCCAACTCCTTCAACACTTCTTGCTATTCCCTGCCGCCGTTGAGTGTTCAGCCCTTGCCCATCATGAGTCTCAAGAGTCACTGCTCAGTAATGTGAAGCATTTCCATCTTCCCTTCTAGCTTAGACTACCATGGCCTCAGGGATATTATTAACATTATAAACTCCTGCAGGCAGTGACAGCCCCCTTGTTCCATATTTGCCCAGCACATAGAAATCAGTCTATTACAGTGGCCCTTAGATTTTACGGTAATTAAAATAATCTTCCTATAGCCTGTCTTATTGTAGTCCCACTGAAACTGGCACTGTGGGTCAGGTCTGGTTTTCTCCGTAGTAGAGTTTGACCCAGAATTGCTGGTTCCTCTGCTATAAAATACTTAGTGCATTCCTGGTGCTGTTATAGTCTGGATAAAAACATTTCAGCTAAAAATGGCTAAAGGCAGTGCCTCTAAATACAAACTAAGTGCTTTTCAAAGTAAAAAAAACAACTTACAGACTCCTTGGGTTGCCTCCATTATCCCTTGCTTCTCCCGAACAAGTGAAAGAACCCACGCTTGAGACACCAAGAAAATATTGATTTGAGGCCAGTACTTCAGGGAGGTGTCAGCAGGTCCATGTCCATCATTCTACATTGTGTGATGGTAGATTGCAAGCTGGGCCCTCTGCTTTTCAGCTTAGCCTTTATCAAGATGTTATTAAATTATTCCCCATTTTGAATGCAAAATGCAAGCTTTCCAACCAGACAGAAGGCAAGGGCAAATAAAGCAGATGAAGCTTGAGAAAATATTAAACATCAGGCTTAATTAAACACTTCGAACATCAGGTACTACCTTTCATACGGTCCATGTTACAAGAGAAATACTTGCAAGAATATCAGGTAGCAAGGTAATAAAACCAGATGATGCTGAAAACTTGCAGCAGAGAAAACCATTTAGATTTATCTTGTGAATTTCAATAGGCTGGTGTAAGGGCATTACAAACAAGCTGTTTCTCTTTGCAGGGCCCTGACAATTGCATGAAGTGTGCCCATTTTATAGATGGCCCCCACTGTGTGAAATCCTGCCCGGCGGGAGTTCTGGGTGAGAATGACACCCTTGTCTGGAAATACGCCGATGGGAATGCTGTTTGCCAGCTCTGCCATCCAAACTGCACCCGGGGGTGAGTAAAAGATGGGGGGAAGAAATAGGGGAACAGCTTGAATTGAGCTCTTTTTCTTCCTGACGGTCCCACTTCAAACAACTGAGAAAGAAGAAAGGGAGTGAGAAAGGTCAGTACATAGGTAATGTAAGCAAAGCACAGCAGACTTTGTAAATAGGTAAAGTTCAGTGACGCTTCATCTTTACACAGAAGGCTAAAAAGGAAAACAGGGGTTTAGGGGTTTGAAACATGTTTGTTTGTTGATTTAAATAGGAAATTCCCTGGAATTTACGGAGCTCCTCACCCGTGATGCGTTTTTGGTTCTTTTCCCACCTGGCTTGGCACTGGGTCCTCTGGTGTTGGGAGGATCATCAGTGACATCTGGTGGATGCTGAGCTCCTGAGGACCATTTTTCTCTGCACCTTTCATTTTTTAAGAGGGAAATCCCAGTGGGGTACCACAGTGGTTTTCTATTTTTCCATCTTCTCAGATGCTACCTCTTGGTCTGAGTTTAAAGCCTTGTTTGCCTCCTGAGTGTCACTTTGTTAATGGGCATCACAGTAAACCAAATCTGTATAAACCTTTTTTTTCCTCATTTGGGGACATGCTTAAACTGTCACCTGTAACAAGCTGTAAATTGAACGTGTATTTAATCTACATGACAGTAAGTAACAATTATCTCCTCTCCTGGTTTCCAACCTGCAAAGGACATGGGATGTTCAATAAAAGGTTTTAAGGACTGAGACTTGGTTGTTGGACTGCGATGCTTTTGAACTAAAAAAACCACCCACATTTGGTGTCTTTTCCTTTACAGGCCCTTTCCCTGTACCCTGCAGGTCTGTGATCCCAGATCCTCCTGTAGTATACCTGTAATACTTGTTGCAAGAGAGAAGTTATAACATATTCAGATGAACCATGATCCCATCGTACATTAGCTAATTCAACTGCCAGGTCATCAAAGAGCAGAGTGCCCAGGCCCCCGCTGTCATGGAGAAAAGGAGATGAAGACCACTTTCCTAGTGGTCTGTTTTTCAAATGGTAGCTGTAACAGCCACGTGGGTTGCTATGATTTACAGCAGCGCCCCCTCTTTTTTGTTACAGTAGCAGGCAAGGCTTATCAGGCTTCCCATCACACACCTGAAAACAAATTATTTCAGTTGAAACAGGATCTTAATATCTTTACTCTTTATTAATGACCTCAATAGTGCCTACTGGTACAAACTGGCCACAGTGATTCAATACCCTTCTAAGTGGCCACATCAAAATACAGCATAATGGGTAACCACATCTGAACAAGGCTTTCCACTGTGCAGCCTCAGTAGTGAGATCAAACACTAGGCTCGAATGAATGCAAACTTGGAGAGCAGAATCTGCCAGACGTGCATGTAGTGAGGAGCCATGTGGTGGCTCTTTGTGCACAAGCAAGTCCCAGAGCAGACTTCATCAGAAAAGTCAATTCCTGCCTGGCTTTAGCAGAGGATGGAAGTACCACAGGAATCTGTTGGGAGATGGGGGTAAAGAGATGTATTTTAAATTAGGGGTACCCAACGTATGGCTCAGCATATTTGGCCCTGTTGTTAAGGCAGAACATAAAAAGTAGTATGGATGCATGAAAGAACTGGGCTAAGTTTGCTGCAGTTATATTGTGGACATGTTCAATGCTCCTGTTCAATTTGCTGCCCAAATGTGGCAGAAGAAATAGACTGTATCCCTGAAGGGCTCAGGAGAACTAGAAGAAGGTTATGTTACTATATTTGCTTTACAGAGGGAACATGTGAGGCCAATGGCATTGATGGGTAGGGAGCCAGTGTCAGAGATGTAATGTGGGAATGTGCAGTTTGGCACAGCATTGTCCCCTTGAAGGCAATCAATCAGTAATGCTGCTTACTTCTCTTCACGCCTTTCCCTTGTGCTGCGGGAAGGGGATGTGATCAGCAGTGGGTGGAAAACATCTGTCTCACAAAGTTTTCGCATCCTTAGAAACCACACTCAGCGATTTCTGCATGACAAGAAAACAGCCACTTTTTTCTGTCCCTGTCCAATTTCGTGGCTAGAGCCCACAAAATCTTATCAGCATGATTAAGTGTGCTGGCTTCAGGAGTCATGCAAGTAAGGGGTTCCAGGCTCTGGCTCTTATTTTCCTTATTTGAAGAAGCTGAAAGTAAAGAGGACTGCTCTTCCCAGCTGAGCTTTGTCGTGAAATTTGGTTTTTTTACTTAGGTGTGCTGAGTTGTAATGTTTCTCTTCTTTTCTACCGCTGTGAAGAACCCCATCTAGTCTCATCTTTGCTGAGTCATTTTCTCAGCCTTTGTTAGAAAACAGAATGGAGGAAGCTTTCTCCTGCTCAGCCCAAAAGATCCCTTCTCTCCCATTTCTCCTGTAATCTCTTGGGGATTTTGTACAAGCTTCCTTTGCTGTGCCTCTAGTACAGCTACGAAAATATGCTCAGATAAAGAGAGCAACATTCCAAAAGCCTGGGAATTGTTCAGTTTAAAACTCAAGCAACTAATGACACACACCAGCTTAATTAATCTGCTCGGTGCTGAAGGATTTGGTTTTCCTTTGCCACTCTCCCAGTGTACAGGAATTCAATTCAGCCACAGCCACTGGGGTCGAAGAGCAAGGAGGAAAGAAACCACCACTGTAGTTAATAGCAGTGGCTGATGCATCCAGCCTCCGCAGTCACTACTGACACTATGTGCCTCACCAGTCTTCATGTTAGATGCCAGGGGATTTTAGGAGGGGGTGTGAGAAAGCAGCTGGTGGGGACAAGAGGGAAAGTTGCTGCAGCACAGCACAAATGTGATGCCTTTGTCACATTCTGGAGGTTAATGAGGAAGAAAGGGCAGAGAAAGGTTCTTGTAAGGCTTTAAAGAGCCCAAAGACTTTCAATTTCTTTTATGCCCGTGGAGTAACTTAGGCTGTTATAGTCCTCTCTGAAAGGCCATAAATCATAGCAACCTGGCTTACATCAAATTAGGAACTATGGGTCGAGGAGAAAGTTGTTAAAATCTTGATGGGTTTGGGAAATAAATAGCTATGTCTGTGCTGGAACAAGTAATATTTACGTAGATAGATGAAATGCTGAGTTCAGGATGCAATATTTTTCCAGGACTGTACACAGCACTAATTTTCCAATAAGTAGAGAAATATTTCAGGGACTACAACCACTGCTAGGTTCCATCTGCTATATCCGTAAGGTCTTGAGGCACTTTATAACACAAGGTCACATTTCTCATTTTGGTTTCTGTAAGCAAAAGAAAAATGATTCAGGAATGGAAAAAGTGATTGTTTAGATTCCATAAAACCTGAGTTACTTATGTTGGATGTCATCATAAAATTCCACAGTAAGAAAGATGGTTATGTTTAGTCCTGGATGGATATTTTTCATAGGCTTTGTTTCTTCTTAGACTTGTGAAATGAATCAGAAAATCACATGGGACTTGAAAAGCACAAGCTGATCTGTCATTTTCTTCCCAAACACCTTTTAACTTTATCCCACTAGATTTGATATTAATGGGTTTGTGTGGGAAATAATTTATAAAGAGAAGGGGACAGATGAAAATCTACGCTTCTCCTGCTTCTGCTTTCTGGTGTAGGGAAATAACTGGTTGGTCATTCCTCAGACTGTAGATACTATCTCCTCAAGCCATTTTTTTTACTGTAAGGAAGCGCATAGAGGACTTGCCATTGTAAAGGAGCATGGCAAACCAGAACGTTTAGGAAAAGAGAATTTGAGGGACCACAGTCACATTCTGGAATAAAGTGAGGTCTTTTAAATTTAACATCCTTATGTGCAAGCTGCTCATACTTTGTTGCCTTAGCATGTAGAAATTCATACCTGGGTGGTAGAGCATGAATGGGATGAGGTCTTGGGTCCTAGATCAGTTTTCTGTTGAGCACCCAAATAGAGAAGCCCGGTGTAGAGCGAGATACATCTCCTGTGACCGTAAGCAAGCTGGTGGTTCTGCGCTGCATGTGCAGCCTCTCCAAGCACGTGCTTAGTTACACAACTGAGCAAACAACCCAAGCTGTAGGCAGACAGGGAACACTAACAAAGCTGGGCGCCCAGGATCCGGGAACCAGTATGTACAGCACTTCCAGCATGTCCAGGACACCAGGATGCACATTCTTGCATGGGAGCCCAGTGAACTCACAAGACCTTCCAGATGCTGGGTTTTGGAGCATTGTGTTGGCCCAGAAACAAGGCGAATACATGAGGGAAGATCAGAGTAATGAAAAGAAACAAACAAAAACACAATAAAATGAGTAGTTGCTTCACCTCTTCCTCCCCTAGACCTAGAACAAGTTATGAGATAAGATCTCCACCTCTACCTGCCATTTTGGAAACCTGCTGGTTTTCTCCTCTCAGCAAAAGGGAATGCAGAGCAGCTTTCCTGGCACAGGTTTACTCCTTACCCTCTCCTTGACCTCCTCTGGAGTTGGTTTCGGATGGCCCATTTTCTTTAAGTCAGCACAGGGAGCGGATACCACGAACTGGACTTTTCTTCTTGCTGTGTTCTGCATTTCAGAGGTGATGTAACCCTCTCTGTAATGCTCGTCTTGCTCAGTAGATACCACAAAGACCACAGTTTCCAAGAAGAGCATAAATCTTGTAGCCCAGCAGCATTTAGGGAATGCATTGTGCCTTTCACACCCATTAGACCATCAAGTGAATGCAGTCACTGTGTTTTCATCTTTATTGTTTTCTGCATTTGGGCTGCCAAAATGAATTTCATTTTAAACTCAAACGGAGGGTGAATATCTTGTTAGTAGAGTTTCTGGCTGTCTGGATAACTCGTGTTCCTGTTTATACTTTCAACATCAGACCTTAGATGCTGAAATAAAATTATCATGGACACATACCAGCAAACTGTAGCTGAGGGGAGCGCTGTCAAATCCTGTTTTCTGATGGGACTGTGTACCTCCTACCCAAGTTCTCCATTGCAATAGAAAGTCCTGGAAACTTGAATCTTTTACTTATCAAGAAAAAGGGATCGTGCAGAAGGGTCAGCAGTGACACGCTTCCGTGTGGCTTTCTGCGTTTGTGCAGGGGAGAGGCTACTTCTGTTCTCCTCCACGGTCAGCCCTAAGCTTCTGCGCTAACACAGATGTCCATGCACAGCAGGGAGTCCATGAATTTGTGTATCTATGACACCCCACACATGACATTCATGTGGCAGAATATCATTCTGCCACATGATATTAAGTTGGTTTAAAATAGTCTTTAAACTGAGTATGAAGCTATAACTATGCCCTAGATAAAAGATTTTGGAGCAAGGCCATTGACTGATGTTCAATAGAGTGTATAACTGTTATAAATTCCAGTGTTAATACTTGGACTGCTCTGAAACACAAGCTTTTCAATCAGTAGCACTTTTCTCAGTTGGAATTATAGAATTATGTATGCCTGAGCTAATACATTTGTGATGTTCATTTGTTTTTACAGGTGCAAAGGGCCAGGTCTTGAAGGCTGTCCAAATGGGTGAGTATTTAATCTGCTACAATTAACAACAGAGCTGGGAAGAATGCATGTGTTTACATTTCCATGCTGGACACTGCAAGGCTGGGACTACAGTTAAGTGTTCAGCTCTGTACAGGGAAGTGACAGATCAGAGTAGAGAAAAATGATTTAAAGAACCGAGAAATATCCCTACTGGCACGAGACTCCAAAATCTCGTTCTGCTTAGCTTGCTTGTCAAGGTGAGACCTGGGATCTTACTGGAGAAGAAAAGGAGGAGCTAGAAAAAGAAAGGATTAAAGGCTAGTGGCAGAGGGACCTTTAGGATTGATAAGGCTACCTGCATTACAGGGGATTCATCTCAAACAGGGTTAAGCGGATGTCCAGAGCATGTGTTTAATCAAAACCTAGGGCTTTTTAAATCTTATACCTAAGCATTATTTTGTCTTTCTGCATTCCCTTCTGTCCTGCAGCTCCAAAATCCCATCTATCGCAGCGGGTGTTGTTGGAGGGCTCCTGTGCTTGGTTGTGGTCGGCTTGGGCATCGGCCTTTACTTGCGGAGGCGCCACATCGTCAGAAAGAGGACCCTGCGCCGGCTGCTGCAGGAGAGGGAGGTGAGCACTGCTGGCATGGCACGGTGCAACACCGGCTGTTTTACCCGCTTTAATGCGTGCCGGCCTGCTCGTACTGAGAGCTAAAGCACCATACATCTGCCTTGTAACTCAACAAGCCCTTGGGTTGGCGAGCATGGTGTCTGCCTCAGGAAAGAGGCAATCAGCATCTAACACCTTCTCACTTAATCTGAAGTCTCATCCTTCGGGATGTAGTTTTTAAAGCTTTAGGGGGTTTAGATGTCTAAATCCCAAGGAAAATCACTGAGATTGTGTACTTGGAAAAACCTACATCTTCAGGGTGAGGTGCAGTGTGTTTGCTGATCCACAGCACCTTGCTGTGTAGACTCTCAGCCTTGAATAGTTTCTACCTCCAGACAATCCTTGAGGGTGCTGTGGCAGCTTGGGTGCTTTTGAAAATTCCACCCCCTTGATGAGACATATGTCTCATTTCTTCAGAAAGAAATGGGGGAGAAAGAAGAGGAGGGAAAGGAACTGAGGAAGTGTTTGTGTCTTGTCTTTGGTTTGCTTTTAGCACAAAAATCCCACAGAGCCATCAAAGTGGATGGTTCATGCTGTTGGGCACAAACAAGGCTCCTACACCGCTTTTTGTTTTCTGCATGGTTTTGTGTGTGTTACAGCATCACCCTCTGTGTACCTCACATATAAACCAGCAAAATTCATTATCCTGGATTAATGCCACTCTTTTATAATTAGCAGCCTTCTTTTTCTAGTTCAGTCCTAGTAAATCACTAGCAAATTGTATTTAGCATCCTGCTAAAAAGCCCAGTTGCAGCTCCTTTCTGTGTTCAGTGGCTTCACAGAGTCAGCTGCTGAAATCCTTAAGGTCAAAGCTGTGCTGCTTTTAATGCACTACCTCACAGTATTTTACATACCACTGTATTCTACAGTTGTAATAGTAGAGTTCAGTTTGTGCTCAGCTCATATTGTACTGCCTGTACTCCTCAAAATGACAATATTTCATCCAGGCAGAAGGGTTGCTGGCCCACTGATTGTATCCAGCTAAATACGGTTTTGCTCAAAGGTAAGGAAAAAGAAGCAGCACAAAGGCAAAAAGCTGACTTGTGCATCCAAAAAGGGTTAAATACCTCTGTTTGGAAGGCATTGCTGCTCTTTGGTAATGAGGCCTAGACCAAGTTTTTAAAACCTTGATAGTAAATTCACCATCTCCTTTGTTATTGACAAAAGAATCACTCTCAGAGCTCCAGTTGCCGCTTGTAAACCCTGCAGTCTGGGGGAGCCACTGGTACCATGGGAAATCCATCCAGTGAAACAAGAGCAGACCTGAATGGTTGTGGGTGATTCTTGCCCATTATTTAAAACATTTTCACAAGTTCAAGAAAATCTTTAGGATCTCCGGTAATTGCATGGCTCTTCTTGCCATGCGCTTTAGGGCTTTGAAGTCAAAGCCTTCGTTTGAACAGTAGTATTCCCTCATTCTCCTTCAAAAGGGCAGTTGGCAATCTGTGATTGGTTTTACCTCTGAAATTTGGAGCAACTTGAGATGTTTACGGCTGCAAGTCAGAGTGGGGCTTTCTTCCTTAAAACTTCACATGGAATAAAATGTTCATTATTTTCAAGGAAGGATTTACTTGCTTTCCCAAAGCATGCAGTTTGCTCTCCTCCTAGACTGTATGTCCATCTAACATCATCTTCTCTCTGCCCCAGCTTGTCGAACCACTGACACCCAGCGGGGAGGCACCAAACCAGGCTCATCTGAGAATTTTAAAGGAAACAGAATTTAAAAAGGTCAAAGTTTTAGGCTCTGGAGCTTTTGGCACTGTTTATAAGGTAAGATACACCTTAAGAGAAAAGGGGTGTTTCTCTTCCCATTTCAGTCTTGCTCCATTATGCAGAAGCCACCCAAACAGAGCATCAACTGGGAGTTGTGATCATTGTGATCACTAAGCTAGATTTTATAGCATGTCTGTATTGAATGGTAGAGAGATGACTCAGTCATCATTAGTTAAGTTACAAATTGGGTAACATGGGAGGTTTTACATGATATGTTTCCAAGCCATACTGCTGAACCTAGAGAGCAAAGTTCTCAACTTAAAACCTACCTCAGCCAAATACACGCTGTTGTGAGCGTTAGGAAAAAAAACAGTCATTTCAGTGCTAAGCCATATTTCTATGTGGTCTGGTGTGTTGGTTTTATACTTGTCAATCTCTTTCATTAGAACTGATTGGGGTGTGTGGAAGCGTCTACACACCTTCAACTGTGTAAGTCCGTAGGGTTTTTTTTCTCTTGGTGTTTGTTTATCTTCTGTGTTTCTTACTCACCAAGTTCTGCTTCTCTTTGCTTCTCTTATTCAGGATATGTGCCAGCAGTACTGAAATACAAACTTTCATAGAACCATATATCTCTTTATAAAGCTTTATATTCTGAAGCAGGCTTCCAGCTATGGCTAGGAACTTCTGAAGTTCAAATCCCATTAACCTCTGAAAATACGCAGTACATATATTGTTATATTGCTGAGTACATCAACACTGTGTCTTCGCAGTGCCACGCTGTTCACCTGCTGCCTAAATGGCCTGCTGACACTGTAGGTGCAGATGACTGAACCAGTCTGAAAGAAACCTGCCACTGCATATATTTGTACAGTATGGATGCCATCTTGTTGTCATGAGAAAATGCCAGTTCTTTCATCCCAATGTTTATAAATTGGAAGTAGCAAGGTTTTGCACATACTGTTGCTGTGATGTGCTAATTAATTAGTTTTCCATCCACAAAAGTTGCTCTTTATGCATCTCTTGGGCTATTTACAGAGGGATGGAAATAAACATGGTGGTTTTTACCAAAAAAGATACTGTAGACGTGACTGAAAGAGAAATACCACTCCATTAACAGGATTTGTTAACGCCCACAAGACTGGTTTTGCCTATTTTTGTTGCCTGCCATGTCTTCCCATTGCTCAGAATATTTAAGTACTCTCAGAAGATGTAAAAGGCGTATGTAATTGTGAGAATTAACCTGGTAGATATGAGACTGAGTAACTCTTTCCACTTCTTTTTGATAGGGACTTTGGATCCCAGAAGGGGAGAAGGTTAAAATTCCTGTGGCTATTAAAGAGTTGAGAGAGGCTACCTCACCAAAAGCCAACAAGGAAATACTTGACGTAAGTTTTCATGTTTGTTTTGTCAAGTTGTCAGTGGTCTGTGAATTTTCTTCTGTGACAACTAAAGGGATTTCAGGATTTTGGGTGGGAAGAAATATTTTGCACCCAAAACTGAATTCTCTATCTAAAGTTCTGGGCTTTGAAGCCCAGTCTGTGAAATGCTTTTGTGTCTCATATGAACCCTGTGCTCACAGTCCAAATACTGGTGTAATACTCCTGGGGTAGCACCTATGGAAAGGTCAGGACCATACATTTACAGCTAATTCTGTTTTCTTCACTGTCATGTTTAGGCCTTAAAATGTGTCACATACACGTCACATACAGGGCAGTACTCTTCAGTGATATCAAAGTACGTCCTCTTCTCAAAGTTTCTGTAGTGCATCTCCACGTTATCTTTTCTTTTCCTTTGAATTAGGACACTTAACAAAAGCTCTTGCTTTTTTCAGTCCTGTTCATCTTTTAGATTATTTCCTTGGTGGAATTCTTTCTATATTTCAAATGAAAATTAAAAAAAAAAAAAAAACAACAAAACAAAATCAGTCAAAAGAAGTCAGAGGAATGACTCAAATCTCCTCGCAAAACAGATTTTGCCCCACAACCAACTTTTCAAGGTCATTGAAACTTCAGAGATAATAATGTCCAATTAAAGATGATTTACCTTACAGAAACACGCTAGGTATAGAACAGGCGCAGCAGCTTTAGCTCATATAATCCAGGCGAGCTCTCGCTAGCTTTATTAGGGTAGGGCTAATTCAGAAGATTGTTGTTGAATACCAGGCATACTTGGAGCAGGTTAGAGTGTACCGCAGAGGTTTCCAAGATAAACAGTTGAAACAAAGGCCCACTTTAATGTCTTGGGCTACTTAAGAGGGACCACGACCGCACAATAGCTCCCTTCTGCTCCCTGCGAGGAGGCGGTGGCCTCTGTGACCTTGCACTATCAAATGTGATCGCCAGTGCCAAGGCTTGGACACTGTCTGAAAGCTGTGTGGCCCTCACACCCACCCCACTCTTCAGCATCCCAGTTCTCGGCCCTCAGGTCAGCCCCACGCGGGCTGTGCAGCAGATGGGCAGTAAGAACAGCTCCAGCTCTGCAGAGTTCCCGCTCTCCCCCCCGCCTCCCCCGCTAAAATGAACACAATATGGATCTGAATCCCAACAGGAAGCAAGGCAAGGAACAGATGCCCTTCATCATTCCGATGACTTGGGCTGGAAGCCTAAGGGAGATGAGCATGTTTTGGTCTCTGCTTACATCTGAACATCATATAATGGATTCGAAAGGTTCTTTACAAAATGCTGCTGCAAATATCTACGTAATTGAACAGCAGATTGTATTCTTGCTTTATCTTCCCTCAAGCTAGCCCACAGAACCAGTGCCCTCTCTGACAGAGGGTTGTTTTTCAGTGACCTGCTCACATCCTGCAGTAGGCTGAGGAGCAGTCGTCCAGTTCTACTGGTGATCATCTTTAACCTCACTGCCTGGAGGCCACTTTCATCCAAAACAAGGATACCAAACGCAGAATTAGCACCTCAGGAGAAGCTGCATTACATCATGTTTAGCTTAGGCTGGCAAGTCAAACAGCAGTACCAAGGCCAGAAAGTATTGCTTAAGAATCGGGGTTGCTTATTTCTTGAACGTCATTGCTTTAATAACTTTGTTTAATAATAGTTCGTACCAGCTACACAACTATGTGACATCTGTGGAAAGCTTATTAGATGATGAGTAAAGTGCCATGGTATTTCTTCTCTTAAGCTCTTAGAGCAGATTTGCTCCTTTCCATGCCACAGTAGTCTCTTCACTACGATTTTAGGCGTTGGGGGGCTGCTAGGTTAATGCTAAATCACCAAGGGATGATTAGTTGGTGTCTCTCCAGATGCTGAGTTAAGACGCATGAAGAAGTTCTCATTTATTTCCCATTGTGTTGGTTTTCAATCAGATGGCTTTAAAAATGTCTAAATGTGACATATTGTGAATCAGACACAAAATCAGTTAAAAAATCCAAACAACTTCAGCTGTAATTTTTCCCCCAGTTGGAATCCATTCTTTGAGCTGGCTCTTGACGGTGGATGTCAATATAAATACACATCTCAATTATCAATCCATAAGTAGTTTTTGCCCACAAAAAATGTGAAGTTGTGCTTTTTACTCCGTGGCCATGTTAAAGGATGTGTTTAGTGTGTCCGGAATGTACTTCACCAGCCTCCGAAGGAGCATCTCCCTTCCTACAGAGGAGCAAAGGGAAAGGACACCTTAGCTCAGTACCTAAAGCTACGTAGGGTGAACCCAGGCTTGACAGAAGGTTTTCACATACTTATGAAGCTGAAACCCAAAATTCCAGTTGACCAAAGGGTTTATTATGCTTGGGCTCCCACATTATAAGTACATTCCTGGTATAATTTACATGGCTAAATGGGACTGAAACAGCTTTTCCAATCGGGGACAACATTTTCACCACATGTACTCAAGCCTCTAAAGAGGTGAACTGATTATTAACCTGTTTGGTTTGACATCAACTGAAGAACATAATGCTCAAGAAGAACATGGTCTCTTAGAAGTCAAACTGTCAGTCACATCCTAGATGACAGCTCTTGACTTTCTGGGTTAGCACAAACCTTGACAGAATGGCAAAAGTCTCAACACACTCATGTCCAGACAGTTTGGTCAAAAGATCTGTGGAGGAGAAAAAGCGATATGACACATGTTCACAAGATGTGTTGCCATTGCAATTGAGTGCTTAAAGAGATGAAATCCCATCAGTTTCCAGGTGATGTTCAATTTATTAATTCTGCCTAGGTCTGCCAGTCTTGTCCCCAGGATTTTGTGTCCAAAACCAGGATTTAGTGTCCTTGGTGTAACAGAAGTGGGAGCCTGGCTCTTCTGTGGCATCTCAGTGATGCTTCAGTTCAAAATCTGGACCTTCCACTGAGTAGAAAAAACTCGGTCCACAGAGAGGGAAATACAAGTATTTTGCATGTGATATGAGGCACAGAGTTTGCATCTAGTATTTTAGCAACCTCTTGAATGACCAACTCACTTTAAACTCCCTCCGAATATGTGTCATGCCAAAGGGAGTGTTTCACATTGCTTTTTTTGCTTTCTTCTCAGGAAGCTTATGTGATGGCTAGTGTTGACAATCCTCATGTGTGCCGCTTGTTGGGAATCTGCCTCACGTCCACTGTGCAGCTCATCACACAACTGATGCCTTATGGTTGCCTCCTTGATTACATCCGAGAGCACAAGGACAACATCGGCTCCCAGTACCTTCTCAACTGGTGTGTGCAGATCGCAAAGGTAAGTGGACCAGCATACCTCCGTATCAGCTAAAACTCACTCTGTAACACAGAGATCTGACAGCACATAACGTATTTATTTATCTGTCTCTGTAAATCTTTCTATTTCATCACGTGGTTTGTAGATACCTTATATGTGACAGTGAATGGTTGCTTTGTCTAAAACAATCTATTTTCAAGCTGCTGAGCAAACCTTAACTATTCTTCAAAGCACTCCTAGACAGCATAATATTATCACCAACAGATTTATGTCCAAACCAAACACCCCATAATGAAATTATAGTGTGATTAAACAGTGCTGTGGCAGGGAGTAGAACCTGGCAATTCCCATACCCAAATGCTGACTCCATCAGTGGATTTCTTTGGGCTGTGGCATGAGGCAAACAGTGTTGAGACCCTTTCTTGTGTGCCTCAGAGAATTTCAGGCTGAAATCTCTGAGGCCTGAGGATCAAAACTCCTGATTAGTAACTACCAGCTCCATTCTAGCACAGGCTGGCTGTGACCAAAAGACATTCAGGTATCTCAGGGCTGTTCTGTCAAAAAGACATTCAGGTATCACAGGCTGTTCTGTCATTTATATACACTTGAGCTGGTGCCTGTAATCTAATTGCAATGACCATAGTGCCGAATAGAGGACTAGTTATTACACTTGGCACTGTTTGCCAAGGAGGAGAGCAGCAAAGGAGGCTGAAGTACAGCCTCTTGCACTTAGCAGCAACATGCTGTTTGGAAGGTGATTAGCTGTTTGCAAGCATGGAAGAATAGAGCAAAGCCAGCACAAAAAACAGGTTCCGTTTGTTGGAGATTCGTTGTATAAGATGGCAGTATCCGCAAAGCCCGGCTGATTTAATGCTCCTTATTTCAGGAATGCCAGTCTGCAAGCTAACCGCACACTTACAGCCTTATCGGTCCCTTGAGACCTTGTATACATCCCAGGCTTGCCTGGCCGTGGTTTGCTTTCAGGAAACATGCTGAGGACCTCAGAAATGTATCCACCAAAAGTACACAGAGCATTTTCCATCTCAGTGTGTGTACTTCTTTACAGCATGCTCCACAGCAAGTGAATTTTCATTTATGCATCCACGCGGGATGTGAACTGCCTCTTTCTGACTCTTTTGCTCTCTTGTTTTAAATCAATTACTGCTCTGTCCTGGATTCATTCCCTTTGGAGGATGAACTGGAGGCCACATTTCCCTCCTCCTCCTCGTTAATTTTTAAGGTGGCAAACTCAGTCCCCAGACTGATCCTTGAGGCATCGCTTGCCCAAAAGGTTGCCATTCACAATTGTTAGCTTCTGTTTCACTCTTTTTCACGTCAGTTCAACATTTGCCCATAGCAACCTCTACCCTCTCCAGCGATGCCTGACCTTCAACATACTCCTTTGTGCTGCTCTTCACTGAAGTTCTCCTCAAAGCGCTCGTAAATCCTGTGTTTGGCGTTTTCCCACCAATGTGTCTGGTGTTACTGCTCTGATAAAGTCGTGCCAGATTTTTGGACATTCTCGGACTCTTTAAAAACGTACTTTCAGAGGGGGGAAAAGATTGAAGCCAATGTATTTATGTCTGGTGACGAACCAGCAGGAGGCAAGTTCCCTGGGAAGCTTATGCTCATTCTGTTTTCACAGCTTTGATTTAAGTTTTCTTTACATCTTTTACAAACATCATCTTTCACTGAGGTATGGAGTCCTGTCTTTCAGATGAGACGTTATGACAAAGCATAGGCACTCCATGTGCAGAAGCACTGTGAAGTAACCCTTTGAACACATTGGTCTCATGCTTAATGATGAAAAATGACTTAAACCCCAGGCCTGCACACAATTAAATATCTGCTGAACATTCTAGATAAGCAGTTCAGTGTCTTCGGTGTATGGTTATGTACGTGCACAAGCCTTTTAGCCATCAGCGTCTTGAAAAACTTAGCTTGAAACTGATATTCTGCCTTTCAGCAGCTTTGCCTCATAATAAGCCTGCAGCAAGATGTGTTTAGCAGGAACTTTTTTGTCCTACTAGGGCTAGACTATGTGATTATTATTTCTTTTTTAAGATAGTCAGTTTTCTGTCGGCAGCTCAAGATGTTTTGTTTCCAGAGCTCTGCTTGCTGAAGAACTATCTGTGTAATGAAACGCATGCTCGTAGTGGCATTGCTCCAGGTTGTTTGGGTGGTTTGTTTTGGCAACATCAGCAGCGCATGGGTGAAGTTCTGCTGAGGGACTCGGGTGGAGGATTTGATGGTGGTCCAGGTTAGCAGTGGGTTTAGGAAGAGGGGGAGGCTGGAAGGGAATTATTCCCTCCAGTGCTCTGTCATCTCATCAACATGATCATTTTGCTGTTAACTTTGTAGGTTACAAGTACTTTTTTATTAATTTCCTCTTCATAAAAATACAAGCACCAGCAAAAGCCTATGGACTGGGAATAATTGTGGTTAGAACTTGCAGGAAACTTAGAAATCATGAACTTTTTGATTCCGTGCACCAAAAGACTGGTGTTGAAGGAAAGGGGAATTATCTCTGTGGTCAGAAACACAGCTGATTTATGCTTTAGAAGTCAAACCGGCACAGTTAGTTGTATTCTTCCTTGGGAGGCAGCTGTATAAAAAAAGCACATATGCCATGGGAAACCCAGTTTAATCATGGGAGGCAGTGAAACTGCCTTTTCAAAGAGGAGCATGCCTTTTCAAAGAGGCATCTGAAAACAGATAGAACTCTGAGCTCAGCCATAAAGCAAATGTTTTTACTGTTTTTTTCCCCTTTTTCTCACATTTGCAGTGGGATACCTCATTGTTAGCAGGGAGAAGGTAGAGTATGCCACAGTAAGGCACAATATCTGCGGCTTTGAATGAATAACGTCTAAATACTCTCTGTAGAGTTGGTCTATGTGCACATGGAAGGTGATAGTTGAACTCTGCACTATACTCTCCTGAAGTCACTGGGGTTGCACAAGTGCAGCTGCAAAAAGAGTTATTTGAAAGTCTTGTGAGGAACTTCGTCGCCTGCTGTATATATACCTGCTACTATCTCTTTTTTTCTTCATCAGTTCACCAGTGCATGGACCCACTAAAAACATTCCTGGAGGGTAATAGTTATTTCTCAGTGTAACTGTCCTCACCCTGCATTAAGCATCACATAAATTGAAACAGGAAACCTTTTTCTGAAGGTGGGATAGATTACCACATGTCCATGGTGGTGCGCTCACTTGTTTGCACATCCAAACCCAAAGCGTGTGATGCCCACCAACAGTCTGTTTTATTGCAGGGAATGAACTATTTGGAGGAGCGTCGCTTGGTGCACCGTGACCTTGCTGCCAGGAACGTCCTTGTTAAGACTCCTCAACACGTGAAAATCACAGACTTTGGGCTGGCAAAGCTGCTTGGTGCTGATGAGAAGGAGTATCACGCCGAGGGAGGCAAGGTAAAGCGCATCGGAGAATGGGCCACTGCTGTGCGTTCGTCGGTGTTTGTACTTGTGCACAAGCCTTGAACATAGAGGGAGGAAAAAGAAGGAGAGTGTGTTTCTCAAAGCACTCAGCTGCCGTCTCAGCATGCTGCCTTTGAAGCCTGAGGAAGTCCTCTGAAATCAGCCGGAGCAGTGTCAGGCCAGTGGGACTGCAGTGGGAGCGGAGGTAGCAGAGCAGCGAATGCTTTTGAAATTCCCACCCAGACTGTCTGGGAAAAAGCAAGATTATTAAAAAAACATTAAAGAGGAGGAAAAAAGGAAAAAAGCATGGCTGAATTCATCAGTGTAGCCAACACCAATAACGCTGTGCAGTTTATGAAGAGAAAGGGAATGCTGTGTATTTATAGCAGAAGAAAGACCTGTCAGACTTGGTTCAACACGCCTTCGTGTTGTACTCCGTGCTGATGGAGGGAATGTGTCCTGCTGAGAAATTAAAGAGAAGCTGCTTGAAAATATCGCAGAGACCATAAATGGAAACCATATGAGTGCAGATCAGTCTTTGTCAGGCTCTACATCCTGAGATTGGATTTGTGCCCTGTTGTGATAGAGGGTTAAAAAAACAGTAATCTGACCATTAAAAGTATTGCAAAACTGATTTGTAAGAGAGATTTCCAATATGCCTGATACTTCACAAGTTCCCAGGTTCAACATAATAAATGACAATAAGAGACTCAAAGGTTGCCTGCTCTACCACTCAGATAGTTGTGTGTTGTAGCTGGTTGGTTTTTCACTTCTGTAACCAAACTGTAGGTTTACACACCACCTGGTGGCAAATATCCCTCATAAATTTTGGGCTGGCCTCTTAAGGCTTGCTTGTGAATTTTCCTAGGTTCCTATCAAATGGATGGCCTTGGAGTCAATTTTACATCGGATTTACACTCATCAAAGCGATGTCTGGAGTTACGGTGAGTCTAAAACCAGTTACAGTAATTGCAGATGGGTTGGGAAATTGCAGGATTTGCTAGTGACTCTACGCAGACCTTTTTCATTCCCAGTATGAGAAGACTGAGAGATTAAACATAAACAGTGGTCCCAGAACTATTCAACAAAGTGAAAGTTCCATGAAATCACATGCTAGTGAGGTGTAAGGTGTTTTGGAGAATATGCCTGCAGATGAAAAGGGGCTGCAGGTAGGAGACTGCTGCATTTGCTGAAGTTCTCCAGATGCTTTTCTTCAGCAGCTTCCCATGAAATATAACTTGGCTGACAGGAAAGCCACATAACTAGAGGGAGGACCTAAAAGCAATGGTCACACTGTTGGTCAGTGTCAATCAGTGCCACTGCTGTGGCCTAAAATGCTTGTGCTATCGTGGTATTGAAAGGACAACGCTAAAAGGAGAGGAAAGTAAAAACCTCCTTAGAGAGATTTATATACCAGTTCTACATTTAGTGTAGTTCATCAGCCAGCTTGAAAGAAAAAGGAGCAAAAAGGAAACATTTCAGGGTACTTTATTACAAAATTTCCACTCCATGGGCTCTTATATTCCTGGAAAATACTCAATGCAGATGGTCAGCTCCTGTAGCCTTTCAGAAGAAGTACGGCCTCTGGTCCTTCTAATCCATTTATGTCTCTTGGCATCCAAAATCTTGTTTTGTATCCTAAGCTACCAGAGAATCACAACAGCTACATCACGAGAGTACGTGGTATGTCAGCAGATGACACTGGGGCAGCTGGTTTACACATCTTTCAAAAACTGCTCTTGCTCGTCTCCAGAGAGATTGATTGTTTTTAAACAAAAAGGCAGCTTAGATTTTCAAACGAAAAGACAAACTTACTGCAGCCACTCGGTGGGCTGGAGTCAAGAGGCAGTAACCTGCATTTCCTTTCTGTGGAGCTGGGAAGTTGGTGGGATGTTGAATACTGAGATAGGAGCTGAGATTATAAAAAATAAACAGGGGAAGGAGGGGAAAGAGAGGCAAACCCCAAAGCCTTAAAGGGAAGCAAGGAGATTTCAACCTGTTTTATTAATTTGTCTCTCTTTAAAATCGTGGTAGGAAACATTTTTCCCTCAGTGGGGCTCTGGCAATGCAGTGCCTCTGTGAGAGCTCTCTCTGCTCACCACCTCTCTGCACCCAAGCCAAGCAACCTGGCTCCTGGCAAAGCCTCTCTCATGGTCTTCTCTTCCCCCTTGCAGGTGTGACAGTTTGGGAGCTGATGACATTTGGGTCCAAGCCATACGAAGGGATCCCCGCCAGTGAGATCTCCTCTGTCTTGGAGAAGGGCGAGCGTTTGCCCCAGCCCCCCATCTGCACCATCGACGTGTACATGATCATGGTCAAATGTGAGTTTCCATTTGGGGCTGTGTGTGCTCACCTAAGTTGCATAAGTAGCCCAATTGCCCTCGTGTAGTATTTGTATATGCTGTGTTCTTGGTGATGGTACAGGGTTACATAGTAAGAGTGATGACACCAGAGCGTGTACCTGTACCTGGAGTGTTAGCTAGTACAGGATACAGTTTCATTAGCCACTGATTCAAACAATTGATGCTGTTTTCACCATTCGCACCACTGACTGATTGATAGTTACTTTAGGCTAATAGTGCCAGGCAGTATGATTTAGCATAGCACCATCCACTGTACCTGATACTCTGGTTTAGTATGTCTAGAAAACAAATTCAACACTGCCTTCTCCTCCAGGCTCCCTCTTAGTTCAGTCATATGCCTCCCCTCTGGAATCACGCACTTTTACTAAAGGAGTGCCAGGAGCACAGACACCACAATGACAGCAGATGCACATGAGGATCTGGACTTCCTCATCCAATTTCTTCCTCATTTTTGAATGAAAATGAGGCCCTTTTTTGGCAGACAGCTGTTGCAGTAAAGTAGCGCAAAAGCTGAGGGGTCTCTGAAGCACTTTTCAGCTATTTTTAGGGCATGTCAAAGGACTTCTGAACCCCAAACCCCTTTTCCACCTCTGTCAGCTGCTAACATGTTAGATAATTATGTGGCTTTCTGTGCATCTCTAGGCTATGACTGCCACATCCCTGCTCGGTATTAAGAGGATGCTGATAAACAGCCCACTAGGTGGCATGTAAGACCTTCTCACTAGAGCAAAACGTACCTGTTCCTGAAATAGGAGCCACCCTACCGTGAACACCCCATAGAGCAACACTTTGGGGAATCTTGGAGCACCCACAAGTTGCTTTGTTGGGACAGGCACCACACAGGGTAAGCCTGATCCTGTGCTCAGCGGGCAAGCAGGAACCAGGGCCAGAGGTGTGCACCTACCCTGGGAGGTGCCCAGTCCCAAAAGCAGTGTTCTAGAAACACATGTCATCATCCTCAGAGATGCTGAACCCTATTGACACCTCAGCCCATTGCCTTTCCTTTGGGCCAGTCCAGATGTAGAAAGGAGGCATTTTTCCAGACACCTAATCAGGTACCTGCAGCTTTTAAAACACAACCAACGGGGTGTCCCCATTCCCTTTCATACCATTACACTGAATTTAAGTGTGAGCATGAGGATCTGAGGGTTGAGCCTTCCTTCTGCCACAGGACTCAGCTCCACATTTTTCATTGCTGTTCTCCCTTCATGTCTACAGGCTACAGGGCAGCCCCTGTTGAAGCCGTGCCAGTTTGACTGCAGGAATTCAGAAGGCCCATTCATCTCTTATAAGGAGAGAGTATAAACTGAAGTGTTCAAAGTTATTTCCCAACATTTTTTAAAGAAGCAGGATTTAAACAGATGCAACTCAGAAATTCAGGAATAGGAGATGCTACTTCTGCAACAGGAGCAAACTCCCAACTCTTTCTAAAAGCAAGAAGGAATTCTTCTTTCTGCCATGATAAAAAGTCACTGGCAGTGATGAGATTTTGTCTAATGCAGTTTTCATATGGCATATTATCACTCCTCTTCTCCATTACCATGGATAGGCTGTTTCTCATGGGTTCTCCAGACATACAAAGCTTGACCTTCATTATTTTTAAGCATTAGAGTTTCTGCATCAGCTCATCTGTTAGTTGATAACAGAAAGTGTGGGTTTCCTAAGTGATATCGCATGTAAAACCGCCACTATCTAGATTAGAAATCTCCTCTAGCATCAACCCACACTAAGCTGTAGGACCTGCTTTTGTTAAAGTCCGTTTGCTAATTGAATGCAGCTTAGATACAGTTAATCTTTCACAATGTCCCCAGAGAGGATGTTTTGAATTTTAAAAGACATCTGGTACAGAGGGTAGCTTCTGTTTTAGGCTTCCCAGGATTTCACAAAGCCGTGCAGTGACTAGACAGTCAAATCACCATACCTCTGCAGGGGCCCGCTTAAGTTAGTTTGCTTCCCCTCCTTCAAGAGCTTTTTCAAGGCTATTTTGGAGTAATCCAGTGCCAAGATATGCATTTTAAATGCTGAAATTCACACAAATGGCTGAGCTTTTTATGGCGGTCCCTTCTGGGTAACTCCTTTCTTTGTTCCACCCAGGACGCTTCATTTTGCTGCTACATTTTGTTTTAAGCTCTGTGTTTGATCAACAAAAAAAACAACCTGATTTGTTGGTTGCTCTCCCTGTTGTCCCTCCAGGCTGGATGATTGATGCAGACAGCCGTCCCAAGTTCCGTGAACTGATAGCAGAGTTCTCGAAAATGGCCCGTGACCCTCCACGCTATCTCGTTATACAGGTACTAAACCCAATGGTAGGAATGTGTCTGATAGGCATTTAATATGGGGCCCAACATTATTAGTAATGCATTTGAAAACACATGTTTACAAGCACTGGAATGGGTTGCCCAAGGAAGCTGTGAATGCTCCGTCCCTGGCGGTGTTCAAGGCCAGGTTGGACAGAGCCTTGGGTGACATGGCGCAGTGGGAGGTGTCCCTGCCATGGCAGGGGGGTTGGAACTAGGTGATCTTAAGGTCCTTTCCAACCCAAACTGTTCTATGAGTCTGTGATTTATTGCTGCTTTCGGGGTCTTAACACATTCAGCTAGAACGAACCACCAACAGAATTTCAAGACCAGTCACTATCTCCTTAGGACTAGTCTCAGTGTAGGGCCGGTAACAGTCCATACTGCAGTCCTAAGAGGAGAACAGTTTGATCCTCTTAAAGATTGCAGCTGTTTTACAGCAGAGATTGCAGGCCCCAATTCCCCTAAACTCTGGGTGAATTTGGATAAACACACAGATCAAGAGTTTGCATCTTGGGCCTCTTGCTAAATTACTTTGTATCTCAGAGAAGGGGATAATGTGGGCTTGAAGGCAGCCTAACCCTCTCTCACGCTGGCTTGTCTCACAGGGAGATGATAGGATGCACCTGCCCAGCCCTACGGACTCCAAGTTTTATCGCACCCTTATGGAGGAGGAGGACATGGAAGATATAGTGGATGCTGATGAGTATCTTGTGCCACACCAGGGCTTTTTCAACAGCCCTTCAACATCCCGCACTCCTCTCTTGAGTTCATTGGTATGAAACTCTTCCTCTTTGGAAACATGACAAGCAATTTGAAGAGTGAACTGCTTCTTATAATGTCTTTATTTTCTTTCTCTCTCTTTTTAAGAGTGCTACTAGCAACAACTCTGCTACAACCTGCATTGACAGGAATGGGGTAAGTGGGATGACCTTTGAAAAAGGAGCAACTTCTATGTGGATCAATTTCTACAAAATAGTGCCTTTAATATGGATTTTCTCTAATTCCAACCTAGCAGGGGCATCCTGTGAGGGAAGACAGCTTTGTCCAGAGGTATAGCTCAGATCCAACAGGCGCTTTCTTGGAGGACAGCATAGATGACGGCTTCCTGCCAGCCCCAGGTGAGTACCTCTCCTGTGTTTCCGTCCCATGGCCACTCATTCGCAAGCCATTCAGTTGTGAATGTAATCATTGTCCTTCCTTTTCTGCACAAAGGAAGCAATCCATACGCTTCCTACCTTTATTTGCTCAGTAAACAGAAGTGGAAATGTGTGCATGTATCCTTTTCCTAGACTTTATCTGGCTGCTTCTGTCCATTTCTCATTTCAGTTCCTTCACCAGCCAGGTTCCTCCTGTTCACCACATGTGCCATCTGGCCGGGGAGTTTGCATGTATGGTTATGTGTCTAAAGCTTCATACTTGGAAAAATATCCTCTAAAAACTAGGTTTCACCCCTTAAACCTTTTTAGCAACATAAACAGCTTTCTGGCAGTTCCACTGCCTTCAGATGTTGATACACAGAAGGCAGCTCATGGCTTCACGTGGGCTTACATCGTAGGCGGTTGGAGAGTGAGCCAAAGAGCACCGAGGGAGTTGATGCCGGGTTGTGCAGTCATGATGCTTTGTGACCTTAAAAAATCCCAACCAACCTTTCCAAGAATACACCACAGCTACAAAGGGTGAAAGATCCTGCAAGGGGTGGCACTGGAGTGAAATGTGTAGTGTTTGTTATCGCCAGTCCAGTATTTTTCTCATCTCTAAGCATTTTTTCTAGGGAAACAGCTTCTGGCAGCTAAGCTCCCCAACTGCAATTTCAGAACAGTATCTGGGACGTAGCCACCTACATGTCATTAGAATCAGCAGTAGCTATCTTGCTGTCTTGTGGTCCAAGGCATCTTTCTGAGGCTTTGCAAACCGGATTCCTGAAGATGAACTTCAGGGCAGGATGTGTGGTGCCATCGCATGTCAGTCCCTGCCTTTGTCTCTCTTTGCACACTGGGAAGTTCAGTTCTATCACAAGGCATCCCTACCCATGGCAGGGGGTTTGGAACTAGATGATCTTAAGGTTCTTTCCAACCCTAACCGTTCTATGATTCTGTTATTCAGCAGCTGGGTTGAATCTACACCTCAAGTGATGCAAATGGCTGCATTAGTTATATGTCTTCATTTTCATTCCTTCTCATTTGTATTTTCTTTTTATTCCAGAGTATGTAAACCAGTTGGTGCCCAAGAAAACATCTGCCTCAGCGGTCCAGAATCCAATCTACAACAACTTCTCTCTCACAGCAAACTCAAAGGTCCCCACAGACTCCAGCTACCAGAATTCACACAGCACAGCTGTGGACAACCCCGAGTATCTCAACACCAACCAGTCTCCGCTGGCCAAGACAGTCTTTGAGACCTCTCCTTACTGGATCCAGGCAGGCAACCACCAAATAAATCTGGACAATCCTGACTACCAGCAGGACTTCTTACCGAAGGAAACCAAACCTAACGGTCTCCTGAAAGTTCCCGCGGCAGAAAACCCGGAGTACTTGAGGGTAGCAGCACCAAAAAGTGAATACATTGAAGCCTCGGCATGACCATAGAGGATTTCTTCTTGCAGTGAGGCAAGCCAGACCCTCGGTGAACTACCTGGCTGCTGCAAGAATAGACGCTTGCTCACAGCGGACAGCAACCGCAATGCATCGAGAAGCACACTTTTCCTTTTCAGCACAAGGGCTGAAACTGCGAGGTCTATTTGATGGTAGTTTGGGTCTTTTCTTGCCTATTTCCATGTAATAACTGAGGCCCATAACCTGCACTCAGATGGATGTTGTGATGGAGTGGGATCTTCCTGGACAAAAGAAACATGGATGCATTCCTTTCATTGTCAAATGGTAGCACGGTGAGAAGCCACTCTGGGATGAACTCGAGAGCTGTACACATTGTACAGTTTTAGATTCCTTTCTACAGCCTGTATTTTTATAAGTGTTTCTAAGAGCATTTTTGGATCTTTTACATGATCAGACGCTTGTGCTGCTGGTCTGCTATGTGGTGCTCAGATCACCAGCAGGAAAAAAACCCTTATGTTACTAAACAGTTTTCCAATACTCCTAGAACAGAAACAGTTATTCCAAACCACCGGATTTTTTACAAATTGGCTTCATATACTGCCTCTTGGCACGAAGAGGAGAAGTGCATCTGGGGGACGTATGGGAGACTCTGCCCAGGGCCTCTATGGAGTGGATTGCTCCAGGGAAAACTAGCACAAGAAGCGAAACGGCACGACGCATCACCTACTGACCACTACTGCTAAAAACTGACAGGAGGAAGTCGCCTCAGAGTCACCTGTACATGGATACAAAGTGCTCGCTACTCTGTTTTCTGATGGTCAAACTCAAGACATTTGTTTTCTGATCCCTTATGCGGCTGTCAAGTTGTCAAAATGCCTTTCTTCTTCAACAGAGCTGTTAAAGATGTTGCCCTAATTGAAAAATGAAGTGTCAAATAATGTTTAACAGACTTTAATTAAATGTCAAGGAAATGCAAATAATGGCAAATTGGAGCATTCACAAGACAGACTGGAAGAACTACCCTAAATTAAACTTGACTAGGGCAAGAAACACAGGTAGCAAGATGTTTTATTTCCCTTCTTAAAGGGGCATAGAGCAGAAATAATTTTCCCTTGTACATCTGGCAAAGAAGAGGGGTATGTCAGTGTTACACTTCACTCAGTTCAAGGCAGAATACTGCCAGTTGCTGGGGCAGAGGCTGGGGCTGGTTGCCTGTCCCTTTGGGGTTACATAGCCTGGCAATCTAGGAGGGGCAGTGGCAATGAGTTAAGGAAGAATAATCTGGAGTGATGGAAAATATGATCTCCCTCTTCTGAAACACAGGGCTGCCTCTTGCTTCTTTAAAATACCCAGCATCATCTTCTGTTGCCAGTGTGGAATAGGCAGGTGAGGCAAGGCTGCGATTTTAGCTTGACTGTATAAATCAATCGTGGCAGCAAAAGCAGTTAATCCTTCCAGGGGCCTGTGATACAGAACTTCAGATTCTTCCATCATTAACATTTCTTATGAATGTAGGATGAGTAAAATGCTTAAAGTGTGAATTTAGTCAGTAATTTAGATGCATGCCACCAGCATTGGCAGTACTATTATAATCAGACCACTAGATCATAAAGCAAATGCACATTTGGTTATTTTACTACAAAGGCCCTTAACTAGTTGAACATTGGAGCTTGCCTGAGGGGTAGCATAAGCAGCTGAGTTGCAGAGGATATGTAGCCTATAAAGTAGCTAGGAATAGATTTATGCCACCACCATGTTCTGAATACATCAGGATGTGTTTCAGTTTAAGTATTGCATCTGGAGTCCAGGATCAAGCAGAAAATGTTCAGAACATCGTTTTTACGGATTTATTGAGGAAAGAAGGAGAACTGTCATGTGAAATGACCCCTTTTATAAGTAACATGGTGTAAAATGCATTAGTATCTTGTGTGTGTGCAGTAGCTCATCGCCCATGCTGTAGCCTAGGGTAAAGCAGTATATCGGGTCAGAATCCAAAGATTTTCCTTTTTGGTACATGTGTGTCACTGTGACCGAGACCCAGGCGCTGCAGTGTGGAGAACGCAGTGTTTGCCTTTGATTATTACTGACTTGCATTTAAAACATTAACCAGAATTTAGTTCCCACGTCCAATTAGTGGCAGATTTCTCCTTGCATTCCTGAGAGCAGATTTGTTGTGTTGCTCTCACAAGCGTGCAACATGTATGCACAGGCAGCGCTGCTTTCCTCCACCCACCGCCCCGGGAGGAATGTACATAAACCCAAAAGAAGATCTCAACAGAAATCACAGATCATTTCCAATTTGCTAAATCTGTTGTGTCTCCAAGCAGAACCCTGGAAAAATCACAGTGTGCGTGTTCTCCTGCGGAATCTTTCCGACACTATTGCACAAAGGAATTTATTGATGTTTTGTTTTAATCTGTTAGCTAAAACAAGAAAGCCACTAAGAAGTAGCAGTATGTATCACCAGCATTATGTAGCATAAAAATTATTGAATACAGGTTAATATGCTTGGCCTTTTAAAACAATTTAGGACGGATTCACTAGCAACTCATTGATAGAAGCAAGGAGATAGATACATCTAAAAATCAAGCAATGTAAGCTTGAAAGAGCATTGCTTTTTGAATGTGTTTTTTTAATGAGAAAGTAGGAAAGAGGATGTAGGACCACAAACTCTAGATGTGAATACAGATTTCGGGGGAATTTGCAGGGGCAGATATAGCAGCACTGGGAACAGATGGGACTGGGCAGCTGTGTGGCTGTTGCAGGAGGCACTGGTGATGTTCATAGGGTAACAGACATTAGCAATGTACCAAATGATTTCAATAGAGATGATGAAAAGGAAAAGGATCAATAAGCAGATGAAATGGTCTGGTTTTCCACGGCAGCTCACTGAATATTGAACAGCAAGGTGCATCCTGCGAATTATGGGTGCTCATAAAGGTGAACACATTTAGGCAGCACAACTCAGCATCCAGAAATAACCTTAAAGTTCTGCCATTGTCTCTCAGGAGCTTTGGGTAGAAAATGCTGATTTTTAAAATGCAGCTAAATAGAGAGATGTAGGAGGCCACAGCTGCTTGTAAAAGCTGACAGTCTTGTCAATCCAGAAAACTGAAACTTCCCTTTTTACCATATTTCTCAAGGAAGGCAAAATAAAACCACTCGCAAGTTAGGGCTTAACGTCTCTTGATCATAAAGCAGCAGTTAACATGCAACTGCTTTTGCAATAATAATTTAAGACTCTTAATAACTGCTAAGTATATGAAAATATAAGTTGAGTTGGGAGGTTTCATCTTTCTTTGATGTTTTCCAGTGATTTGTGTACAGTCTCAGCACACTTGACTTCATTTGGGCCTTGGGTGCTGCAAAGGGAGTTGGCTTGGGAAATTTCCTTCATGTTGCAATTGATCTTGTCAGGTAAATTCATCCGGGAGGCTGGGGGCTTGCTCTTGTTTCCAGCTGGCAGGCAGCAATGCAGTAAGTTTTCTCTTGAGAACAGTTGGAACTAGATAGCAGTTGATGCCCTGTCCCACCAGCATCACCATCAGATGGCCATATGAAGCCCTAGCATTAGAAAATACAGTCCAATGGTTTATTTGAAAGGCAGGGTTTGTGTAGGGAGAGTAATGCCAGGGAAGGGGTGCAGCCAGGCAATCCGTACCCAAAGCAGCTATCAAATTGTCCAGGGACATCACTAATGCCAGTGACTGTTCCTGCAGGTATGGGTGGGAATAGACACGCAGTTCCTGTCCCTGCTACCAGCTTGAAGCCCTCTTGCAGAGGTTTCTTGTGTGAAACCAAAGTACTTGGCACCCGTACTATGGGGTGAATCTGTTCTCTGGGAGATGCAGTTAGGCATACAGTGATGTTGCAGGACCCCAAACAGGTCCCATCACAAGGTGTCTGGGGTGTCCTCTCTGTCTGTGGGTGCTCCAGGGTGCCAAGGAGAAACTTTGCATTTCCAGACAAGCGCTCATTTTTCACATTCAGAGTTCAACATCTGCTAGTACGACCACTGCCTCTCCAGATCAGCAGTTCTGGTGTACTCTGGCTTTTGTTTCCCCCCTGCGTTTCTCTGTGAGAAAACATCTGAATCAGGACAAAGTACGGAAATGTACCTGTGTCCTCCTTCCTGATGGAAACTGTATACTCGTGGAATGTCAAGCTCTGTGTATAACACTTAGCAAGGATGCTTTGTAATGTTTTATCACCACTGGTTCAAATTTTTATATTGGGATCCCATTTTCTAGCTTTCTTTTTGTGAGTGTTACCTCTTTGTTCTGACATACAACTTCTAAGGAGCCTTTTTAAAATAACTAAAAAAAAAAAATAAATAGACAAAAAAACCCACCCCACAAAACATGACACCTTCAAGTAGCTTGTCAAATGGGCTGCATTAGGACCAAAGATGTAACGTCTTGTTTTGTTGCTTTAAAGGAATAGGGTATTGATAACCACTTCCACAGCTTCTCATTACAGGGAAAAGCTATACAGATCTCCACTCTTTGCTGGGGCTCGGCCAGACCTCCAGGAGGGCTTGACAGGAGAATGAGGCCTGTCCATAGAAAGACCAAACCAAATATGAGGACCAGTTATCACTTCAGGGCCAGATCTACAACCTCTACTCCATTTTGATTTATTTTCTTCTCAACGCAACAGCTAAATAGGGGCACAGTCCAGAAAAAATGAAACAAATACATGATGTTTTGGCTTGGTATCGGGGAAAAGATACAATGATGTGAAGATGAGACATGATGAGATAACTGCTTTTAATGTGAGGAAGTGTGTAGGCAGGCAGTGAGACTTTAAACTGATAACACTTTTGGTTATGTATTACTTTAATTATATGGGGGAGTTGAAATCATGGCACTTTTATGACATGCTTCGCTTCCTGCCACACATCCTGCCTCTGTTTGACATTGTGTGTTTTGGCAGATCACCTGTGTTACCATGGTCATGCAGACTGAGAGCTGCGGGTTGGTCAGAGGTACTGCATGCAACCATGCAGGGAGAGAAGAGTGCGGTGACAGTACCACAGTTAATGCTGAAGCAAACCCTCAGCAGCATCCAAAAAAGGGCTTTCAGAGGGAGAATTGATAATTGAGAATTAGCTGGCAAAAGACATGCCACTTACTGCACCTCTGAAAAGACAGCCTTTGGCCAAGACTCAGGGCTGGTGCTCCTCCAGCTTTGCTCTTGTCTGCTTAGATGGTGCGGACAGGACTGCGTACACAACAGTGTGGGCCATGCAGTCCCTCTTGCCTTGAAGCAATAGATTTTTCTGATTAATAAGGTGAAAACCAGAAATCAAACTTGTCACTAACAACTGGACTGGTGGAAGGTGTCGTTCTGATGTAGCTGGTACGGTACGTAGGTTCCACTCATGCTGGAATTCATCCAGCCCCTTCTTCTTACCTCTCACAAGCCAGCTGGAGAGCTCTTGTTTTCAACCACCATCAATGTAATCCTCATATTTTACAAAAGGGAATAAGTAAAGTAGGCTTCTGCAATGGTAGGAGGCTTGACTCGCATACCTAGGTTGCTTTTTTAATCCTACATTCCTAATATCACTCCCCTTGATGTTTATAACTTGATTACACTGAGAGTATAAAACAAGGCTAATGTTGAGTGATTTTTTGAAAATCCCTCGCAATAATCAGAGATCCTATGGATCCATTGCCCTTTTTAGGCTGCTTTGTATTGATGCAATCAACCGAGTATAAGGTATAATGTCTTGGTTTTAATAAACTGTCAAGCAATATATCCATAGATACAGACGGTACCCTCGCAGCATTGTAAAGTTACTCATCTATGAAAGCACTATTTGTACAATAAGAAACTCCTTTGACTTTTATATGGTTTAATGGTTTATACTGTTGATCAAAGATTGTTTGTATATTGAGTGATAAAAATGAGGTGTATATTATTCTTTTTAATTGTTTTTAATTTTTTGAGAACTTTTATTGTAATATACTGTTGTATGTGGGGGGAGGAAAAAATCAGTGGCTAGCTTGTAGGGTTTGTAGCCAGAGAAGAGCTCACATTAAGGGTTCTTTATTGATGGGCTTAGATTTTAACTCTTTTTCCAGTAAGAGTTGTCACGTTGGGGATTTATCCAGGGCTTAGTGAAGCTAATCACAGGACCCTTTCCTCTCTCTGAGACTCTTTGACTCTGCATGCACAGTGCCCGAGTTTCATAATGTGAGCAATAATACAGCCAACACCTGTGATCATTGGAAGTGCAATATGAAAGCCCAGGTGCTGCTTATCGGGGCGCTAATAAAAGCTGCTCTTTTGAATTGCATGGCAGGTTCTCATTTCACCTTCATGATAATAGCAGAAGCAGAGTCAAAGCAATCCATCGAAAGCTCATCCGTGTGATATGTGGCATTTGAGACATATTGTTGGCTCAACATACGTAATGTAAGTTGGTTGCGTTCTGGACTCCCTTGTAAGGAAAGGCAAACAAAGTCTTGACCAGAGTCACACTGGTGACTTAAATGGTATTATACTAGGCAGAATAAAGAATTCTGTTAGCAGAGCTGGTCTAATGAAACTCCAGCATCCCCTGAGCATTGGCGCTTAATTAACCAACTGGTGGAACATGTAGCACACAAAGGTTAAAGGAATTAGAGGGTCCTCAACAGAGCATCTGGGTTGACAAGACAGTAAAGAAGAGAGGAGCTGGAACTGTCAGTACACATACAGCCTGGATAGTCCCCAGTGTCACAATTAGTAAATTAAATCATTTTTGTCTTCATAAATGAACTTTGTACACAGGAAAAAAAAAAGGCCACTACAGCACCTTTCTCATTTTCATCTTTCCATCCAGTCCCTTCCAATACGTAGGCTGCATGTTTTACCAGCTCAACCTATTTTATGCAGAAACGATGTAGTCTTAATCTTCATATTACTGGTTCTCAGAAATGTCTAATGCGTATTACTGCATGATATTTTTATTTTAATAAAAGTAATTAAATAAACCTTTGCTTTTAGGGCATGCGATTTATTTCTTTTTTTTCTCCCCCTCTTTAGTGATCAGCTAGCTTGAGAAACATTCTCTATAAATTAGTATGGATATTATGAATAATAATTAGTATTAATATTGAGAAGGAAACTGAAATATCTGTTGTACATCCATACACTTCCTGTGTGACAAAGGGTGCAAAAGAAGACAGCCAAAAAACCCCCGGCTGCAGTTCAACCCCCCCCTGTTTGCCTGCACAGGATATGGTAGGTTCAGATAAGATAATTGCTATTTAAAGATAGGAGAGGAATACAAATCTCTTCCACGTGCTTTGTCATTAACAGCAGCAGTGCTAGGCTAGCCTCATCCTGCAGCACTTAACCCAGGAAAACACCAGAGCCAGCCCCTAATCTGAACATGTAATAGTTACATCAGATCACACAGGGAATTGCCAAGGTGGCCAATAAAGGAGCCAATGTGCTGAGGAGGTCCCCAGCCATATTCAGACCACCTACCAGAGCACATGGGGTAGACCTACTACAGCACTGCACGTGGAAGGGTTTACCCACAGCTCTTTGGGGTGGTCACATTTCAGCAGTAACTGGTCACAGATGGCTTTGCTCATTCCTGTCTTAAGGCTGCCAACTGGGGCAACCCTTCCTCAGCAGTGTTTGACAAAAGGTGTTTGTACCAGGCATGGGGCTGGCAAGAAAGAAGGACCTGCAGTTACCAAAGGTGTGTGCTGAGGACTGGAGAAAAGGGGACTCAGCCTCCTTAAAGCTGCATTATGTTTGCTGGCAGAGACAGGCTCAGCTCCTGTGTCAGCACTCACCTGAATCGGACCCATGGCAGACCTCGGGAAGAACATATCCTGCTTGGAGCCTACCTGTAAGTACATATGGGGGAATAACCCCCCAGTCCCACAGTGTGGATTGTTGTTGCTCCTCAGTTGAGAGAGGAGCAGGAATTGCAGATCAGGTGGTGCCTTAAATTGTTTGTTGGGAATTGAAATCTCTCTAATAAGCACCATCTGTGTGAAGTCCAACACCAGAGCTCTTGTTGCAGAAAGCCTTTTACTTTCAAACCTGTTCTCTTTCTAAGAAGAGCAGAAGGAATGTTATTGAATGCATGTGTTAACCCCAGAGACTGCTGCCTTCAGTAAGTTACAGCCCTGTGAAAGTGAGCTAGCGCAGAAATAGCGCAGCGTTTGTCATCTATATCGAGTATCATAAAGGCTGCTTTGCACTTTGAGTTTTTCTCCTTGTTTTGGTGGAGCACAGACTTATGGATTGCACTGGACTTTACTGGACACCGCCACTCTCAGGTAGGAGTGATGATGATACAAGAGATGGTTATTCTTGCCTCAGAGACTGCTTTTATTTAGCAATATTTGTACTGGCATTCATTTAAAAAGGAAAGGTACAGCTAACAAGTGTCACAGCTGGTGGTGTAGGTTTCCATCCGGCTCCTGAAGCCTGTTAAATCCTCAAAACCAGAGGACCTCTCTGTTTAATGTTCATGGATAAGACATACAGCAGCATATGACCTCTCCACTGTGTGTGGAGCCCAAGCCATGCTAGGTCAAACCGAACTGGATTAGGCATAAATGTAGCTGGGATGCAGCTCTGGCACAGCGTGGTGGTGTCCTCCAGACATAGTGCTCTCCTCTAAGGTCAGACCTGCCACGGGGCAAGCATAGAAAACACATGGAGGTATATCTGAGACTTCCAAAAGGATCCAAGCTTGCAAAGTCTGTGTAGTTTCTAGGGCCTGTACCTCGGGCTTGGCACCTAATGCCCAACCACCACTGCCATAATGACCCTTGCTTCTGAGAGCAGCAGAAGGAAAGCTAATAGTGCCCTCTCTTGGAAGAAGAAGAAACTGTGCACAGCATACATAGCTCTAGAACGGGTCATCCCAGCAAACAGCAGAAAAAACCCAACCTTGCATAGGAGATTCATTTTCCCAGTCCCTTTGGACTACAGGTTCATGGTACATTTAATCAACCTAAGCACGGGCCGCTGCTGGAAAGGGTCGCCACACTGATCCTGGAGACACCTCCACGGTGCCCCTGGCTGTTTCACAGCATGTGACACAGGTTTAGCCTCACAAGGGCTCTGGGAGATCAAAAATCATGTTACACATAGGTAATTCTTTTCAATTGAAAAAGAAAAAGGTAAAGCAACCAAAGCAGGGCTGGTGTGGGGTGGCTGAAGAGGAGCAAGCAAATGGCAGGGGGTTGGAAGTAGGTGATGTTAAGGTCCGCTCCAACCCAAACCATTCTGTGATGCCATGATTCTAAGTTCAACCAGCCATTTGCAGTAAGAGTTCCACGGAGGCACTGCAGTTATAAATCAGGATTTTAAAAAGGCTGCTCATTAGGTCTGAAACATTTAACAATCCCAAGTAATCAGTGTTTTAGTTCATGGTGTTTTGATTGTTTCTAGATGATGCTAAGGGCACCTGGGGTACCTGCCCTCCCCTCATGACAGTCTCCCTGGACACTAGAAATCCATTCAAGTTTCTCACACCAGGTAGGTGCACACGGAAGGTGAGAGCCATGGGTGGGTGGGGGGGGTTGCTTTTAAAGCATGGTGCTCTTCAGATGAAGCAGTGCACTCTACTCCTGCAGCGGCATGCCTGCTCTCAAATACCCCTGCAGCCAGCCTGCCATGTTTTCAGTGCCCTTCCTCCAGAGGTGGGGCATGCAAGGGGTCACAGCTCAACCTGAGCAATGGAACAGCGCATCACGTCCACCTATGAGAAGTAGGGAGTGACCGGCATTCACAAGTCAGGCAATCAGGGAATCCCAGACTGGGCTGGGTTGGAAGGGACCTTAAAGCTCATCCACTTCCAAGCTTCTGCCATGGGCAGGGACACCTTCCACTGGAGCAGCTTGCTCTAAGCCCCATCCAACCTGGCCTTGAACACTGCCAGGGATGGGGCAGCCACAGCTTCTCTGGGCACCCTGTGCCAGCACTGATCTCAATCCACCTGTGTGTAGATCTCTGTTGGTAAAAGTGTCAGCAGCACCAACTAAAATATGAAGCCTTTCTTCCAACTGGGGCACTCCATCATTTGTAATTAAGCCACAGAGAAAACAGAAATGCAACACCCACTGCAGCTAAGAAAAACCATTTAAAGCAGATCTGTCAGAAACGGTCCCTAGGCTCAGGCAGGCCTCAGTCAGACACAGCAGTGAAGCAGTTGTTCATTTAACATCTGTGCAAAAAGCAGTGTCCTGGCAAGTAGGCACACACAGCAAAAGCACAACTTGGATTTACATTTCCTACCCCATCTGCAGGTTCCCTTCCTTATTTCCCCATTGCTTGGGTACTCTGTGGTTTACAGCCTATCATCTGACATGTACAATCTACACGTCAACTGTCCCACCTCTGGTTACATCTCCTCTTACTCTAGTACATATGCCTCTTCCTCTTATTTATCTCCTTTAATGGCTTGACTTCATAACTCTGTGGCAGACACGTGGTACCCCAATTTACCAGTTAACTACAGAATCAGCCTGCACCAGCTTAGTTTCATTGGTTGTACAAAGAGAGCATTCATTTGAACCACAGAGCATGTCTGTTGCCCAAAGATGACCCTGTCTTCAAGCACAGTGTGTCTGTTTAAGTCACGGCATTTCAAACGCTTTGTTTCATTCCCTTAGTAACTTAACCCCAGCTCCAGTATTGCAAAGCCTGAATATTTCAAAGCCCCCTCCCCAATACAGAAAACCACCACTGTTTCTTTCAGAGACACCACGCACACACAGCGAGCTCTGAACCAGTGCCACCACCATGGCAATCCCCCATCGCTTTGCCACCCAAAACTCCTTCTGCGAATCGGCCTCCCTCGGCCAATTTGGAGTATGGCTCACACAGGGTGAGTGTCCAGCCCTGGTTCATATAGCCAAGGAGCAGGACAGAGAGCTGGTACCGGGCAGTACTTACACAGGGCGAGCTCTGCAACTCTGCCAACAGCACGGCAATCAGCCTTTGCTTTGCCACCCGAAGTTCCATCTGAATACTGCTTCCCTGATAGCCACCTTCAGGTACCCTGGAACAAACGTTCTTGCTGTATTGAAGAGCCATTTACCTCTCTTTGACCCCCCCTGTGTTACAGTCATCACACAGAACAGGTAACAGCCCATTGCTCACCCTGCCTCTTTTATCCCAGCTGCTGGTTTGCCCCACCCCTGCCCCAGGGCGTTGAGGGAGGGGTTGCAGGTGTTGCCTGGGGTATATAAGGCCCAGTGTCTCACTGGGGAGCTCATTCAGCTCTTGGGCTTCAGCAGGGTTAGTTCTTTGTTGTTTGTTTATTGTTTATAGCTTTGGGAACTTGTGATGTTTTGTGATGTTGTTTTTTGATGTTTGTTGAACTGTAATTGTTTGAGTGTATTGCTTCAGGACATAGCAAGACTTACATGTGTATGTATTAACAGTTATTTCTGTAAGGTTTTCTTTCCTAAGGTGCTATATTGATAGGAGGCATTTAGGATTCCTGAGGTTGCTTATTGGTATAATACTTTTATTATTGGGCATTGAATATTTTTTTTACTGAAGTCAGAGTTTGAGGTTACCTTTTACTGTTTCTTGTTCTGTATTGGATTGTGTAGCTGAACTATTTTTTCTGCTGAGGGAACCTAAGTAAAGCAGTGACAAGTAGAACCAGAAGTCTCTTTTCACATGTCCCTTGGTGAAGGTAGAAGCATGCTTGGGTCTGATTGTCACCTGTACAGCAAATACCATCAGTAGTTCTACCACCATGGCAATCCATCCATGCTTTGCTTCCTAAAACTCTGTCTCTCTACTACTCCTCCATAAAACACTGTTGGTCTCCTGGAGCAGAGATCTCAGAGTGCAGATATCCAGCCCCTGCTCCTATGCCTGATGTGCCAGTACAGAAAGCTGCTGCTGCTTAGCCCTTACACATGGACACCTCTGGAACAGTGCTATCAACAAGGCAGCTCACCCTTGTTTTAAGCACAACAGCCCTTAAAGCCCCATTAGTATATCCCCCTTGTGTTGATCCTCCTGAGCATCCTGAAGCACACCACAGAGGTCCAGCCCCTGCTCCTACAGCTGAGGAGGCAGAACAGAAAGCTGGTGCTGGGCATCACCTATGCAGGCTGTGCTGCACACTGGTGACACCAACATGGCAATGAGACCTTGCTGAGCCACCTAATGCTCTGCCTGTAAACTGCCTCTGTTGAGTGCTCTCCAGTGCCCTGGAGCAAAGCTCACAGAGAGCAAGCATCCAGCCCCTGCTCACAGGCCTGAGCTACCAGGACAGAAATGTGCAGCTGGGCAACACGGTGCCACCAGCATGGATATGTGCGCCCTTCCCTTGTTACCTAAAGCTCCATCTCGGTGCTGCTCCTCCGTTGAGCGAACTTGAGCATCCTGGAGCACAACTGGTACAGTGCAAATGTCAGCTCCTGCTCAAACACGCGAGGTGCCAGTACAAGAAGCTGGTGCGGGGCATTCACGCTCTGTGCCCCGTGCTCCAGGGTGCCGAGGAGCGGACACCGGAGGGGCAGTTCACAGATGGAGGCTTAGGTGGCAAAGCGAGGTCTTGAGATCAGAGGAAGATTCAGGCTGTGTCCTCGTCAAGCCCTGCTCTGGGTCTTTTCCAAGCTCTCCATCTCTCCCCTTGGAGCTTTTCTGGCATGACTTCAGTGGTTTGTGCCCCCGTTTCCA